>NC_140082.1:87153743-87753743 GCF_964194135.1 Talpa europaea | reverse complement strand
CCTCTAGAAGACCTTTACCTCTCTGCAAATCAGTTTTCTCCTGAGCAAATAGGAACAGAAATGGTGGCCACCCCACTTGGTCATTGGAAGCGTTAAGTGGGATTGGCAATGTCTGTGAAGTGTTTGCAGGTGGCCTTGCAGAGGTTGCTGTTTCACTGCTATTGGATGCTACTTTGGGCTCTTGCTTATTGCTGTGTAACTCAGGACCTTAAAGTGGACAGCATCCACTTTGGTCGTGGATCCGCAAGGCAGGCCTTCCTCTCTTCTTGTCTACATCTGCTTCTTTAGTCCATGTGTTTATTGATCGGATAACATAAGAGAAACAAAAGTCATTTGTTGGCAGAGCAGGATGTTGGAAATTCTTGGCAAGGAATTGTATTAAGTGGTAGGAAGCTGAACAGACTTGGTCAAAAAGTTCCCTCTCTCCTCTGGTCTAAGGTCAGAAATACCCAGGACAAGGGACTGTGTAAGACTCCAGTGTGAGCTCTGCTGCTGAAGACGCCCCAGAGGACTCCCTGGAAGTGCGCAGGAAAGGCAGGGCCTTTCATACAGGGGACTCCTGGCCACGTCCCCATGTTAGGTGGTTTGTCTGAGTCAGAGGAAGTATAACCTGATTCTTTCCTGGGCATAGGCAGAATTTGGGACATTTCCTATTGAGGGGATCAGATGCTGGTGGGAAACTGGCATGGGGACCAGGACCTCGGGACCAGTCCTGCAGACTTGGTGGGAGTACTAGGGAGCCTGCAGCTGGAGGCTCACCCACGTACCTGCCCCTGTGTTGTGTGGCAGAAGGAGGCTTTAAGAGATCCTCATTCATGATAGACAGAAGACTCAGCAGCTCAGAACTGGTAAGGTTAAGTCTGGAAGGAGCCAGATGTGGAAAAGCCCTGGCTATTCCAGGCTGGATCAGGCAGATATACTCAGAGTGGAGCAGGGACACTGAGTCACACATGATTATAATACAACGAGCCACATGCATGGGCGGGTTTGCAAATCTTGACTCGTTTTCTCAAACACAAGCAGTAGTAACCTAATATAGTGGAAAATTGTTCATTCCATTTTTTGAGCTGTGGGCCTAGGAACTGGTGAAATCAGAAGGGTGAGAAATCCTCCCTCTTTTGCCCCTCTGTGCATCTTCCAATTATGCAGAGAAACCTCAGGTCCAGGTGTTCAGGTGACGCAATCTCCCCTGGACAGCCCTTGTTTGGCTCCTTTTGGGTTGTTGCTCAAATGCCCCATCTAGGTGAAGGCAGCCTGAACCATCTTATTTCCATTGCCACCTTCCACCCTAGCTCTCCTCATCCCACTCCTGGGCATTAATTTTCTCTATAACCCTATGAGCAACCTACTTACTATACAGTTTGCTTGCTTATTGCTTTAGTATTTCTTTTCCCCGACTAGAATGTAATCACCATCAAGGCTGGGATTGCCATGTGTTGATACTCCCCTGTCGCCCCAGTAATGAAAACAGTGCTTAAATGACAGACTTTTAATAAATAAAGGGAGAATCGGGCATATTTTGTGAGGTGACATCATACACTGAAAATAAAAAGGAAATAAGGTTTTGTGACTTTGCGCAATGCAAGTGAGTGAAGAAAATCCTAATGAGTGAAAATCATTGACAGCACCAAAGTTGCTTTCATCTCATAGAATAAGATGATAAAAGAAGGAAATTCCATTGGGAATTTGAGCAGAGCATAGCTACATGTTTCCCTTTGGAGACCCACCTTCGTTTAATGCTGCTTAAAATTCTTTGCTTTATTTGGCCCTTCTGGGCACACGTCTGCATAAAATCAACTTCTCAGGCCAGAAAACCTTCCTTTATGTGAAAGAAAGTTTGTATTCCTCCTTTGGCATACAGTCAAGACTGGACAGAGGGGTAGGTCGTTCGCTAATGAGTTTGCATTCAGCGTTTTCTCTGCACACAAGATACTGTGCAAAGTTTCCTTCTCAGATTTAGTAATTGGTATTTGCACTTGGCAGAGTCATCAGTAATTAGTAAACACTCATTATTTAATAGGAAATAATTGTCTGTGTATGTCTGAAGATTGGCCACCTAGGATGCTGAAATACTATAATTTTGTCTGCAACAATATATTTATGTGATATCTTTTTTTATATATTTTTTAATATTTTGTTTTATATAATTCTTACATCATTTTTCATTTTTGCACAATGTATGCATTTTCATTTTGGTTATAGTCCCCTTAATATTGCACCCCCCCTTATTTTTACTCTAATCCTTCCTCTCCCCACCCTACCCCTGTAGTGTGTCTCTGGTTTATAGCTGCTTGTTGATTTTGATTTTTACTTTATTATAATTCGTCTTTTACCTGGTCCCTTATTTAGGTTTTCTAAATTCCTGCTGTGAGTGAGACCATCTGGTATTTTTCTTTTTCTTTCTGGCTTATTTCGCCTATTTATGTGATATCTTAAATGAACTAATTTTCTTATAAGACAGGTAGTGTTGAAGAAGGGACTGGTCACTGCTACCCCTCCTGCACGCCTCGAAGGAACGTGAACCCTGGCTGTAACTTGGCAAAAGTCCTTCTTGGGCATCTAATTAAATGGTTGACCTTTATTGGCAATTGCTGTTTCACATTTGCACCATTTTCTTTCTTTCCAAAGTCCCCCATACTCACTTTGCCATGCTTTCCACTGGAAATTTTCCCTTTAAACATAACCCTGCAGGATTTCTCTTTAAACATAACCCTGTAAGGACTTTTGTAACACAACCTTCACCCCTTTATTTTGCTTGAAAATAAAATGACAGTGTTTCTGTCTTCTGTGGATGATGCACCTCCAAGAGTCCCTTAGAAATGCTCATCACCCCCAGTTTGGCTTGGTCTCTTTTAGGATGTGTCCATATGTAACCCTGACGAAGCAAAGTTTTTGGGAAAAGCGCTCCTGAGAAGTCACATTGCACTGCGCTCTGATTGGCCGCTCGCGTCTGTTCCCGTCCACCTCTTACGGCTGTGACTTGGAATTTCTTAGATGCACGAATGTGGGTATTGGGTTTTCTAAAACATCGCATGGTCTCTGATGCTGCTCTCTCTCCACCCTCTCCCTGCTCTTTCCCCTCCTCACAGGGCTGATAGTGTACCTAGGAATGATGGCGGGGGCCTTCGTCCTGGGGGGCCTGGCCGATAAGCTGGGGAGGAAGAGAGTCCTCAGCACATCTCTGGCCATCAACGCTTCCTTCGCCTCCCTGTCCTCCTTCGTGCAGGGATACGGGGCCTTCCTCTTCTGCAGACTCATCTCAGGCATAGGGTATGTGATCTGGGGGCTTCCACTGGACACTAGACCCATGGGGCATCTCTCCCAGCTGTCTGGCTTCAGTGGCACCTCCAGAAAACCCTGGACTGAGTTTTGGGACTTCCAAGATACTGTGTGAACGTTGAGCCTTGGAAGGGGGTGTCAGCCACTGTGTTAGGTCAAGTGGTCCTGTGCTGCCTTTTAGCGTCACTGCATTCTTTCACCACCGAGCTTAAGGGCGGGGTACCACACCACTTGGTTTCGGCTATGACCATTTTTCGCCTATGGTTTGATTCATTCCTTCTGTTGTTTTCTCTCTGCAGTATTGGGGGTGCCCTGCCCATTGTCTTTGCCTATTTTTCTGAATTCCTGTCCCGGGAAAAGCGAGGCGAGCACCTCAGTTGGTTGGGCATCTTCTGGATGACCGGCGGCCTCTACGCGTCTGCCATGGCCTGGAGCATCATTCCACACTACGGTGAGCACGCGGGCTTCCCCAGACCAGGGCCCCTCTCTGTGGATCCCAACTCCATTCCTGTCCTCAGCTTTGTTCCTCCCACTCACCTAGTTCCTGTGTCTGACTTCGATCTTTCGAAAGAACTTGCAGTCCTGTAGACACCCTGCTAATTTCAATTCACCTGCCTTTCTGCAAATAGTCTGTTCTCCATCTCTCCCTTCCTCCATGCTTTTCTCTCTTCTTTCCTTCCTTCTGATTGAAGGGATTTCAACCTTCATCTTCTCTAGCTCTCTAACCCCCCAAAAAGTTAGATTTGGGTAACCCCATTTTATAGATGATATAACAGAAGCCAAGAGAAATTGGTGATTTTGCTAACGTCACACCATGGTGTGACCCTGAGTCTTGATGCACCTGCCCTCACCCTGAGGCACTCTTGTACACTTGCCATTTTCAGGACGGCTGTCAATCTTGTTTCCCTGAGGTGTGGAGTAGCCCTTACAGATAATGCCTTGGTTTCAGCTGGGACAATTTTATTATGCTGGATAATTGCAAATCTGGATTCTCTAGGCTGGGGCCTGGCAACATCAACTTTCACTGTTGGTTTTCTTAGCAGTAACGCAGGGAAAAGGCAGCAGTTTTGAATTTGATCATGACTGTGCAGTGCTGTCAGCATTCTTCAAAACCATCGTTGAGAATCCTACAGACTGAGGGGCTAATAGAAACTTGCCTCTGAGGTTAATCACTTCTTTACCCATTCACCTCCACCCACTGCCTTAAATCTGATGCTTTCCATGTATTCTGAACTAATGGAGATGCTGTGTGCCTTTTTTTAAAAGTAGCATTGGTGTAGACAATGCCTACTCTACTTTTAAGGTACGTCACTCCGGTCATCTGATCTGAAATCTCGGTGACTTAACACAGTAGAAGTCTCCCCCATCCTGTGCAGGCTGGAAAGTGTTCTGATCTACATCCAACTCTGCTCCATCAGTGATTTCAGGTCTCAAATTCCTTCCATCTTGTCACCCCACCTTCTTCAACATGCATCTTACTCCCTGGTTTGTGGGCAGCAGCACATGGGTGCTTTAGAAGGGCAGGCTAAGAAGCAGAGCACAACCCTACCTGCTCACATTCCAGTGGTCCTAAATCTATACCATGTGACCACACCCCATTGCAGAGGACACTGGGAAATCTTGCCATGTGCCCAGAAAATGGAGGAAGTGGGTTTGGGAACATCAGGTGGTCTTTGCCATAACTGACGGTTGAGAGCCCACTGGGTTTGGTGTCAGAAACAGAGAAGAGATATGAAGGGGAATAATGAAATCAAGGGTTGAAGAGTTTTCTGCATAATTTTATCACTCTAGGCAAGTGTCCCTAATTTGGACACAAAATGTTGGCCCATAGCTGGGCTTGGGGTTAAATTTTTTACCCCAAATGAACAATGAATTGTGTTACTTACTCCTAATGCTGGTCTCTGCACTGTACCCTCCACCCAAGGATGCACTTTAATCACCTGTGTGCTGTGCTGTTTGTTATGAGTCTGAGGAATTGCTTTGCTCTTTTTGCACGATTCCTGCTAAAATATCATTTTCCTTCTTCTCACCAAGAGACTAATTCCATGTGGAAATTAAGTGAGATAAACCTTTTGGGGCAGGAGAGGACAAGTAAAATCTGAATAAAAGTTGAGTCAAAAGAGTGGTACTGTGTGATTTGGGACAAGTCACTCCATCTTGTCCCTCCCCTATAAAATGAAGGTGGGAGGAGCCAAGAGAGTTGACCGTGGAGATCCGGGCCAGCCCTAGCGTTAATTCCTGGGATGCAAAGAGGAATGTCAAAAAAAATTTTGAGCTGATTCTATTACTCAGACTAGCTATCCCCCTGCCACACCCCCAGCATTAGCAATCCTAGGCCTCCTTGCAGACTCTTGCTTCACAAAGACCTTTCTCAAACCCAACCAATGAACCAGCCTTGACTTAGCTCTGATCGGATCATTTTAACTCAAAAATGTTCCTCTGCATTTCATGGGTACAGCCCCAAGAAAATGGCTGTATAATGAGAGATAAGCCCACGTGTCAGCGCCACGGTGACTTGTGAACCCCTGTGGGAGAAAAGTAGGGCGAGGTGAGAGGCCAGCGAGTAGAACAATCCCTGTCTCCAAATGCATCGTTGTTCCACATACTTGGAAGCAGTTCACTGTTTTTCACATGCCCATCTCAGCCAATCACTGCACCCCAGAGGAGGCCAGGTCCTCATATACTTCCTTTCTTACCCCTGGCTCCAGAGGTGGGGTCATTCCCACTCAAGTCACTCAATTGAAACACAGTGGGAGAGGAGGGATGGGAACGTTGTGAGGGGACCCCTGATAGCTGCTCCAAAGGCATCGTTTTCTTTGCTTTGCTTTATACACAATCATACTCCAGTGTCTGGACATCTGGTTTCTTTCTTTTTTTTTTAATTTAAAATTTATGCATGCATGCAAGAACTGGGGTACAGGCCAGAAGTGTGGAGGGTGAGAGGATCCACCAGAGACAGAGCGGGGAGCAGAACAGGCGGATCCACTGAAATACACTGCTGAGGGGAGCAGCGGGTGAGACAGGAGAGGTCTGCTGTGCCATGTGGGTAGCTCCCTGGCCTGCTGGGGATCGAACTCATGCTGCAGAGGCTGTGGATAGCTTCATAGTGCTGCGCTTAACCCTTTGTGCCACCAGAGAGGCCTGGTATCTGATTTCTAGTAGAGCAGAAGAATCTAGGCTGGAGCATATAGACCAAGACTGAAGGGAAATCCCACAGAGAGGGGCCCTGAGCTCTGGCCAACCTCCCTGTGGCAGCCGCCTTCACTGTTGGCCCAGAGCTGGGCTTGTGGTTAAATCTTTTACCCCAAATGAACAGGACACTTACTTATTTGTACACCTGTATGGAATCTCTGACTTTAACATTCTGTTCTAAAATAGAAGCCTCTTGGATGATTACGCTTCTTTGAAACAGGCATTAACATGGGGGAGGGCCACCCCCCATTACCATGGGGGAAGGCAGACCAGAGCAACAGTGTGACGTGAGTAATTGTTTATTTTAAGCCTCATTTTACCAGGACTGGATGTTTTGTTCACAGTCAGCCAGATATTTGACAGTATTTCTCAATACCCCTAAGTCGTTAATCCTCTGACGCTTGCCAGTGATAAATGCACCGGAAGCTATGAGAGGAGGCGGGTGTTGGGGCAACCCGTTTTGTCGGGGTGACCTGATTCATCTCTTTGGCAGGAATGACGTGTTGGGAGATCTTGGCACCAGGAACTTGGGAGAGCGAGTCACTGAAAAAGAAAAATCAGGGCTTCCCTTGTGGCGCAGGTGGTTGAGCACAGTGCTGTGAAGCTGTCTGCAGCTTCTGCCACACAGGTTCGATCCTGGCCGGCCAGGGAGATACCCACATGGCGCAACAGACCTCTCCTGCCTTGCCCGCTGCTCCCCTCAGCAGTATTTCAGTCAGTCTGCCTGTTCTGTTCCCCACTCTGTCTCTGGTGAATCCTCTCACCCTCTTGCACCTCTGGACTATACCCCGGTTCTTGTATAAATAAATAAATCTTAAAAAAAAGAAAAAGAACATCACAAAACTCAAAAGTGTTCCTCTGCATTTCACGGGTACAACCCCAAAAAAATGGCTGTATAATGAGAGATAAGCCCACGTGTCAGCGCCACGGCGCCTTGTGAACCCCTGTGGGAGAAAAGTAGGGTGAGGTGAGAGACCAGCGAGTAGAACAATCCCCGTCTCCAAATGCATCGTTGTTCCACATACCTGGAAGCAGTTCACTGTTTAATTTTATTTAATGTAAGGCCCCAAGGGTGAGCCTAATAAATTCATTAAGTGCGGATTACTACAATCGCCGTGGGGAGGGGAGAGATTGGGGTCAAAATAAGGGGGTCGCAATTGTATGGGGAATATAAAAATAAAAAAAAAATTATATAAAAAAATCACAGAGACATGAAGGAACAGTGGATTTGGGATCATTTGCGCATATTATCAGAAAGAAAAAAATATCTTTGGGGGAAGAATACTTCATAGATGTACCCGCTTCTGCCTGTCCTCCTGTGCTGCCCATCCGAGTTCAGCTCTATGTAGGTTTTTTTTTTTAAAGTCTTTTTTCTTTTTTTTTTTCAGAATTATTTATTTATATTATACAAGCACTGGGTACAGTCAGAAGCGCGGGAGGGTGAGAGGATTCACCAGAGCCAGAGTGGGGAGCAGAGCAGGCAGAAGGACCGAAGTACACTGCTGAGGGGAGCAGCGGGCGGCAGGAGAGGTCTGCGCGCCATGTGGGACCCTCCTCTGGTGGCCGGGGAGCAGCCGGGGATCGAGCCGGCACTGCAGAGGCCGTGGGCAGCTTCGCAACCCAGCGCTCAACCGCTGCGCCACCAGGGAGGCCCCAGCTCTATGTAGTTTTGATGAACTTTACTTACTAATTACTAATTCCCTTCTCGTTATGCCAGAGTAGTTTTGGGACACAAGCTGAGACTATGTCAGTATTACCATGGTTTTCTCTCCCTTCCTAGTGTAATTCCCAGATGAAAGAAAAGACTCTTTAGTTAAAGTTAAAATTAACCAATGGACCCCAGTTCTTGTATAAATAAATAAATCTTTAAAAAAAAAAATCACAAAACTCAAAAATGTGCCTCTGGATTTCATGGGTACAGCCCCGAAACAAGAGTAGCTTGAGCTGAGCGCGGGGAGATTTGGTCCTGGTGAGGACATTAAATGACGTGTGTGTCCTCGTGCTATGGCCAGTGTGTCAGCACGGTCCCCGGCCACGTGGCCCCACCTGGGTTTCCCCCTGGCTACTCAACTGTGCAAGTGGAGTGGGAAATGTCTGCAGAAACAGCAGGGGTTGGTTGGACAGGAGGCGGCTGTAAGCAGAACAGGCTGAACCAGAGTGGGAGGGACGGAGAATTCAGAATTGGCCACTACTCCGCTCGGCCACATGTTGTTTTTCCAGTAAATGAGACAGGAATTTTACACCCAAATATTACCCTCAGAAGCTCAGAAATCAGTGTACACTGTAGACAGTTTTGTGTTTTTAAAAAAACGGAGTTGCAATTGTTTTTAGAGAAACCGTAGGGAGTGGGAGAAAACCAGTCTGTTTCATGAACAGTGGCTTTTGAAGACAGTTGTTTTGCTGATCTGCCCAATTTTATGGGGCCCTTTTGACACTGCATGTTCTGCAGTTTCTTGTACACAAAACAAGCTGCCCCTGAAGCAGGCAAGTGCTTCTTGGTTGTTGGGAACTCACAGCAAACCTGTGCCGTTACCTGCAGTCCACGCCTGAAACCCAAGTCACAACAGCCAGGTGAGGGGTCAGGGCTAGTGTTGCTCAGAGGGAAGCTTGCTGCCCACAGCAATAGTCTCCATAATGCCTTATAAGTGCTGAAATGAGTTCTAGAAATGCTTTGGATGATGGTCATTGAAGAGGAGTTAGTTGCCTCTCCACCCCATGATGGTGGGATTAACTTGGCTGTTGAAGTTCATCTTAAAAAATAACAGCACTGGGCCTCCCCGGTGGTGCAGAGGTTGAGCGCTGGGTTGCGAAGCTGCCCGCAGCCTCTGCAGCACTGGTTTGATCCCCGGCCACCAGGTGAGGGTCCCACATGACGCACAGACCTCTCCTGCCACCTGCTGCTCCCCTCAGCAGTGTGTTTCACCTGTCTGTTCTGCTCCCCGCTCTGGCTCTGGTGAATTCTCTCACCCTCCTGCACTTCTGACTGTACCCAATGCTTGTATAAATAAATAAATAAATCTTTAAAAACAAACAAACAAACAAACAAAAAACAGTGCTGGGGCTGACAGTGTTTTCCAAAGTGCGGTCTGGCCTTGGGTGTCGTGATCACCTGGAGCTGGTATTGCCCCCTGACCTGGGTAAGAGGGATCCCTCATCCTGAACCTCAGGTCACTTAAGTCCCTTTCTGGGTTTTCTCCAGCTGCCTTTCTTTCCTATGAGGCAAGGGGTTTCTGAGGCCATGACCTTCTCCCTTCATCTGGTTATGATCTGGGTACCCAGGGCCCTGAATTCCCACTAAACTCCAGGGAGCAGGACAAAGATACCCATTTTCACCATGTGATGTATATGGTGTGTCCCCCCGTTGTTGACATGAGGCTCCTAGTCCGGAGGGTTGGGAAGAAGGAGTGGGGGCTCCCAAAGGCAGTCCTGTATAGCTCTGGGCCCAGCCTTCCAGCTTATTATTTGTCAGGGGATGAGTTATAGGACACTTCTTATTTGGTAGCTTATTAAATTGTAACAAACGTGTAGAAATCTGGAATGTTGTCCCTGTTCGCCCTCAAGTCCCAGTAGATGCTGGACCAGGTGTTTCAGGGTGGTTGTCAAGGTCGGGATTCCCAGTGCCCATCCCAGGCCTGGGGACGCAGGTGGGGCATCTGCATTTGAACCTGCTCCCAGGTGGCACTCTGGTGCCCTAGAATTTGAGAGCCAGTGTCAAGGTCATTCTGAAATCCTGGGTCAAAAACCCTCACTGCTTCTTCACAGGCTGGGGCTTCAGCATGGGCACCAATTACCACTTCCACAGCTGGAGAGTGTTCGTGATCGTCTGCGCGCTGCCCTGCACCGTGTCCCTGCTGGCCCTGAAGTTCATGCCCGAGAGCCCGAGGTTTCTGCTGGAGGTGAGTCTGGAGCCCCACCTTCTGCACGTGTGCTTTGCACCCCGCCCCAGGTCAGCTGACCTGCCGCTCATTCAGCCTGGACCTGTTGCTGCTGGTGACAGTTACGGGCCCTGGATTGCCTGCGTTGACTACTCCCAGAGGTGGGCAGGGATGGAGGCTGTGGCCTTGCACCCACTCTCTTCCAAGCCCCCAGTGAGGAGATGCTTCAGTTACATGCTTGTCGTCCAAGTCGTGGCAGTGAAATCTGTGACAAAGCTCATTGCTGCTCCTAAGGCCCCCAGGACTCTAAGGGTCCCCCGTTCTCCTAAAAGCTTCTCCTCCCCACCCTTTGCCATGTCCAGTGGTCAGCAGGGCAGGGGTAGGCAGAGGGCAACAAGCCCCAGTGACTCTCACAGCCTCAGTTCTCAGAGTCCATTCATGTGCCTCCTTCTAGAACCTTCTGCCAAGTCCTCCTCTTTGCTGAATTCCTGCTTTTGCCCATTGATCAGGGAATGGGTGCTGCAGGGATTTCTCAACCCCGCCCTGCATTGTCTAACCCAATGGTGTGAGGGAAGTTGTCACAAAGGGCCTCAAATTGAATGACTTAAAGTAGTGGGACTGCACTGTCCCCTAGTTCTGGTGTTAGCAGTTCAGAACTGAGGTGCTGGCACGACCATGCTCCCTCTGAAGTCTGTAAGGGTCTCCTTGCTCTCCTCATCCAGCTTCTAGTAGGTTGCTGGCATTTTTTGGTGTTTCTTCGCTTGACACTGCATCCTTCCAATCCCTGCCTCTGTGGTCATACAGGTTCTCTGCGTCTTCTCACAGGCGTCTTCTGATAAGAACACTAGCCAGGTTGGACCAAGGCCCTCCCTCCTCCAGCGTGACCTCACCTTAATGAACTCTGTCTGCAGCAACCCTATTTCCAAATAAATTCATACTCTGAGCATGTCCATTTTGGGGGGATATCAGCATGTCTTTTTTAGGGGATGTACTGCAACCCCTAACATGTTACTTTTTGTCTGATCTAGTCAGTGAGGAACATGGCTCCACCCATGTTCAACCTCAAGGTTATGAGCACTTGTAACGTGTCATGATAATCACGTACAGTGCAATGAGGCTTAGCATTTACCTCTTGAAGGCCTGGCCTTATTATCCCTCCAAGAGGGACCTGGACCAGGAACCTGGCCTACACATCCACACATCCTGGACAGTTGTGAGTCCGGGTCCAGCTTCCTCGGACGCAGGTATCAGCACCTGGGATTCTAGGCTTTTCCATCTGTTATCAGCAACAACTTTTTCAGGTCTGTTTCCTTGATTTTCAACAGATGGGTAAACATGACGAAGCCTGGATGATTCTCAAGCGAGTCCATGACACCAACATGAGGGCTAAAGGGACTCCAGAGAAGGTGTTCACGGTGAGTGTGGCTTCACCTCTGTCCACGGGAGGGGCCTCTCCTTCTTGTTTTGTTTGCTAAAAAAAAAAACTTCTATTACGTCATCAGAATATTTGTCAAAAGGATAATAAAACCCTTACATTTCTGTTACTGGATCATCATCATTCTTTGCATTTCGATGGACACCCTTCTCGGTGCTCCCAATCATTAGAAAATAACAGAAGGGAAAACTAGCTGTGTTCATACAGCATAAATGCAGGCACGTGTGTGTGTTGTTTGAGTGTTCATAAGCATCTTATCTGCTGCCCTGTAATATTACTATATTCATAACCCCTCTTTATTTTTATTTTATTTTATATAATTCTTACATCATTTTTCATTATTGCACAATGTATGCATTTTCATCTTGGTTATATTCCCCATACAATTCCCACCCCCTTATTTTGACCCTAATTCCTCTTCTTCTCCCTCCTCTTCCCCCATACTGTGTCTCTGGTTTATAGCTGCTTGTTGATTTTGATTTTTTCTTTATGATAATTAGTCTCTTTCCTGGTCCTTTATTTAGGTTTTCTAGATTCCTGCTATGAGTGAGACCATCCGGTATTTTTCTTTTTCTTTCTGGCTTATTACACTGAGCATGATCCCTTCCAGCTCCATCCATGTTGCTGCAAATGGCATGAGTTTATCTTTTTTGAATGCTGAGTAATATTCCATGGTGTATATGGACCACATCTTCTTGATCCAGTCATCTATTTTGGGGCATTTGGGTTGTGTCCATAGCTTAGCTATTGTAAACAGTGCTGCTATACACATAGGGGTGCAGGTGCCCTTTGGAATTCTATGTCCTTTGGGTAAATACCTAGGAGTGGAATTGCTGGATCTTATGGAAGCTCCATCTTTAGCAGGCTGAGGAATCTCCACACAGCTCTCCATAGTGGCATAACCACTCTTTTAATGAACACTAATATTAGGAGCATTAATGTAGTTTTCCTAAACATATCACTAATATTAGAGATTTATTTACCTGTTGATTTTTTTAACCTCATTCTTGTAAATACAGCTGCAGTGAACTTTCTTATACACATAGTTTCTCCCCACTTCATGTTTTGGGGTTATTTTCTAAGAGTAGAGTCCTAAAATAAAGTGATTGACTCTAAGAGTATATTTTGATAGCTCTTGTGACTTATGGCCAAGTACACTTCAGTGGGGTGTCCCAGCCTTCATTGCCACAAACAACGGGATCCCCATTTCTCTGCACCCTTGACAGCATTGGTTAGTAGCCCGAATTCGTTACTTGCTATTTTAAAAGTGAAAGGCAAATAAATGTTAATTATCATTATGATGGCCCATTAGGTAGATGCCCCATTAGTTAGTTGGCTGCCCTGTTATTTAGACACCAAGATGCCACCTAATTCTCTCCATGCTTGTGGCCATTGATGAGGGAGCCTGCCCGTGGCAGGCAGGCAGCTCTGTGCACCTGTTTGCATCACTTTTTTGAAGACTGACGTCAAGTTCATTTCTCTCTTTTTCAAGAGGATTTTTTAAATCAGATTTTATTGATTTTCCATTTGTCTACTTAACTATATATTTTGGGAGATACAACTCCCTGGCTTAACTCACACCTGCTCAGCTCATTGCTGTGGGAGGCCTCAGTGGATCATCAGATGCAGGGGCTTTAGGGCCAAGAAAACTATGTAAACAAACTGAGCAAATGAGCCTTATTACCCTGTCGCCATCTATTATCCCACAGCCATACGCCTTTGTCAGATCAACCCTTCTCCAATTTATTGTTTCTTTTTCTAAAGGGTATAACAATTTTTTGTTCTGGTCACTTCTTTGGATCTTCATTCTCTTGTAAAGACTCCCATATACATGTAAAAATTTGATAAAATGTATATGCTTTTCTTCTGTTAATCTGTCAATTTAATTTTCCAACCCAGCCAGGCACTACCCTTACATGTTTCTGAACTGCCATGTGGCAGGTCTCCCTGTGAAACCTCTGGAACAGGCATGAGTTGAAGTGTTCCCCTGAGAACCAACAGCAGGTCTGGGGTGAACATAGACAATAGTCTAATTTGTACTGAATCAAAGCAAGTATCCTACTTAATTGTAAATTAGAGTAATTGTGCTTGATGTTGTCAACACTCCCACTCCCAAATCCCTAGGGAAAAGGGTGTTATTTTTCCTCCAAGAGAAAAAAGAAAAGTTTGCATTTAAGTGATTATCTTAACGCTTTTGAGTGTGATTTTTAAGGTGCTTCCTGCTTTGGTGTCTCCCTTACCCTCTGGCCTCTTTTGGCTGCAGCAAGGGTTCCTGGCCTCCCTGGGGGTGTCAGATACAGGAAGCCCTGCTCCAGCCAAGAGTTTTACTGCAGGGTTTGCTGTGTGCATCTCCTGTATCCCTAGAGCATTTGCAAAGGCCACACACCTGGAAATGAAGGGGTACACTCAGGAGGCTCTCAAGTGCTACCTGCCGGCTCAGTAAGAGTCACTCTGCTCGTACCAGCTTCTCAAAGGACTGCCTTGCTCTCCCAGGAGGTTAAGAACTACTGTGTCTAGGGTTTAGCGAAGCATAGCCAAGCCTTCCCCGGCTTAGTGCTTGGGAATTAAGAAGTTAATTGTCTATCATCCAGGCACTGGCTTTTATCTCTGTGGTTTACCCAATCCCATCTCTGTTCCTCTTGTCTTCTCATACTCTCAGTCCTTTGAAGAAAACAGATGAGTCACTCTTACCCTAGACAAAAGGTTGGAGGCGGTGATAGTTGGAAGAGGTGATGCTGTTTTTGAGTATTTTTGAGTTTGCTCTTCCATTGTCCTCTGAAGAGGTCAGAAAGCAAGGACCTTGATCATTTGGTTAAGATTCCTGAAGTCAGGAATCTCCTTGAAATAATAGTTATCAAGATAGTTCAGTGACTGCTTTGAGCATCAGTTAACTTGAAAATCACTGTCTTGGGAATAAGCATTGCCCATTGGGGCTTCCTGCTGATATTAAATCAACACTTTTAGGGCCCTTGAAGGGAACACTGAGGTATACAACTTGATCTCCATGTATCTTTGATTTCCACTGGGAAAACCAAGAGGACATCATTTCTCTTGTTCTGGTGTATTTTTAAAATAGCTCACAAGGCAGGTTCCCCTTCCCACTGCCCTCCACCCAAGCAGTGGGCTTGCTGACTGATGTGCATAGAAGTCAATAGTATGGGGCCTCCCCGGTGGTGCAGCGGTTGAGCGCTGGGTTGTGAAGCTGCCCGCAGCCTCTGCAGCACCAGTTCGATCCCTGGCCACCAGCGAGGGTCCCACATGGCGTGCAGACCTCTCCTGCCGTGCCTGCTGCTCCCTTCAGCAGTGTACTTCGTCCGTCTGCCTGTTCTGCTCCCCGCTCTGGCTCTGGTTAATTCTCTCACCTTCCTGCACTTCTAACTGTACCCAGTGCTTGTGTAAATAAATAAATCTTTAAAAAAGAAAAAAAAGCAGTCAATAGTATGACATTGGGGTTTTTATGAGAAAAAAAAAAGAGTTAATTGCCGTTTGACTCATGAGCAGACACGAAACAGGGCTTAAATCTCTCTCCCCAATCTGGGAGCCAAGATTGGTTTTATGGAAGCAAACAAAGGAAGGAAAGACCTAGGAATGAGGGAGTAATGTGTTCGGCAGAATTAGATCAGTTAGGTACATTGGGTCTATGTATATGGAAATATCTCCCCTCTCCCCCAGCATAGGCTGTTTTTTGGTTCTGACCAACTTGAGTTCAGCATCAGGTTAATTGCTTCTGCATATGCCTGGGTTGTATGGCCTCCTGTTGCTGCTCCAAACACCCCGGAAAGCAAGCCCAGTCTTTGTCAGCATTTCCCTGAGTGGCACCATGTTTTCACTCAGCCTAGGTAGTTGATCCCCTATAGGAGCATTTTGTGGCACCAAGAGACCAGAAATCTCTGGCTTCTGGACCAAGGCTCTTCCTCCTGCAGTGTCTGTCCTCAGAGATCAGACCCTACGCTTCTCCCTAATTTGACCCTGCAGGCAAGCAAGTCCCACCAGCAACCAGGTTCTGGAGCTCCATTTCCAGATGTGAATGGAAATTCAGTGTATTATGGGCCACTGATTTCCCAAAGGCATGATGAAGTCAAGAGACTGATTTGTTTTATCTGCAAAGAGATATAGCTGCCTGCAAAAAGCCCTGAGCTCTGCTATGTATGTCTTTGGTTTAGAATCATTGAACTAGAGTTCACCGAAGGCTCTTCTAACACACAATAAATTAATAAAGTCAGTTATGTTAAACAAAAAAAAAAAAAAAGGAAAAATCTGGCACAAAATGGAGTTAAGATTGTCCAGACCATCTTTGCTTTGCAGGTTTCCAACATCAAGACTCCCAAGCAAATGGATGAATTCATAGAGATCCAAAGTTCAACAGGAACTTGGTACCAGCGCTGGTTGGTCAGGTTCACAACCACTTTCAAGCAGGTATGACCTGGGATATGCCGTGAAGGGGAGGAAGGCCCTGTGGAAATCCGTAACCTCAGTGGAAGAAGAATAGCGGTCCTGATGCCTTCCCATCACCCCAGGACACTGGGATGGGGGTGGGGGCAAGCACCCCTAATGCAGAGGTTTGATTCTAGCCCATTCCTCGTCTCTCACTTGCTGTGAGCTATTGGGAAGGAAGCCAGTCTCCTGCTACCCTTGTAGGTCTGTAGGCTAAAAAGTAATTCAGTTAACTCCAGAGAGATTAGCAAGAAAAAAGATGAACTTTAATTAAACTCATGCACACAGGAACCTATAGAAAAACTTCTGGTCATTCCTGTGAGGCTATGTCATCTCTAGAAAGGGGACAATAAATTTAGGAGGGAAAAACAGAACAAAGAACTTTGGAACTTAAAGGAATTTTGCAGGGTCATCTACATATGAACCTAAACAGATCTGGCATGCCTAAGGCTGTGAGACTGTCTCCCACCTACCAGATCACCAGAAATTTTCTGTTCGTGGAGGAGAATTAGGCCAAACATCATTCCTATATCCTCTGTCTCTTCACCAGCCACTTAGCACATCCGGGGCAGACTGTCTTTGGTCCCAGTAGAGCTCTTGAACCACCAACTCTCCAATCCTTAGTATTTTTGCCTTTCCTTCCCAAGGCGGAGGTTTTGAGTATAAGCAAAATGCCTAATCTGAGTAAACTTCCTTCTCTCTAGCAACTTCTAAATAAGCCATAGAAAGAAAGCAATGAGTAAAAGAAATGACTCCTTAAGCTTTGTTAGTGATTTCTGAGAAAATCTTCATGGACAGGATCATTTCCCCGGAGAGGTGGTCCCCCAGGCAAGTCCGCTGTTTAGCCCCGGGGCAGCCCACAGAGTCACCTCCATGAGGGCTGGTTGTTCAGTGGTGGAACGTCACCAGCCCCCACAGGCAGGAGGAGAACTCACCTGTTAAGGTTATTCAGTGCCCTGAAATCCCTGCTCAACGTGCTCTGGCTCACACGCACGGCCTTTTGCTGTGTTCCCAGGAAGATGTTACAGCACTGATAGAGCTTGAGACCAGCCTGGAAGAAGAGAAGAGACTGTTGATTGAAATAAAAGTCTCTTTAATACTAGTTAGACAAGGAGTTTATCAGATAATCAGAGTGAGGGCTTGAATGTGGGAAGCCAGCAGACAGATTTGACCGTGAGACAGGTTCCCACCACCGTTAAGTGTGACTTTGGTTTACACAGATAGGAGCAGTGAGTCATTGATGTAAGCAATATAATTATTTCTGGCCAGGCAGGGGGAGGACTTTTGGAGTACTTCTGGCCCGGCAGAGGGAGGCCTCTTCTGATGCTAGAAGAGGCCAAATGCTGGGGTTTCGTCACTTCCCTGATTTCTAAAGGGTACACCAGTGGAGACGAAAGGCTGGGTACCCGTATTTTTTTAATCTTCATCCTATGCCTCCTTTGTCATTGGCGGTTGAAAGGCTGGTGTATCCATAGGTAGCAGATCCCTGTGTGGCTGCTTCACAGAACAGGAAGTGGGTTCTGACTTCAGTTCTGTGGAGATGGCTTTGCTCCCTTGTCTGTTAGGCCAGGGAGGAGAGTTTTTTGCCCCCATCCAGAACACTCCCAATATGTTCACATGGCAGCCATTGTTGTTTGAACAGAATTGCCTCCTCTGGGAGATAATCATTCCCCATTCTCTCCATGGGTTTCTATGCCGATTATTAGAAAATCTGAGAATGAGCCCTTCCAAATCACAAGTTCCTCCCTTTAGCAAACCTTCTTGGTGTGGATTGCAGGTGTGGGATAATGCCCTCTACTGTGTGATGGGGCCCTTCAGGATGAACACGCTGATTCTGGCAGTGGTCTGGTTCACCATGGCCTTAAGGTAAGTCTCTCCTAATTCAGTTTATTAATTTCCATGTGCCTCAGGCACCTTCATCTATAAATCAAGGATTACAGCTGTTTCTGACTCATGAAGTCTGTGTCAGATTGGATGCCTTTCCTGCAAATAATAGGCCGTTCACTCTAATGGCTTCTACAAGGACGAAATTTCTTATCCTATGGAACAAAAATGCTTTAGAGAGGCATTATTGTGAGTAGGATTAGATGGTTAATGGCAATTATCTTGGGTTTTCCAGGTTAAAAAAAAAAAGCACATCATCTGTAAGTAGAGATAATTTTAGCTCTTATTTTGTAATTGTATATTCCCAAGTTTTTCTCCTGTCTGCGTTGTCTAAGCCCTTCAGTCTAGACAGAAATGGTGTTGGTGGCAGTTGGTGCCCTGGTCTTGCTCCCAATGTTAGTGGGAATATGTCTTTAGCGTTTCCGCATTAAGTCTGAACCTACCTTTTGTACTAAGATATGTATTTTCTTAGAAGTCAAGGAAGAAATCATTCATTCCTAATCTATTGGTGTTTTTATTAAGAATGAATGTTGTTTTTATCAACTGCCCTTTCAGCATTTATGGAAATAATCATATTTTTCCTTAACTTTATTAATATGAGTTTTATTATTAGATTTTCTAACAATGGACCATATCAACACACTTCAAATGAGCTTATGTTGCATCACGTCAGGAATGCAGACTCTGAACATGAAAGAATAAAGCATGTCTTGAAATTCTGTCTTCTCTATTACAGCTACTATGGACTGACAGTTTGGTTCCCTGACATGATCCGCTATTATCAAGATGAAGAATACAAATCCAAAATGAAGGTATTTTTCGGGGAACACGTATATGGTGCCACCATCAACTTCACGATGGAAAATCAGATTCACCAACATGGGAAACTTGTGAATGATAAGTAAGTCTGTGCCCAGAGGCTTTCCCCAGATCAGGGAGGAGTCGTGGGGGATGGTTCTTGGGAGACTCTTTGGAAAGTTGGGAATTCAATATGGCAGGATGGGCTGCAGGGCTGTTGTGGTAGCACAGCTAGTTGCAGGTGTCAAAGACAAAACAGTGTCCTGTGGCTCTGACTGTATGTCCTATTCCTCCCTAATCTCCTGGCCACAATGCATTCTCCCAACAAAGAGCACATTTGACTGAGGAGGGTCAATTCAATCATCTTTCTGAGATGTGCACCTTTAGTGAAGACACAGAGAGCCATTGTCCTGTATCTGTCACTGGTTTCTGCCTGGGGGAGGGCCCCAAGCTCCCACTGCTGAGGTCCCTGCACCAACTTTTTTTTAAATTCTAGAAGCTTCTCCATGCCAAGGCTTACATGACACTCACTGTCTTATGTTTTTCTTTCATCTAATATTATCTCCATGGGTCAGTCAGTGTGACCCATCAACCTCAAGAATCTTGTCCTTGGGGGGAAAAGAATCAGTGTAATATTAGAAAAGTTGAGTCCATATCATAGTGGGGCTGCATCTTCTATATGTTCTACGCCTTGGCATTTACTCTTGGGGCAGAGGAGATGGGCAGAGCAGCCCATGGGGCTTAGGAATGCCCCTTTGAGGCTGCCCCCTGTAGCCTTTCTTAGCCTACTGGAGCTTCCAGCAAGCTGCTGGGTGGGAGTGAGGAAGACGCAAGGGTCTCGCCTTGTGGGCCAGGACGCTGGGGTCCATAGCTTTCTTGTTACCAAGCGGCGTGCCAGGGGTAGTCTGGGAGTGGTTGTAAATAGTCTGTGTGTTCTGATGTTCTGTGTTTCAAGTGTGGAGGTTTTTGTGTGATTCTTAACAAATACATTCTTTCAAAAGTTGCCATAAGTTCATTTATAACTTGTCATATGTGTCTGTTAACCAACGGACACTGAAAACATCATCACACTCAGCAGAAATTTGTAACTTTCCTCTCCAGCAAAATTAACAAAAAGGAGTTTTTCTCCTTGGAATAGTTGCAAGTAAAGGAAGAAGAAATGAGTTTCTTTGCTTGGGCTATGCTGCCACCTGCGGGCCAAGAGCTAGAGGCTCTCATCTTGAAAACCCCAAGCCTCATTGGAGTTAAACTGCTCATGTTCAGCTCAGTGGGGCATTTCTCTCATAGGTACCACTGTCCTCCGTGGATGGTATCCATACTCTGCTGCTTTAAAATCCAGATGGAAATTATTTACTTCACTGACTATCCCAGGTGGGATTGGGGTGTGGGGGCGCTTGTATAAACAGAGCTTCAGAGTGCACTGATGGGCGAGTTTTCAATCAAGATGCTCTTACTGAAACCTAAACTCCATCCTATGGATGGACTGAGCCCTTAGCCCCAGGAAGAAACAGCACACACAGGGGTTTTGTGCCCCCACATACCATCTGGAGCCTCCGGGGGCAGCATGTGGGGTTGGGCAGCTCCGATCACTCACACTGTGTTTGCTTCAGAATTGAGGCAAGAAAGGCAGAAGAAAAAGTTCATGTGTTAGACCCTAAGTTAAAAATGTCAGGCCAGGTTCTCTTAATTTTTGTTTATTTATTTATTTTTAGACATTCATTTATTTATGCATACATGAACTGGGGTACAGGCCAGAGGTGTGGGGTGGCGGGATGAGAGGATTCACCAGAGACAGAGTGGGGAACAGAACAGGCAGATCCACTGAAGTACACTGCTGAGGGGAACAGTGGGGAGACAGAAGAGGTCTATTGCGCCATGTGGGTAGACCCCTGGCCAGGGATCGAACTCATGCTGCAGTGGCTGCGGATGGCTTCATAGGTTGCATCTTAACCCCTTGCGCCACCAGGAAGGCTCAGCTTCTCTTAATGTTAATTAAAAGCAGGACAGCTTTTCACTCCAGAATACGTGTCAGCTAATGACCTTGTCCTCTCTGCTTAGGAAGGAATGTCTCTTGGTACAGCCTTCTATGGTTAGGGTCAGTGTGATGGAGGTTTTCCTGATTTAAAACCCCCTGGTTGTGCCCCACTCCTGTCTGGGAGGGGTGGTGACACAGGAAGTAATGCAGGGCCCTGAGTTGTCTCACATCCCACAGGGAAGCTAGTGCGGGTCCTCCAATGGGACAAGTAAGACAATCAGCCTGTGAAAAGTAGGAGAAAGTTCTCTCAAGTTCAAATTGGAGGCTAAGGGTGATGGTTCAGGATAAAAAATTGAGAATAGAAAACACCTGTCAATTACATAGTTGAAAAATTTTAACTTAATTTTAGAACAGTTCTAGATTTGCAAGAAATTGCAAAGATAGTCTGGAAAGTTTCATCTGCCTCATACCTAGAAGCGTCTTATGTTAGTAAGCACCTTTGTTACAATGAATGGATCAGATCATATGTTATTACCTAAAGTCTACCCTTTATTTGGATTTCCTTAGTTTTTACCCAGTGTTCTCTTCCTGCTCTAGACCCCATCTGGTGGTACCCCTGTCTCTTGAGGTTCCTCTTGGCTCTGGCATCTGGTATTGGCACTTATAAGGGCCCACTCTCAAGTGATTTCATAGCCCACCTCCATTATTCCCACTGTTGGTAGACTATCATTGGTGCAGACTCTTTGAAGAGCAATTTTGCAAAAATTTTAATGCATAATCCCTAGGAATACCACCTGTAAGATTTTAACTAACAAATACTTATTTAAGCATTCAAAGAGATACATTCCCCGATTATTTTTTGCAACATTGCTTACAGCAGCAATGGGTTATTAGAAAGAGAGAGATAGACAATGGATGGATGGATGGATGGATGGATGGATGGATGGATGGATGGATGGATACCACACAATGGAATACCATATAATCATTATAACAATTAGGTAAATCAATATGTCAATATGTCTTAATTGGAAAAATCTTCAAAATACATTGGTAACTAAAAAAAATAAAATGTCATGTAGTATTTATGGCATGTGACCATTCTCGTAGGTAAAGATGTGGTACATCTTGCTAGTTCTACATGAAACAGGTAGATGCGGTTGACCCTGGGGAGGTAGGATAAGGGTTAGAAATGATATCAACTAAATCTTCCCTTTAAACCTAGGGTAGAAATTTAAAAAAATACACTTAAAAGCATTAAGTTAACAAGCATCTAGATGATTATGAGGAGCAGGCATCTGGGTGTCCCTGTGCCCCTCCATCTCCAACAGAAACAATATTGTCTGAACAATATTGCATACACCCTGATGTCTTCCTCAGTTGGTTCTGTTTACCAAGCTTGGCCAAACTTTTAGACTACCTTTAGATACAGCTTTATTTGTGAAGAATTATATCCCATTCATTCGTCTATTCATTTATTTGCTTACTCTACCTTTAGCAAACACTACCTGAGCTTGGGGCCAGGTGCTCTGGGCAGCGAGAGGAGACACAAGGTCCCCGCCCTCAACCCCAACTGGAAAAAAGAAGCAAACAGAGAAGCACAGTACAGTAGGAATCCCGGGGAGCAAGGGAGGCAGGTGATTCAGCCCATGACCACCTCTGATGACTAGTCCTCAGATTCTGCTCTGCTCTAGAGCCACATCAGATTCTGCTCTGCTCTAGAGCCATTAGACCTACAAAAAGACCTCCCCCCATTAAGAGAGCTGGGCAAGTGCTTCCAAAGAGAGGTCTTCAGACCATTGGCCTCAGGATAAAGCAGAAGCCATTCTGAGAGTTGCACTCGCCTACATTCCAACCTTGGCATCTCTAAACAAAATCCCCAGAGGCAGAGCCCAGATCATTGTACCTAAAAAAATTGAAAGCTCTTTGGTCTAGAAGGCTGAATTCTTTTGAGTCATTTTCCTTCGGGTTGCATTTGCTACAGACTTCTAAACCAAGGCCTGCAAAAGCTACCACTGGCCTCTCCAGATGGCCATTGGAAAACTAATTGGCGAATCTTGTCACAGGAAGATGCTTCTTATTTCAAAATTAATGTAGTTTGTATGCGCGATGCGTTTACTCGAGAAAGCTCTACCTGGAGGCTGTCTCACACCGTTGCATTTCTTAACTGTCCTTGTCTTTAATAGAGTAACAGGCTAGTGATGTGACCTTTGGTGAGATTTTAATGGTCTGCAAGGGTGGGTGAGAAAGCAGAGCCATAAATCATCGATGGGCCAGATGGTGGCAGGCCTTACAATGTATCACCACATGAGCTATAAAAAGCCAACGTTATAAAGAAAGAGATAAAAGGAGAAAGGACCAAGGCATATTTTATGAGTCTTCATATAAATCATCTTCTCCGATCTCTAATTTATATACTAAGCTGGTCCAAGATTCTTTTTTCAGGAGAGTTTCAGGACCAAAAGAAAAGTTAGCCGATGTGGAAATTTAAGGAAACAAAGACCATGGGCCGGCCAGGGTCTTGGGCAGAATCCTCATTCTAGACACTTCATGTCAGCTCCCTCACTCAATGCTTCACCCTCCAGGTGATGAAACTGCCAAAGTCACATCCACTTAGCTGTTAGGTCTTAGGATGGATGGAGTCACCCTCAAGAAGCTCAGTCTAATTAAAGAGAATTTGGGAAATGGTCTGGGTTTGTAGTTCTTTTTCTGCTTTCCTGTGTTTTGCACGTTGGTGTCAAGTCTCCTTTTTCCTATGCGAATCCCTCAGGGACTGATGTCTTTCCACAGGTTCACAAAGATGTACTTTAAGCACGTAGTCTTTGAGGACACGCTGTTTGACATGTGCACTTTTGAAGATGTTTCATCTACGGATACCTATTTCAAGAATTGCACCATCGAATCAACTACTTTTTATAACACAGGTAAGAACCGGCTTATAGAAGGCAGAAGGTCACAAGGCTGGACTAGTCTTGCCTAAGAACTGAACTGATCAGTCCTAAGCGTGAGGAGGAGTAAAGTACCCACAGATGGTTGAGCCCTAGGATGGAGAGGTGGGTTCCATGCCCAAGCACCAGCTAGGTCCACCGTCTTCACCATGGCACTTCATTGATTTGTGTCTCAGTTTCATTACATGTAAATGGAAACAAGAGTTCTGGGCAAGGGTTCTGATCTCAATAGATGGATGCCCTATGCTTGGTTGGAAAAAGAAATCAGTGATACAGGTACAAACCAGCCTCCCAGGAAGCCACATTTTAGTTTTCTCGAAGACCTGGCATTAATTGAAATTTGCAAAATTCATGGCTCATATTCTCATGAGAGTCGATGAGAAAGATACACCATGTCTTTGGAAGTTTCATGCATGAAGCGAGAGAAGAATTGTTATCAATAGTGCCATTTCAGCTGTCCATGATTAAAACATCACTGACCTCCACTGTTCCCCCACTTCTTGCTGCATTTACCACTTATCATAGAGTAGCAACACACTGAGTGGAGTGGATGCAAGTGTGCAAGCGGGAATCCACTGTAGCCCCCCTCTTTGCCCAGAACATGTGGCTTCACACGCTGCCCAAGCAAGCCACAGCGGGCATGCTGCATCACCTGGAGCCACTCCTGGGGCACAAGGCCTGTGATCTTCTGCTGAACCACATGCATTTGCCCAAGTCATTGCTTTCTCCCTGCTGCCGGCCCCTATAGATGGTGCACGCAGTGACTTTTTTTCCCCTCCCTCGGGATGTCAGCCTCAGAAGTTTCAATCTCTCTAAATATCCCTCTGTCTCTAAATAACCTGTTATGGTATTTCTGTTCCTGGCTTTCTTTTTAGCCTGAACTTAAAAAAAAAAAAAAAAAGAGTTCCATACTTTGCTATTTGTTATTAAAACCTGGCATATATTTAATATTCTTCTTTCAAGTTTTAGTGATGCTCCTTGCCGCCTCTTAACATGGGGAGTTTGCAGATGCTGTTGGCTCAAAGCATCAGAGCCTGGAGTCTGAGACCAGCAGGTGACCCTCTGATGTCAAAGGAGGTTCACGAGGGGTGGGGGCAGAGCCAGAGCTCCAAGCCCAGGTTTCCTGACAATCTGTTTCCAGTTCTTTCTGCTAGAATAGCTGGTCTCAGAAGATATGGGAACTAGCTCCTAAGGAATGTTTTTCATCTTTTTAATTTTTAAGAGTAGTGTTAGGTTTACTACAAAATTGGAAGGAAGGCCTAGAGGTTCCTGAGACCCCAGCCCCCCCACTAGCTCAGCTGCCCCATGATCAACAGCCCCCAGTGCTGCTAATTTTGTGATAGCAAATCGACACATCAGAATCATCCAGATCCATTGCCCACCTCGAGGTCCGCTCTTGGTGTGGTCTGTTCTCTGGGTTTGGACACAGGTATCCATCATTATAATGTCACACTGAATATTCTCACTACCCTGAAGAAGCTCTGTGCTCACTTGTTCATCCTGCCCCCTCCCTGCCTGGGCAGCCACTAGGCAAATGGCTTTCATTGTGCACACTAGTCAGGTTTCAGTGCTGCTGGGTTCTAGAGGGGCCAGCTCAATCTAGACCCAGTGTCCTTGTCTCCTGCCGCTGTCAGCCAGTAGCCCTTGGTGTCACCTCACCTGTGCAGGCAGGGCTGGTGTGTGGTCTGAGAGAGGATGCCTTTAGACTTGCTCGTCATGTTCCTGGTGTTCCCCTTGCTTATGAGAACTCGAGCAGGTCATTACCATACCTGGTCACACACCACATTGACCTTGAGACTCTCTGGTTGGCAGAAGACAATGGAGGGGGCAGAACTTTTTTCCTGCCTCTGCCCTTGCCTCCCAGCCCCCTCAACCTTACATGGACCAGAGTGTCCTTCTCTCTGCAGACCTCTACAAGCACAAGTTTATCAACTGCCGGTTTATCAATTCCACCTTTCTGGAGCAGAAGGAGGGCTGCCACATGGACTTCGAGCAAGATAACGACTTCCTGATTTACCTGGTTAGCTTCCTTGGCAGCCTGTCTGTCTTGCCTGGAAACATCATCTCTGCTCTGCTCATGGATAGAATTGGAAGGCTCAAGATGATGGGTGAGTCATTAGAGTCTTTGCGCCATGGGCTGGTGAAATGACTCCTTTACTTAAAGAAATCTTGTGCAGGGCCTCCCCTGGTGGCGCAGCGGTTGAGCGCTGGGCTGTGAAGCTGCCCACAGCCTCTACAGTGCCAGTTTGATTCCCCGGCTGCCGGACGAGGGCCCCACATGGCGCGCAGACCTCTCCTGCCGTGCCCGCTGCTCCCCTCAGCAGTGTACTTCATCAGTCTGCCTGTTCTGCTCCCCACTCTGGCTCTGGTGAATTCTCTCACCCTCCTGCGCTTCTGACTGTACCCAGTGCTTGTATAAATAAATAAATAAATCTTAAAAAAAAAAAAGATATCTTGTGCAAGAAACCAAACAGGTAAGATGGAATCTGGAGGTGTAGGGCCAGGAGTCACATCTAGAAAACTTCAGGACTCCATGGAGGTACACGATACCTCTGCCCCACCCAGGGACTCAGCTTCATTTCCTGACCCAGCAATTCTGTGACAGCCACTTACTCTATGAGCACATCAATAGGGATATTAAATATGTCTTCCTCACCTGCTTTGCAAGATGATTTCAGGAAAGAGATGTAAACTGCTCTTAATGAGCATTGGTTTCATTTGATGAGTTTTAAACAATCTATTGCTCATCATTCTCTTACGGTGATAGCACTTGGGGTGTGGGAGTGTGATGGGTTCCTGGTGAATTCTCTTTGCCCAAAGGCTGTTGGATGTTGAACGTGCTCCTTTACTTCTCCTGGCCTCAGAGTCTTTATTGGTACAGTGAGGTCTCCTATCACAGCTGGTCAGGCTTTGTGAAGGTTGAATATAATGTCCAGAAGCATCTGGTAGTGTTTGGTGCATTGTAGGTTCTCCAAGAAGGTGGCCTCCACACCCACGTGGGCTGTGCCTTATTCCCAAGGATTTACATTCAGTTGGCTACAGAAACACACGCCATGCTTGGCAGGCAAGAAACAAGATGTAGAACCCCCCCCCAGGGTAGGGGAAACATGTATGAGTCCAGGCCAGGGGTGGGAGTGACAGTGCATTAACAAGCATGCCACGAGAGCTGCCTCGGGAGGGTGTCGTTCAGAGGAATTAATGCCAGCCTTCCAGCAGCAGCGCCCAAAGGGCAGCAAAATACGTCATGGAGCGATTCTATCAGAGAAGAGCAAACTTCAGCCCCTTCCTTCCTCCCTGTGTCCCTCCTGCCTCTCTCCCTCCTTCTGCTCCCTGCTTCCTTCCTCCATTCATTCATGTACGGCATGTTGTCATTTATTCATTCATTCCTGCATCTGTGTACTTACATCTTCCTTGCCCTCATTCTCTTTCTCTCTTGGAGGTGCTGTTGGCATCAGCAGCGTGTGCCACCCAGCCCCTTGGCCTTCTGCCCTTTGAATGTGTCCTCTGGCCCTCAGGGCTGGCCACGGCACCCCTCTCTCCAAGCACCTCCTGCCCCACCTGCCTCCCTACCTCTCCTCTTCTTTGAGTCTGTCCTTACTGGGGAGAGGTTCCAGGCTCGCTGTTCACGGCCCTGGCCCCTTCCAGGCTCAGCAGAATCCAGGCAGGAGTCAGCAGGGTTTGCCACTCACCCGACAGCTCCATGTATGAGGGTGAGATTCCAGGTGGGGGCCCCCCAGGGAGGTACTTGGCAGCCTTTTTGGAAACTGAGGTCCTCCCTCCCCCAGGATCCTGATGCCCCATTTTCCAGCTGACTGTTGGGTGATTTCCTGCCTCCTTTCTCCTAACTCTCCCACCTCATTTCTAGCCAGACCCTGGTCTGCAAGCTGTTGTACAGCGCCCTCATCCACCCTCCACCCCAACTTCCTCGACCCCTCTGGGCCGGTTGTGTTGTGTCTGGGCAGGATTCCAGATGGCTTTTCTCCACAGGTTCCCGGGATGGGTCTGAGGAAGAGACTGTAGAGGGGTAGGCGGGGTATGGACACAAGTCAGGCAGACCAGGCCTCAGGCTCTAGCAAAGGGGGCAGCAGCCCGACATCTGGGGCTAGAGGGTTGGGAAGGGAACAGCATGAATGCCCAGGATCGCTGGAGCCAGGAAGGCCTGGAGCTGCAGTCTGCCAGAGCCGTGTTCTCCCTGCAAATGGGCATCAGAGCAGACCAAGAGTCGGGAGCAAACTCCAGCCCTTTCCTCCTCCCAACTCTCTGGGTGCCCAGTCCAGGGGGCACAGCTTCTGGGCTGGAAATTGGGAATAAATGGAGAACAACAGCAGGGTCCTTCTTCAGGATTTCCTCCTGTCCACCCCTGGCAATGTTCTCACTGGTATGTGAACCCCACGAGAGCAGGGTTTCTGATGGCCACATATCTGGGGCACCCTGAGCAATGGCTGAGGCAGTGTAGATTCTAGTCGAGCCCCTCTGCCTTCTTCCAGTGTCCTGGGCTTGGGAGCACCACAAGGTCTTGAGATCCTTCCCAGGGGCTAACTCTGGTGACGGGACCATGCAGAGGATGCTCTTGCTGTGGCCGGGGCGCCCTGGGGATCAAGCCGGTTCTCTCCTTGAGATGGACCTGGTGCTCCAGCTGTACCTGTAAGCATGGGAGCGGGGGTAAGACTCACGGGCCCCAGCTGTGTCCAGACCCCACTTCACAGTCCACTGTGCCCTCGCTCTGCAGGCGGCTCCATGCTCATCTCTGCCGTCTGCTGCTTCTTCCTCTTCTTCGGCAACAGCGAGTCGGCGATGATCGGCTGGCAGTGCCTGTTCTGCGGGACCAGCATCGCCGCCTGGAACGCTCTGGATGTCATCACAGTGGAGCTGTACCCCACCAACCAGAGGTGGGTTCTTCCCTGGCCTCTCTGCTGGGACATTTGGGGCTGCTTTGGCCAGGCTCTCAAGCTCCTCCTCCACGACTGCCTAGGTCTTCCCGTGTGCCATGGACCAGTCTCTGAGGTTGTGAAGTTGCTCCTGCATGTGGGCTGGGAGGTGGCAGCTGTGGTGGGGGGTGGTAAAATGCACAGGACAAGCACAAGCCAGGTCCAGGAGAGCCGAATATGGCCACACAGCCAAAGCGGTGAGAACAGGCCTGAAGGCAAGATAAAGTGAAAAGGCGGAGAATTAGATAAACATGGGAGAGGAGAGGCAGAGAGAAACAAGCAGGGATGAGGCATGATGGCCGTTTGCAGCGATGAGGCAGGGGTGTCCAGAGCTTGCTCTAATCTTGTGCCCACCGTGTGAGAAGAGGCCTAGTTGAAGGCACAGGGTCAAGACCATTGTTTTGCTATTATTTTTCCTCACAGAAGGGGGTTTGTGAATTTTAAGGACAGTAGCTAAAGGGGCCTTGGGGCCAAAAGGAATGGAAAGTAGCATGGGCGGCAGGTAAATTCTGCAGAAAACCTTAATGATATTCCCAAAACTGATGACACAGGCACTGGACTGTAGGCAGCTATGGAAAAACACACCTCACCACACAGAGTCCCTCTTTCTCAAATCAGAGAACTTCTACAAAAATAATTTTACAACAAATGAGAGGAGAAAATTTGAACAGGCTATGTTTGACCTAAATATGTTTTACCTTTAGAAAACCCCAAAAAGAAACTAAAAGAGAATATTAGAAAGCATAATTTGATAGGTGGTCAGACATAAAGCTATCTTAATGTATAGATTTAAAAGCTGTATCAACAATTAAATATACAATTGAAGTCCATTTAATAATAGCAGAAACCATAAAACTTCTAGGAACCAATTGATATAAAAGATGAAACACTTGTGTGAAAAAAACCAAAGAGCTTTACTGAGAGCTATTAAAGAAGCGGTAACTCTATGTCAAGATATATCTTATTGGATTCTAAGATGTAATCTTTTAAAAATGTCAAATCTTCTTTAGTTTTTCTCTAACTTAACAGAACCCATTCAAAATTCAACGAGATTCCCCCCTACCCGACTGCTCAAGACGTGAAAAATTATTCTAATGCTTATTAGGAAAAATACATGTGTGAAAATAACTAAGAAAATTCTGAAAACAGAGAGATTGGGATTGGGAGCCTGGTGATTATGAAGTTATCCTGTGGTGCAGTTATAGCAAAAGGGGGGGTTAAGGAACGAAAATACAGCCACATTCTTAATAGACTTGTGGTATGGAAAGGCGACATCTTGCTTTAGTTGGGGGGAGAGAGCACCAGGAATGCTGTCTCTGTGTACATGGAGTCAGCACAAATGCTTAGTGGTGGTTAACACTGGGTAATGTGGTGGAGGGTGTTGATAACAGATTCTGACAGGGGTGACAGAAACCCCAAATCACTGCAGCCTTAAGATGGTGAGCATGTATTTTTCTCATCTCTAGCTGTCTAGGGCTGGCACCATAGGTTCTTTCTATCCTGTTCTCTCTTCCATACCCCTGGCCGTGGTTCAAAATGAAACCATCTACATCCCAGGAAGCAGGATGGAAGGAAAAAGGATGAAAGAGGGCTTCCCTGGTGGTGCAGCGGTTGAGCGCTGGGTTGCGAAGCTGCCCGCAGCCTCTGCCGCGCCGGTTCGATCCCCGGCTGCTCCCCGGCCACCGGAGGAGGGTCCCACGTGGCACGCAGACCTCTCCTGCCGCCCGCTGCGCCCCTCAGCAGTGTACTTCGGTCCTTCTGCCTGCTCTGCTCCCCGCTCTGGCTCTGGTGAATTCTCTCACCCTCCTGTGCTTCTGACTGTACCCAGTGCTTGTATAAATAAATAAATAAATAAATCTTTAAAAAAAAAAGGATGAAAGAGAAGAGAGCAAAAGGCCCACTCCTTACATCTAAGAAAGTTTCTCAGGAGCTGCCATTCGCACTTATACTTATCCCATTGGTCAAATTGAGTCATGTGGCCACACAGAGCCATGAGGGACTCTCGGAAGTGTAGTCTCACAGTCAGAGGAATATCATTTTTTTAAAAAAGATTTATTTATGCATACAAGAGCTGGGGTGCAGGCCAGAGATGCGGGGGGTGAGAGGATTCACCAGAGACAGAGTGGGGAGCAGAACAGGCAGATCCACTGAAATACACTGCTGAGGGGAGCAGCGGGGAGACAGGAGAGGTCTTCTGCGCCATGTGGGTCCCTCCATAGCCAGGGATCGAACTCGTGCTGCAGTGGCTGCGAAAACGTCATAGTGCTGTGTCTTAACCCCTTGCCATTTAGGGGCAGTTAGTGGTCTCTGCCAGAAGAGGGTTGAGGGTGTTACTAAGTGGGAGACACATACACTTTCTACTGCATTCTTCTTTATTCTTTCAGTATTTCACAATACTCTTCTACTAGCTGTGAGAATTTCAAAAAGATGTGTATTTGTATGGGGAATATAACAATAAAATTTATTAAAAAAAATAAAAAAAATAAAATATAAAAAAAAGATGTGTATTTGAAAAGGAAAAGAAACAGGCTTGAAGGAAATATTCTAAAATGTTAATAGTGGTGATTGTGTTTGTGTGACAGTTAAAGACTATTATTCTGTAGTATTCTGCAGCTTTATATTATTCTACACTTTCCAATTGGACTGACGTGAGAATATGCTTCTTTTATATTTAGGTAAACAATTCCCTCCCTCCCCTTCACTGTGCCTGTTCCCACAACAAGGAGAACGCAGCCCCACTCACATAGGGGGTCTGGCTGTCACTTCTCACAATCCTTCACCTTCTTCTTCTTTGACAGGGCAACAGCCTTTGGCATCCTCAATGGGCTGTGCAAGTTTGGCGCCATCCTGGGAAACACCATCTTTGCTTCTTTTGTTGGGATAACCAAAGTGATCCCCATCCTCCTGGCGGCCGCCTCCCTCGTTGGGGGTGGCCTGATCGCCCTCCGACTGCCAGAGACGCGGGAACAGGTCCTGATGTGAACAAGCTGTGGGGAAAGAAGTGTCAGAAGAACCTTGTCCAGGAACCTGACATGCACTCACGCCTCCTGTCTGTCGCTGTCCAGAGAACCCCAGGAGAAGGAGTTGCTCTTGTAGCCCCCTAGTTTAGGACCCATTTCAGCTGTCAATATGTTTGTAACTCAGGTGACTGACTTGGGGTGTCCTGCGCTGCCCCTGGAATCACATGTCTGCGTGCTTGGCTTTAGGTCACCCTAGCCCAAGGCCGGGGGGAAAAAGGACCACATGCTCCGGCACCCACCAGGCCAGGGGTTTGAATCTTCCCCCAGCGGGGTGCAAGGACCTGTTTGCATTTCAAAATGAATTTGGGGATGAAAAACGCTGGAGCTCATCTGTGAAGTTCCCGGGAGCCCAAAGACGACATAACGACTCAGCAGGAAGTTAGAATCGGCACAGGCCTGCTGGACTCGAAGTACAGGATAAGTCTATTTTTGCATTTAGAAGTATCACCCATCCTATTTTCCACTTGAAAATTGGCACAGCAGCACTGAAGATAATCTGACATAGAAAACCAAATACTTGAGCACCATCTATAGAAACCCATTTTCCCCTCCCCCCAGATGTGCTCAGCTTTCCATGATGACTTGGTGATACATTTAAGGAAGATGTGTATTCCTCTTTTGAGCTAGTCAAAGAACCGTCACGGGATCGTGGTTCCGTAAACTGACTTTGGGCATCACTGCATCTGCATTTAACTTGCAGAAATGGTCTCTGCTTAATGGGAGCATTTCGGTCATATTTGGGGAGGACTTGGTGTTTGTGGCCCCACAAACTGGAGCAGCCTCAAGGGAACCCAAGCACGGTTCCTGCAGCCACTGCACTTGCCGTCTGGAGCAGGCCCTTGGCAGACCCACGTTGTACAGTTCATGGAACTCAGGCTCCGTTCCTCGCTCTGTGGAGTAGATACTTTCTCTCTTACACAGATCACTTGTGAAACCAAGTTCTCTGTCTCTAACGAGTGTCTAACTTTGCTGCTCACCCAGAAACAAAATGAGACTCACTCGGTGGCCTCTGGTGCTCTCTCTATGTAGGAGAATAAAACATGGAGGACAACAAGGATGACTGAGTGAGGGATGGAGAAGAATCGTCACAGATCTTCAAAGTGTAAACTGTTCCTGTTTCTTTTAGCAGGAAAACACACCATGTGTTTGTTCTAACAATCAGGTCCCATAAGAAATCTATTCTCTGTGCCTCGGCTGAGTGTTGAGGGGGCTGCTGTAAGTTAGGGGTAAGCTCTGTTTGATTTCTGAGCTCTCATTTTCTGCATTATCTTCGTGGGTCCTTCAACAACACCAGGCAGGTCCCCCCAGCTCCATCACTCGAGCCTTCATGCAGGGGTAGCTTTTCCCCACGAAGGTTGTCTGGCAGCTGTCCTCTTAGATGCTGTCGCTCCAGCTGTGACAAATGCCTCTCTCGAAATGGCCCATGGCAGGGAGGTCACCGGGGGTGATGGACAGCATTCCTGGCCGGGGTTTCTTTCCCACTTCATGTTCTGCTCTGAGAAACTCCCGATGGCGTCCGTGGAGAGTTAAAGGGCGAAGGTTCTCCTTCATTGAACAAACCTGTTCCGAGTTCATGATGCATTTTCTGCCGCCCAGCTTGGGAGGAGTTGCTTTAAATAGTCTCAACTGTGTGGTGTTGTCTCTTGATGCTGATTTTCGATCTTTTGCTTTATTGGAAATAATTAGTGAAAGGGATATGCCTATTTGTGACGTTTATAGCATTAGCCCAAGGTCATGTAAAAAATAACCTCATTCCCAGGGTTCCCCTGGACCTTGTATTAGTTCATTAATACTGCTAATAAAAATAATTGTAAGCAAACCTTTAAGATGTGGGGCTAGAGATTCTTTTCGGACTCTAAGTTCTCGTCTCCGTTTTTAAATGGACTGAATCAGATGGGAGGAAGGTTGAGAATCATTTCCTTCAGCGTTCTTATTTTGCATAGAGGGTCCTTGGAGGGTTCAATGATGTGACCAAGGTGACATGGAGCATGTCTCAAAGCTTACAGGGATGCTGTCTCATTGGAATGGTCTTTCCTGCTACTGAGCTTCCCCTTTTTTGAGGATTGGAACAATGTGACACCCTCTCTTCCCTGAGGCCACTCATTGAAAATGCACTGAATTGTTTTACTTAGAATGAGTGGGAGGGCCAGTCTAAATAGGAAAAGATTAGTATTCATTCACGCATGCATAGGGGGTGTAGCTCAGTGGTAGAGCACATGCTTTGCATTCATTCATGCATCTATTTCATTCATTCATTCATTCATTCATTCATTCATTCATTCATTCATTCATTCAGCAAACCTGTACTGAGCTCCTACTGTGTGCCAATCTCCATGCTAACACAGTTCCTGCCTCCTGCCTCCTTCTACTTATAGTGAGGGGGCAAGATGGACTTTAAATTGGCAATAAAAACAAAGTGCAATGCTCTTATAATTGGTAAAATGTACCTTTTGTATAGAAAGGGGTCCCGGCTTCTTGACCAGTCAGCTGTGGGTTTCTGATCGGGACCGCCCTCGCCATGACTCTTCCCCAATGAGGTGTCCATTTCTTGAGATTATACGTCAGGTAAAGGAGAAGACAAACTTGTTCATGTTCTGTAGAACATAATCCATTTTCACTAAATTGACTTCACAGACAGTTTTACATGGACAAGGGCTAAGGGCCAGGAGTGCAAGCAGGACATTGGTTAATGGGACAAGACTCCCTGTAGCCCTGGGAATGGGCCACCTCCTCTGTGTCTGGCTTGTTTGTTTGAATGAACACTGACCCAGTATTTGGTATTTGGTTAGGATTAGGTTGAATGACATATCACTGAAAACCCGAGCAAGCGGGCTTAGCATACATTCATATGTAATGGTTTGTTTCTCTCCTATATAAGAAGGAATGGAGGAAAAGAAAGACATGGCTAATATGGCTGATCTGTGGACTGAGCATTGGGAATAGGTGCCCCCCCCCCTTTGGCTTCCTCAATTTTTAGTGCACAGTTTCCCTTGTAGAGACTGTCTCATGGACTGAGATGGCTGCTGGAGCACCAGCCCTCACATCCACAAACCATGCAGGAAGCAGGAGGAAGAGCAAAGGAGCAAAGGTACCACCCCTCCCTGGTGAGAAAGCCTCCCTTGAAGTCGCTCTCCCGGAGTCCTTCCTAGTTGATTCCACAGGTGTATCCCTGAAATCCCGTTGTTGCAGGGAGGCTCAGAAATGTGGCATTTACCTGGGAACACTGCTACCCCTCTTCCAACCACAGATCTGGCCACCAAGAGAGAAAGGGAGGAAGGAAGTGGATCCTGCTTCTTAAGCTTTAGCATGCCCTGGAATCAGGCAGAGGGGCCTTACAACACTCTGCGGGGCCCACCCCCAGAAATAGGGGGTGGGATCTGAGACCTGGCATTTTCTCGAGCTCAAAGGTGGGATGGACAATGTCAACCTTTGAACCACATTTTGAGCAGCACTGATAACCTACCTATTTGATTCATTGGGGGAGCATCTCTTACCCTGATCATTGGACATCAGTCCAATCAGAAACTCACAAAAACTAGCCACCCTTGAAAAATGCTAATCATTTTCCTAACTCCCAGAGACAATGACTCCTGACAGCGCATCAGTAACTCCAGGACATCGGTGAAAGTGCTCCCTTCCCCGGAGCCTGTGAGGCTTCGCTCAGACCTTGTCGGCCTCTCTCTTCCCAGGTTTGGTGGAGGGTGACCCCTTTAACCTGGGGATTCGCGAGCCCTATTTTGGCCATTTCCACACAGAACACACAAATTCAGGGCACATTGTAATTCTTGAGGCTTTCCAATGCTTCTCTTTGATCCTAAAAGCTTTCTCCCACTTAGGGGTACACAGAAGATGATAAACACAGGACTAGGTTTGACTCTGACCTGCAGACAGTCCACCTGAACTTGGCTTGGAGATGTTCTCTTGAAAAGAGTGAACCCTTCTCCTTTAGGTAAGAGAAAGGTATAGTGGGGTAACTCCCTCCCCTCAGACCTCGTTCAACACAACAGCCCCTTAGTGTCCCTCGATATCGCTCGGTACAAAGCTTTGTGCTTTTATGGGTAGCTGCCTCATGTTTTGGCTGTCTTAAGAGCAGTTTGGAAATAGATAGCACAGAGCCTTTGAACTTGAGGCAGGCTGAGAGCACATTTTATTTAATCTGCGGAGGCATGGTGGGGAATTTTATATGTGTGGCTTTTGTGACAAGCAGTGAAGTTTCCAAGAAGATTAATGATAGAATGAAACAGACGTGAGAGCTATCCACAAAGGTTAAATGAAGAAATAAAAGTTGTTATAGTCGTCGCTAATTACAGAAGGAACAGGGAATCTGCTTAGCAGGACCCTCACACACCCCCTGGAAGGTGCTAGTCCCCAGCAGGGCAGCGAGTTGTCCTGTCATCACCCTGAGGACAGGCACACAGCTGCTCATTCGCCTTTGGTCCCTCTAGCTTTCAGTATTTTGAAATCCCAGAGATCATGCATATGCATTCCTTAGAAAGCGAAGGCTTTCTGGAGCTGCCCTCTACCAAAGTCAGCGTGTCGCCACGTTTGATAACTTGGCAGATAGGGAGGTCTGTTTAATTATAGCAACTGTCGCCCAGGAGAGCAAGCCACGCAAAACCACAAAACCACTTCTTATAACATAGGAGCTCAGTGATTCAGGTTTCTCTAGACCAGCCTGTGCTTCCAAAAGGACACAGATGGCTTTCTAGGAAAATTCGACCTAGGGCCCTATCGCAAAGGGTTTGGGCAGTTTTACTAGGAACAGGATCGTGGCAAGCAGCTTTGCTGTGTAACTCTTTGGCAGCCAGGCGAGTTTGCCATAAAAAAGAGAAGAGAACCAAAAACGAAAGAGCGACATTTAAAAGGACACCACACGACATGACAAATTAATAACGAAATGAAAGACTTGTTTGGGGTGTGTATAGGTTCATGGCAAGATTGCTCACAGAACTGCTTTTTGTTCATTTGTTTGTTTTTGCCATAAAAGAGAAAATAATGAAAAATTAAAAAGGGGACATTCAAAAGGACACCACGAAGCATGGGATCTTGTTTTTCTTTTTTATTTCAAAGAAGTAGCTAAACTTGGGAAGCAGCTAAACTTGCTAAGTCTTTGGACGTCGATGAGCCTCCTGGGAGATGAAGCACAGCTAGCGGACAAAGCAGGTGTCGGGGAAGCCTGCCAGGCTTTCTCTAAAGAACTTTCAGGGGAGATAATGAAAAGCCAGTTTGGTCTCACAGTCCTGCGTCAGACCGATCTGTCCTCAGTCCCTTGGCTGTGAGGAGGGCACAGAACCACAAGCCACGAGTTCTGCAAAGGAAGCCAGCAGGTGATGGCCAGAGGGGACCCACCACCTGGCCCACACCTGGAAGCTGGCTACGTATACCTTTCCCACCCATCCACCCGGAGCCGTTTGGCTGAGTCTATAACTAATGCTGCGCGAGTGAAGGCTTCTGCCGAGGGAGGAAACTGATGCTATGTGTGTGAAATGGCCCAAGACATTTTTGTTTTCTCATATTTTCATGCTCCTGTTTCCTTCTTCCTTTATGTGATTTTCCATCTGACTGTCCCTGGAAGATGGAATTGCTGATGGCCCAAGTGTCTTTGTTTTTCAGTAAGTCAAAGGAGTGGAAATAGTTGACCTGCTGATCGATGAGTGCCGTTTTAACCTTTCACACTTTGTGATCCAAATACTGACACATATTCAAAACTTAGTGAGGGATAGACATAGCTGGGATAGACACTTTTAGAGACTCTCCTTAAAGTCTATAATTAGCCTAATGCTCTAAGTACCACTTTCTTCCATTTAGTGATAGGGAACCTGAAAATGTAGACAAATACTCACCAAAGGTCAAGGAGCTCTTGAGAGGTGGAGCCAAGCTCGGCCCTCAGCACCTGGTGTGCGGCAGTGTGACGGTCCACGGAACTGCCTTCCAGAGCATCCTGGGTGTAGATTAGTCCCTGGATGCAGACGTCTCCAGGCCTCCAGGCCAGTATTAACCAAGTCAGATGTTCTCCTAAGTGTACTCCACAGTGTACTCCGCAGCAGACTCCAAGGGCTGTGACCCAATAGAACCCGCCTTTCCTTGTGCCCTGTGACTAGGATGGCATCTGGGACATAGGAAGAGTAGCAGATGGTGAGTGACAGATGAAGGAATAGCTAGCAGAATGCTGAGGGGCAACTCAAGTGTCATTAAAAATAATTTAATCACTGGATAGATTGAAACTCTAACCTATGTCTCCAATCATAGTTTTGTATCATGGTTGTGGAGGTTTCAAGAACTGGATGGTGGAGAGGTCTTGAGGGGGGTGGGTCCAGGGAGGCTCCTGGTGGTGGGGAGGGCATGGTGGAGATCCTGTGGTGGGGGTGTGGGGTGGAAGGTTGGGGGGCTGGAGAAGTAGCTTTTGGCCAACCGGTATGGAAGCATTTCAGTATTGGAACGAGTATGGAGGCACCAACGTGAACTGGGCGAATGGAAACTGGGGCACCGCCTCCCGTGCTGTTTTCCCCTTGGAAAAGCCTACTATGGCCCCTGAGACATAACATTATTATTATTTTTTTTTATAAATTTTATTTTTATATTCCCCATACAATTGCAGCCCCCCATTCTGTCCCCAATCCCTCCCCTCCCGCCCCCGCCCCCCTAAAAGTGTCTCTGGTTCATAGTTTTTTGTTGATTTTGATTTTCACTTTCTTATAGTTATTCATTTTCCTGGTCCCTTATTTAAGTTTTCTAGATTCCTGCTATGAGTGAGACCATCCGGTATTTTTCTTTTTCTTTCTGGCTTATTTCGCTGAGCATGAGCCCTTCCAGCGCCATCCATGTTGCAGCAAATTGCATGTGTTTATCTTTTTTGAATGCTGAGTAATATTCCATGGTACCTAGGTATTTACCCAAAGGACACAGAAACATCAATTCCAAAGAACACCTGCACCCCTATGTTTATAGCAGCACTGTTTACAATAGCTAAGCTTTGGAAACAACCCAAATGCCCAAAAATAGATGACTGGATCAAGGAGACATAACATTAATTGAAAAACTGTGGGCGGTTGCATTTAGATTCTTCCAGGTGCACTTGCGGGTTGACTCCAAGAACACTAGAGGGCAGCAGCTACCTTGAAGATGTGACTCAAGGTTGGTTAGCCCTTGGGTCCGTTTCTGTCAAGTGGAATGAGACAGCTTTTGCAAAGTGATGAATATCTCCCATCTATTCTGTAGGATGCATTCGAATGTGGAGATCATTTCTGAAGAGATTTGCTCCAGGGTCCAGGGTTTCCTCCAACCATTTGTATTATACTTGGGCCTGAAATAAAGGACACTTGGAATTGAACCGACACCTGGAATTGAAACCATGCTTATTTAACCAGGTCTTTCTTTAACATTTATTGTTGCTGGCTAATTTTACACAGGCAAAAACCTCTGACTCTGCCTGGGGATTTCTGAAGATTAGCTGTTATAACCAGAATGCAGGAGAGCGTGGGGCTTAGGATTCACGATCTGTTGGCTCAAAAACTGAACTCTCCCTCATCCCGGAGGTGGTGCCTGACCTTAGCCATGTAGAAAAATAATGGTTACCTGTTTAAAGCCTGACCCCAGCATGATCGTTAAAAGTAAGTGTAAATGAGATAAACATTTTTGCTGTTAAAGTAAATAATGGATATTCATCGAAGATCTAAATCGCTTCCAAGTAAGATAAACATTAAATGCTAAACATAAGATTCTCTACTTCTAACCTCTTAACTTTTTACAGACACAAGACATTTGTGTGTCTTAGTAAATCTGTTTTGTGCCGTGTTGATGGATTCACTGTGAGGATGTGTATACTTCTAGAAAAGAAGAAATGTATTTCTAACCTTGTTTAAAAACACACAGCCACTGTCCTAACTGGACTCACGGGAGCAAATCTTTTCAGCCCAACTGGGAAAGACTGTTCGACTACACAAGGGAGGCTGTTTGGGAGCCTGGAGACTCTTGGCTCCACTCCTCACCCGTGCAAACTGGGGGCAGCATGAGGTCTTGGGCTGGTTGCTTCAGCCCAATTTCCTCATCTTTAAAATAGAGGAAGTGGACAAAGGGCTGAAAGGTCCCCTCCAAGTTTGGACTTTCTGCAGAGAACAGCATCCTCTGGGGTGCATGCAAATTGAAAGGATTTCTGTGGTCTCAAGGACGCTTGCAAGTGTAGGTAGGCTTCATTCTGAGATGCTCGGCAGGGTGTGTTTTCTTGTTTTGTCCTCCCTGGAGACTTCTGCTGAGGGAAAAAGCAGCAGGTGGTCTGTAGGGCTCCAGGATTAAGAAAAATGAGGTGTGCAGAGAAAATGGAGTTTAGGTGGATATTCAGATCTGAACTGAGGTGCCCACCACGTGGTGACAGAAGCTGTATTTAGTCACATGGATGGAAACTGTGAAAGGAGGTTCTCAGAGAGCCCGGGGTGGGCACGGGAGGGGAGTCACTTTAGCCTCGCAGTTAGAAAGTCCACGGTTCTAATCCTGGTTCTGTCATTTGTGCCTTGGGTAAGCCTGGGCAAGCGAGGGACCTCTGAGCCCCCTGTTACTCCTTTGAAGTCTGTAAATGTTCTGCCCGTCCTTGAAGCTGTTGTTCTAAGGGGGAAAATTATTTCATTTTCACCTCTTCAGCATAAACACTTCTCCCTGAAGCCAAACGGGTAATATGGGGACTAACAAACATAGTAGAAAAATCAGGGTATGCTTAATCTGTCCTGAAGGAACCATGCCATTTCTAGAATGTTCCACAACTGAAGATGAGCAGCAGAGAAAGGAGACCAGAAAAGGCAGAGGGAGGAAGGACCTGGCAGTGTATCTGGGCGTGGGTCCTGGTGTGTTTTGGGGGATGGAACTTTCTGGCATGAGTTTGCAGTGCAGGATTCTTTTTGGCTGGAGAAGCAGAGACCAGATGTGTGCACTGTGCTTGGGGAAGGAAGGGTGTGGACGACAACATCCTCTCAGAGATGGGTCACTGGCCAGCTCCCTGGACTTGCCTCAGGTTCCATGAGGGAGGAGGTCGTGGAACCATGAGCAACAGCCTCGCATGGACACGCCAGTGGGGTGTGGGGGAAAACTGGTCAATAAGGGGGAGCAAAAGCAGGCAGTAGAGAACAAGGAAAACACTGATAGGCAGACACATGGCTCCCCTTCCCAATTTTCAGGAATAACTGGGCAAAATTCTTAATGCTATTGGGAATTCTATATTAACAGCTTGGAGTAAGCCCTAAGCAACATGGATGAACACAGCAAACACGGCCTCGTTCACAGAAGCATAGAAACAGGAAACATAACGATCATAGGCTCCGCACCTCAGAAAGGATGCCCGAGGGAATTTCAGTTTCCCTACATGGAAGAGATACACAGGCCAACTTGGCAGAAACTACATTTCTTCCAAAATTCTGGTGTTAAGGTTTTAGTGCATCCAAATGAGATGCCTGCCACACCGGTGGGGTGCTTGAGAGTCATGTCTTCATGATTTGATCATTATGTATTTTATCAGCCTGCCTCCTGTTAAAGAACTTCAACTTCATAATTTTGTTAAAGGAATTTTGGCAAGCAAAATAATAGACTAGCCACAATTTACATAATCTTGCTTAAAATCAATATTGCCTTTGCATCGCGTTCTCAGATGTAATTTACACTACATATAGGATTTTCCCCTGGGAAACTTAGCCCAGAGGAGAGAGAGAGAAGGAGGGAGGGAGGGAGAGAGAAGGAATTAATAGATGGGGACAGACGTGCACAGAAGGTGAGGGGGAGGCCAGGCTTGGTACATGGCCAGGTCACAGGGTGCAGCAGGTGGTGCCCACAGAAGCAAAAAAGGGATCATCATGAATCATTTTAGGAACACAGGAGGAGACCGTGTTCAGAGATCCGACTCCTCCAGTGGGGAAACCTAAAAAGGCTCAAAAGTCACCAATGGAATAGAGGTGTGGATTGGCACTGTGCCTTCCAACAGGTGTAAGGCAAACAGAATTTGTGTCTGAGGAGGCAGGCAGTTTTTGATGGATGTAAATCAAGCACAGCACAATAGTTGGAGAAGATTCTAGAAAAAGAATCGGCAGGCTGTATCCCTGGGTCAGAAAAGAATGGTCAGGTTTTTCTACCACACAGAATATGTAGTAAAGGAAGGACAAGGATGCTAGGCCAGTGTCCACCCCCACTCAGCCCTTACTCCTTCGCTCCTGCGGGCTGGACTCTCTGCCTCTGAGGGAGGCACCACCTGGAATCCTCTTATTTCAATCCTGCTGTGTCTACCAGTCCACACAGACTCTGATATGCCTTCCAGGTGCAACCTGACAGCACCTTTCCTGGACTGGGCTGTGTCCCTCTCCCTTGTGGCCTCAGCATTTTGGACACTGTACCATTTGTTAAAACTTGATGTAGTAGATGCACAAGTTTGCTTTTAATGATGTACTCTGGAAATGTGTATATCGTTAAAATGCAATGGTGCTTCAGTTGAAAACAAGGTTGGGAAAATATATTCCAATAACTATGGGCCCAACATGCTTCTGCTGGCAACTCTGCTATTCCAGTAACTATTAAGCTATATTATGATTTTTTTCTCTAGTAGTAAAAAATGATATAAAAGCAAAAAAATTAATCTAATACATTTAGAGCTCGAAATGCCCATATTAGATGATTCAGTAAGTCAGGCAGCAGCCCAACTAGTAAGGAGAGAGGTGCAAGAAATTGTTTTTAGCAAAAGAAGACAGGGCAAGGAAGTGTGTTTATTTATTTTTTATTTATTTTTATTTTTATTTTCAGAATTAACTTTTTTTTTAAATTTTTATGTTCCCCATACAATTGCAACCCTGATTTTGATCCCAATCCCTCCCTCCCCCCCTCCCCAAAGAGTGTCTTTGGTTTATAGTTGTTTGTTGATTTTGATTTTTTTCTTTCTTATAGTTATTCTTTTTCCTGGTCCATATTTAGGTTTTCTAGATTCCTGTTATGAGTGAGACCATCTGGTATTTTTCTTTTTCTTTCTGGCTTATTTCCCTGAGCATGATCCCTTCCAGCTCCATCCATGTTGCTGCAATTGCATGTGTTTATCTTTTTTGAATGCTGAGTAATATTCCATGGTGTATATGCACCACATCTTCTTGATCCAGTCATCTGTTTTTGGGCATTTGGGTTGTTTCCAAAGCTTAGCTATTGTAAACAGTGCTGCTATAAACATAGGGGTGCAGGTGCTCTTTGGAATTGATGTTTCTGTGTCCTCTGGGTAAATACCTAGGAGTGGAATTGTTGGATCATATAGAAGCTCTATCTTTAGTATGTTGTGGAATCTCCACACAGCTCTCCATGTTGGTTGGACCAGTGTGCACTCCCACCAGCAGTGCAGTAGAGTTCCTTTCTTTCTACATCCTTGCCAACATTTGTTGTTGCTAGTTTTTTTTTTAAGATGTGCCATTCTCACTGGTGTGAGATGGTATCTCATTGTAGTTTTGATTTGCATTTCCCTGGTTGCAAGTGATATTGAACATTTTTTCATATGCCTGGTGGCCATTTGTATTTCCTCTTCAGAGAAATTTCTTTTTAGATCTTCTGCCCATTTTTGATTGGATTATTTTCTTTGTTTTTGTTGAGTCTTATCAGCTCTCTGTAGATTTTTGTGATCAGTCCTTTATCATTAGTGTTGGGTGCAAAAATGTTCTCCCAGTCAGTGGGGTTTCTCTTTGTTTTGGCTATTGTCTCTTTTGTTGTGCAGAAGCTCTTTAATTTGATGTAGTCCCAGCTGTTGATCTTTGCATTCACTATCACTGCTTTGGGTGATGTGTCTGTAAAGATGTCTTTGAGGTGCATGTCCTGTAGTGTTTTGCCTATATTTCCTTCTATATATTTTATGGTTTCAGGTCTTATGTCTAGTTCTTTAATCCATTTTGAATTGGTTTTTGTGCATGGTGTGAGGTAGTAGCCAAGCTTCATTCTTTTGCATGCAGCGATCCAGTTTTCCCAGCACCATTTATTGAACAAACTTTCTTTGCTCCAGTGCATATTCTTTGCTCCTTTGCCAAAGATTAGTTGACCATAGATCTGTGGGTTTATTTCTGGGTTTTCTATTTGGTTCCATTGGTCCATGTGTCTGTTCTGGTTCCAATACCATGCAGTTTTGATGATTACAGCTTTATAGTATAGTTTGAAATCTGGGAGAGTGATGCCTCCATTCCCTTCTTTTTTTTTTTTAGGAGGGTTTTGGCTATTTGGGGTTTTTGGTGGCTCCATATGAATTTCATCAACATTTTTTCTATTTCTTTGAAGAATGACATTGAAATTTTTATTGGAATAGCATTGAATCTGTATATTGCTTTTGGTAGCATGGTCATTTTGATAATGTTAATTCTTCCAATCCACGAGCAGGGGATGACTTTCCATTTCTTTGTGTCTACTTCTATTTCTTTTAACAGTGTTTTATAGTTTTCTTTGTATAGGTCCTTTATTTCTTTTGTTAGGTTTATTCCCAAGTATTTGATTTTTTTTGTTTCAATAATAAAAGGAATGGTTTTCTTGATTGCTTCTTCTTCAGATTTATTGTTTGTGTATAGGAAGGCTACTGATTTTTGTTCGTTGATTTTGTATCCTGCCACTTTACTAAACTGATTGATTAGTTTAATTAGTTTTTCTGTGGAGTTTTTGGGGTTCTCTATGTATATTATCATATCATCCACAAATAGTGATAGTTTGGCTTCTTGCAAGGAAGTGTGTTTATCATACACATATCCTCACCAGTGCTCATCAGGAAACTCTAGATTGATTGGTTTAAATGTCCACTTTGGAGAGAGGCTAAAACTGCAACTGGGGTTAGGCATTAAGTTTTAGTGGGGTGTAGCATAAATGACTTCATTTTGTGTTTTGGGTCTGCCGTTTTTATTCTTTCTTTCTTTCTTTCTTTCTTTCTTTCTTCCTTTTCCTTTTCCTTTTCCTTTTCCTTTCCTTTCCTCTCCTTTCCTCTCCTTTCCTCTCCTTTCCTCTCCTTTCCTCTCCTTTCCTCTCCTTTCCTCTCCTTTCCTCTCCTTTCCTCTCCTTTCCTCTCCTTTCCTCTCCTTTCCTCTCCTTTCCTCTCCTTTCCTTTCCTTTCCTTTCCTTTCCTTTCCTTTCCTTTCCTTTCTTTCTTTTTAAATAAAACATGGTACACCCAGAGAACACCTCCATGAAAGAAGAAGGGACATAGAATGTTGCTATTTTCCCTGCCTCTACTTACATGCAGCCACCTTGGATTACAAATTCCAGTATGCCATGAACCAGACTTCCTGAGATGGGGAACTACTGGGATCTAGGGACAGAACTGAGCAGCCAGGTGGGCCTATAAAACATGGAAGGTAGGTGGGTACTCAACTTTTCCTTGTCTGGCTTCAGCTTGCACCTAGGGACTTGAAGGAGACACTTAGAAGAGACTGATTCTATTAAAAATCTCTCACACTAAGGTTATACTTCTTTTGCTTTTGTGCATGCAGATGGCTGAATCACTTTCAGAGAATGTACCCCTCAATAATTTGGGGTCTTTGGGTACCCTTGGTCATATGCTACCAAATACTCACAAAAAGCTCAACTTTGAAATCGAGTGGAGTTTGAATGGTCATGGGGGAAACCCAGACCAGTGGGGGGCAGGAGCATAGGGATGAATGCTTTCCTCTCCCTTACCCAGATAGAGGGAGCAGAGATTCATTCTATAGATGATTCCTGCATGAAGGGGCTGAGCTGACAGTGCAAATTCATCTTTGGGTTGTTTTCCTTTCTTCCCTTGGCACTCTCTCTGCCCCCCCAGGCCTGCTCCCTGGAGTTACCCTTGTGAATAAATTCTTGGGCTCTACTGGGGTATAACCAGGCTGGGAAAATAATAGCATGAGGGTGAGAAGAAGTGGGGATCACTGGGCGGGGACTTCTTGTGTATGTCATATCACTGTAGGAGGCAGGGATAAGAGAACCCATCAGGACCAAGAGTGAGGACATTTCCTCATCCTTTGCTTTGGTGGGGCGGCAAATACGTGGGGTAGCTATCTTCCTGTTAAAGGACATTCCTGTTTGTTTTTCTTCAGAAGTTCCTCTTTAGAGGTCATCTCACATAAAACACAGACTAGGGAATTTAAGATCCCACACACTTCTCTAGTCTCTCCTGGGCTTAGCTGTAAGACACGGCTTGCCAACATGCTCGCTGGCCCTGGGTGCAGCCCCTCCATCACTGTTCACCTGAACATGGTGTCCTGAGCAGCGGCCATCCTACCCAGGTGAGGCTGACTGGAGCCAAGACCGGGAAATTCTTCCCTCTTGTGGTTGAAATTCAGTGTCTGGTCAAATAGTTGGGACTGCAAGGGAGAATGCAGGTCTTTGCTTTCAGGAAATTGAATTACAGTGTTGAAAGTACCAATTACCTGCTTTAAAAACCAACATTATTAGCCAAGAATAATTATTACTGCAAGGAAAGTGAAAACAATCAGGAAGGAGTACATCTTTAAAGCCACCCTCAATTTCAGCTCTTCTTCTAGCAGGGAGGGGAGGGCATGGTCTCCTCTGTGTGAAGAAGGAAGTCCTCAGCCACAAGCAATCTGCTGCCGAGTCCCATTTGTATTTTTTACCTTCACTGTGAATAGTAGTAATTAGACGTAGTGACAAAACACAACATGTGGAGGTTCATACAACTTTGGTATTTGTTATTTTAAGCTCATTTTCACAATATAAATGATTTTTGGAGTTTGAGTGAGTTACCGTTGGGTAAAGCATGTGAAGGGGTTTGTGTGTGTGTGTGTGTGTGTGTGTGTGTGTGTGTGTGTGTGTGTAGGGAAGTGGGTAGCCTAGTGCAGCTTCACGGTTACCATGACTACATCACAAAACTCCCCAGGCAACTTGAATAGTGTGTGTGGGGATGGGTTTGAGAAATCATACAAATGAAATCAGAGGGGGTTACAAATTCCCAAATTGGAAAACTATATTTCCTTAAATACTGCTACCATCTGGGCGCATTCTCTTTTAAGAGTCTGTTCTCCAGATGCACTTTTGTCAAACAAAGTGGAGTTATCTTTAGTAATGTGAGATTAAAGGAGCAATGACTGAATGTAACAATTCTAAGGAAACTGGGGAATCGGCTCTGTGGTGATGTTGATTTCGCTGGCGTTGTTGGGGTCTCTGTGGCAAGGAAATAAAGTGCTCCCTTGATGCGAACTACCTGGTAGAACAGGTGGGACCAAGTCTTTTCATCCTCCCTCAAGCAACACTGCACCAAGCCACCCCTCTTCTGGCCTTGTCTGGGTTACGGCGCACCACACTGCTTTGGGGAGAACAACAGACAGAAGGGTGGTGGGGTTGAGCCATTGGCTCTGGGCCTCAGCGTCTATGTCTATCCATGATCAGGCTGGAAGTAAGGAATCTTCCAGATCTTTGTCTTTTCACTTAACATCTTTATAAATTACAAATGCATGTACTCACGATAGGTCACACTTAGGAATCCGCCAGGCCCCTCGCTAGAGAAACAGTTGTAGTCTCTGTTCATAGTCCTAAGGGCAAACGAATGGGGGAAAAAACCACTGAAAATTTGGTGAGAGACGGGGAGGGCTTGTGGTGAATCAAGGCCACACCATCATCTCTCCTGCTGAGCAAAGTGGAGACCCCACTCCTGATTGCTGCAGATGAGAACATCTCCACGCCTGCCCCCCAAACCCCACTCCAAGTAGAGAGTTTTCTTCCCAGTAAAATAAGAAACACCAACACGGAGCCATTGAGGGACTTCCCAAGCAGGGCCATGTGCACAGCTGCAGAAGAAGCAAAGCGCACAGGTAAACCACATCCTCCACTGGAATTCGACCTATCACCACCTGACAAGCTTTCCACAAGCAGAACTGCAGTGACTAAAAACCTCGTCTGCATAAAGTGGACCTGACCCTGCCTCCCCCACCCCTTTGGCTATATAAGCAGCTGCGTGCCCCTGGGATTCTCAGCTCAGGGCTCTTTCTGTAGCAAGTCCCAGAGTCACAGTCCCTCTGCGGTGATGCTCGGGTTGCCAACGAGATTTCTCCATTACTGTGACTCCATTGGAGTAACTTGACCAGCCTTTGGTGTCTCACTCTGGCTCATACCAGCAAGAACAGGACCTCAGCTCTTCCTATCATGTGCTGCCCCTACTACCTGTAGCTGAGGGTAAATCCCAGGTGAGTGTAGTTGGGAGTTGGGGGCTCCTTCCTACACCCCAGCTCCCATGGGAAAGCGTCAAAGGAGCACTGCAAGCATACGTGGCAGAGGGGATGGTGGGTGCACGATCGTGCTACTGGGACAGGCATAAAGATCTGAAACTATGGCTCGGTCTCTTACAGCCATTGGCTGCCATGTTACTTGGTGTTTTCTGGAAGGAGGTGAGACCGCCCGCCTTGTAATGAGCTGTGAGGCTCCATCTCAAAGTTGAAGTGCATCCCAGGGTGTGTAGGGCATGAGCAGTGGCTGTTAGTGCCCCTACTTTAAAAAGCTGCTTCTGGAATATGTGATTCTTTTATATAGGTTGGTTAAAATAAGCATGTGCAATAACTGAAAACATGCTTTTCCCATCACGAGAGTAAAATTCTGCCAGTGATATACAACTTACGTCCATCCTTTTGCAGTTGCTTCTGTGCACACTCTGAATTTCGCTGCTTTTAATTTTCTTACACCAAAACATGGTCTTACGCTTCTGCACTGCTTTTCAAATAATGGGTGTTTGCGGCTACGTGAGAGCTCATCGCTTGGCTGGACCAGATGAGGTGAATGGTATCCTGGGGCAGTTTTGAGACCTCCAGCCTGAGCATCACTTACCTGGGCTGGAGTCCTGTTGGCGCCAGAGCATTGGCACCTGCTCAGGGATGGTGGGAGGTTCGCAGGGCGAGGGGCTCTTGAGTGCCTGTAAATTCTGTTCCTGGAGAAGACAAGCAAACAGCTGGGAAGGTAATAAACTCCTGTTGTATTTGAGTGACTTTGCTAGTGGGAGAAAAGCAGCCACCTGCAGGTGCTGCCGTGACAATGACACACAGGCACTAGCCCTGCTGAGTTGATTTTTGTGGCCTAACGTATTTTAGCCAGTCTCAGGACCGGATCTGTGGCTTTTCAAATTCCATGAAGGCCCCCTGTCAGCTGATTTGTTAAGCTGAAGAGCAGTATGTGAAGCAGACCTAGACTTGGTTGAAAGAGGAAGTGGCTGAACAAGCCGAGGGAGTGGCAGGTGGACCCAGTACCTGGGCCGGTGTCCTCCACTGAGGGAGGGCTTTTCCTCAAGCCACTGTTCTCTTTGGGACCCATATGGCAAGTCACTGTTTCTGAGAATTCCATGACCAGACTCCAGAGGGTTCTCGTCAAACTAGGAACTCAGTTCAGGCAGGAAAAGGAGCGTCCTATGTCAGGGCCATCTGATAAACACTTTCATGCCAATTGGGCAGGGTCTGCTAGAAAAATCAGCAGCTAATGGCCTTGGCCTACGCCTTGAAACCCGTCCTCTTCTCATGCGCTGCACGTGGAATTAAACCCAGGCCCTCTGCGGGGGAGACCTGGTCCCTGTGAGTCCTGAACTCTGCTGCACCCTCACCGACTCTCCAAAAGTAATGACATTTTGTAAGTTTGCCTGCGAATTTCAGAAACAACCTCACTAGCCGTGTTTCTTGTGAGCAGGCAGAAATGATTCTTCTCTATCCAGGTCTGGCAATGGTACGAGAAGAGGTCTCTGACTGGATGGGTAGATGAAGCAGTGTTAAGAGCATGGACCCTGGACCTGGACTGCCTGGGTTTGTCGCCCAACTCGTCCCCTGGATGCTGTCACCTTGGGAAACCCTTAACCTCTCTGTTAATTTCCTCATCTTTAAAATGGGAATGCTGGGCCTCCCCAGTGGCACAGTGGTTGAGCTCTGGGTTGCGAAGCTGCCTGCAGCCTCTGCAGCGCTGGTTTGATCCCCGGCCACCAGGTGAGGATCCCACATGGCGCGCAGACCTCTCCTGCAGCACCTGCTGCTCCCCTCAGCAGTATATTTTGTCAGTCTGCCTGTTCTGCTCCCTACTCTGGGTCTGGTGAATTCTCTCACCCTCCCGCGCTTCTGACTGTACCCAGTGCTTGTATAAATAAATAAGTAAAGCTAAAAAAAAAAGAATTAAAAAAATAAATAAAATGGGAATGCTGATGGCACCTCATCATAGGGTTGTAGGAAGAATTAAGCAAGTATTAAATGCTTGGAGGAGCTTCAGGTACCTAGTATTATGTTATATGTGGCTATTGTTATCTTAAGACCTTAATGAACATCCATTAAGTGAGATAATTCATGGAACAGTCTCAGCATAGTGAGGGCACTCGATTACAGGTATCATTGCTACCACTATACAGTGTTCAAGCTTTATCTCTCTTGGATCCGATGCCTGGCTGTTAACAGGGGGCTCTTGCAGATAATGCCTTAATCTATTTCTTCCCCAAGTGAGTTTGACTCTGTGGAGAAAAGTATTCTGTAGTCAGTAAGTTTGGGAAATTGCTTCCTGGCTCTGTGTGTGTGTGTGTGTGTGTGTGTGTGTGTGTGTTTCTAAGAGGTATTTTACCTGCAAAACTTGCTTTGGAAAAAGCTTTTCCATCACCCATTCAGTGATTGAGAGTGGACATTTCAGATGAGGACAGTGGTTGAAGGGAGTGGTGTTCTGATCCTTTCTCAAATAATGCTCGTCAAGAAACTGCCCTTCTCACCTTCTCATCTTTGTAGATTTAGCCACATCTCCCCTGTGCCAGGTATTGATCTTGGCACTTCAGTTACATTATTGCCAATAAAAATATGCTAATAGCTAACATTTATTGACCACCTGGAATGTGCAAGCCATTTTATAAAAATGGTCTCCACCATCCATAACATTTTTGTAGGGTAGGTATTATTACTCCACTTTGAGGTGAGGAAATTGGGGTTCACATGGCAAGTACGTGGAGCTCAGGTTCAAGCTCAGATCTGAAATCTTCAGAACATGTCTTTGTGAAACCCTGATGTGAGAGTTTGGCACTCTCAGCAGCATTTAAAGAGATTAGGGAAGGAAAGAGGGGGAAAAGAAGTAACTGTACTAGCAGACATTCGTGCTCATTTTGCGCATTAGAAACTGGTCCCCAAAGCAGTTGCTCATTTAATTCCAAGTGTGTGTACTCTGGACCCCACCTCCTTCCCCATCTCGGTACCCCCAGTTTCCTTCACGGGACCCTCCACCCACAGGACTCTGGTCTCATGCTCTGAACTCACTTGACTCTTAAGATTTCCTGCCTCTTCTTACATTGACCCCTTGTCATGGTTGGCTGAATGAACCCCCCACGTTCCAATTGGCCTTCCTTGAGCACCCTGTCCCAGCACCTCGGGATGGACTGGATACTCCTTTGTGCCGTAGGAGTTTATTCAAAACCATGGTGGCGATCACACTGACTTAGAATTGCTCATTGTGAGACTGGCTGGGTGACCAAGGAGCAGTCCCATCTTGCAGGCAGGCATTAGCTCTAACTTACTTCTTTGCTCTTGCATGAGGAAGGCGAAGCTTAAAGAGAATCAGTGACTTGTCCAAGGTCATGTCTATGATCAGGGGTAGAGCTGGGGCTTTAGCCTTGATGTTAGGAACCAGTGATAGTTATCCAGAAGAAATATATAGTGATAATATTTTATAGATATAAATAATAGATTTATAGATGCTTTACTCAGTCTCCTTGCTGAAGGAACCTAACACTTAAGATAGGACTGATGAGCTAAGCAAGAGAATTCTTGTAGGATGAGTGAATAAAAAAAAATAGCTATAACCTATTCCAGTGTGTCTTACAGCTGACAAACCACTCCCCCTACTAGCCACTTCACCAGTTCATCAAGAGGGTCACATTGTGATGAGGGTTTTTTTTTTTTTTTTTAACTCTTTGAGATTGGCAAGTGTTTATTCTGGGAGTCTCTAAATGAAAGGAAAAGTCTCACTGCAAAACTCTTATCTCCATTTGATGCTTTCTGTGAACAGCATTCTCTCTCTCTCTCTCTCTCTTTCTCTCTCTTTCCATTAATCTGTGGGTAATTTTGCCCTTTCACACCCTACAGAGGCCAATTACAAGAATCAATTAAAGTCAAACTTGAGGCGGGAGTGAGCCAACAAAGGGGGATTCCTGGACAAAGGCTGCTCCCCGCAAGGGAAGCTGAAAGGTTAATGCTGCCTAAAGACTCATTTACAGGTCTGGGGACTGACAGCAAGATCCCACCCTAGGAGGCCTTGATTAGGCAAAAGCTTTGCCACTCTTGCATTTTCTAGAGATTTTCCCTCTGCAGGCTGGTTTAAGGTTCGGGCCTTTAATCCGTCGGGGCAGAGAGATAGAGCGTATCAGCCGGAGCAGATGGGCTGCCACGTCTCCCTTTGAAAATTGGACTCTAAAGCCTTATTAGTGCCAACCGGCCTATTAATTATAGCCATGGCTTGCGCGGCAAGCCTTCCTGATTCTTTCTGGTAAATTTTCTTTGAAGATAAGGCAGAAAATCTCAACTGCAGATTATGATTTGTCAGTTCTAGAAAGTACTTCTGAGGGCAACGTCTAAGACCCTTGTAGCCAGTGAGGAGAATGCAAACTGAGCGTGGAGAGAGGACACGCTGTCGTCCTGGGCACCGCGGCGGCCTGGCCGGGGCTCCTCGCCACCCGTCACTGCCTGCCCCGAGGCCTGTCCTCTCGTTGCTGTCGAGGGACCGCAGATGGGGCTTGAGGTTCTCAAGATCTGAGAAGACTGTCTCTTTTATTCATCCCTTTCCTTGGTCTCTCTCCGCCCAAGGGTGTCTCTGCCAGCCTGGTTTCCTCGGGGAACAGGGCTTTGGCTTTGAAGCACCAAGGGAAGGAAGGCCGGGGTGGTTGTCATCCTCGCACGAATCTCAGCATCCAACAGGAGAACTGGGCCGGTTGTGCTGGGCCCGGCTCCCTCGCGGCCGCCTCCTCCCTCCTCCCTCTCCTCCTCCTCCCCCCTCCTCCTCCCTCCTCCTGCTCCTTCCTCCTCCCTCCTCCTCCCTCCTCCTCCCTCTTCCTCCCTTTTCCTCTCTCTTCCTCCCTCTTCGTCCCTCCTCCTCCCTCCTGCTCACTTCTCCCTCCTCCTGCTCCCTCCTCCCCCCTCCTCCTCCCTCTTCCTCCTCCCTTCTCCTCCCTCCTCCCTCCTCCTCCCTCTTCCTCTCTCTTGCTCCCTCCTCCTCCCTCCTCCCTCCTCCTCCCTCCTACTTCCTCCTCCTCCCTCCTCCTCCCTCCTCCTCCCTCCCCTTCCCTCCTCCTCCCTCTTCCCCCTCCTTCCTCCTCCCTCTTCCCCCTCCTTCTTCCTCCTCCCTCCTCCTCCCTCCCCTTCCCTCCTCCTCCCTCTTCCCCCTCCTTCTTCCTCCTCCCTCCTCCTCCTCCATCCTCCCTCCTCCCTCGTTCTCCCTCCTCCTCCCTCCCCCTCCCTCCTCCTCCCTCCTCCTCCCTCCTCCATCCTTCTCCCTCCTCTCTCTTGCTCCCTCCTCCCTCCTCCTCCCTCCTTCTCCCTCTTCCTCTTCCCTCCTCCTCCCTCCTCCTCTCTCTTGCTCCCTCCTCCTCCCTCATCCCTCCTCCTCCTTCCTCCTCCTCCCTCCTCCTCCCTCCTCCTCCTTCCTTCTCCTCCTCCCTCCTCCACCCTCCTCCTCCCTCCTCCTCCCTCCTCCTCCTTCCTTCTCCTCCCTCCTCCTCCTCCCTCCTACTTCCTCCTCCTCCCTCCTCCCCCCACTGACTGTGGGCCTCATGTGAGATTCAGACCTTGACCTCCTGCAGTTGTATGGGACTTTTTTTCTTTTTTGACACTTGAGCACAGTGGGTATACTACTCCCCTGTGTGTAATTTTTACTTAAAATCCTAAGTTCATTAGAGAGTTCTGGGTGTCCTCTGAGTTACAACAACGTGAATGATGACCTCAAGGAAGTGGCCTTAGGTGGACAGGCTTTTGCTTAGGGTCATCAGGTGCAGGCTCCCCTGATGACTTAGCATGCTAACTATGTTACGGGAAAGGGAGATCAATTTTCAGGCTACTGGGCATCTCACAGAACTTCAGGACACAAATGTGAACAGTTCTCAGGAAAACCTGGGATTGGGAACACAGAGGCCTTCAGAATTGACTAGTCAAATCTGCCAGTTTCTTTCTTCTGACTCTTTTTTTTTAAGATTTATCTATTTATACAAGAACTGGGGTACAGGCCAGATGTGTGGGAGGATGAGAGGATTCACCAGAGACAGAGTGGGGAGCAGAACAGGCAGACTGAAGAAATACACTGCTGAGGGGAGCAGAGGGCGAGACAGGAGAGGTCTGCTGCACTATGTGGGTTGCTCCGAGGCCGGTGGGGATCGAACCGGCGCTGCAGAGGCTGCAGACAGCTTCACAGTGCTGCGCTCAACTGCCTGAGCCACCAGGGAGGTCCCCTCTTTCTTCTGACTTTTAATATGTAAGTATTTCCTTCACTTTTCTGATCTGTGTTGCAGAAAATTGGAATAAAAATCCAGCACAAGCCTCCCATCCCAAGGTAAATAGTCAGGTGTGACTTTCCTCCTCAGTCCCAGTTGCAAGATTTCCATCCCTGTTCCCACCTACTCTGGTTGGCTCCCCTGTGGACAGGTGCCTGGGTCACTAGGCTCCTGATGCCCCTCTGGGTGGAGCGATTGATATGGCAGGTGGGTGTCAAAGAAGGGTGTGGGCATTGAGAAAAGGAAAAATAAATGAGGGCCTTCCTGCTGATGCAAGGGGTTAAGTCTAAGCACTATGAAGTTATCCCCAGCCAGGAAGCAACCCACATGGCGCAGCAAACTTCTCCTGACTCGCCCGCTGCTCCCCTCAGCAGTGTATTTCAGTCAGTCTGCCTGTTCTGCTCCCCACTCTGTCTCTGGTGAATCCTCTCACACCCCTGTACCTCTGGCCTGCACCCCAGCTCTTGTATGCATAAAAAAATCTTTAAAAAAATAAGTGAAACCCAGCAACTTGTTAATTTACTGATATGTAAGTACTGAATTCATTAGTTCTGCTAAGTCAAGGCAATTCCTTTTCCTCAGAAGTGAGTAGTTGTAGATTTTTAAGTCTACTAGCTAGAAACCTCTATTATTAATTGGATTTCATTACTTAGAGAAGTCAATTCCTTTATAAGACAACTATTTATTTAAAAAATCTCTTTACAAGGAAGGGTGAGGATTACATTAGCATGAAGAACTGGCTGATCATGAAGTCTGTTTGCCCTTGGAGTTGGGTGATTTTTGGAGCAGTGGCCAACCCAACGAGGGCTCCTTGAGCCAGTAGCATCAATATGACCTGGAAACTTGTTAAAAATGCAGATTCTTAGGCCCCCCCCAGACCTGTTGAATCTCAAACTCTGAGGTCTAGCCCTCCATTTGAGCAAGTCCTCTGGGTGGTTCTGATGGGCCTTGAAATTTGATACCTTCTGTACCAAAGATCAGGCCACAGAATCAAACTTGCCAGAAGCAAAATTTGTTAGAGTATAAAGACAGAAACACAAAAGCCAATGGTGTGGGAGGGAGAGGGTCAAGGTCCAGTTGGTGACAGTATCCTGGAGACTGGTACTGAGCTGTGGTGTCTACCAAGAATGACACATACCTGGTGTCTTGCCTCATCACACCACGGGCGACTGTACCAGTGCTGTCAAACAGTGGAGGCCACCACAACACTGAAGCAGCATCTTCATGGTCCAGGTAGTGCCTTCAAGTCTTTAGTTTCATAGATTAAAAGGCTGAGGTCCAGAGATGAAGAGTTGGAATTAGAACAGGGATCTCTGTGGACTCAAGTCGGTGACAGCTACAGCGGAATGTCCACTATTTGGGTTGGCGGGGACCCTGGGGGGTGTCCGAGTGAGTGTCCTCGAGACCATTTCCAAATGCACCAAGCTGTGGGGTGACCACTGCTAGAAGAAGGCCATTTTCATAATCAGGAGAAGGTGCTTTTGACTCAAACACCTCTGCATCCTAGAAAGTGAATTTGTTGTCGTCATAAAAGAGGAAAATCTTAGAGATCGTCTGGCCGACTTCAACCTGCTCACTTTATAGATGGAAAAAAAGAAACAAAACCTGGACAACCAGAATGTTCAGGAACCCTCCGCTGTACTTCTACATTTTTAGAGTAACTAAAATTACGAACTTTCTATATCATGACATCAATACCCACTTTGTTTCGGTGATCTCACCCCAAGCTAGGTATAATATTTCTATTTCTACTGAAAATAGAACTTGTGGATGATGAAACGAACATGCATTGAAGAGCACCGTTATAGATTAAAATGTCATGAAATATTCAATGCTGTGATAAAATCAATAGCGAAGCTATAGTCTATTCTCCTGTAATTTGAATAGGCTTTAATCATAGAGCTCTAGTCCTAGGAGGAAACTTTGAGGTCATTTCTTCCAAGTTTTCATTTTATAGATGAGGACACTGAGGCCCAGGTGACTTGCAGAAGGCCACATCTAATCACAAAGTCCTCCGATATTGTGGTTCTCGAAGGATCAACATCTTGACTCTCTTGAAATGCCTGCACAAAATCAAGGCGAGGATGTTTTTTGTTTCACATATAATTTCCCCTCTGGTATTTGTCATCACAAATGAAAGCACAAGGCCAGCTGCTTAATTGCTTCTAAATGGAGGCTGTTAAATGATAAGCAACTTTTGGCCATCTTGTCTGTGGGTCCTTGTGTCTTCTCCAAAGTCATTGTATTTTTGTTGTTTGTTAGCTTATTTCCACACTGGGAATGATGTAAATGATCTTTCAAGGCATAAAAAGACTTATGGAAAACTACCAGAAAGCATTTCTTGATTTTCCAGGCATTATGTGCTACCTGACACTTCCATTTAGTAGGCTGTTAGATGACCAGAGCTGGCATGTTTCTTGTTAACTTTTAGTACAACATAAAGCTGTAAATAGAAAGAAAAAGATTATTCCTGGCCAGATACTCCTTGACAGTCTGCTTTTCTTTCTTCCTTTAATTAGTAGAGTTTATCGATCTCAGATAATGAATAACATTCATGTGAATTGCAGAAAAGCTGGAAAATATATTAAAATGTAAGTAGAAGAAAAAAAAATCCATGATTTCACCACTGGAGAAAATCTCCTCTGTCATTTCATTGTATTTCGCCTTTTTCTTTTTCTTTTTTTGTATTGTGAAAACTATGTAAAATAGGTACATATAGCTTGACATTGATAATAAAGCTTAATGAGTATCACTAAACCAAACCTCTAATTATCTGTCCCTCAGATCAGAAAACACAGCAATATGGGCCCTAAATGTGCTCCAATACTGTACAATATTGTTTAAAAATTAAGTACCTACGTGCCCCTGTGATCACAATCGCCTGCCTTCCTTTTGGGTAATCACCATATTTTTCAAGCTTCTCTATAATTTTACTACCCATTACATGCCCCTCTCTCTCTCTCTTCACACACATACCACCCCACACCCCCGCCCATTAACATATTAGTGCGGGTGCATTTGCTACAATGAATGAGCCAATATCTATACAACATGAAATAGTCATAGTTTATTCAGATTCCCTTAGATTTTACCTAATGCCCTTGTCCTGCTTCAGGAGCATTAAATCACCATTTATCCTTACACCCCTTTGATGGATTTTTTTTTTTTTTTAATTTTCCTTATTTTTGATGATCTTACCAGTTTTGAGGAGTACTGTTCAGGTATTTTGTAGGATGCCTTCCTATTGGAATTTATTTTGAATATTTTTTTCTCGTGATTAGACTGTAATTGTGGGTTTTGGGGAGAAAGACCATGGAGGCAAACTCACTTTATTATCACATCACCCAAAACATTTGGCCACTAGCGAGATTTGTGACTGTGGGAGTTACCCCTGATCACTGGGCTGAGGTTGTGTTTGTCAAGTTTCCCCTGTTAAGTTACTCTTTGCCCTTCCTTTCCACACTTTTCTCTTTGGAAGGAAGGCGGTATGTGCAGCTAATACTTAAAGAATGGGAGTTATGCCCCCCTCCCCAGGTAAACTGTCTACATGTATTGCTTGAAATTCTACCCAGATTCATGTTTTCTTTCCCATTCATTTATTTACTCCATTATTATTTTTTACTCCATTATTATTTATTCCATTAATTATGTATTTATATCAGATTGACTCCTGGATGTTTAATTTATATTTTAGGATATAATCCAATACTTCTTTATGTTGTTCAAAATGGCCACTGCAAGCTCTTTCAGTTGGCTGCTGTGCCCCTTTGACATACTCCTATCAATATGGGTTTTTATTTTTAAGCACGTCTATCCTTCTTGGAACTACAAGGATCCTCTTCTATATTTGCTGTCCCAATCCGAGCATTAGTCATTTCCCCACGGAGCTCCAGTTCCTTGTAGGAGAATGGTATTAGAAACCAAGATCAGGGCTCTGGGTGTGCTCATTTATTTATTTAAGATTTATTTATTTTTGCAACAAGAGATGGGGCACAGGCCAGAGGTGCAGAGGGTGAGAGGACTCACCAGGGAGAGAGTGGGGAACAGAACAGGTAGACTGAAGAAATACACTGCTAAGGGGAGCAGTGGGCGAGCAAGGAGAGGTCTGCTGCACCATGTGGGTAACTCCCTGGCCGGCGGGGGATCCAACTCATCGGGGTGTGCTTATTGCTATCTGGTATCCTTTCTTTTAGGTTCTCTGAGTGGACAGAGCAAAGAAATGTATGTGCACATGTTAACAGTTGTATTTAGCTATAAATACAGTTGTCCCTCACGATCGACAGGAGCTGCATTCCGGGACCTCTGCAGATACTAAAATCAGCAGATGCTCAAGTCACATATGTAAAATGGTGTGATGCTTGTATATCGTGTACACAGTCCTCCTTTAAGTCATTTCTAAATTACTTATAATAGCCAACACAATATAAGTGCCCTGCAAATATTTGTTGTACTTATGGTTAAAGTGATAATGACCAATAAGAAAAAGGTCTGTTCATAATATAGATACATAATACATGATACAGAAACAGCCATTGCAGGCCTAACGATATAGGGCATGTTCTAGATCTGGTGTTGATTGAATCTGTGGCTGTAGAACCCAAATCTGGAGGGTCCACTGTATGGTGTTCAGCAATATGTAACTATGTTAAGTTAACATGAGTTAGCCTCTGGCTGCAGGTGAACTTTGCCATCTGGACCACCTCATGTTGTCCCAGCTGGGGACTTGTACTTACTTTGTCTTGCGGGCTGAAGACTATCCACCATCTGGGAATAAGTCCCCTAGAAGTCTCCTGTCAACCTCCTTCATTTCTAGGTGGAGTAGAAATTGCTACAGGTGTTTTGCAGGCCAATCCTATAATATTTGTGCAAATGAGTGTGCTTACGCCCTGAAACCCAGCAATTTCACTTCTGGGTAACATGCAGAGAAGCCTCACACAGGAGGGTAATGAGATGTCTCTGAGAATGTGAGTGGAACCAAAAACTGGAGGCAGCTCAACTGTTCTTCCCCAGAACGGATATGTAAAATATGACATGTTCATATGACAAAACTCATATAGCAGCCAGAAGGAGTGAAACATCTAAAAATAGCAATGTCTTGAATGCGTGATGTTAAATGAAAAAAAAAAAAAAAGAAACAGAATGAGACTCATAGCTGCAATGGGATGTGTTGCTGCTAACAGGCCACCCCCAACTTCTGGCTGGTAAAACTTTATTAGCTCCTAGAACTGGGAGGCAACATTTTTTTTTTTTTTTTTTTTTTGGCAGAGGGGTGGGATGAGCAGTCTGTCCTACAATTTTGCTGGTGTCTCCTGGGCTCACTCATCCCACAGCAGTTGGTTGGCAGTTGGATCCATTGTTACTAGGTCATCCAAGATGGCTTCACCTGCTCACCTTGTCATTGATGTTTGATGTTGGCTCCTTACATCTGTAAGTGTCTCATGTCTCATGTCTGCCTCATTGAGTAGGTTAGCGTGGGCTTTGTCACATAGTAGGAAGTGAGGTGCCAGCAGCAAAAGAGGGCAAGGCCTGAGGCACAGGCCTTTGGTTGCTCAAGTCTCATAAAGAGCAAGGTCTATGTCAACCCTTGGATTCAGTGACAAAGTGGGAACATGAGTGAATCCGAGTGTGTGGCTGGTGGGACCGTGGCTGTGGCCGTCTATACCACAATAGCACAGCACTGGTCATGGGCTGACTCGCGTCTTTCTACGTTGAAATGTTCCCTTCCCAGGACCTAAGAATGTTACTGTATTTGAAGATGACATCTTAAAAGAGGAGTTAAGTTAAAATGAATTTCTGCAGGTTGGACCCGATTACAATCAGACTGGCTTCCTAAAGGTGAGGAAAGACAGAGGAAAGATCACAGAGGAGGGCCGCCCCAGTGGCGCAGCAGTTGAGCTCTGGATTGCGAAGCTGCCCGTAGCCTCTGCAGTGCTAGTTCGATCCCCGGCTGCTCCCCGGCCACTGGAGGAGGGTCCCGCATGGCGCGCAGACCTCTCCTGCCACCCGCTGCTCCCCTCAGCAGTGTACTATGGCCCTTCTGCCTGTTCTGCTCCCTGCTCTGGCTCTGGTGAATTCTCTCACCCTCCCACGCTTCTGACTGTACCCAGTGCTTGTATAAATAAATAATAAATAAATAAATCTTTAAAAAAAAAAAAAACAAAACAGAGGAAATCAGGTGAGGACGTGGTGCGAGGCGTCTCCCTGCAAACCCAGGAGAGAGGCCTCAGGAGAAGCCAAACCTGCAGATGGGGTTGGTCTAGGGCTTGACTCCAGACACCAGGCTTCTAGAACTGTGTAAATGTCCATGGTATTTTGTGTGACAGTCCTTACAAATGAATATAAGATTATTTATCTAAACTTAGAGTTCCCTCACAAGCCATGTTTAGTATTTTCCGAAGCTTTAAAGGGCATCGACAACTTATATGTATAAGTGTGTGCATTAAATAATGAAGATCCTTAAGAGGACAAGAGGATGATGAAGGGCAGATTATTTATCCTATCCAAGTTTTCACTTTTGTAGCTTTTTAATAATAATGCCCACCTCACTGCCATGAGGATCACTAAGAATGTGTGAAAGAATTAGCATTGTGCACAATAGAGGTGCTGAAAATGTCAGTTGAATTTGCCCAAGGAGAAAAGTCTAGTTATGCTTCCAGAAAATACAAATCATAATGATATTTATAGATGTTTATTGTGTGCCAGGTATTGTATTTTTCTGCATTAATTTTCCTCACCTACACAATCTTTTGAGGTATGTACTGCTCTTTTCTTACATTTTCAGGATGATTAAACTCACAGTCTCTCAGAGTTCAGAGCCAGCCAGTCTTTTCAGCCATTACATGCAACCAGTAAGGGTGATAAATGCTAAATGACGGTAATGCATGCAATAAACATGATCACATGTGTCTGCCTCATTCAATTAGGTGTGAGGTCATCTGGAAAACAGTACCCTTTGTATCAATTAATGTGGAATCACAGCTCGGTTAGTCCCACAGGGACTGCCTGAGATTTTTGCCAGATAGCGTGTCATAAATTGTAGTCATGTTTTATGCAGGGCAGTCACTTTCTTCATCCTGTGGGGATTAGCATCTTACTGGAAGGGTGTTCTGACAGTCTTCAGCCAAACCAACTCAAAGCCCAATTCTCCTTCCAAGAGCCTATTAACAGACCTTTGATTTGCACCAGTAACTGCCTGTCACCCTACAATCCATCTCTCTGCCTTTTTTTCCCAGCCTGGGTTGGCTCTTTTAAAGAATATAAAGTGAAGTTATTAATTTTGCTCCAGTCTCCTCACTTAACCAGTTATGCTGTCTGGGTCATTTGAAGATCTCAATTTCTGCATCTATCCATGCTGCATTTCAAATAAGGATAAAGGATATTTTTCTCCTTTGATAGTTTCCCTCCTGTCTAGCGTTCTGCAGAACAGAGGCAATGTAAGATGCTTCTTCAGTTTCTTCATTTTCTTGATTCTGAATTGGCTTTTCTGTATTAGGTAAAACCGCTACCTCTCCCAGATGCAAAGGATTGTAGGAGATGAACCTTGTCCTTCAACTCTGCCCTCTCTCTTGGCTGACTTTCAAACACTTAGGATTGTACAGGAAGCCTATTTTTAAGCTACTCCTTAACTGAAGGTGTGCTAGCTTCTGTATTGCTATTGTAACCACCCTGACCCATGGAGATGTTACGTTGTATTGACCCCTATTGGTCCAGAAGTGGGGCCAATGAGATAGAGCTTCTTAAGGAATCAATTAAGAAGTGAACAGACATGCAAAAGGCAAGAACAGATATAACCTGACATGCCCACACCCTGGCTAGAGTAGAAGGAACAGGTGATTCTGAAAATAAGCCTCTGAGATACGGTTAAAGGCCTGGAACCAAATATAAGTCAACTTGCGATGCTCATGGACTCGATGCCTGTTTCCCTGAAGCCGCCTCTTTTGGTAGAGCCACCAGGGGCTCTGGTTTTGGGAAGTGGCCCTCCATCTCTGCAAATAGACGACTACCAGGAATTTTCTGGATTGGACCCACCCGCCCTCCATGGCTCTGCATAGTCTTCAATCCTTGCCAAGACAGTCCTAAACTTTCCACTTTTACTGCCAACTGAATTGTATATTTATATTATAATGTGGATTCCCCCAGTATGTTCATATTGTGGTTAGATGCACTTGTCTCGAGTCAAGTGAGATCTTCCTGCTCTGTGGAATTACCACATAAGAGTCGGAACTGTTATAACAAGCTGAGGTCCTCCAGCGCCAGGTGCGAGGGTCTGAGAGGGGATGGTGGCCCTGGCCTCTCCCAGCCCTCGCATGATGTGTGCTCAGCCCTCACCTAGATGGAGCTGCTCCTCAGACAGTAAATGACGAGACAGGAAACACCTTGGGGTCGTGTGAGTCTGGGTAACTAAAACAGTCGGGAGGCTGCAGAGGTCCCAAGCTGTCCAGGGTTCCAGCATGTTGGAGCTTGCCCAGGCACACCCACCTTCCAGAAGAAACTGGATTAAACTGGAGCCCCCAGACTGCCAGGACTGACATTGGACCAACCCCTGTTTGACCAAATTTCCACCAATCCCAACCGCAGTGACCTCAGCCTCTTTGGCACTGAGGGGACCTGCAGGAGGACACCCCACCTAGTTCGCACCTATACACGCTGCCACCCACGCGACTCCCTCACACACCTCGGGGACATTTTGATTCGGAGCCTTTGACCACTTGCCGTCCTGACACACACCTCGGCGACATTTTGGTCTAGGTCTTGCGCGACCGCCTTGCGTGCTGAGCAAACGTTTTCCCATTGCTGACCCACAGGTGTGTAGAGTCTCCACCTGTACGGAGCCCCGGGCACGAGACCAGCCCCGCCCCGCCCATGCAATGTGCCTCCAGCGCCAGGTGCAAGGGTCTGAGAGGGGAGGGTGGCCCTGGCCTGTCCCAGCCCTCGCCTGATGTGTGCAAGGCCGGCACCCCACTGGCCCCCGTGTGTGGGGAGCCGGTCGGCCCCTCACGGGAAGTCGTGCCGTGGCAGGGGCTGTGTAGGGTTAATAATTATCAGGCTTTTCTGCCCTCCCACCATTAGGATGGATGATGGACCCCTGCGGCCCTGAATGCATGCCTGATGGCGGGCACCTGGAGTGGGTGTGGGCATGTGTAGGTGGGCACACCTGGGCTGGGAGGCTGGGCTTAGAAGGGCAGCGTCAGGGGGATGCCAGCAGAAGAGAGTGAGGAACAGCAGAGCCAAGGAGAAGCAGAGGCCGCCAGGGAAGGCCGGAGAGCCCAGAAAGAGTGAAGACTCGCCAGGGCCTGGGAGGCCTGCAGCCTCCCTGCCCCCCGGCACCCCTGCCTGCATGTACCTGGTAAATCCCAATAAAAGCCTGCAAAAGCCACAGAGGGCTCCGGGGCGCTCTCCTTTGCCCTGTCTGCTCCAGTCATCAAGTTCCTGCTCCTGGCCCTGTCCTGCCGCTGCAGGCTGCCTGCCCGCCTCGCTGTGATGGGCACGGTCCCAGCTCCAGGGCCTCCTGTGGGCAGCGCAGAGGTGTCCCCCTCCCTGGCCATCAAAGCCCCCTTCAGAGACCCCAGACTCCACACTCCCAGCGTGAGCGGCAGGCACACGAAACTGCCTCCTGTGACCACAGACCCCCTTCCCAGAAAGACCGAGAACCTGGATTCTTCGCGGTGGACACGGTCCTTGGGGATCCGCCTGGCGATGGAGCGGTGTCCCCGGGAGGCTCCGTGGAAACCAGGCAGCAGAGGTCCAACCGGGGCACCCGAGGTCGGACAAGGCCCCCCGGGACATGCGGGGTGCGGCTTCCTGCTGGTGTGAGAGGGCCGCGGGGAACGGGACAGAAAAGGACACACAGGAAAAAAACACCACCATGAAGTCTGGACTTTCAAGGAAAAGAACAGGGAGTCACAGGCTGGTGCAGGGCGAGGGAAGAGCACAAAATGGTGCGTGCCAGCTGCCATCTAGCGGGCGCCTGGAGGGAGCCCTGCGGCCGGAGTGTCAGCCGCCCACCCCTGGGGGACACGCAGAGGAGCCTCTTCCACTGTGTCTGGGGGCCCTGGATCTGGGTCTCTGCGCTGGACCCCGAGCTGGTGAGTAAAAGCCGCTTCTCACATCACTGCTGCCTTGTGGGGCTGGACACCAGGCCTGTTGGTTGTCAAAGTGGAAGGTTTTGGGGATGCGTCTTGGGTGCGGGTCTTACAAGTTGGGGGGGTCTGATATTGCGTTCCAGCCCTGTGCTCCTCGGGGAGAAACTTCAGATTTGGAGTCCCCTCCTGGTTGTGCTCATGTAGCTTGGGGAGTGTTTGTGGGGAGATTGTGCCCCACTTTGATGCAGGCCTCCTCACCAGCTGGTGTAGGCCTCATTTGGCCACTTTTGGGTTTAGTTTTGTTATTTTTCCAGATTGTTGTTCCACATGTAAGGGCTATAGCTATAGATTTGGTTGTTCATTGGAGGAGGGGCTGGGAGACCCGTGTTGCCATCTTAACTGGAACCCTTTGAGTGCAGAGTTTATTGCAATGGTGTGGGGGTAAGAGACTGTGCTTTAAATAAACTGGAATCCTGGTTTTACCTTTTGGTACCTGTACAAATTGACACAAATTCTCGACCTCACCAAATGGTATCCTCAACAGGAAATGGAGCTGCTCATATTTAGCCTTGGAGGTGAAATGAGATAAGGCCAGAGGTGCCCCTTGTACAAGCAGCAGGCACCAAAGCAGGACTCAGCAAATGTGAATTATTTTCCTTTAATTGTTTTTATTCATTTCATTAAGATACCCTGGATTTCTTCAAGTGTTGGCTCAAATATCTTTCCGACGGGGCTTATGGTGGCCTTTTGAAGTAGCGCTTAGGCAGGGCTGTTTCATGTCTCTATGGAAACCCTATACGTGTTGCTTTGCAGTTTATCTGTTTTTGGCTCTGTTGCTTCCAGTGCACTGAATCCTTTTGACCAAAGGGAATGTTGTAGATAGTGTTCCTTTTGGTTTCCGAGTAACAAGTACTTGGCCCAGTGCCTATACATTTTTGTCTCTGTTTATTCATCACATGCTTATTGTGCGCTTACTCTGTGCCAGGCATTGTGCTAGGACTATCTTGAAATGGTATCCAGCCCCTTTCTCCACAAAGCTCATAGTCTAGTAAGAAATGTGAAAAATCAAGTGGTCAATTAAAATGTGTGATATAAGAGAAGTTTAGCTACACTTTCTATGCTTAGAAGAGGTCAGGGATGGCTTCCTGGAGGAGAAGGTAAAGGAATTTATATCCAAGATGATACATAATGTTTATGAGAACTTGGGGGATCTTTCTTTAAAGCAGAACCTGAGAAAAGGACTTGGGTTTATTTCAAAGGTGCTTCCAGGAGGTAGAAATGAGAAAGTAGGGTGGATGATAGAGGGAAGGAAGAAAAACCAAGAAAGGGTGCAGTATTGACTTGAGTATGGAGGTCGGCAAATGTAAAATACACTTTAGAATTTCCCTATGAAGGGTCAGGACATTTATTTATTGACTCTATTGCATGAGAGTTGCCTCCAGAAGCATCAGTTCTCAAATTTCTGGCTCTGGATGAAGGCCGAACAAGCTTCCTTGACTTCAGAACAAGGGCAGAAAGTGAAGAAATGTCTATGGGGGGGGGCCTCCCTGGTGGTGCAGGTGGTTGAGCACAGCGCTGTGAAGCTGTCCACAGCCTCTGCAGTGCCAGTTCGATCCCCACTGGCCCACTGGCCTTGGAGCAACCCACACGGCGAGCAGACCTCTCCTGTCTTGCCCGCTGCTCCCCTCAGCAGTGTATTTCAGTCAGTCTGCCTGTTCTGTCCCCGCTCTGTTTCTGGTGAATCCTTTCACCCTCCCATGGATCTGACCTGTACTTTGGGTCTTGTATAAATAAATAAATAAATCTTAAAAGAAAAAAAAAAAAGAAATTCTAGCACTTTTTAAAACTAAAGCTTGTTTTGTATTCTCTCAAAGCCTGATTCATCTCTTTCCCTTAGCGTGCCTTGTCAAATCATCAACCCCCTGAGGAAGCAGCTGATACTGAAAAACTGTTTGTTTCTTAGCAGGAAGAAAGGAATCTAAGGGAAGAAAAGAGTTCATATGAATCCCCCACGGCATGCAGAATATCTGAACAGTAATGTGATGGGGTGTAGGGGCAAGTGTGCCACTGAAGGTCTAATGGTTAGATTTCAGAAAAGGTTAGGCGTAATCTTTAACTCCCAGTATAATTATTTCTGAAAGAACTGCTTGCTGCCACTCATTACTCTTCAAATTTATAAACTTCCTCAGATACTTACCTTCTCTTCAAATTATCTTACCCACAGGGACTATGATTCTCATGTATGGTGACGAGTACATGTGTTTTTAAGGCAGACATTTCGGGGTCTGACTTCTGGCTCTGCTAATTACTAACTCCATAACCCTGGAGAGGCATTTAATCACACCAAGTCTTCATTTCCTCTTCCTCTAGGGAAAGTAATTCTTATTTCAGAGTTTTGTTGCAAGGATTAAATGAGGGGATATCCATTAAGCTTTGGGTGAAAGTCAATTTTCAACAGTGTCTTTGCCTGCTCCCTTACCTCAGGGGGCATGAAGCTGTGTCAGGCTCCCTCTGCAAGCAGAGACCTGCCTTCCTCGGGTATCTCTCACTTGAATTAACAGTCATTCCTGAGAGCCCCAAACACTGAGGAACAGACTGCTTATACTTTTATTTACTTACTAGATTTTAAAGTAATTTATTTATTAGACTTCTTATTTACAATTCAGTTTTTCTCAGTCAAGATTTTGATAGCTAGCCTCTTTTTAACTAAAAAGAGTATAAGGATTTTTGGAAACTGGTTTTTATAAGAGTGATAGGAAAATGAAAACCAAGAGGTTTACACCATAAACCCAAAAGAGGCTCAGTCATACGACTAATCCTGGAAATGAACATGACCACGAGGTCATTTCAAATCCCGCCACTGTAGAACCACACAAGACTGACAGTACTAGGGGGTGATGAGGAGGTGGAGTAGTTGTTCTGGTAGTTGTCGTGGGTGGGGCCAGGGGTGTCTTATTTATCTGAAGTTATTTTTTTTTAAAGATTTATTTATTTATACAAGAACTGGGGTACAGGCCAGATGCGCGGGAGGGTGAGAGGATTCACCAGAGACAGAGTGGGGAACAGAACAGGCAGATGTACTGAAATACACTGCTGAGGGGAGCAGCGGGCACGACAGGAGAGGTCTGTTGCACCATGTGGGACCCTCACCAGCTGGCCGGGATCAAACCACCATTGCAGAGGCTGTGGACAGCTTCACAGCGGGGCACTCAACCACCTGCGCCACCAGGGGAGGCCCTACATGAAGTTATTTTTAATGACAAATGGAAAATAAGGATCCTAATGGGAGAGAAATTTGCCTCTACTAATACTATTTTAAATCGTATTTATAAAAGAAAACTAAAAGACTTTCTCACACGCTACCTTCCATCAGCTTGAGATTTAAGCAGGATGGGGCTAAATTGTGTCTCTGCATTTCACACTTTCCAGAGTTCCTTAGGGGAGCTTGGCATCTCTGTCACTGTTTTGGTCATGAGCAAGGTTCCGGGACCAGACAGGGAGGTAGGCCAAGCCTGTCCGGGGACAGGTGCGCCAACAGATGCCAGCACCTGTGGCTCTCCTGTCTGTGCCTAGCACCATCTCCCCAAGCCCTGTGACTGCCAGCACCTTCCTGTGTTGCCCCCAGAAGTTCCCGTGAATCTGTGAGCTCCCCCCTCCATGGCGAAGACTAGGAATTCAATAAACTTTCCCATCCTTTTCAGCCCCCGTGGGCAGAGCTGAAAGGCACCCAGTTCTGAAATTTACTGGTGATCTTATCGCTGTGCTGAATGAAGCTTCTCACCTTGCGCTTCGTTTTAAGCCACGGTGGATTCATCCTCTCATCTCCACGGGGGGGAGAGTAGGGGCCAATGCATCTCCTTTATGGCTTTGTTCACAGTCTTTCATTGAACAATCAGTTGAGAAAGGACTAGTTTATTTACTTTTTGTTTATATAAATAAATACTGGGGTTTTTTTAGTTTTTTTTTTTTTTAATTACTTATTGAAGTGACAGACATGTAACAGTGTATTTGATTGGGGGGTACAGACTCACGCCTCTTCAGATAGATGTTATCGCACCACACCTGCCACCAAAGCACCCATAATCTACAATCCAGTGGGTCCCCTCCCCTCTAGCTCCCCTGCCCCCATAACTCAATTCTCTAATCAGATTCTGGGTTTTGTTTTGGTTTACTTTTATCTGTTCCGTTACACTCCCCGTGTGAGTGAAACCATCAGGCTTCTGTCTTTCTACTTCTGAACTGTTTTGCTTAGCATAATCCCCTCCAGTTTCATCCTTGTCATAAAGGACAAGATTTTACCAAAAAAGGATGTTTTTAATGAACAGACTTACTCTAACTAAAATGTACCGAATCCTCACCAGTCCAGGAGCTAATCCTGATAAGGAAACTCATCCGCTTATCTTCAGGGATTTCCCTCCACTGGGAAAGAAAGTGGATGGTGCCAGGAGGCCCAGGTAGGGGCTGCTCTTGCTCCCTGGACAGTCCGAACCATGCTGGTTGCTTTGGGTGCATCTCATGGTACTGACTTCTTGCTCAAGTCCTGTGCTGACTTCCTTCCTGGCTGAACACATGTCAAGGCCAAAGCAGGTGGCTGTATAAGTGGGTGAGGAGACACCTGCAGGGGTGACCACCTTTCCACGAGGGTCCAATCCAGGAGCAGAATTGCTTTGTCACCTTGAAAATAGGCTATGACTCCAGCCATGGAATCTTGTGTGAGCCCTGGATGAGATTCAAAAAGCAAGACATGGTTTGGACTGGTGAATTTCCTCTGCCTTCAGAGAGTGCCAGAGGCCATCAGGGGAGTTCTGTTTCAGCTGGGCATGGACATAGTTTTCTTGGCTCTCCCATGGGGGAGACTGAGCATTCCAGGTTCTGAGTACTTTTTCTTCTGGCGGATACAGTTTGGTTTGCATATTAAAGCTGAGAGGAAAACTACCAGGAGGAATAACTCCCCCCTCCTCCCAGTGTGATTTATCAGATTGCTGGAGGACGTGATGCTGCTTTGGAATTAGTTTAATTCAGTGAGGTCTGGCCCATCACATGCTGGACTCTGACTTTATAATTCAATCAACCACTTAGACGTCTAGAATAAAACGGAGACTGGAACAGTTCAAAACCCAACTCTACTAATAACTACATAATAAGCCTAATATGTTGAGTATATCCTTCCACTGACCCTTCAAATCAGCATCGACATTCTCTGCTACAGGAAGGCTGTGTCATTCGCAGGGCAGAAGAATTGCACAGGGGAATTGAGGGCAAAATGGCTGAACTTTCTGTCTGAACTTCTTAACTGAGCAATGATCTAAAATCAACTTTAAAAGTAGAGACATAAAGTGCCTCTAGAGAGGTTTTATTCTTTTTAACCATCACGTGGTTTGCCATTCACAACTGACATTTGCCACTACGCATCCCACGGGCAGGCCAGCCGGCTTCTGCTCATCCCCTATGATCACCCATTCTGATTTGTTGGTGATAATTTCATGCAGCTCGTTAAATAGTGAATTATCACTCTGATTCCATTGTTCATGGATATGTCATTGCTTATTTGATTGGTCCCATTATTGGTTGACTGAATTTTTTTTTCTTTCCAATTGTTTGCCATTACAAATAATGCTTGAGTAAGTGTCACTGTGCATGTAAGATTTCACACATGTGCAAGAATAACAGGCTCAGCAACTAGATCCTGAACTTCTTGATCAGTGGCATGTGCATTTTTCATTTGGAAAAGTAGTGCTAAATTGCCTTCCACGTACATTGCACAGAGGTCATGAGGTGGGAGGTGGGTTGTGATGTGTCTCTATGTGTAAAAGACCCTTTTTGCTGTTGCTCATCACATCCCAAGGGTCCACCTTGGATTTCAGCTGTTGCATACCTGCAATCCACCTCCACTGTATGGAGCCTTTTTGCACTTTTTGCTGCAGGGCTTTCTTCTAAGCAGCTGACACTGACCCGGCCCTTACACAGTATCTTCCTGGATTTGGAACTGGGGTGGTTAGCAGCACCCCCTGCCCCCGAGGGTGGCCCTATCCATGGAGGGATGGAAGACCATGATAGGTGCCCAGTGGTTGGTTGTGGGGTGCTCTGTGCCCTGCTTGGCACTCTTCACAGTCCAGCCCTCATGTTTGGAGCAGCGATTTTGAAAGTGAACCTTCTGTAGGATCAGAAGGCTCATCGATTCCTCCAACTCTCAGGGCGCCATAAGGCCAAGTCCATGGAGAATCCCATCAGGTATTCACTGTTGTCCTCAGATGGGGGCAGCTCCTACTGAGGGCAGGAGAGATTATTAGGAAACCAGAGCCACATTTGAAACTGGTCTGAAGCTCCTGCGTGCTTCCCACACATAGAGCTACAAGTGTTCTGTCCAAGGACTTGTAGAACTAGGAATAAGCGTGTGAGAGAGCTGATGCCTTGGTCAGTAATGACAACATCTTCCATTATCTTTTCTCTTGTATTCTCTTGCAAATTCTGTCGCCTAGCTGGTGCTGAAATTCTTGTCTCTACCAGGAAATTCAGGTGTAAAAATGAAGATATGTTTTATAGTAAAAATGCAGACATATTTTATTTAGTGTCGCCTCTGCTATTGGAAACAGGCAAGAACATCACTCCCGCTCTTGGTAAAATGGGGGCCACAGATTCACTCCCCGTTAGACTATGGGAAAGCCTGAGCTAATGTATTCATTGTGCTCAGCCCCGCACCTGAGACAGAACAGTAGCTGTTACAGTCATGTTCTTATTAGTCCAATTTTAAACTAGCTGGAACTGCAAGTACATCACCAAGTCCAGCCTTCCACAGCTAGTTGCTGATGTATCTGCGCCCACTCTGAGCTCTGACACCAAAGTTGTAGAATGTGAGGACTGCCCACTTGTTTCTCTTCCTCAAAACTTGTCTCTGCTTCCTTTCCCCGTGACTCCTGGTATATTTAAGTTAAACAAATATAAAAATGGAAAGCTCTCTTGCCTCAAAAGTACTGGAAGTGTAGGCCTCCCCGGTGGCACAGCAGGTTGAGCACAGTGCTGGGAAGCTGTCTACAGCCTCCGTGGCGAAGGTTCGATTCCCAGCCAGCCAGGGAGAGTCCCACATGGCACAGCAGACCTCTCCTGTCTCTCCCGCTGCTCCCCTCAGCAGTGTATTTCCATCCTTGTGCCTGTTCTGCTCCCCGCTCTGTCTCTGGTGAATCCTCTCACCCTCCTGCACCTCTGGCCTGTACCCCAGTGCTTGTATAAATAAATAAAATCTTAAAAACCAAAACAACAAAAATACTGGAAGTGTAAAATAGTGCCTGGCTCTCCTCAGCAGCCCTATCAGGCCCTGTACAAACCAAATATCTCCTTACTCAGCTCCAGATGAGAGTTAAGCCCCTGCTGCCTGTCTCTGGGCCTGCTCAGTCTTGGAAGACAACCTCCTCCAGGTGATTCCCGGGGCAGATGATGCTTAATTGATTCTGATGAACACAGAGCAGTCAGCCCCACTTCCCCTGAGATGTGGCCCAGGGGGTTAATCTCCCATCTTCTGGTTAATCGGTTTCCTCCCTAGGCTGAATTAAGCCTTAATTTTCATTTTTGATTGAATCCGTCTTTGCTGACAGATGTTATCTGGGCAACTCTGGAAGTCCTCAGCATGTGATAATATGATGGAGGCTATAATGAACCCACAACTCCTCTCCTGGAATTTCCCCCCCCTCAAAGCCTTTAAGATGTTGGGGCTGAAATGTCATCAGGAAGGGAGTGAGCTGACAGACCTCTGGCTCTACGAATCCGTTGGTAGCCCCATGCCCACATGTCTTGCTCCTTTTTAAGAGGCAGCATGGCGTGGGGACAAGGAGAGCCATAGGTGTCCTGGATTTGAATCCTAGCCTTGCCACTTACTGTTACTACACTTGCTTTGGAAATTATATTGGCAACATAACAATAATCGCCAAGTAGCTATGAGGTTTTAAATTTTTCATTTTGCAAAACGTGGCCCTGGACCAGCAGCCTCAGCATCTCTGGTGGCTTGATAGCAGTGTAGAATCTCAGACCACACTCCAGACTTACAAGTCAGAATCTGCATTTCATCACAACCGCTAGGGGACTGTATGCTTTCGAAAGCTCGAGAAGCAGTTGCAGTGACCTCATTTATTCATCATCATCACACCGACTACTTTTGTGAGGTGTTGCTGGCTCCTCCTCACCCTCACACCCCCGTTGCAGAGCACTGGATGGCGTTTGGCTTCTGGCCACACAGTTGGGATGAGGCACAATCCCCTAATACAACAGCATCTTATTCCCTTCCTTTTTATGAGCATCTTAGGTTTTCCTAGGGCAGAGGTGGGATGGGTTCAGGTTTTTTGCCTCTTATTTCCTTTTCTCAAGGGAATTGCATAAATAGTACAGTTTTGGGGGAGACAAGAGATTTCACAATTTATTTGCTTCAGAAAAAGAAGGAACTGTGATTCATAAATACATTTTTTTTTTAAAGGATGAGCATGCTTATTATTAGCAGCCAGTTTCTATGGTTTTGGTTTCTCAGTAATGAGGACAATAAATCATAACAGACAAGTGCATGGTAGAAGTATTTGAAAGAGAGAGAAACAAGTGATCTGGACTAGCTAAGCAAGAATATATTGAAGTACCATGATCCTATCAGTTCAGGATCCAATTTTTCAACCAGATGCATCTCAGATCTCATTATGTGTTTCTCTGAGGACAGATCAGATATAAAGCATGTGACATTCACACCGCCTAGTCAACCTTAGCTCACTCAGGCTTTCAACAGGGGTATGCCATGAGGAAATTGCTTGGGAACAAAGATGGAAAACTTCTGGGGCAACTGGGTGAAGATCATGGAGAATCAGATTATTAAAGTAACTTCTCTCATTGGATTAATGTCTCTGAGAGCGTGGGGAACTTCTGAATTGACTAGTCCATTTTAGGAAGCGAAGTTGGGAATTGAGGGAGAGAAAGGAGAATGTGCACTTACCTTAAAGAAACTACTGCCTGTAATGGGGAAGTAGATCAGTTATTTATTGTGGTATTACCTCAAAACAAAGTGATTTAAATAAACATTAATATCCGCGCAGTTTCTGTGAGTTCAGAACTTCAGCATCCATTTGGCTGGGTGGGTCTGGCTCAGGCTCTCTCTTGAGGTTGCAGTCAAGATATTGGCAGGGGCTGTCGCCATTAAATCATGTGAATAGGACTGGAGGATCCATTTTTAAAAAGGCTCATTTACCCAAAAATAAAAAATCAAAGGTCTCTGTAATCCCACATTCATTGCAACATTATTAACAATAGTCAAGTGTTGGAAACAACCTAAGTATCCATCCATTGGATGGGCTGATTGGATAAATAAGATATGGCTTATGTGCACAAGGGAATATTACTTAGTTATAAAAAAAAAACCTCCTGTCTTTTGCAATAACATAATGAAACTAGAGGATATTATGCTTAGTGAAATATATCAGATGGAGAAAGACAAACACCATGGGATTTCATATGTGGTACATAAAGAAAACAAGTAAATGAAGTAAATAAACCAAAAGTAAACTTTTAGATTCGAAGACTGAATTAGTGTTTACCAGAAGGAAGGGGAAAGTGGTGTTGGTAAGTCAGATAAAAGGAACCAATTGTATGCAAAGGCTATAATTGGACTTTAGTGATGAACTTAAAATATGTATAAAAGTTGATTTATAATGATGTGTACCTGAAACTTGTATGATGTTACTGTGTAGTGTTACCTCAACTAAAATAAAGTAAAATAAGACTTACCACATAGCTGGAGAATTGGTGCTGTCTCTTGGTAGGATGTTTTATCCCTTGACTTGTGAGCCTCTCCAAAAGGCATTTGGATGTCCTCACATCATGGCGGCTGGCTTCCTTCAGAGCAAAGGATCCATGGGAGGGACAAGCCACAACCAGGGTGCCTCTGTGACCTCGCCTCAGAATTCACACTTTGTCATTCCCACAATATACTATTGGTTACATACAAGTCAGTCTTCCTCAGTGTGGGAGGAGATGATTCCAGAGTATGAGTGGTTGATAAGGGTCCTTGGAGGCCATGTTTGAGGCTGGCTACCACAGAAGATAAAACACAAGTAGTTGGGAGTGGGGCAGTGTCTTGGTTGGATTCCTAACTTTCTCCTTCGTTGCATTATCTTAAATACTTGTAATCTCTTAGTCCCAATCTTTAAAGTTATTAGAATAAGTGATCTCAGGGGTTTTAATGCTATAGACTGTTAGTATGACGGGAAGGTCAAAGGCTTGCATCCAGATTCTGACCTATCCAGTGCTGGAAGGTCTCAGGTGAAACACCTCCAGTTCTGAAGAATGGATTTCCTTTCTCCAAGTAGAGACAGCCCTGAAGGGTAAACAAAATTACAGATACAGGTGTGTCTTGTAAAGCTAAGTTTCATGCACTTGTAAGGTGTTGTTTTATTTCCTTATGAAGAAGCTGACGGAGAGGAAGCTGGAAGGCAGTATCATTACCACGCAGAATAAAATTATCTGCCACTCTTCAGTGTGTCATAAGCCCTCCAGACAGATTCTTCTACCTGGGGGGTAAGGCTGTGAGATTTGAGTTATGCCAGGTAGTGATTTTAATGCAAACTAAAAGCTGTATTACTTCACATGTGAACTTTACAATTTATAAAGAACTTTTACTGACATGTTTTTTGGGCCTTGTTTTTTTTTGACAGTGTAAAACATCTTGTTTATGCAAGTAGTTTTTAAGCTAGTTCTTGTTAGAAATGTGAATGTATGCTATTTTTAGGATTATCATCCTCTCCCATAAAGTAAAGTGAGCCAGTTAGCTGTCATCCTTATTTTCTATCACATAGGAATTTTTCTCCCAGAAAATTTAAGCCACGACTGAAGCTTACAGAGCTACTTAGGATGAATCTGTAAAGACATGTGTTATGTCTATGGCTATTTTTTTTTTATTTTTAAGAATCATGCTCTAAACTACTGAGATGAGAAAGACTAAACAAAATGTAACTGTTATTATTTTAAAATTCTGTAAACACATGTTTTTTCCTCATGCCAAGTGCCAGAGTCATAAAGATGAAGAAAATGTGGTTTGCAGCTCCCTTGATGGTGGATTCAGTGGGCCAGGCTTGACATACAGGTAGATATTTTCAAGTTACTATGTGATACATCTCACTACAGAAATTTATGAGAGGTGTATACTTTAGGGAACAATCGATGAACAAAGAAACATCGGCTTTTGATTGAAGATCAAAAGGGAAGTGCTTCTTTGGGCTGCACTTTGAGGGCAGTAAGGGAGCTGGTAGGTAGATGAGGGTCAAGGGCATTGTGGCAGAGAGGGGAGCTTGGCAAAAGCATGCTTGTTCCAGAAGTGATGAGGAGAATAGGGCTAAGTCTGTATGGCCTTATATACACAGCACAACTGCCCCATCATGTAGCAGGCATGTGGCTGTGGAAGCTGAAAGAATCATCCTGCTTAGGATCTTTCAGCTAATCAGTGGCACAGGCTGGGACTCACACGCAGATCACTTGACTCCAAATGCTGTTATCTTCTTCCATCCACCTTATCTGGCCTTTTATTCACTATGTAGCTAAAGAGAGTAGGAGAGCAGGAGGAGAGGGCTGAGGGCAGATGGAGCACTGGGACACTGCTTTCTTCCCAAAAAGCAAAGCACAGATTATTTGCCCAGTTTCCTAAGGAGAGAGATCAGTTTTCTTAGTCTGTTCCCTGGCCACCTCCGCCCTCCTTGCTGCCCGTCTCTCTTCCTCACATCTTTTGCTCGCTACCACCTGCAGGTGCAAGCAGTTATTGTTATACCCAGGCCAGGGGTTATAAAAGCGAACTCTATCTTGGGAATATGATTTAAAAATATGATGCAAGTATTTGAAGTTAAGCAACCATGTAGTTAATACAGATTCTGTTTTCAGTAATTAAATTTTTGGCAAAGAGGGAAACAGAACTGGGGATTTCATGAGTTTCTGTATGTGGTCAGCCTTGTTTGTTATCAGGAAGGTAAAGAAATAAGCTGGGAACAGTAGTCTAAATTCTCTTGTTTTGCTCTTTGTTGTCTCCATTCTAGATCGGGTGTGTCTCTTGAAGGACTATCAGAGTGCTGACATGTATGACCCTCTTTTAGAAGGCTTTGGGTCAGGTTGGGTGGCTTTTTGAATGAGTGATTGGGCCCACATTATAAGCTGGCTAAGCTCAGAATGGTACCCTTGAAGCCAAAGCTGGTTGCCATCTTTTCTTAGATTGTGCAGAACTGGGTGATCATCCAATCCCCCCAGCACCCCACTTTTTATGTTTAGCCAGACATAAATACAGTCGGATTCCACATCTTTCATCTTACACAGCATCTTACACATATTTCATCTTAGCACGGGACCATCGTTTTCCCATGAGAGTGTCTAAGGGAGTCTTATCACTATTCACCAGTTTCATACGGAGTTCAGCTCATTTTCAATCTCTACACTCATACCGAAGCATTTATAATATCCTCCGGGTTCTAAGAATCACCCTCCTTAGAGAGCTGTGGGGGATTTTAACAACAAAAATTTGTCATATTTAGAAGACTTGGTTTCTTTGTTTTATCATTTATAAACTGTGTGAGATTACAAAAATTACTTTATGTCTTGGAACTGTTTCCTCTCTTTAGAATGAACTAACATCTGTTCTGCTATCCAGAGGATCATCAAAATATAAAATAATCATAGCTAATATGCATGGAGCACTAACTGTGCCCAGGCACCACGCTGAATGTCTGTGCTTCCATTTACCTTACAATGTTGGAACGATTATCACCCCCATTTCACAAAGTATTAAACTGAGTGTCTGAGCTGCTAAGTAACTGAGCCAAGTTCTTCCTGCAGAGCCAGGACCAGAATTTGAGACGTGACCCTCTGTACAAAAAAAGGTGCCATTACAGAGGACCTAGAAGGATACCTGGCTCAGGTGTGAACTCACACCTGTTTGCTCATTGAATGGGGGGCACTAGATGATAGGGGGCATTGGAAAATCTCCCAAAAAACCAGGGTAACCCTGCTATGCATTACATGTGTCCTACAGAAGCATGGGGTCTAGTAGAGTGACTTTGGAAAGAGACCAGGATTTAGGCACTAGGCAAGCAACTTTAGCTTTCTAAGCCTCCATTTCCTCGTCTTTACTTTTAAAATTCTGATTTATAAAAGCACCTGTGTTTTAAACTGCTCCAAATCCTTAGCGAGATGGTGCTTGTGAAGTGTTTAGCATGGCTCTGGTGGATAGCAGCTCCTCCGCTTATCTTCTGTGCTAATGAGAACCATAACAACACAATAAAATAATCACACGTTGATAAACTGTCACCATGAAAGTTCAGATGGGCTCAGGCTGCTTGGCTGCTGGGTTGAGCAGCTGCCTGGTTTTTATGGTCTCCATCGTGTGTCTCCCCATTGGCAGGTGGTGGTTTTATAGACATTATAGACGTAGGCTGGAACCCCAAACCTTAGATCTCAGTCACTTCCATCACTTCCTTGTGAGTTTAAGCAAGTTGTTACTTTTACCAAATTCATCTCACTTGTACAAGCAACAATGAAAACATCTGCCTCCCTCACAGCCTCTGCAAGGTGAAGTCCCTCACAGGGTGAGATCTTGTGAGATCTCAAGGCCATGCACACAGTCTTTCCTTCCCTCTTCCTTGGGGAGCAGTGGTTTCCAGGTCCCTGGACGGGCCCAGCACTCTCCCCTGGCTCATAAATACATTTGCACAGGAGCGTGTGGCCCATAGTGGGAACTGCATTTGCAGTGGGTGTTTTCCCTTGAATAGCAAAGTAAACCACTGTGAGCTAAACTGCAACGGTGACATTTATGATAATAAGTTTATAAGAGCAATCGCTACCTTGCCTATTTTGCTAGCCTGGCATAAAAGAGACTATTTAGGGTGATTAGATCTGTACATTGGCAATTTGATAGTGTCGCCAGAGAGGCGTGTAAAGAAAGGAACATCTGAGATCCTGAATTTGCAGGCGGGTCAGGAAAGAATCGCCAAGAATAGCTCCTGCTTATTTCAGGACATGCCGTGCAACAGTCACTTTCTAGGAATCTGCTCTAGTGCATTGAGCCGCATGTGATGTAGATGTGCCCATTTTGCAGAGGGGAAAATGGAAGCTCAGAGGTTTAGGTCAACAGCTGTTCCCCCCTTGAGTTCTGTTTTTCAGAGAACGGTGCCCCCACCCATCCAGTGCGAAGCCAAGTCCTGGGTTAACTTGGGCCTGGCCTCTTTGCACACTTCCTGCACTGGTTTGTCACAAGGGCCTCTTGAACTCGGCAGGTGTGTGTCCCCTGTGTCCACGCTTTCCGCCTACACTGCACTAGCTCTTGTGTGGATTACTGCTTTGGGCTCCTGTTTGCGGACTACCCTGGGCTGCCCATGCTGTCCCTCAGTCAGCTCTCCAGGCCTCACACCACCCATGCCCCTCTTCTGAGGACAAACCCTCACCAGCCCTGCTCTCTGCTTCATTCACCCTGCACAGCCTCATTTCCCAGACTCAGTCTGCCAGACTCAGGCAAGCCCTCCTTTTAGGTGTCCTCGCTGTGACAGGGACCTTCTTGACAGCACTTGTAAGAGGTAGCCCTTGGCATTTGTAACAGATGTGTCCGCCTGACTCTGCCCCAGAGCGGAAAGCCAGATAGTGGGGGGGCTGTACTTGCTTGCACCCCCGCAGCCTGGCGTGCTGGGTGATATACAGTAAGATACCAGGGAGTGCAGCTGGGACATGATGGATTTTGGATTTCAACTTACTTCTTTTTACTTTAAAGCTTTTGCAAGTGTTCACTTTGGGGCAGTGCTGTTTAGCCGTAGGACTGATAAGTGCTTTATACTCAGATGAAACCTATTTTGGTTCCATCAGATAAAGTGTGATAAAAATGGATTATTAAGAACAGATTTGATAAGCAGAGCTGCCTGACCAAGGTTTCTGGATATTGCATCAAAGAGAAATATAATGAAAATGGATCAGCCTGTGCTGATGGGAGGCGTGGGGGTGGGGAAGTGAGGAGCGGCTACCGTGGGCTGCCCTTGAGCCTGCTTCTCTTCTCCCTCGGGCAGAACAAGCACCGTCAGGAATGAGCGACAGGAGGGGCTGTTTGCCTGAAGTGTGTGCTGGGCTGTGTATGAGCAGGGCGGTTTCTGTGAAGGGATGAAACCGAGTAAGTAGGGAGTGTGTAGAGAATGGCTGGGATGTGTTAGTGCTTCTCCTAAGCCTACCTCAGGCCACATTTCTCCAACTTACTTTCATTTATACCAACATCCCTGGAAGGCAGATGGGGGCAGGATGGGAGAAAGAGGCCAGGTATTGTGTTGTGACCCTCAGCTCCAAACAAACTGATTTTGATCAACTTCTGGGGCCTCAGTTTTCTCCTGTGAGAAGCTCTTGAATCTTCCCACTGCTGAAACACTGTCCTCTTTCTCTTCTGGACATTGGGGCTTCTGTTACATGGTTGCCATCCCCAACCTGAAGGTCCGGACCCTTCCACAAAATGAAATCTTTCATCCCTTCCACCTGGTAAGTGAAGAGGCTGTTGGAAAGAACTAGTTGTTGATAGCTCTGTGGATGGCAAATTAATTCAGTGGAATAAGATCCGTGCAAACACGTGCTTATACAGCCATAATTTGCCTTTCATTTTCCTTTGCAACTTAAAAGAAAGTGAATAATTTCCAATGAGCCTCTCATTTGAACATATTGAAAAAACATGTCATTAGCAAAAAGAGCATTTGGTTACTTGATTACCATATATCTCCAAGTACGTGGAACAGTCAGTTTTCAGTTGTAGTTAGCTGAGTAGAAAGTTACAAAATCTTGGGGGCAGAAAATCCTTGTGTTGCTTATACGGGTGTTGAGAAAGTAAAGTGAAAAGGGTCGAGAGCACATGAAGCCAGTCACTAACTAGGGGATGGGTGGGCAGTGCTAACTGTGCTGGTTCAGGTGAATCGTGGGTGGGAATGTCCGTTGTGTCCTGAACCCAAGGAAAGTACAAAAGAGAAAGGACTAAGAGGGCCTCCCTGATGGTGCAGGCTGTTGAGCGCTGCACTGTGAAGCTGTCCACAGCCTCTGCAGCGCGGGATCAATCCCACCAGGCCTGGGAGAATCCCACATGGTGCAGCAGATCTCTCCTGCCGCTCCTGCTGCTCCCTTCAGCAGTGTATTTCGTCCGTCTGCCTGTTCTGTTCCCCGCTCTGTCTCTGGTGAATCCTCTCACCCTCCCGCGCATCTGGCCTGTACCCCCATTCTTGTATAAAAATAAATTTGGGCCTCCCTGGTGGCGCAGCCGTTGAGCGCTGGGTTGGAAGCTGCCCGCAGCCTCTGCAGCGCCGGTTCAATCCCTGGCTGCTCCCCGGCCATGGGGTGAGGGTCCCACATGGCGCGCAGACCTCTCCTGCCGCCCGCTGCTCCCCTCAGCAGTGTACTTCGGTCCTTCTGCCTGCTCTGCTCCCCGCTCTGGCTCTGGTGAATCCTCTCACCCTCCCGTGCTTCTGACTGTACCCAGTGCTTGTATAAATAAATAAATAAATAAATAAATAAATAAATAAATCTTTAATAAATAAATAAATCTATATTAAAAAAAGAGAAAAGGACTAAGAATGATGCACACTAAAATCCATCATTTTGTTTGCGTTGCCGCCTTGGAAGCCTTTCCGCTGCCCTGCTCAGGCCACCCTGGTGTGCAGGCTGCAGGAAGGCTTTGGCAAGTCGCTCAAGCTCTCAGGCCTTATGGTTTCAGTTTGCTCACTTTGGGGCCAGTCAACCTTTGCTTTTCTGCCTTGAGTTATTGCTGTTCAGCTCCCCCAAGATAAATGGTTGCATATGTGCTTTGTGAAACTCACAAGCCGGTACTCTGGGCGGCCTCACATGACTGGGGCAGAGGCTCTGGGGACTTGGTTGTTAGTAATGGGAGTGGCAGAGGACATGGTTGTAGAATTTTCCTAGATTCTTTTTTCTTTTCTTTCCTCTGGACAATAGCCATACTCTCCTATTTGAAGACACCCATCTGTGTGGGTATATGGAGCTTCCAAGGTCTTGCTTTATATCCAGATTGGCAGAGCATCCAGATTGCCCCTAGTGCCAGCCTTGCACATTATCGTGTTGGTCAGTGGGCTGGCCATGGTGGGGAGTCAGAGGCTGAGATCACATTCCCTCCATCAGGCGGGGCAGTCCCATGAGGGCAATGCTAAACATTTAATTGGAACATATATCAGCAGTACCCAGGAATTCATCTCGTAAAGGCTTCCTAGGAGAGTTCCTGAAGATTTATAAAAGACAGTGCATTGATTAAATGACTGAAATTTCCTTCTCAGAAGAAAACTTGGGTCACAAGGCCATTTAGGATCTTTATGTCTCTGTTTCCTAATAACTCCTACTCAGAATTTATTTAGAAAGTAGCTCATGCTTTTAAACTGAATACTTTGATTAGCAAAACGGTAAGAGAAGAGCTGTGGCTCCAGGTTTGGGGGTACAGTGGAGCTGCCTGGATCCCCTGCACCCCTGCACCCATCACCACACCCAGCGGGAGGTAGCTGACTGGCTCAGGTTGGATTTCACGCACCCATGGGGTTTGGGTGTTGAAGCCCAGGCCAGTTTTGAAAACACTCCAATCAGAGTTGAAAGCCATGATGCTCTTGGGAGCAAGGGGAGCAGCAAAGGAATCCTCCCATAAAAGCTGGGGCAACAGACAGATTCGGGCACTCTGGCATGGGGAGACCTTCATTTCCTGTCTTCAGATCTGAGACTTGTGGACACGCTCTCCTGGGATGATCTTTGCGACTGATCTTGGGCAGTAGCTTCAGGAAGCCCGTCCTGCTTCTGACTTGACCAGTGCTACCTCTTGATGGCTGCTCCCACCTCTGGCATGACAAGTTGTAGGGCAAATGGTTTTCAGGCTTTTCTGCCCTCTTGCCATTAGGATTGCCCTGCCTGATGGGCAACCCACATTTGTTGCATTGTTAAATTTGTATTGTTTACTTTTGTGGGCCATGGCAGCAGTATTGAGATAGTCACCAAGAGAAGCAGAAGCAGGAGAAGAGGCAAGAGGCTGCTCTCCTCAAGGCCACCTGCCTGCAACCATGCTGGCCTCTCTTAGCAAAACCTGCCCATTTCCTTTTTCCTAATAAACCTATTCTTTTTTTTTTTTTTTTTTTTTTTAAATTTTTTTTTTTTTTTTTTAATAGAGGCATGCTTTATTTATTTGTTTTGCTGGTTTGTTTGTTTTGTTTATACACGCACTGGGTACAGTCAGAAGTGCGGGAGGGAGGGTGAGAGAATTCACCAGAGCCAGAGCGGGGAGCAGAGCAGGCAGAAGGACCGAAGTACACTGCTGAGGGGAGCAGCGGGCGGCAGGAGAGGTCTGCACGCCATGTGGGACCCTCCCCTGGTGGCCGGGGAGCAGCCGGGGATCGAACCGGCGCCGCAGAGGCCGCACGCAGTTTCACAACCCAGCGCTCAACCGCTGTGCCACCGGGGAGGCCCATAATAAACCTATTCTTTAAATATGACTAATGTCTCTGTCTCGTGGAGAAACTCGCCTGGGAAACTTGCCGCGAGCCACTGAAAGGGGAGCTCTGGTGAAACCTTTCCTAGAGTGAACCCAAGGGCCTGCAACTCTATAAAACTCCATCAGAACTAGTGCCACAGTGGCTGGTGATAGCTCGATAGCACTGTCTTTAACTCTGAGCCACCAGGGAGACGCTTGACAATCCACAATTTTTATCGATGATTTTGTACCCATCTCTCAAGCAGTTGATCAGAGCAACACTACTAACCACCTTGCATTAATTTATAGAAGACTACACCCCAACACAGAATACACATATTTTTCAAGTGTACATGGTGTTTGTTAGGAGACACCACATGCTGGGTCACATAAACAGACTCAATATATTAAATAAATGTGGAACCATAGAGTATGTTCCTTGACCATGAAAAATTAAAATGCAAATCAACAATAAGATCTAGGAAAACCTCAAATAATTAGAAATTTAATGTAATGTGTGGGTGAAGAAAAACTCAAGAGAAAATAGAAAACATAAATCTGAATGGTGATGAAAATACATGATATCAACATTTGTAGAACACATCTCTGGTGGTGCTTCGAGGCATTGTATATATAGCTCTACTTGGTTATATTAGAAAATAGGAAAGGTCTCAAATCAATGATCTGAAGAAGATTGGCAGGGGGCACTCAATTAAAAAATGTCTATTATAGCTCAATAAAAAGCAAACCCAAGGACATAGCATGAAAGAAATTTTAAAGATATTGATAAAAATGCATAAAGCAGTCAAATTGGAAACAGAAAATATAATAGAGAAAATTAATAAAGCAGAAAGTTGTCTCTTGAAAATAAACCACTGGCTACTCTAGTCATGAAGAAAAAAAAAAAGAGAAAAATAATTCTCAGTGTCTAAAAGAAAAGGTTTTAACTATGGAGCCTGTAGACGTGAGGGATTAGACTATTACGAACAACATCATGGTGGTAAATTCAGGAGCTTGGATGAAATGAACAAGTTTTTGTAAAAATACAGCTACCAAAATGGAGCAAGATCTAGAATAAATGATAAAATTTTCTGCTAGTGAAAAGATACATTAAGAAAAGGAAGATGCAAGCCATGAACTGGAAGAAATATGTATAAATCCATTTTCTGGCAAAGCATTGGGTTCTAGGACTTAAAAAGAATTTTTACTAGCAGACAAGAGGATTAAAAAAAAAAAACCCACCCCCTCTAGAAGATAAAATATTTCAGGAGACACTTAGCAAAGATGATACACAAATGGGGAAAAGTGCTCAACATCCTTGCTCATCAAGAAAATGGAAACTAAAGCTGCAATGAGATACCACTATGCAAACACCAAAATGACTGCTTGGAAAGATTAAGCACTAGTGTTGGCAAAAAATGTGAAGCAATTGGAACTTTCCTCTATAGCTGGTGGGAATATAAAATAGTATCACCACTTTGGAACATTTCTAGACTTTCCTTATAAAACTAAACATACATTTACCCAATGAATCTAATAATTTCACCGCTAGGTATTTACTCAAATTTAGTGAATATATGTATATATTTTAAGAAGATGTGTAAGAAGAACACAGCGGTTTTACTCATAATAGCCCAAAACAGAAACAGTTCTGGTGTCTATAAACAGAAGAGTGGATAAGCAAATTATAGTAATCATACCGTAGGATACTACTCAGCAGTGAAAGTAAAAGAACTATTGACTTGTATGACAATGTGGTTGAGTGTTAAGAATATTTTGTGGACCAAAAGAAGCCTTATACCAAAGATCGATTGCTATGTGATTCCACTTAGAAATAAATGAAAGCTAAAATTTGGCACATTTATGTTGGAAAAAAAAGTAAGAGAACGGGGTGGGGATTGACAGAGAGGTGGGTGAGGGGACTTTCTGGGATTGTGAGTTTTTTTTCCTGATAGTTTTGGGTTCCACATGTGTATACAGTTGTCAAATGTCAGCAAATATCTACTTAAGATGCCTTCATTTCAATATATGTAAAATTTTTTAATCAAAAACTACCAAACCCCAATTAATACATGCTAAAGTATTTAGGGCGTGTATGTTGATGTCTGCAATTTACTTTGAAATGCATAAAGACTAAGGTGGATTGATGGATGGACAGAAGTGGATGGGTGATAAATCAAGAATCTAGGTAGGTGGGTAAATAGGTGTTCGCTGTGATTTTTTCAACTTTTGCTGTATGCCTGAAAATTTTCATAGAAAACATTGGCATAAAACCTCATAGTGACAGCCTCAGTCTGAGAAATCTGTAGTCGGGACTGTGGCGGACAGTGTATTTGACTTTTGCTTGTCCACACCTACCCCTGCTTAGAAGTGGTTTCTGGCCCTTCTAGGACTGGCTAAGAGGAGGCGGGGTGGTGGAAGAGAAAAAGGGAAAGTGACCTTGTTGACTTGGTCAGTTGCATTTTGACCTCCCTTCCCTTCCCACCAGCCTTTTCTTCTGGAACCTATTTATGGGTCCCTCAGAGATTTCTCTGGTGGACACATCTGACTGCAATTCACTAACTTAGGCTGTGCCTTCCTGGATGACCACTTACCACCCCGCCACTGTGACCTCTGATGCTGTGGAGGTTGCTTCACCCCTGGAAGGAAGATTTCCAGGGGGGTCTTTTTCAAGATTTTGTCTTGTTCCCTATGGTGGAGTCCATCTGTGGCCCACGGAAAACATGCAGGCACACACGCACGCACACACGCACGCATGCACACACAGCCCTTTGGCCAGAACAGCTTGAGGTATGAAGCACTCCCGACTCAACTCTTCTCTCTTATCCCATATTTCAATCCTCTATCTTGTCTTTGGACTTTCTTGAGAAGTAGTAGCAGTCTCTGAGCACTGCACATGTCAGAAACTTGTCAGGCTGTGAGTGGTTGTTTTGAGGTTCTGCATCAGGTGGCTCACTTAAAATGCAGGGGAAGAATTTCCCCACCATTAGGGATGGTGTAAGGAGGAGGTACATCAGCCCTTGTGAAGAATTCCTTGCTCTGTTCCTCAAGGACATTTTAGTTTTTTCATATAAAGTTTGGAGGTAGATAATAATCTATGCTGGCAAAATTGGTTTTTGACTCTGCCCTTTGCAAATCTTACATAGACGATCTGGAACCCAACTTTAAATGGGAGGGTTCTTGACAACTACTGTTTGGTACTTAAACTCTAGTGTGAAACTTGGAGAAGATAGCAACTTTCCATTATCTTGTAGTAATAGCAAATGTTTCCCTTTGCTGCCTCATACATAGAATATTTATGAGGTACAGGGCCTCCCCAGTGGTACAGTGGTTGACCGTTGAGCTGCGAAGCTGCCCGCAGCCTCTGCAGCACAGGTTAGATCCCCGGCCACCAGGTGAGGGTACCACATGGCGTGCAGACCTCTCCTGCCACCCGCTGCTCCCCTCAGCAGTGTACTTCGTCAGTCTGACTGTTCTGCTCCCTGCTCTGGCTCTGGTGAATTCTCTCACCCTCCTGCACTTCTGATTGTACTCAGTGCTTGTATAAATAAATAAATCTTTAAAAAAAAATTTTTTTATGAGGTACAGATGTTTGTAGACTGGTGCTTTGGAAGCAGGAACCCTAATATTGAGACAGGGCAAGCTAGGGTTATTAGGCAGTTTTAGGGAGGGTTATTAGGCAGTTTTAGGGATAGTGCAGGAGGGGACCTCTGAAGAATTTAGGGAGGCTTCAGAGATAAGGACAACCAAAGAAATATAACCAATTCCATTAGGAAAACAAACACCCCAGGACCACGAATAATATTAATACTGTTAATGATGGTCCTGGTTTTCTTCAGGTGATAAAGGGAGGTGGAGACTGGAGAAATGAAGAGTGGTTTAATTTATGGACACATTAGAAGGGCAGCTGTTTAACTTCAATGCAGGGATGCCCATCCAGAGGACTGGGCCATAAATTTAAAGATGCAACTAATGGGGAAAGAGAAAGCTGTTAGATAAGGAATGTGAAGATCCCGCACTCAGTAGCAAATTAAGTAAGACAGCTGAGAACTAACCAATCACAAAGAGACTGGTGAAGTTTTAGAATAATGAGGAAAAAAAGGTATATATTCCCTAAGACACGACTCTACTTTGGCTTCCTTGCCCCTCCCAGGCCTGGTTCCCTGGCCTGGGAGTCCCACTTTATTTCTGCTCTTTTTCTCCTCAATAAACTTTTTCTTCTAAACAAACCTGCCTCTTCTCGCTTGCTTGCCTGAGCGTCTGCGAAGTTCCTGCTGCGGCTTCGTGAGACACCAACCCGTGGGGGTCTAGTGGCTGGGGCTCAGCACTGCCCCTGCAGCCTGGAATCCGTTCCTGGCTGGGAGACTAGACCTGACAATTCCGTTATCAATATGGAATGGGGTCTTACAAACCTAACCCCACTCCTGCTTCTCTTTATAGGGTAGACTCAGATTATGTGTTTGCCTGGGGAAACACAACTAAGTAACAGAAGAGATGAACTAATTTCTGGTTCACTGCTCAGAAATCAGTTTTCTGTAACCTCTTCTCCACCACAGAGATAAGAATTAGGGCAGTAGTTTTCCTCCCATTTCTGAGTCTCTGCTCCACTGCTCCGTGTTTCGAGCCTTTGAACTGCTGTGACAGCAGAGCTTCATCCGGGAGAACCCCCAGGCCTACGGAAACTGATTGCATGGGCCACCATTTAAGCAATGCCTTCTAAAAGGGACTTGCCGGAAGGCTTCCTTTGGCTTTGTGAATCAGTTATGTGGAGACCTGGGCAACTCTGAGCTAGGGTAGTGAAGCAAAGGGGCCATTTGTCTGACAGCACAGAGGAATGGGTGATGAGCCTTCGTGATTACCGGCTGAATAAATGTGCTTGTGGCCCATCAGGGACTCTGCCTCCATTAAATGCTGGATTGCTTTTATTATCTGTACTGCAGGGAGGCCTCTTTCTTCTTTCTTCTTTATGAAGGGTGGGACTGAAATTTCTCTTGATAACCAGGGCTGGGAGTTGGTAGAGACAAGTGCAGTGAGTGACCACAGTCATTTGGCAAAGGCCTTAAGTGTGTGGTCTTTGACTTGTGTTCGTCCCGCTGACCAGGACTGTGGCTGTCTCGGGGTCCTCCATGTGGTGTGACTGCAAAGGGAAAGGAACTAGATTGTTCTGTTCATCATTCTGCATGTGGACCTGTAGGTGCATGAAGGAAATTGTCCTGTACCCCTCTGGGGTCTTCTAGGCTGCCATATAATTGAATTGGCATCAGATAGATTGATAAGACAGAAAGCCAAGAAGAAGTTTAATAATAGCAAGCATGCTGCCTGTATACATAGGAGAGGCCTGCCTGCCTGACTAACTCACCCACATTAGATGCCATTTTAAATAGCTTAGCTAAGATGGGTGGATTTAGGAGATGGTCAGGTAGGGAGGGTATTGGGGAAGGCACAGGAGACAAAAGTGTGCAGGTTGAGTTCTGCCTTTTTCATTGAAAAAGAAAAGGAGGGCCTGGCCTCCCAGGTGGTGCAGGCGGTTGAACGCAGCGCTGTGGAGCTATCTGCAGCCTCTGCAGTGCCGGTTTGATCCCAGCCGGCCAGGGAGATACCCACATGGTGCGGCAGACCTCTCCTGTCTCGCCCGCTGCTCCCCTCAGCAGTGTACTTCAGTATATCTGCCTGTTTTGTTCTCCATTCTGTTTCTGGTGAATGCTCTCACCCTCCCGCACATCTGGACTCTATCCTGGTTCTTGTATAAATAAAATCTTAAAAAAAAAAAAAAAAAAGGAAAAGGAGGGCAGGTCTTCCTGGGAGAAGGCTCACAGAGATAATTCCATTTCATTGTCAAATGCACCCTCCACCCAGCTTCCACAGTCCCTCCCATGAAGTCAAATTTTGCCAAAAAGACATACTTCGCGGGGGCCTCCTTGGTGGCGCAGTGGTTGAGCACTGGGTTGCGAAGCTGCCCGCAGCCTCTGCAGCACCAGTTCAATCCCCGGCTGCTCCCCGGCCACCGGAGGAGGGTCCCACATGGCGCGCAGACCTCTCCTGCCGCCCGCTGCTCCCCTCAGCAGTGTCCTTCAGTCCTTCTGCCTGCTCTGCTCCCCGCTCTGGCTCTGGTGAATTCTCTCACCCTCCCGCGCTTCTGACTGTAACCAGTGCTTGTATCAACCAATAAATAAATCTTTTTTTTTTAAAAAAAAAAAGACATACTTTGCAGTAGAGGCGTTTGTTCCCCTTTAGATCCTAGGCCAGAAACTTCATGTCCATTATTTCATTTTAGCCTCATGACTGGTTTCATACAATATTTCCCTTTTACAGATGCCGGGTTAAGTCACTTGCTTGGAGTCAGAGATAAGGGGTGACTTGAATCCCTGAGCCCCAGAGAAGGCTACCACGTCTTGTTTGAAATACCTCCATCAGTGTCAAAACCTTTCATTTTGGTGAGCAGAAGTGATTTAAAATGTCTTCTCAGAGCAGACAGATTTAGGGGAAGAGGAATCCAGCAAAACTCAAAAATAGTTGAGTTTTAGTTTGTGAGACAGCATTGTAAAGGTTCTGTGGCAATCTTTAGGGCATTCTCAAATATGTTTGCTGGTAAAGTAGGAAATAAAAGGGGTGTCCCTGTTTGTGAGTGTGCTTCAGAACTCAGGACAAAACCTAAAAGCAGGTACTTGGAGAGAAATAAAAAAGGTTTATTTAAAGGGGAGAAAGAAGGGGCAGAGCAGAGACAGGAGAGATATTTTGGGTCAGTGCGTGGCTGGATGCAGTCTTCCTACTGTTACAGGGCAGGGAGAGGGGCAGCCCAGACCCCCCAAACCTGCCTGCTCTAAATAGTTTCTGCCATCCGCTGTATCAACACAAAACATATGAGACTTTAATGGGAAGGAACTTTACTACAATTAGGAAACAAGACAGGAAAGGCAAAGAATATAGTTTCTAAATCAAGCACCCAAAGTTCCCCGTCCCCTCGTGGGTAAAAGTCCACCCAAGCGGGATTGGCCCAGAGCAAGGCCCCAAAGCCTGCCCCAAGTCTAAAGCACCTTCCAGTGGGGACCCACAGAAAAGGGTCAGAAACAACCAGACAAGTTTGGAGGGAAAAGAGCAAAATCAAAATTAAGACAAAACCCACCATTGTCACCTCCCCACGGGTCTCACCCACATCTGTGTCACCCTGTCCACGACCAAAAGGCAGGCATAGCTTCTTCACGTGTCTCTCGGCTCCATGTGCCTCCTCCAGGTCTCCTTCTGGCTCCATCCTGCTTCCTTCCTTCTCAGTCTCCTCTGCAGCTTCTTCTCTCCCTGCTCAGCTCCACCCTCCCTTGGGTGGAGCAGGAAACCTGGAACCTCCCCCTTTCCTGGGGACCCCCCTGTTACAATATTATGGGTCAGCGCTAGGCTGGGTGCGGTCTTCCTGTTAACGCAAGGAATGTTACTTTGGGCTGGTCAACCGGGGGTGTAACTTGGAAACCACGCTGGGCGCCAAACTGTTGTAGAGCAACCCCGATACAAAATGGGGTGCCTGACTGTGGGTCCTCACCCGCGCGCTTAAAAGGACTCATCAATGCTCTACTGCAGGCACACGCGAAAGGTTCATAAAAGGTTTATTTACCAGGGAGGGGGAAATGAGGAAATGTACAGCTCAGGGAGAAAAGTGGGAGACAAAGTTTTAAATGCGTCCTACCTGATCTGCCGATCAGGAATCCCAAATGGCTCTCTGCGAGCTGGCCGCCAGCCAGGAGACGTGAAGCCAGGAGGCGAGTGACAGCGAGCCCCCCAAGACCCATGTGTTTGGTTTTTATACCCAACCTGGCTGCTTAACTCCACCCTCAGGTCCCAGCCACCCTCCCTTTGGTGGTGATGGGATTTGTCTTTCCCAATGTCTTGACGGCTTTAGTCTGGACTGGGAGTGGAGTCCACAAAGCCTGTATGGGATTAGCCCAGGACATTATTTCCCCCTAACATTCCTACCAGCAGCCCTGTCTGAGCTAAGATTCGAGTGCAAGACAAAGCTGGAAAAGCAAGAGAGCGAGGCCCACCTGTCCTCAGTCTTTTAAAGGTTAGTGTGCTCAGCCCCTAGCTTCAACATCATACCCCCCCTCCCGCTGCTCTTGGGTCAGAAAGTGTGGTTCATGGCATGCTGGGAGTTACAGTCCTCCCTGACCGAGATCACCTCCATGTGGAGGCTGCATGGAGTCCAGAAAGACTTTAAGGGATAGAGTTCACTCAGGATGTCTTCACTGCCTGGGAGTTTACTCCCCACTGTCCCTCCAACAGACCAACCTCCTGCAGGCTCTTCCCTCTCACAGGAGCTTGGGGGTGGGGGGGGGTGTCCCACCGTTATAAACCTATCCCTTGCCAAGTGTTGGTGTAAAGAGTTAAGGTGGGGTAGGCTGTGCCGGTCAATCATTTAGTCACTGTTGACTTGTGGATTACCTCATGGCCATTGTGATAGTGGGGTTATAGGAAATATCTATTTTAGTTGTATGTATCTGGTCTGCATGCACCGTTTCTGCTTTGTATTTCTTAGAGGGCTTGGAATTTCATAAATGTTAAGAGCGATTAAAGTATCTCTTGCTATGTTAATATTTTGGGAAGCATCTGATGATGGGGGCTGGTTGCTAGAGGAACAGTGCTGGGATTAGTGGATTGGAACTTCTAGCCCCACCCTCTGACCTCCAGGGAGGGAAGAGGGGTTGAAGGTTGAGTCATTTGCCAGAGGGCAAGTCGTCTTGCCTTGGTAACAATGCTTCCATGAAAACCCAAAAGGAGGGGGTTCCAGAGAGCTTCCAGGCTGGATATGATGTGGGGAGAATGGCCCGAGGAGGCCTTGCAGAAATAGTACCATCACCTTCCAGAAGGAGGGCCAGCCACACTTTTGCAAATAACCAGGGCAGCTCTGTTTATGAAAGGGATTTTCTATTAGACTTAGGAAGAAGTCGAAAGATTTTTTTCCCTTCTAATGAAAGAGAGAGAGGGGGGCAGAGAGGGACAAACACAAATAACAGCATGGGAAGCGCATCCCGACTAAACAGGTAACAGGCAGCTGCAGAGCCAAGATAGGAGCTTGGAAAGCTTCAAGGTGTGGAGACTGTCAGAACTTGCTGGTGGGGTCTGAAAATGACAGCAGGATCCAACGTTTTTCTGACAGCCACACACAGGCAAATATGAAGAAGGAATAGGAAGGGTGTGCAGCAAGTCATCAGATGCTTCCTGCTCCGCCCTCGGAGCCTGTGCAGTGTTGACTGTGAGGGGCACAGGTGAGGGCTACCAGACAGGTGGTAAAATGGTGCTGCCAAGCCTTGTCACCTGCTCTTCGCAGAGTTTTTCCCCTAATTCATACAGCCGCCACTTATCCTAGACTCCCAGTGATAGGTTGGTTGCTTATCTGTGTGGGGGTCAGCACATTTTTCTGTAAAGGGACAGACTCTTAATATTTCAGGCCTGGTGGTCCGTATGGTCCCTGTCACAGCTATTCAACTCTGCTGCTGAAGTGTGAAAGTAACCTTGGAAAAACGTAAACCAGTGAATGTGGATGTGGCTGAGTTCCAGCATAGTTTTATTTATGGACAGGCATGGACACTACACATTCAATTTCATTTATTTTTACATGTCACAAAATATTACTCTGCTTTTGAATTTTTCCAGTCAATTATGAATATAAAATGCGTTCTTAGCCATAGACCATGTAATAGGCCGTGGGCTGGATTTGGCCCAGGGGTCGTGGCTGTCCATAGCCTGCACTGGATGTCTCATCACGGCACTGGAGAGGCAGGCAGCCGGCTGTCATTCCCTGTCCCTGTTGTGCCCAATGTCGACCAGAGCAGCCCCCAAGGACACACAGACAGCCGATGCAAGAACACAAAGGAGTTTATTACGGGCTCGAATCCGGACTCATGACACGCACCGTTGCAACGGCAGAGGTCAAGAGCCCTGAACAAAGGGAACAGGGATCTTATATAGGGTTACAAGCAGATTTCTAAAAATTAAATGATGTTTGCAACTACTCATTGGTTACACAGGTGCATTTCCTAACAATGGTGGGTGCACAGTTTCAGCTTTTGAGCTGGTTAGTCACATCGAGATGCAGCTCTACTTTATGGCTAGTTTGACCCCATTAGTGGCCCGAATTGCTTGGCTCCATTTTATGGCTAGTTAGACCCCATTGCTTGGCTCCGCTGTGGCTAAGACTAGAGTGGGGTTGGGGTTGAAACCTTCTCTGGAATGCAGGCTATTTAGTCTTGAGTAAGCAAAACTTGAAATACTAAAATGGTGGTTATACTCAAGATGGAGGAACAGTGGCTAAGTCTCACAGTCCCTCTTCTCACCTCTCCTCTCCTCAGGATGGAAGGGCTTCTTATGAACTTATCAGTAGCAGTATCAGGATAACGACCCCGAACAGTGTGCTCACCCAGAACAAGACTGGGGGGTACTTTTCGTGATTCCCAAGGGCAAGCCATCAGGTCACACAGGCTCCGCAGGGTTGCACTGGGCTTCAAAACCTTTTTTTTTTTTTTTTTTAAAGGATTTATTTACTTATTTATACAAGAACCAGGGTACAGGCCAGATGCACAGGAGGGTGAGAGGATTCACCAGAGGCAGAGTGGGGAACAGAACAGGCAGACTGATGAAATACACTGCTGAGGGGAGCAGAGGGCACAACAGGAGAGGTCTGCTGCACCATGTGGGACCCTCGCTGGTCGGCTGGTATCGAACCGGCGCTGCACAGGCCACGGACAGCTTCACAGCGCAGCACTCAACTGCCTGTGCCACCAGGGGAGGCCCAAAACCTTTTTATTTTTAAAGATTTATTTATTTATGTATACAAGAGCTGGGGTACAGGCCAGAGATGCAGGGGGTGAGAGGATCCACCAGAGACAGGGCGGGGAACAGAACAGGCAGAGTGACTGAAATACAGAGCAGTGGGCGAGTCAGGAGAGGTCTGCCTCGCCATATGGGTTTCTCCCTGCCCGGCTGGTGATCGAACTCACGGCGCAAGGGGTTAAGCACCACACTATGAAAAGCTTTTTTTTTTTAATCTTCCTGTTGTATGATTCTTGAATGCATAATTAGTTCATGTATGAGTAGCTGCCATGCCTCCGCAGCTGGGCTGTGGAGATAAGCAATGTCCAGCCCTGCTCCTAGGAGCTCACTCCTTCAGAGTAGGTTTTGAACACCCTGTGCAAGCCTACTTATGTATAGTCTCACCCTAAGAACTAATTCTAGTCATACTTATGGAAGTCATAATTGCAATTTGAAGTTTAGGAAGAAATCCATTCTTGGAGCATGTAGCTAAAGGGAATAAAAAACAAACATGTAAGTTATTCTTCTTACCTGCCCACTAGGGCTTAGAATAACAAGACTCATTTTAAATGGGCACACAAGAAATTTTTCTTCCAGATGAGTACTGTTCCTAACAAGTGAAGCATTGATGCTTTGGTTCCAGACTTTTCTGAAGTGTCCTTATTGCTCAGCTAATCTCTTCTCTAAATCACCTACTTTCTGATTGGACTTTTGCTTTCAGAAATGATCACCTTTTGTTAAAGTCACGTTTTGCATATTAGTTGAGGCATCTTGCTGAGCAGTAATGCTTCAGTCAAAACCTGGAGGATAAGCACACTGTGAACTGATGATGTCATGTAAAGGTCCCCAATGTTTGGGGGGAGTCAGAGGGGTGGAAAGATCAGTTTTATTGTATAATAGCTGTGTGATGTCAGAGAAGACACTTTGACTTCTTTGAGATTCAGTTTTCCTGTCAAGTGGGGCTAAGAATACTTTCCTTGCATTTTGTAGTGAAGAATGAAGAGTGTGTAAAAGCCCACGCGTGCTGGGCATGCAGCATACATGAGACACTCTCATTTGGCCAGTTCACTGTAAATGATAATTTATATGTGTTGGAATTTTTTTTAAATAAGCTTTTATTTTTTGGATAAATTCTAAAAGTGTTAAATAAATGTATCAAGATATTTTTCACTTCTGTTTTTGAAGTATGTGCCTTCTTGGTAATGTTGAAATTTTCCACAGAAAAATTTGACACCTCACTTCTGAATCACACTAGAAACACCATGTTTCATTGCTAGTTACTATTTTCTTGAACAGAAAGTGTTATTTGTCCAGCTTCTCTTGAAAGATCAGCTAAATGTCACATTATCCCTGCTTCTGCTAATCTTTCAAAATGTTCACAGCAGTCATAACAATTTCTTCATGCTCAAGTTTATTTAAGAAGTGTTTCTCTAAATAGAGTCTTACAGAATTTTTATTTTGATGTAATAAATGCAGGTTTGTTTTTCCACCAAAAATGTAGATTCATTATAAACCATCAGGAAAATACAGAAAAGTATATTAAATAATACTTTGTCTTTTCACACAAAGGTAACCACAGTTATAGCCTACTTCCATTTTGGTGTATTTCATTCTAATCTCTTTAATATTTTTATTGTCATTCCTCCTGTCCACAGTTGTGATGACATATGGTATGTACGTGAACATGTAGATACGCACATATGGGATCCATTTATATGTCTCTTTGAAATGGTATCTGTTTTCTCTGGTGATGATGAGATGCGTGCTCATCATAGAGAGAATGAAGCAAAACTGGAAGTGTAAAGGACTTACAACAAACATTCCATAATCCCATCATATAGAAATAATCTCTCAACTTTTTTATATTGTATTTTTAGAGTATCAAGATTCTACTACATGTTCTGAGTCTTAAGTACAGTTAACGCACAAAAATCCACCACGATGAGGGATTTGGACAAGAATTTGATGACAGATCTTTTCTGCCAAGGGAGTACGCTGGCATTTTCCAATTTAAAGAGATCCCTTCTAAAGACATGGGTTATTCAATATAGGACTTGAAGGCAAATTTCTGCACATGAAAGTAGGTGACCGCTTCCAATTCTTTATGTCTCTTTCCATTACTCACATCTCTCACCGAAGTGGTACATTTGTTACACTTGATGAATCTGTGCTGACACATCATGATCGCCTGAAGTCTGTAGTTTAGCCTGGAGCTCATGCTCAGTGTCACACATTTTATGGGCTTGGACACACCTATAGTGACATGTATCCACCATTATAGTAGCAGAGCTGCACTGTCCTGTGTTCTGTGTTCTGCCTGTTCATCCTTTCTCCTACCCCAGTCCTTGGCATCCACTGATCTTTTTTGCTATCTCCGTGAATTTTGCTTTTCCAAGAATGTCATATAGCGTGTAACTTTCAGATTGTTTTCTTTCATTCAGTAATGTGCATTTAAGATTCTTCCATACTGTTTTTATGGCTGGATAGCTTATTTCTTTTTAGCACTGCATAATGTTCCACTGTCTGGGTGTACCACAGTTCTGGGTGTCTGGGTGTACCACATTTTGTTTGCTTCCGAGTTTTGGCAATTATGAATAAAGCTGATATATTCATGTGTAGGTATTTCTGTGGATATAACTTTCTAACTCCTTTGGGTAAATACCAAAGACTGTGACTCTAGATTGTATGGTAAGACTATCCTTCACTTCAGTTTTCTAAGAAACTGCCGAAGCGTTTTCTAAGCAACTGTATCATTTTGAATGAGAGTTCTTTCTGTTCCCACATCCTCACCAGCACTTGGTGTTGTCAGTGTTTTGGATTTTAGCCATTCTAATAGATGTGGGATTTGTAATTTTCTAGTAAATTAAGATGCTGAACATCTTTTCATGTTTAGCTGATAACTGTGTATCTTCTGATTTTTAAAGCAGGTTATTCATTTTCTTACTGTTGGGTTTTAAAACTACTTTGTGAATTTTGGATAACAATCCTTTTGCAAGTGTTTTCTTCCAGTACTTGTCTTATCATTCTTTTTTTTTTTTTTTGAGATTTATTTATTTGTACAAGGACTGGGTACAGTCAGAAGTGCGGGAGGGTGAGAGGATTCACCAGAGCCAGAGCGGGGAGCAGAACAGGCAGAAGGACCAAAGTACACTGCTGAGGGGAGCAGCGGGCGGTAGGAGAGGTCTGTGCTCCATGTGGGACCCTCGCCGTTAGCTGGGGATCAAACCGGCGCTGCAGAGGCTGCAGGCAGCTTCGTAGCCCAGCACTCAACCGCTGCGCCGCCAGGGGAGGCCCTCTCTTATCATTCTTTTGACAGTGACTTTCATAGAACAGAAGTTGTTTTTGATGAAGTCAGATTATCTATTATTTCCTTCATGGATTGTGCCCTTGGTGTTGTGCACCCACAATCATCTAAATTTTGTCCTATCTCATCTCCCAGTTAAGTAAAGGAAGTTATGTAGTTTGAAATTATACATTTAGGTCTGTGATTTATTTTGAGTTAATTTTTGTGAGGAATGTAGCATCTGTGTCTACACATTTTTTTTTTTTAAATGTGGAAGTATAGTTCCAGCACTATTTTTTGAGCAGGTTGTGTTTTCGCCATTGTTTTGTCTTTGCTTCTGTGGTCAGTTGCTTCAAACTTTAGTTGGCTATGTGTGAGATCCACTCTGGGATTTTCCTTTTGTTCCATGGATTTACTAGTCTGTTCTTTTACCAATATCATACTATCTTAATTGCTATAGTGTAAAAACAAGTCTTAAAGTCAAGTAGTATCAATACTCCAACTTTGTTATCTTTCACTATTTTTTTTTAATTTTTAAATTTTTTTTTATTATTTAAAAATTTTATTTATTTATTTATGCATACAAAAGCTGGGTACAGGCCAGAGGTCGGGTGAGGGGTAAGAGGATTCACCAGAGACAGAGTGGGAACAGAATAGGCAGAGTGACTGAAACACACTGCTGAGGGTAGCAGCGGGCGAGACAGGAGAGGTCTGCCGTGCCATGTGGGTTGCTCCCTGGCCGGCTGGGGATTGAACTCTTGCTGCAGAGGCTGCAGATTGCTTCATGGGGTGGTGCTTAACCCCTTGCGCCACCAGGGAGGGCCCTCTTTCACTATTGTCTTGCCTCTCACCAGGGAGGGCCCTCTTTCACTATTGTCTTGCCTCTCCTGGGTCTTTTGCTTCCTCATATAAACTTTAGAATCACTTTGTCCATATCCACAAAATAATTTTCTGGGATTTTTAATTTGCATTTCATTGAATCTGTAGATCAAATTAGGAAGAATCAACATAATTGCAACATTGAATCTTCCTGCCCATGAACAGGAAATATTTTCACTTTAGCTCCTCTTTGATTTCTTCTATCAAGTATTTTTCTTTTATCAAGTTTTCTTTATGGAGACCTTATACATTTTTTATTAGATTTATACTTGAGTATTTCAGTTTATTTTGGGTGCTAATGTAAATGACATTCTGATCTTAATTTCAAATCACATTTGTTCATTACTGGCATATAGGAATGTGATTGACTTTAGGAATGTGATTGACTTTTGGATCCTGCAACCTTACTATAACAGCTTATTAGTTTCAGGAACATTTTTTTTTTTTTTGGTGTTGATTCTTTTGCATTTTCTACATAATCATATCATATGTGTACAAAGAAAGTTGTACTCCTTCCTTCCCAATCTACATACCATTTATTTCCTTCCTTGTCTTATTGCACTAGCTAGGACTTCCATCATGATGTTGAAAATGAGTGCCCAGAGGGCACATTCTTGCTTTGTTCCTAATATTGGCATGAAAGATTCTAGGTTCTCACTATTAAGTATGATGGTATATTAGATTTTTTTGGTAGAAGTTCTCTATCAAGTTGAGAAACTTTATTCTTAGTTTGCTGAGAGTTGGATTTTTGTCAAGTGCTTTATCTGCATTTATTAATGTGATCTTGTGAATTTTTGGTAGCTTTTGGTATAATGAATTACATTAATTGATTTTTAATTGTTAAACCAACCTTACATACTTGGAATCAATTCCACTTATTTGTGGTATATAATTCATTTTATAGATTTTGTATTTGATTTTCTTTTGTTGAGAATTTTTGCATCTATGTTCATGAGAGATGATGGTTTGTAATTTTCTTGTAATGTCTTTTGTCTGGTTTTGGTGTTAGGGCAATGCTGGACTCTTAGAATGCATTAGTAAGTATTCTCTCTTCTTCAATTTTCTGGAAGAAATTAAAGAGTATCGAAATAAATTCTACCTTACATATTGCATGAGTGAAACTATCTAGGCCAGAGCTCAGTTTTGATGAAAGAAAAATAAAGATGATTGAAATAGTAAGGTTTTCAACATGGTTATCCAACCTTGTTAGTGGTTCTTCTGGTTTTACAAAGTATTAAAAGAAAAGAACCATTTATTTTTTTAAATAAATTATGAAATTAAAAGCAAATCCATCTGTATGTGGGATAGAGGATAAGACTCAAGGAAAAAAAAATCCCGGTAGTGAGAAAAAAGCAGATATAGAAGAATTGCATTTGAAACCTCTACAGGGTTAAACTTGGCAGTACCCACTCGAATTCCCAAATTCCAGGAGTCTTTTCCATGAATACTCCATTTTACTGTCATAATTTATAATCATTCATTGGCCAGTTTATATCCTTACTTTTTTCATGGAGGGTGTACACATGTAATTCTTCATGAAGTTATCCATATATGACATTGATGTGCTAGGGTTAAGGCAGTATTGCAAAATTAATCTTGCTAATTAACAGTTTTACCATTTCTTTCAGTTTGGAGAGGCTATTTTGAATGACTCAGACTCTTTGGGGAAATGTCTAGTCTTAGATTCTTCCCCTTATCTACCTTGCATGTTTTTGAGACATTGGGGGAAAAGGGACTTTTGGGTTCATGATGTGTTCTAGAGTTGCACTGGTCTCTTCTGTAGAGGAATGGATGGATCAGGTTTGATTCAACTTGGGTTGGTATCCGCTAGGGAACGGCAGGCCTCATCTGGTTGTTGGTGGGTTGATGAGATAGCCCACTACTGAAGTTCTGGTCATTTGCCTCTGGTTTTCATATTTCTGTTCACACTGTCATCATAGTTGTGGCTGAAGGTTCTGGTGACCACTACTCCTGGCACTTCTATGGAGTTGTCTCCACCTCTGAAATCCTCTTTGAGGGTGTGGGTTGGGTTTACTGCTCTTATCTCCCTTGCTCAGTTTAACCTGCTCTCTAGGTGTCATTTTTGCTCAGGTAAAGAGTAGAATGTGAAATCTTCCAAATGAAAACTTAAACTCTTCCAGTCTGTGTCTGGAAAGTGAGGAAAAATCCCTGCTACTCTGCAATATCCTAATTGCCCTCAGCAGCCTCTTCTGTCTCTACTGTCATGGCCAGTGGACTAGGCAAACATGTCTGCTCACATGCTTACCCTTCTCTTCTCTCCTCAGATTCCCCATCTTCCTGTCCCAGGAAAACTCCACTTCCTCTTGAGGCAACTCACACTTTTCCTAATTATATGCTGAGTCCCCTAACTTCCCCTGAAAATAAAACTATTAGTTCTATCTCAAAACTTGCATGAATTCAGATCTCTTTCATACCATTATGATTAGTAAAGTGATTTGATTCATACCATTATGATTTGATTGGTAAAGTGCTTTTCTTTTATTTGCTTTTTAATTTAGAAATTTCTTTCTCCTGACAAAGGCTGACTTCCAGTAAAAGCCCAGTTTGTTCTAAGTCATTTTTGGCTCCTCTTTCCTCACAGAATGAATGCTGTGGGTAGGGAGCCATTGGCAATAAGATTTCTGGTATTTAAAAAAAACACCTGAAATATTTATAAAATATTCCTTTATGATCCATTTCCAGGTATATTTGGTCACTGCACATTTGTTGACCTCCTTGGGGATGCCAGTGTTGTGTGGAAAACAGAAAATGCTGGCTTTCCTCAAGTTTGAGAGCTGGTTGTGATAACCAGTGGGGAAAAGAGATGGGTGGGGAATCCCAATGGCTGTGACTCATACATTGTAAAGTTACAAAGTCAATTCAGGATCTTAAATGAGATCATTTACAAGTTCTTTTCTTTTTCTCGATATATTCACATAGTACTTATCACCCCAGTGACTCAACTGTCTTGGGAGCAAACTGCTAGAAAACAAAGAATCTGACAGAGAGGGAAGATCATGCTTCAATTTCTTGACTTCCTCCAAAGAGGGTAATTTATTAGCAAGTCTTTGGCTGGATTTCCCAGACTTAACAATCATAAAATAAGTGATTATTTTTACAGCTCAGTTGTTTTACCTCAGTGGTTAGGCTGATAATAGTAAAAATTGCTGCTCAGCTGTTTAGGGCAAAACATGCAATTTCTTTGAACTCTTTCCATTCTGGGTCAAAATTTATTGCACCTTCTTTAATTGGTGCTTGATTTTTTTAATGGGAAGATATGTTCCTGTCTACCTCCCACGCCCTCTTCCGCCCCCAGCTGCCCTGTTTTTCCTAGAAATGATTTCATCATCTATTTAACATGGATCATTGAGTTGATCAGACATGAATGCGAGCTTAAGGCCCTGCCTGGCAAGTCTGGCCTCCTCCACATTCACTCCCTTGGCCTGCTCCAGTGCCTCCAGGAAGGGCCTTCTCTCACCAGAACACTGTTCTCTCGGGTATCTGCGAAATAATCGGTTTGGCTAAAAGTAGTGTACCAAATGATGTGACAGTGGATCAACACTCCATAGAAATGTATTTTGTTTCAGGTATAAACTGAGTGGGCCTTTTGGGACTCTGAGTCCTCAGAGACTCAGATCTTCTAGCTCACTGTTCTCCCCTCTCTAAATGCAACCGGCACTGTTTTGGTTTTTGGTAACTTCTTTATTTAAGGCTGCAGTAAGGAGGAAGGGATGATAAGAAATTGGGGGCCCAAAACACATCCAAATTGTCCCTCAAGGATGGGTCCTAGAAGCGCCTAGATAATTTTTCCCCTAACATACCCTTAGCCAGAACTTATTCACCTGGTCAAACCAGGCCACGAGGAAGTCATGTGCCCAGGTAAACATTCTCTTTCTTGTGGAAAGAGGAACATTAATTTCTGGGGTAAGCAGCAGCTGCTGCTGCAGCCAAGAAATTAGTTTTCCTTTGAGGTTTAAAATCTACCCAGCTCTAAAAGTGTTTTCAATAAAGGCAGCGTCCTTGAGGCAGGTTTCTAGCCTACCGGGTTTGAAAAAGAACTGCATATTTAGATCTGAGCTTTACTAGTTTGTTTCCTCTTAAAAGCTCTATTAATATTATTAAAGCTATAATAATATTGCTATCTTAACTGCCTTTTTTCCTTCACTGCCTGTTTTATCATTAGACACATGACATTAGACATGTGTTTTAAAGAAATGTAAGATCTTTGCAGACTTTCACAGAATAATAGTAATGGTTCTCCAATGGAAAATGCACTCTTAAAATATTTAGGTCTGAAATAAAACCCTTGGATGTGCCAGAGTCCAGGACTCCCAAGTGGACAATTCAGAGGACAATCGAGGTCCTAATTAAAGATGGGACTCATCCTTAAACTCCCTTATTGCTTGGAAACTGCTAACAATAGGGCGAAGGTCTGAGAGGGGGGTGCTGCTGCAGGCTGGAGTTCTCCCCTTGAAAGCCCTGGACCTTGGCTCTGGCAGCACCACTGGCCCTTCCTTCTAGGCTCTGGGATGCTGATGGCTCCCTGCAGGTGCTAATTGCTGGCTTGCCTTGCCTCTTCCTGTTTGCTCTCTGAGCTCTTCTAACAACTTTGAGACCTATTCCCTGATTCAAATTCCTTCCACTGATTGAGTTGACATAACTTTCAAGTTTCTCATAGTCATTGGGTGAGATACTAACAGATGAACAACCCCAAAGAAGAGTGACCGTTGGTACGAAAGGGAGTGAGTACAGTGTCTGGGCACAGTGCAGGATGCCCACTTTCTCCTTCAGGGTTAAGCCAATAAAACCCAAGAAGTCTTCTTGGAGGTAGTGTCACCAAAGCTGAGGTCTAATGGACTAGAAAACCTCTAGAGGTTTGGGGGAGGTGGGCTATAGGGGGGTGTGGAGGAAAAGGACAGTAATTCAGAGAAATATCTGAAGCCTGGAGGCTTTGCCTTTCACTAGTGTATCAAATAGAGTTCTACTCTACTTTGCATAGAGCATAGGAATAATGCTTATGGCTTAAAGCCACATGGTTTCTCTTTGGCCAGCTGAAAAATACAGAGTGAAACTAATTCAGCAAACATTTTTGTTCCTATTAATTTAAAAAATATTTTGCTGCATTTTCTTGAATAAAATATTGTTGAAAAGTCATGGTTCCTTGGCTTAACAATGGAAATTCCTCCTTTAAAGTTAGGCTATACTTACAATTCCATTTTGGTAGAAATAATATTTTATGTACAGTATTAAATAACATTTTATGCTAAACCCTCCCACCCCACCACCCCCAGACACACACACACACACACACACACACACACACACACATGTTTCATAGGCAGTGTTGATGAGAAGCTCTGTTGTGTCAGAGAAGGGACAGGCATCACGGCTATTTGAAAGAAATAAAACATATTGAGGAAATTTAAGGGAAATGTCTAATAAGACCTTGTGGAGAAAGGTAAAATAAAGAAGAAATGGCAAAAAGTTTCCCTTCTTGGAATGATGAGAGTGAGGGAGGCCAAGAGGACAGTTGGAATTGAACTAGATCAAGTGGATGCTACAGCCGAGACAATGGAGAATGCACCATTCTGGTTACCTTGATAACAGCCTCCTTCTTTTGGTGATTGTCGATGAGAAAATTCTTGCTAAAATAGCTAAGAAGGGCAGAGCGCTCTAATGTGCTCCCTCCCTTGGGAGAAGTTGGAGGGGAAATCTGGGAAGAATTGTGCTGCAGACAATGGATAAAATTACTATAAGAAAAATTTCAGCTCTATGTAAAGAAATTGGGACACCTGCTGTTAATTTCTGGGTACTTAGCCATGAATTTTATCCCAGTCAATGTGAAGGGTAAACTCTGATTACTACAGTTATCATTTGCTGGATATCTATTATTTTCTAGAAAATGCACCAGAAACTTTATATAAGTCATTTAATTACATTTTTCTTGCCTGCATATGAATTAGATATTATGATAATGATTTCATAGATGAAGAAAATGAGACTGAAAGCAATTAATAAATTGCCTGTAGTCAGATAGCGAGCATTACCCGGAATAAAACCCAGATCAGCCTAATTCCCTTAAAGAGCTCTTGCTCTTTCAATTACATTACAAAGTTGATCACTAACAGAATTACTCCTTGTTTAGGCAGTTTCACTGCCTATTAGATTTACCCATATTAGACAGTCTAATCAACTGAGTAGGACTATGTGACTCAGAAAGACTTTGAGGATATCATTGATAAATGGTTAGAAGATTTTGTCAGTGTTTTTTTTTTTTTTTTGAAAGTACGTGAGAATAAATTTAATGCTAATATTAAAATGTCATCATATTAAAAAAATTTCACATTTTGCATGTACAACCTTGGAAATAGCTGCTGGTAAAGAAAGAATTTATTTACCTAGAAAAACCCGGGGTGGTGAGCTAGTCAAGAGCCACTCCCTGGCTGAATGTGCATTTTATCCTGGGCCTCTAGCCATGGCCAGTTGATACAAGGGACAAAAATAACTGACCTCACAATACTCTTTTGGGGGCATTCAGAGCATATAAGGGAAGATGCAGAGGTCGAGGCTGGTAGGACTGAATTATATCGAGGTCAGCCCTTTGGGAGGAAAGAGCCGCCTTGGGTGATGTGCTCACTAGCAGAGGGTGGAGTGGCCAGCACCACTCTCTGCAGGTGGGACCACCAGCGCCTTGGCCGTCCAGGAGTCAAACACTAGGTAGCTTCCCTAGACAAAGACCCTGTCAACCGAGTTCCTCGTGCAAGGAGAAAGGAGGCATACTGGCAGGGGTAGGAGTGTGCCAGGAAGCCCGAAATAGCCAAGTTTTGGCAACAAGGGAAAAAATCTGTTAGTTTCTTTGTTTACTGTATCCATTTGTGTCTATATCGATCTCTAGATGTCTTGAAGTTTCCTCCCTTCACAGGTGGTGTAGTGACAGCATGCCAACATAGATTTACCATACAGTGGATATCTCTTGGAGAACTTATTCTCCAGAACAAGCGTGTTCTCAGGACATTGTCTCTTGCTGAGTAGCTGGGTGGAAACTTGGGTGGTTTCCCATTGGAAGAGAGAGGGAAAGTGTTACACACGGAGTGATAGTTCTAGTTGTATGGAAGCATCTTTGGATATGGGGAAAAGAGTGTGTGTATTGGGTGTAGGGGTGTGTGTGTGTGTGTGTGTGTGTGTGTGCGTACACACACACACATTCAGGGGAGTCCAGGGTGAGATGTAGGACACAAACTGGTATCATTGCCCACCCCCAGTGCCATCCCTGCTCACTACACTTGTCCCCTGGGATGGTGCTTTGTCTCAAGAACAGAGGTACCTGACCCACGTTGGGTCAGTTGGATTCACGGTCCTAACAACTTGAGCACCTGAATTGAGACCCCCCAAGAATAGAAGGTAGTGAGAGTTGAATAACCCTCAGCGATGCTTCCACACTGCTCATAGACCTCCTTCTCTGAAACTCCAGTACTTTAAACTTGGCTCGTCTTTTTATCATTAAATACTGGCTTTGGCTATAACTAATATAATGAGATAAAATGGCAAAGCAAGTAGGGAATTCATTTTCCTTACAGAACAAGAAGTACCGGTGGTTCAAGCACAAGTACGAGAAGTACAACATTCAGTGGCTGCTCTGAGAAGCTGTTGGAGCCAGACCCGCTGTCTCTCTGCTGCACTGTGTGGTTACAAAATGCCTGCCAGCTCTGGTCTCAGGCCCGCGTGTCACACAGAAGCAGCACGAAGGGGAGGGGGCAGCACTGGCTATGTCTCAGTGCCTAGAAATCTGTAGTATGGGTTCCCTCTAATGCTAAGGAAGTCTGAAGATTAATTTTCTAAGCCAAAAAAGGAAGAACAAGAAGGTTGAAATGGCTCCTAATGAATCTTCTTAGGTATGCAATGTTTAGAAATAAAAACCAGACTCCTCAGAATAGTTTTCTAGACAGAAATTCAGTCACACAGCGAAGACTGCTCTCACTCAAATCTGTCACTAATCCACTCAGCAAATTGTGTGTGTGTGCACACGTGATTGCATAAAAAATGTTTTTTTTTTTTTAATTCAAGTAACATTACATTACAACAATATAGAATGTAATTGCATTTTTAATGAGAAATAAACACTTGCATGGAAAGGAGTCAAGATATATAAAAGTTTACCTTACTCTTGTCCCATATTGTCATCATATCAGCAATTTATTGGGGACCCTTCCAGAGAGTTTATATAGTCTCAAGCCAACATATATATTAATTGCATTCTTAAAATCATTGGTTCCATATTTACATATTTCAGAAACAGTTGACCATGCCAACCTCTTGATCAAGGGAGGGGGTGGGCGGTGGGTCTTCACGCCACAGTTCTGTGCCCCCATACACAGCACTGAATTCTCACAGTGACTCACAGGGATAGATTTATCTGCACACCTAGGTGAGAAATCTTAGACTCATGGACCTCCCTGGTGGTCTAGGGGTTAAGTTTCAGCGCTGTCCCTGCTATGACCTGAGTTCGATCCCTAGCCAGGGAGCTACCCACATAGCACAGCAGACCTCTCCAGTCTTGCCCGCTGCTCCCCTCAGCAGTGTTTCTTAGTAGATCCGCCTGTTCTGCTCCCCACTCTCTCTGGTGAATCCTCTCACCCTCACTCCCCACACACACTTCTGGCCTTCACCCCAGTTTTTCTACTAAATAAATAAGTTAAAATCTTAGGTTCAGAGTATTTAGATGACACATACCAGACCAAAGAGTTGGTAAAAGGTGTGAAGTTGTAATCCCCAAATTATATCGTTGTGTAAATGATTTACAAATCCATAAAATTAGGGGGGGGGGGAAGGTTCAGCTGGAATTTAAGTCCCTGGCTATTGATCTGCCTGGCTTTCAAGGCTGTGCTGTGGCCAGCCCTTGGTCTCTCCGTTTCCACCAGCCCTTGGCTCTCCTGCCACAACTGACCAATCAGGACTTTCTGCAGCAGTGACTTCCAGCTGGTTTTTGACAGTGTATGCTCTTGGTTGTGAAAGCATGGCCTCTGAGGCGGCATAGAGCAGCAATTTGCAGTGGGTTGACAGCAAACATCTGTCCCTGATATCACCTGGCACTCCCTCTCACCTGCGCCTGGAGTCCTCTTCATTTCTTCCTCTGCTCCCAGAGCTGCAAAATCAACCCGATTATATGATTTCTTCTCTTATCACGCTTGTCTCTCCAGAACCTTGTCACTCCAAGTGTGGCCCATGGGCCAGCAGCAGCAGCCTGGCTTGGAAACTAGTTGGGAATGCAGATTCTCAGGCACCACCCCGCACCTGCTGAATCAGATTTTGTGTTTTGACAAAAACTCCAGTAATTACCATGTACATTAATGTCTGAAAAGCATTGTGCTAGGCAAAATCTTGTAATGTGCCTGTGATTACGTTTACACCGGAGTACAAACACCTCTGTTACATACCCAGTTTCCTCCCTTGGCCAGAAAAGCCTGCCGCATTTGCCGCCTGGCTCATTAAGAGGAAGTTTGCTGGCCCTGCTCGAGGGCACGTGCCTGACTGTACTTGGGTTCGGGATGGATTCTTGCTTTCACCCAAATACCCTGGGAGTGAGGATCAGCACGATTCGGCCACGCTCTGTGTATCTGTGCGCCTGCAGATGTCTGGGGTGTTTATGTGATGTTATGCTTTATTGTTTGTGTGTTTCTCTACCAGGTGAAGCTCCTTGGGGGCCGGCTAGAGCAATGCTCCACAGAAGCAGGGCCTGGAATGGGGATTTTTGTTGAGAGTTGTTGAGGGGTGCTCTCAGAAGAACCCCTGTGAAGGGAGGGCAGCTGGGGGAGAAAGAAGCTAAGCCAAGAGTTGTGTCTGCACTAGGACCTAACCTCTCTTACCCTCTGGGGGGTTCTGGAGTGTGACCAGTCCCACAGAATTGCCCTGCCTTAAGGTGGGGGTGCTTTTTACCCTCATGTCAGTCATTGACCTGGGACAAACCCCACCCCCCTCCAGGAACTTAACTCTCAGTCTTTTCTGGATGAGGCTGCCCCACTTGCTGAGGCCCCCTGAGCCCTTGGCAACCACTGCTGAGGCAGTGGCCAGTGGTCAGTGCCATTTTCTCTTTATTTTAATCCACTTACTTAGTTTCTAATACAGTTCTTGGCACTCAACAAGCGTGCAATAAATTTTTGTTACATGAATGAGTCTTTTCCTAATATAACACATACTTGCCTGTTAATTAAGACAGACAGTATCCATTTTCCTTGTTGTGTTCATCCAATTAATAAAATAAATTATCTTTTAACTAGCTAGTTTAGCAAGACTAAATGAGACACTCTAGAAAAAGGTAACAAGCTGGCTGATATAATAGGCAACAATAAATGTTAGTTTATTTCCCTCTAGGATTAAGTGGGCTATCTAGTATATTTGGTTAGGAAGAGTGTCAGCTTTCCAGTTTACAGCTTGAAACAAATTCAGATGAAACAAGAGCGATTTAAGTTTCTATCCTCTGTGCAGTCTGTACTAGAGGCATCCCAAGATCATTGCCCTCGTCTTTAAGGAGGTGCAAATGAGTATATAACCTGAGCTATTGTATTTCTAGTGCAATGGCATTAGAAAGTACAGGTTGTATTAAGAAAATATGATTGTTGTCAGGATGTCTACAGTGCAAATGATCACAGCTGCCATGTATTAGCATATCGTACAAGCTACACACTGCTAGATGTTTGTTGCGGACCCTCAAAAAAACCCATAGAAAGTAGGTATCATACATGCTAGATGCACAGCAGGCAATGGATTTTTTTTAATATTAAAAGCACTATTAAATTCATAATACTAGAAATGAGAACTTGATGGATTTCTTTACACTTTACAAAATGAGTATAACTTACTTTGAGTTATACCCTGAGTCACTCTTTAAAAAAATAGTGCATAAGATTTCTAATAGTCCAAATTTCTTCTTTCAAAGATATTAGCCCCATTTTAGAAATGAGGAAACTCAGGCATCAATAGAGGAGTAGAAAGAGGAGATTCTCTGAGAAGAGGGTTGCATTAACCCTTTTACTGGAGTTGGGCTGCTGAAGGTTCTAGAAACCAGTTCTGAATCCACATGCGCTGTAGCGGCTAGGTCTGGAGGGGTTCCCGATGCCAGATTCTGAGATAATCCAGATGAAAACACCTGGCAGTGTCCACAACTGCCATTCTGTTGGAGTAAATGCAGAAGACCTGGCTCATCTTCCTACCCTTGAACTCTTGCGAGTGTCTCCTACTTGTAGACTCCAACAGGACCTCTCAGGCGAGAGAGCCTGAGAGGTCGTGTGGATCACAGGCAAAGATCCAGACACCTATAGAGCTGGATGAAGTGGTGCAGCCATCTACCCCGCGCTGTCCCTCTGTGCGGGATGACAGCCCCCACTGCTGAGTTTATCTTATTTGCTACTTCATTTGAAAATTCATGTTTGAGTTAATTTAACTTGTTTATTTGAGAATACTTCTTAGTCCTGAGAACTGGTTAACTTGTCCTCTGATTCTGGTTCTTTATTAAGCTTTGAATGTGAATTTTCAAGGGAGAGAAGACATTTTCCCTATCGGGGAGTTTATGAACATTGGCGCTGGCACCAGGGAGTGAGATCTCAGCATTCTGGAACCCTGCTGGGTCTGCTGCTGCTGCTCATTATGGCATTTTCTCATGCCCCAGAGAGCCAGTTTGAAATGGAGAGGGCAATTTATATGCAATATCTCAGTTATTTGGTAGTGATTCTTTTTTTTTTTTTTTTTTTTTTTTTTTTTAAATAAATTTTATTGTTATATTCCCCATACAATTGCAGCCCCCCCATTCTGACCCCAATCCCTCCCCTCCCGCCCCCCTAAAAGTGTCTCTGGTTCATAGTTTTTTGTTGATTTTGATTTTCACTATCTTATAGTTATTCATTTTCCTGGTCCCTTATTTAAGTTTTCTAGATTCCTGCTATGAGTGAGACCATCCGGTATTTTTCTTTTTCTTTTTGGCTTATTTCGCTGAGCATGATCCCTTCCAGCGCCATCCATGTTGCTGCAAATTGCATGTGTTTATCTTTTTTGAATGCTGAGTAATATTCCATGGTATATATGTACCACATCTTCTTGATCCAGTCATCTATTTTTGGGCATTTGGGCTGTTTCCAAAGCTTAGCTATTGTAAACAGTGCTGCTATAAACATAGGGGTGCAGGTGTTCTTTGGAATTGATGTTTCTGTGTCCTTTGGGTAAATACCTAGGAGTGGAATTGCTGGATCATATGGAAGCTCTATGTTTAGTAGGTCCAGAAATCTCCACACAGCTTTCCACAGTGGTTGGACCAGTTTGCACTCCCACCAACAGTGCAGAAGAGTTCCTTTTTCTCCACACCCTCGCCAACATTTGTTGTTGCTAGTTTTTTTAATATGTGCCATTCTCACTGGTGTAAGATGGTATCTCATGGTAGTTTTGATTTGCATTTCCCTGATGACAAGTGATGTTGAACATTTTTTCATATGCCTGTTGGCCATTTGCATTTCCTCTTCAGAGAAGTTTCTTTTAAGCTCTTCTGCCCATTTTTTGACTGGATTATTTTCTTTGTTGTTGTTGAGTCTCATCAGCTCTTTGCAGATTTTTGTGATCAGTCCTTTATCATTAGTGTTGGGTGCAAAAATGTTCTCCCAGTTGGTGGGGTTTCTCTTTGTTTTTGTTATTGTCTCTTTTGCTGTGCAAAAGCTCTTTAATTTGATGTAGTCCCAGCTGTTTATCTTTGCCTTCACTATCACTGCTTTGGGTGATGTGTCTGTAAAGATGTCTTTGATGTGCAAATCACGTAGTGTTTCGCCTATATTTCCTTCTATATATTTTATGGTTTCAGGTCTTATGTCTAGTTCTTTAATCCATTTTGAGTTGATTTTTGTGTATGGTGTGAGGTGGTGGTCAAGCTTCATTCTTTTGCATGTAGCGACCCAGTTTTCCCAGCACCATTTATTGAACAAACTTTCTTTGCTCCAATGCATATTCTTTGCTCCTTTGTCAAAGATTAGTTGACCATAAATCTGTGGGTTTACTTCTGGATTTTCTATTCGATTCCATTGGTCTGTATGTCTGTTCTTGTTCCAATACCATGCAGTTTTGATGATTATGGCTTTGTAGTATAGTTTGAAGTCTGGGAGTCTGATGCCTCCATTCCCTTCTTTTTTTTTCAGGAGAGCTTTGGCTATTCGGGGTTTTTTGTGATTCCATATGAATTTCATCAATAATTGTTCTATTTCTTTGAAGAATGACATTGAAATTTTGATTGGAATAGCATTGAATCTGTATATTGCTTTTGGAAGGATGGCCATTTTAATAATGTTTATTCTTCCAATCCATGAGCAGGGGATGTCTCTCCATTTCTTTGTGTCTTCTTCTATTTCTTTTAACAGTGTTTTATAGTTTTCTTTGTATAGGTCCTTTACCTCTTTTGTTAGATTTATTCCCAAATATTTGATTTTTTTTGTTTCAATAACAAAAGGGATGGTCTTTTTGATTTCTTCTTCTTCAGATTTATTGTTTGTGTATAGGAAGGCTACTGACTTTTGCGTGTTGCTTTTGTATCCTGCCACTTTACTGAACTGATTGATGAGTTGAATTAGCTTTTCTGTGGAGTTTTTGGGGTTCTCTATATATAATATCATATCGTCTGCAAATAGTGATAGTTTGACTTCTTCTTTTCCTATTTGGATTCCTTGGATGTCTTTCTCTTGTCTTATTGCCCTGGCTAGGACTTCCAGTATTATATTGAAAAGCAATGGTGAGAGTGGACATCCTTGTCTTGTTCCAGATCTTAATGGAATTGCTTTCAGCTTTTCACCATTGAGAATGATACTGGCTGTTGGCTTGTCATAGATGGCCTTTATGATGTTGAGGTATGTTCCTTGTATCCCAAGAATTTCAAGGGCTTTTATCATGAATGGGTGTTGCACTTTGTCGAAAGCTTTCTCAGCATCTATTGATATTATCATATGGTTTTTATATTTCTTTTTGTTGATGTGTTGGATAACGTTGATTGATTTTCGGATGTTAAACCATCCTTGTGCCCCTGGAATGAATCCAACTTGGTCGTGGTGAATTATCTTATGGATACATTGTTGGATTCTGATAGCTAAAATTTTATTGAGGATTTTTGCATCAGTGTTCATTAGGGAGATTGGCCTGTAGTTTTCCTTTTTTGTGTTGTCCTTGTTCGGTTTTGGTATTAGTGTAATGTTGGCTTCATAAAACGTGTTTGGTATTGTCCCTTCCTTCTCAATTTTTTGGAAGAGTTTGTGAAGGATAGGCACTAATTTGTCTCTGAATGTTTGGTAGAATTCATTTGTAAATCCATCAGGTCCTGGGCTTTTGTTTTTGGGGAGGTTTTTTATTACCATTTCAATTTCGCTAATTGTAATTGGTCTGTTTAGGTGTTCTATTTCTTCTTTATCTAGCTTTGGGTGATTGTAGAGTTGTAGGAATTTGTCCATCTCCTCTAGATTGTTGAACTTGTTTCCATATAACTGTTCATAGTAGTTACTGATTATTCTTTTGATTTCTGCTGTGTCCGTTGTGATTTCTCCTCTTTCATTGATGATCCTGTTTATTTGTGCTTTCTCCCTTTTTTCCTTTGTGAGCCTGGCTAGGGGTTTGTCTATTTTATTGATTTTTTCAAAGAACCAGCTCTTGGTTTCATTGATCTTTTGGATTGTTTTTTTAGTTTCAATTTCATTTATTTCTGCTTTGGTTTTTATAATTTCTTTTCTTCTACTGGTTTTGGGGTTTTTTTGTTGTTCTTTTTCTAGATCTTTGAGCTTCGAGATTAGGTTGTTTCTTTGCGTTCTTTCTTGTTTCTTGATGTGAGCTTCTATTGCTATATATTTTCCTCTTATTACTGCTTTTGCTGCATCCCATACATTTAGGATATTGGTGTCCTCCTTGTCGTTCAATTCAAAAAATTTTTTAATTTCTTCTTTGATCTCCTCATTAGTCCAATGGTCTTCCAGTAGTGTGTTTTTTAATCTCCATGAGGTAGGAAAGTTCCTTGCCTTCTTTTTATGGTTTATTTCTAGTTTGATGCCTTCATGGTCAGAAAAGATGGTTGATATGATTTCAATCTTGGTGTATCTGTTGATGTTTGTCTTGTGCCCCAGTATGTGATCGATCCTGGAGAATGATCCGTGTGCGCTTGAGAAAAATGTGTACTCCGTTTTTTTGGGGTTTAGTGTTCTATAGATGTCTGTTAAGCCCAATTGCTCTAGGTCCTTATTTAGAGCTTTAGTTTCTTTACTTATTTTTTGTCTTGTTGATCTATCCATTGTTGATAGTGGTGTGTTGAAGTCTCCCACTACGTATGTGTTTTCTCTGATGTCTGTTTTCAGAGAGGACAACAGTTGTCTGATATATTTTGGTGCTCCTTCGTTTGGTGAGTATATGTTAATGAGTGTTATTTCTTCTTGAAGTATTGTCCCCTTGATCATAATGTAGTGGCCCTTGGGGTCTCTTTTTATCTTTTTGAGTTTGAAATCTGTTTTATCTGATATAAGTATAGCTGTTCCTGCTTTCTTTTTTGGTCCATTTGCTTGTAGGATTGTTTTCCATCCTTTAACTTTGAGCCTATTTTTATCTTTTGTAGCTAAATGTGTTTCCTGGAGACAGCAAAAGGTTGGGTTTTGTTTCTTAATCCAGGCTGCAACTCTGTGTCTTTTTATTGAAGAGTTTAGTCCATTTACATTCAGAGTTATTATTGATATGTTAACATCTGTATTTGCCATTGTGTTTGTCTTTCCTTTGATTTTATTTATTTATTCTTTTAATAACTTTTTTTTTTGGCCTTCTTTCATTGTTATTCGTCCCTCTGAGGTTCTGGCTTTAGGACTCCTTGTAGTATTTTTTGGAGTGGGGGTTTAGTTGCAATGAAATTCCGGAGTTTCTGTTTGTCTGGGAAGGTCCATATTCTTTCTTCAAAGAGGAAGGAGAGCTTTGCGGGATAGAGTATTCTTGGTTGGCATCTGTTTTCTTGGAGTCTGTTGACTATGTCCCTCCACTCTCTCCTTGCCCGTAGTGTTTCTTCGGAGAAGTCTGATGTCAGCCTGATTGGTTTTCCTTTGAATGTTATCTGTTTCTTCCCTCTTGCCAGCTTCATTATTTTTTCCTTGTCCTGGATTCTTGGGAGCTTTACTATTATGTGTCTTGCTGTATTTTTCCTTTCGTCGTGGAAGTTTGGTGTTCTTCTTGCTTCTTGTATATCAATTTTCAGCTCCTTCTTCACATTTGGGAAGTTCTCTTCAATTATCTCTTTGAATATTTTCTCTGTTCCTACATCTCTCTCCTCTCCTTCTGGTATTCCTATAACTCTTATATTTCCTTTCCTCATGGAGTCAGATAGTTCCCGAAGTCTTTCTTCGTTCTTTTTCCTTCGTACTTCTCTTTCCTTTTCTGTTTTGGTTCTTTTTATTTCTATGTCTTCAAGATTACTTATTCGTTCTTCCATTTCATCTATTCTGCTTTCATTGCTTTTCCCAGAATTCTTTAGTTCTTCCATTAATTCTTTGATCTCCTGCATTTCTTTTACTTCCCTCTTTAGGGACTCAATTTCTTTCTTCTGACCATTGTTTTCCCTCTCTAGGGACTCAATTGCATTCTTCTGATCGTTGATTATTTTTCCCTTATCATTGTTTTCCTTTATGACTTCTGTTAGTTTTTTAATCACGGCAATTTTAAATTCTCTTTCTGGAAGGCTCAGAAATTCTTCCAAGTTATTGTCTTTGCAATCTGGGGGCTGGCTTTCTTTTTGTGGTGTGCTTTTTCTCTGGAGGGTTGCTAGGTTGCGTGTGGTTCTTCTCTTCCCTACTGTCTGTTTTCTAATTTGCCGTATGCGTTGGGACACTGTGTAGTTGGGACTGGCCGGCATCTTGGGTGGGCTTCTCTGTTCCCCTCTGGTTCTTCCAGGAGTCATCTGTCAGTTTCAAGCAGTCTTTACTGGAGAAAGGTCCCTGTTCTAAAATGCCGATGTAGGGACACACTCCCCTGTGCGCCTGGTCTGCCCCGGCGGTGGGTTCCTGCTCCCCTCTGGGCTTGGACTGCAGGCCAGAGGGGGTCTGGCGTGGGCGAACTTCCCCCGCTCACCTCTGGCTCCTGAGGAAGCCTTCTGCAGGTAGTCTTTACTGAAGAAATGTCCCTGTTCTAAAATGGTGATGTGGGACACACTCCCTGCGTGTCTGGTCTCAGGCACACTCTTCTGCGCACCTGGTCTGCCCCGGCTGTGGGTGCTCGCTCTCCCTGTGGGCTCAGACTACTTGTTCGGAGGGGGCCCGGTGTGGGCAAACTCCCCAGCTGGCCACTAGCTCCTTCAGGAGCCTCTGCTGGCTTCAAGTCGCTAGGTGGTGCCAGAGATCTCTCCTAGAGCCCTTGGGGAGCTGATTTTCCACCCCGTGGGACAGGGAGCAGAGCGGGGATGGTAGGGTACACCTCAACGGCTTTGGGGTGCTGTGTCTGCCTTGTGCCCCACCGTCGTGGGGAACCTACGCCCCTAATTTCGTGCCCCGGGTCTCTGTTCCAAAGCCCTCAGTTCCAGGACGCGGGCTGTAGCCCAGATCAGTGGGGCGGGAATGGCGCCTTTTGAATCCTGCTCCCCTGCCTGGGCGCCTTGTTCCTGCTCACTCAGGATGGGCCTCCGCCGTCTCCCCCTAATTTCGTGCCCGGGTCTCAGTTCCAAAGCCCTCAGTTCCAGGATGCGGGCTGTAGCCCAGATCAGTGGCGCGGGAATGGCGCCTTTTGAGTCCAGCTCCCTTGCCTGGGCGCCTTGTTCCTGCTCACTCAGGGAGGGCCTCCGCAGTCTTCCCCTAATTTCGTGCCCCGGGTCTCAGTTCCAAAGCCCTCAGTTCCAGGACGCAGGCTGTAGCCCAGATCAGTGGCGCGGGAATGGCGCCTTTTGAATCCAGCTCCCTTGCCTGGGCGCCTTGTTCCTGCTCACTCAGGGAGGGCCTCCGCAGTCTCCCCCTAATTTCGTGCCCCGGGTCTCAGTTCCAAAGCCCTCAGTTCCAGGACGCGGGCTGTAGCCCAGATCAGTGGCGCGGGAATGGCGCCTTTTGAATCCTGCTCCCCTGCCTGGGCGCCTTGTTCCTGCTCACTCAGGGAGGGCCTCCGCCGTCTCCCCCTAATTTCGTGCCCCGGGTCTCAGTTCCAAAGCCCTCAGTTCCAGGACGCAGGCTGTAGCCCAGATCAGTGGCGCGGGAATGGCGCCTTTTGAGTCCAGCTCCCTTGCCTGGGCGCCTTGTTCCTGCTCACTCAGGGAGGGCCTCCGCAGTCTTCCCCTAATTTCGTGCCCCGGGTCTCAGTTCCAAAGCCCTCAGTTCCAGGACGCAGGCTGTAGCCCAGATCAGTGGCGCGGGAATGGCGCCTTTTGAATCCAGCTCCCTTGCCTGGGCGCCTTGTTCCTGCTCACTCAGGGAGGGCCTCCGCAGTCTCCCCCTAATTTCGTGCCCCGGGTCTCAGTTCCAAAGCCCTCAGTTCCAGGACGCGGGCTGTAGCCCAGATCAGTGGCGCGGGAATGGCGCCTTTTGAATCCCGCTCCCCTGCCTGGGCGCCTTGTTCCTGCTCACTCAGGGAGGGCCTCCGCAGTCTCCCCCTAATTTCGTGCCCCGGGTCTCAGTTCCAAAGCCCTCAGTTCCAGGACGCGGGCTGTAGCCCAGATCAGTGGCGCGGGAATGGCGCCTTTTGAATCCCGCTCCCCTGCCTGGGCGCCTTGTTCCTGCTCACTCAGGGAGGGCCTCCGCCGTCTCCCCGCAAGCGTAGGTCGCAGGCGCGGGGACCTGGGCAGCTGCGATCCGGTCCGGATCCGCGCCGCTTTCCGCACGCAACCTTACCGGGCGGCCGGGGCTGTGTGCTGGTGCTGGTCTCCTCCTGGGGGGCGTGGCTCTCTTTAATGGCGCCTGGAGCTCACCTTCGCGGCGGATCCTGCAGGGTTCGCCTCTCCCGTTCACGGGGTGTGGTGGCTGCAATAGTTCCTTTCCACTCACAGTCCCACTTGCTGCGTCCGTTTTTCTTGTTGGCCGTTTTGGTTTGTTGTTTCCCTCCTTTCTGCCGGTCGGAGAGTGCCGACTTTGTGGGCGGGGGAGGGGAGCAGGGTTCTGCGCTTCCCTCCCTTCTCGTCCTCTTTTATGGCAACTTTCTTCTTCGGGCAGTTTGCTGGAGTAGTTGGTAGTGATTCTTAAAGTGTGTCTAGAGCCAAATGTCATTGGAGTTTTCCATTGCTAGTGCCTTTCCAATAATTATCAAACTGCCCTGAATTAGGGAATGAGGATACTACAAAGATAACAAAAAGTTTCTGTTAATGTGAGTTCATACCTTACTCTCAGAGAAGTAGTTCAACTTAGTTGTGTATTTTATTTACATACTATATTTATTATATTTTATTTTTAAAGGTATTATTTCTCTAATTCAACCCAAGGAATAAAAGAAAAGTAGGGGCAGGTAGTGGGATACATTCTCTGTACAGAATTTTCCTGGCTTGCAGCATCGGCCCTCTGTTTCTTCACTGGCGCAGTGGCTGAGAAGTGACTTTATCTTAAGAGCCTGTTATCTGATAAAGGGAGGTCAGGAAGGACACTCTGGCCTGCTTCATTCTGATGTTTGTTGCCATATTCATTCATGCATGTGATAAGCAGAAATTAGTATGGGAGAGTGATTCTCTGACTCAGGACTCAGACTACTCTGTAGCATCCCCAACTTTTGTCTAGTTTACATCCTTATCAGAATACGACTACTACTCTTTACCTGCTAGGTCATTCTAGAAGCCATGGCATGGAGTTTAAGGCCATTGAACAATTGATTAAGTTCTTTTCCCCCAATATTGTCTACCATTACATCTGCCTCCTGTCTACTCCAGCTTTGAGTTGTTTGGTGAGTAAAGCAATCCTTTTAACTAAAACAAAATACCACACACAAAAGATGCAAAATACAGCACAGATAAAGGCAAAGTTGTCTGGTTAGCGCCCGGAGTCAAGTGCCTGTCTCCTTTGTGCCCTGGCCTTGGAGGCGTCTCTTTCAAGTCCTGGCAGTTTCATCTTTCTCTTTGCCTTTGACTCTCTCACATTTTTCTGTGGAATGTTTTTGCTCGGCATGCCTTTCTTCTTGCTACCACGTCTTCAAATCCATCTTTAGCCTAAATTCTCCCTCTCTGGGAAGTGCTTCATCATTTGCAAAAAAACAACCTTGAATGCCCAATAGCTCACATCCTGTTCTTTTCTCTGGCCCTGGACCTTCTCCCAAAAACAACAACAACAACAAAAAACCCAACCTGAAGTCCTCTGCTTTCCCGCACTCTCCTGTCACCTGGGGTCCTATCCAGGGAAGGTTGCCCCATTGCCCCACTACAGAGCAAACTGCTTTGAAGTCAGGGACTTGACTCCCTTTCTACCTTAGTGTGTTTGTTCTGTCTTGCACATATTAGGTATTCCAATGGTTCAATGACCTAATACAGAGGCAGACACTTACCCTTATACAGGTTACTGAGGATTCTCTTTATACAGGTCAAGATTTTATAAATTTGCTTCCCTATTCCCATTATATAGGTTGGCTGCTTCCCATCCAGGCTTTGCTCAAATGCCTCATCAGAAGTAAAACCTTTCTTTCTTTTCTTTTTTTTTTTCTTCAAGATTTATTTATAAAAGAACTGGGGTACAGTCAGGCACAGGAGGGTGAGAGTATTCACTAGAGACAGAGTGGGGAGTAGAACAGGCAGACTGAAGAAATACACTGCTGAGGGGAGTAGCGGGCGAGACAGGAGAGGTCTGCCGCTCCATGTGGGTATGGCCCTGGCCAGCTGGGAATTGAACCCGCACTGCAGAGGCTGTGCACAGCTTCACAGCGCGGCGCTCTACCTGCTGTGCCACTGGGAAGGTCCCCAGAAGTAAAACCTTTCTTGAATCTCCCTAGATGAAGACAATGTGAAGTTCCTGTGAATGCCCAATAGCTCACATCCTGGTCCTTTCTCTGGCCCTGGATCTTCTGGTCATGTATCATACAGCTACACACATGCCTGTTCTGTACAATGTTGTAAGTTACATAGGATTCATGTTATAAGACTATTAGAGTATACAATCCGTGGTGAGACAGGTAGGCCTTCACACCTAAGCCATACCAGCTAGTAGCTGAGTGACACTGAGCAAAGGTCTTGACATTTGTGAATCTCAGTCTCTTCATGGTAAAATGAGGCTAATAATGTCTCCTTCAGAGACTTTTTGGGTGAAGATCACAGGCAATAAGATCAAAGGACCTTACAAACATTGGGCATTCAAAATTTTAAGTCCCCTCTCCCTGCCAGATTCATCTTTTAGACTTCCCCAGAACCTGGGACAGTCCCTTGTATGTGGTATGTATACAATTAATGTTTATTTGCTTGCTGAATAGGCCAGTGGAATTAATACTCCAGAAGGCATTGATAAGAGTGATGTGGAAAAAGGATTTCATTGCCAAGATTGGGAAACATTAAATTGTACATGACTAAATTTTTAATAAAGGCAGAATTTCAAAATCCTTATTGATGTTTTAATGTGCCCCAACTGACTATATATATATTCATAGAGAATCACACAGGGCTAGTATCCATCACAACCAAGGTTAGGAAATCTAGGCCCTAGAGGGAGTGCAAAGAAGCCATGTTTACTCTTAGGGTCTCTTTCCTGCCTGGGGCTGACTGGCAGTCTCCACGGGGGGCCACAAGTTGGCACTTCCTAGGTAGATTCCTTGTGGCCACAGTCTGACCATGTAGGTATGTAAGGTTGCTTGTCAGTCAAATGATGTGAACTGTTAGGGAGTGACTGGCATTACTGGGATTAGAGACTTATGAATAAACATTAACCTAATTTGTTAATTGATCATGAGCACTCTTACTTCCGGTGGAATATGAAAGGACTCAGTTATTTAAATTTTTCTCTCATAGGATGATCTACAGAGATAGTCAAATTATAACTAGAAGGCTTGTTAATGAATCTGAATCAGAAAAAGTAGGGAATTACCGCAATGAGGCTGTCCATAACCTCCTCTTTCTCTCCCATGTCTCTCTCGCATCTGCCCATTCAACAAATACTTCTTAAAAAGCACTCTGTAAGGCAGTATAGCTGAGAGCTCTGGGGCGAGTCTTTTCCATCACAGATCTTCTGCTTGCTAACCGTGAGAGCTGGGGAGGTGCATTAACCTCCAGGTGCTGCAGAGCTTCCCAGTGGGGTAGCACCCAGCCAGGTGAAAGAATTTACTATGTGTAGATGCTTAAAGAGCGCATAGCATTGATGGTTTGCTTACCTCTGTAACATGCACATTTTGTTTTTGTTTTCTTATCAACTAGGACAGATAGGTAGGTTATATTTTTGTTCTTTTTTGTATGTTGGGAGATTGAATTTTAAAGTGATTAATTGTTCTGCTCTAGGTCACTCCCAGTTAATAAGTAGCAGAGTTTGTTGAGGACTGAGTTGGAAAATACACTGTTTATTTTAGAAAATTATAGATTTTGGCACCCTGGGGGAAGAAATAAAACGTAATAGTTATCTGGGCTCTCATTTCCCTTTAAATTTTTTTCCCTAAGCCTTTAGAAGTAAAGGGTGGACTGTGGCTTCTTTGTTTATCATCTACTTTTGATTTATTTTGTCATTTTCCATATTTATCTCCTATAATTTGGACCTCCCTTAAAGGATGCCCTAACAAGATCAATTTTCCTCTGAAATATTTTTTAAAAGAAATTACAGTCATCCTAGTCTCATGTTCTTAGGGAGGAAACAGTACATTTGGTGATTTCCATTGCTTCTGGTTGTGATCAGATTGAATTTCAGGCAGTCATCTTCAAGCTATGCCCTAATTAAGATGAACAGATATTGTCAGCTGGCCTGTTTTAATCAGTTTCCCATCTGGTATAATTATGTTTATAAGCAGGATCTGCTTTTTCTTGACTTGGGCAATAGCAAAAATCAACAGAACAAGGCAATCACATCTCCTAAAGTAAGATTTAGGGCCTAGTCTTAACCTCTAATCCTAATTGGGAAATTATAATTTCATACCTGCAGAATAAATATGTGCTGTACTTGTACTGCTAGAGCCACATTGGACTCATGGAGTCCATCTATCCATCCATCTATCCATCCATCCATCCATCCATCCATCCACCCATCCATCCATTCGCCACCTCCCACTCTGCCACCCATCCACCCATCCATATTTATGCTTGCTTTCATCCACGCTATTGCAGTAAATATTCCCTGTCTCCTCATGTGATGGTTCTCTGTAACACAGGGCATACTATTTTGAAAAACAGAGTATTCTTATTGTCAAGAAGCTGTTGGTGTGTTGGAAAAAGTTTAAAAATATATGGATCTAAGGATGAAGCTGAGTGCTATTTAGGGAAAAGTAAAGTGTGAAATACTATTGCATCAAAAGCAATTGTTTATTTGGCTTTGTATTCTGTGTGAGAATGGTGATTGTACCAAAGCAGAGTCTGGATGCTGGAAGCACTATTTCCTCAAGGGTACAAGCCTTTGATAAATTATTTGTATCTCTGTGACGAATGGTGCCTGTTGATCTGTTGACTAAACCAAGGGCAGACACCGGGAGAGAATTTCAAGGTAACGTAGGTGGGAGTGAGCTGATACCATGCTTTTTAGCAGGAGAATAACTTGAGGATCAGGAAAAATACCTTTGGGAATGGTGCTGTGTATCCCTGTAGCCTGAGGAACTCAGTCAGTGTGGTGCCTGTTGTAAACAGATGTAGAAGAGATGCTAAGATGCTCCTTGTTTCAATAATTCCCACCGTGTTATAATTTACCAGGAGTTCGGTCAAAATCTTGTAACAGGAAACTTACACTGTCGTTGTTTTAGGAGGAAAATGAAAGGTTGCTAAGGTGACAGATGCTAAATTCCTAAAGGAATTTAGGGAATTCCTTTAGGCACTGGTTAGTACCCTCGTGGAGCAGAGAATGAAATGGAATAGGATTCCCACCTTCTCTCTCCCTTTCTCCAGCCCTGAGTCTTCCCTACTCACTGAGGGCTTGCAAAGTCCTGCAGGGGGGAATCTGACAAGGGCGGGATTTCTTTCTTAAGTCTGGGGGCTTAAGTTTCAAAGAGGAACGGGCTGGTGACACCCCATAGGGAGACTTGGGGAATGACTGTAGGAGGAAGACAAGAGGGCCACCAAGAAGAAGGGGGTTGAGAAGCTAGAGCTTGTTCTATGTGTGCAACCAACAAAGACCCCCAACTGTAAGTAAGCCCTTCTGTGCTTTTCCAAAGTACAGATGATAAATGATTCAGACCAAGTCATCAGCTCCTGTCTCTGTTGTTTCGGTGCTTGCCTGAATCATCAGTGAAAGAACTATTTTCATTTTCACTCCAGTTCTGCACCTGTTTCTTCTAGGGAAGAGGGCTGTAAGATTACTCATAAATCAGACTGTGCCAGATAGTGTGTGGAGTTACCTGGTGGTGCCCAGGGGCAAGGCTGCTGGGCAGATTTTCCTGGGTGCCCTTGATAATGTCCTCTTCACCCAGGGTCAGAAAGGGGTGAATACTCTGAATACTCTGGTTACCTAAGAAAGCACTTAAAATGGTTTCAGGTGTTTAAGTAGGAAGGGGATCATGGAGGCAGGAGGTGAGGTCCTTGTTTCTGGGAGTGTCTCGGCAGGTGCTGGCCAGTGCATCGGGAGGGGTAAAATCGAGGGAGAATTCCAACACTGTGAGGTGGCCAGCGGTGCCCGACTTGTCTGCACATCATACTCCACTGTTGTGCTGTTGAAACAGAGCACCTGGAGCTAGAGGCAAGGATGCCTATTTTATTTTTTAAGCATTGATTCTAAAACACAGTCATGTTTTAGATTCAGCGGACTGGGTTTCTAAGCTAGAAATCCAGCTCTGAGATTTCATGTTTCCCATGGAAATCAACTGGAATCTCAGAAGGCTGATGAGCGTTGACAGCCACTCTATATGTTGGATCACTTATTTAATTTTTTAAAAAATGACGTACCAATGTTTTACATACTGGTTTATAGTATAGCATTGACAGTATAGCATTTCTCTGCTCAGGTGTGGTCCCTGTAGCTTTCCCACCACCAGAGCACCTGTATGTAGTCCAACACCATAGCTATACCAGACCACTTTTTACGCTCTGATTTTTTCAGTAGCTTGTTGAAAGTTGGTGGAATTTATAGCACGTGGAAGGATTTTCAATAAGAGTAGTGCATTTCAGCTACAACCTGCTGGGCTGGCAGGCAGTGCTGAGAATGCCCGGGAGCGTGGGTTCCAGATACCTCCAGAAAGGCTGGAAGGGAGCTCTGGAACCTTCCCTGGGACACAGCCATGTGCATAGCAGCACCATCTGGTGTTTTCTTTCCTTTTTCTGTAGGCTGAGGTCAACAGGGAGAGAAAAATACAATGATGATGGCAAAGATGTAGACCATAAATGGTATAATGTGAGTATTTCCAAGATCGGCTTTCCTATTGCAAGGAGAGGCCCGTCCTAACTGGCCATCGGTGCAGGGACCTGGAAAAACCTTCTCTCTGAGTCTGTTTCATTCTTGTCACCACATAACCAAGGAAAGGCTTTTTAAAGGCAGACCCGGTGTGGACCCCAAAGCAATGGGGTGTTGTACTGGAAGGCAAGCTGTCGGGATTAGCACACGGGCCAAAAGGCTTGTTTCTTCCGCACATTGACATAAGTGACCTGGTAATAACCCAACTTGTCTGCCATACTCTTGCCTGCCAGGGACTCCTTCCTTCACCCGGCTGCCACAGCCGTGTCTTCCCTGCTCCAAATACTTCAGTGGTTCTCCTTTGCTGAGAGTGGTCAGCTGGGGGTATAGCATGGGAGACCCCACCCTGCCCCCGGAGATCGCCCTCTGCCGGCCTCTCTGCTTTGATCTTCCGCATTCCTCATGCCCTCTGCCCTGTCCTGAATGGCAACTCTGCGCCCAAGCAAGATTGGTTGGGCTTTGCCTTCTTGTTTCTGCACCTGCCACTGACTCCACCCATGTCTTTTGATCACCTAGTGTAGTGATTCTTCCAACCACTCTTGAAGCTTCTTCACAATTCTCCTGATTCTCTACCCCTAAGCAGACTGGATCTTCAGGCTTAGAGCTACCACTGTACCTAGAACTTAAGTTTATATATATCTTTTATTACACTGTCACAGTTAATAGTTGGTAAGTCTGGCTTTTCCCCTCTAATGGACTGTAGTTGGTTGAGTGAAGGTGTGGTTTATTGCTTTGCTCAGCACTGTATCTCCATTTCTTGCCCAGTAGCTGGTATGTAGAAGGTGCTATCACTCTCTATATAGAAAATATGAAAACTCTGAGCCAAGATTTAGGCGATATTTCTTCCTTATAAAATAGCAAATTCCAGAAACTATGGGAGATAGTTGTGTACCAGGAGTACTGATTTGGGAGCCTATGTTTGCTGTGTTTACCCAAGATTCAGACTGTCCTGGATATGTTTGGAAGACCAAATAGTAGATACTAGGTACTCCTGGAAAAGAAATTGTATCGGGGCGAGAATGACAGATTATTCTGAGGAAAATTGGGCCGCTCAGAGAAGAAGGGTAATTTTGAGTACATAGCACTAATTATTGCAAGAATTGTCTGATCTAGTTCTCATGAGCCGACTCACAATCCTGGGAGAAAGGGTTAAAATAATTATGGAGTAATTAGAGAGAGTTCATTGGAATCTAGAAGGTAATCAGAGGAATTAGAAAATTGCTAGAAAGGGGTGGGGCTGTCATTTCCCCACTAGGAGTGACTTTCTTGATATAAATACAGGTGGACACACAGCAGAGATACTGGCCTAGCTAAGAAGCCATACAAAGCCTAATTAAGAGAGCCACCAAGGTTGGGGGGTGGGAGGTTGTGCATTGTGTTTGAGCTCAAGCCAGACATGCTCCAGGATTCCCTGAACTATTTTTATTTTTTCTTTGAAATGAGAGAAAGGCAGAAGCAGAAAGGGACTGGTTTTGATTTTTTATTGTTTTGTTGACTACAACCCTACTTTTTTTCATCTTTGCTCCTTTCCTTCCTTTTGGTGAGGTTTTAAAAGACACAAATTACAAAAAATTGCCCATAGTGTGGTTTCTGCCCATTGATGGGTGAGGACATGTGTTGGTAAAAGGAAAACCACACGGAAGGATTTTCGGGTACAACCGTCTGTCCTAGCCTTTCTAGCTTGAACTTCTTGGCAGATAATATTTGGAATTGAATATTGCCAAAGGTTTTAGTTGCTATTTTGTCTCCAAAGAAACCTAAGGATGGGGAAAACATGCTCCTTCCCGCCAGGCCTATCTTTTACACGCGCATGTCCGTTGTGGCATCTGCACTGTGGCTAATTTGTAAGGTTGGTTTAAAAATCAGCTTCTTTAATTTGCTTTCCCTTGAAAGATTTTTGTGAAGTGGCTGGGCAGCTCTTAGGACCAAGCAGCAGCCCGCAGGGGGCTGGAAGAGAAGACCCCGGCCTGACTTTGACCAAGGGAGGGGTGTCTCCGGAGGTGGACTTGGGAGCTCTTGCCAGCATTGCCGGACAGCAACACTGGCTAAGCTGCTGAAGCTGCAAATCAAAAACTGGGAGTTTATCTTCATGATTCTCTTTGGCTTATCACTCTGGCCATAGCACTCCAAGCTCACCCGAAGGCGGGAAGTCTAGAAGCAGTTCTTAGAGTCTTTCTTGTGGCACACATAGTAAACACACCAGCAAAAGGAAGGCAGTGTAGCTGATACTAGTTTTAAAGAATCAAACAGAGCACAAGCCATCACAGGAGACCTAAGAACATGTACGTAGACTGCAGAGCCTCTGGCATGCTGGGGACTCACAGTGTGGGGGCTTTGAGTGGAGAGGAGCTGCCAGAGTCACAGTCTGCTGAGCTTACTTCATAGACGAGAAACCCAGAGAAAATGGTAGATTCTTGAGTGAGAAAATGTAATAGGATGTTTGCTGCTTCTTGATCAGGGTAACTATCAGGAAAACTGTCTCAGCACTCAGGTTGGAGCCGAGTGGGAAAAGTCACACTGTAATTCCTTTGACTCCTCCAGGATGCAAAGAATTTCAGTAGAACGGTAATATAATGCACAACTTCTTTGTTTTATTGTTTTTAAACCCATGATTTTTTTCCCATCAGCATTCCTTTCATCCTTTGACCCTCCCCCCTCAACCTTGACATCGAAACCTGGCTTCATGTATTAGTGCCTGCAGATTTTTGTGTCTTCCTTTGTTAAATCATTTACCATGTAAATGTCCATATCTGTCTCTGCCATTCTGACCGGGTTACTACATATAATTTCCTCAGATGCCTTCCATCTTGCTGGTAATGACCTTTTTTCTTTCTTGTGGCTGAGTAGTACCCCCTGGTGTGAATAGACCACATCTTCTCTATTCTGTTTTCTGTCAGTGGGCACTGGGGTGTTTTCAAATTATTTTTCAAAAAACCCACCTTATGGACATATGGTTGGCATAAAAAGTTGTCCATATTTAATGTATACAAGGTGATGCATTTGGGGATAACTGTACCCTTGTGAAACCACCACCACCAAGGCCATAAACATGCCCATCTCCTCTCAGAGCTTCTTCCTATTCCCCGTTTCTGCTGTTGTTGTGCAGGAGAACTGAGCACAGGATGAGCCCTCTTAGCAGGCCTAAGTACAGTGCACTGTTGTCAGCCCCAGGTGCTGGGCTGCCCAGTAGCAGATTACTAGATCCTACTTGTGCAGTTGAAACTTTGGCCCCTTTTATCATGACCTTCTCAACTTCCCCTCCCCACACCTCCTGGCAACTACCATTCTGCTTTCTGTTTCTTTGCATTTGACTATTTTAGAATAAACAAATAAGTGAGAGCCTATAATATTTGTCATTCTGTGTCTGGCTTCTTTTACTTAGCACAGTATCTTTCAGGTCCACCCATGTCCTGGTCTACATTCTACCATCACAATCACAAGTGGTAGGGCTGCCTTGTTTGTTTTAAGGTTGAATGCCATGCCGTTGTATGTAAAGACCACATTTCCTTTATCCACCCATCTGTGCAGGACATTTAGGTTGTTTCTGTATCTTGGTTATTGTGAATAATGCTGCAATGAATATGCAAATGCAGTTATCTCTTTAAGATCTTCTATTCTTCTTTTCTGGTCTGTAGAGCAAAGAACTAGAATAACACCTGGATGGCTGTGAAAGGGTAAATCACTTAGATTGCCACACAGTGGTTCTTCCTTGCAGCAGTGGAAATAGAGCCCTCTCAAGGCAGATCATAATAGGATTCACATTCGGGCAATCAGAGCATTTCTGTTGCTTAAAGGAGGGGACTGAGATCTCTGGTCTCCTGAGGGCCTGAGGGTTCTGCAGAGAATCCATGGAGCCATTCTGAAGGGTGTGGAGAAGCACCTGTTGTCAGGAAGAGCCCTGTGCTTCAGCATTAAAGTGAGCTAGGAACTAGAGTGGGGGGAATAAGGAACCTGTTCTGGGCACCAAATTTAAACTTAGCAGTCAAGATAAATAATATTTTAATGAAGTATTTAAACAAATTACAATTAGTTAAAAACACATACTGAACAAAATATCACAACTTTGAATAAAGAGAGTGCCATTTTGAGCCATGTAGGGACCTGGGCAAAAGGAAAAATTGGACATGTTGATTTTTCATATTAATACAGAAAATAATAAAGGAGAATGAAGCAAATCAATTTGAGAGGAACTCCAGACTTCTCCATGTGAATGGTAAATGTAAATTTTTTCTAGACAAGCATAAAATACCTTAATAAAATGAGAGTAGGCAAAGATTTCTTAAATAGTACTTGAAAAGCACCAACTAAAGAAAAAAAAATTGGGAAATTGAACTGTAACAAGATCAAGTACATCTCTTCATCACAAGCACTATAGAAGGATAAAGAAGCAATTCAAATGGGAGGATGTTTGCAATGCATGTATCTTACACAAGAATCAAATCCTGGATGTATTAAGAACTGCAAGTGAAACAAAATGACAACCCAATGAAATCATGAGCAAAAGTTTTGAACAGGCACTAATGATCAATACATATGTGATAGAGAGGTCATTTTCTCCCACAGTGGAGTACTACCATATACCCAAAGGAATGGTGAAATGTAAAAGCAGATAATACGAACTGTCGATGGGCGTGTAATATGGCACAACCACTTGGGAAAACTACTGGCAGGGTCTTCTAACACAGACAGGGTACATCCATCATTTCAAGAGAAGGGCATACACATGTTCACCAAAAGACTTATAAAGAATTTCAACACATCATTAGTCATTAGGGAAATGCTGATTAAAACCACAATAAGATACTACAACAGAGCTGTTACAATATCTAATAATAGATGACTAAGAATTGAACACCCCAACTATTAATAATAAAAACCTAAACCTCTGATACATTTCTAATAGATGTGTAAAATGGTACGAGCAATTTGGAAAATAATTGAAAAGTTAGATATGGTTCTACCATCTGACCTAATAGGTATTACTGAAGGGAACTGAAGGCATTTGTCTACAAGGTCTTGCATGGAGTATTCATAGGGGGGTTGTATTTAAAAAGCACAGCACCCATCACCAGTGAACAGACCAATGGACTATGACATAACCTTAGAATGAAAGAGTGCACAGCAGTACAGGGGGAACAGACTGGTGACACCAGTGATGTGAGTGAATCCCCAGATAATTATGGTGAGTGACAAAGGGCAAAGAAAGGGCTCATTTTGTATGATTCCATTCATATGACGTTCTAGAAAATGCAGGCTGATCTGTAGTGAGAGCACATTAGTGGTTGCCTGAGATTGAGAGAGGAGGGAGAGACTAGAAATGGGAGGAAATTTTGTGGTCACTAAATGTGTTATTTTGATTTTAGTGGCAGTTTCATGTGTGCGTAAACATCTGTCAGGCCGTGCACTTTGAATATGCCCAAGTATGTTTATTATCACACTAACCTTTAAAAAACAATTACATAAAAGGGGCTGCTCTCATGTTGCTCACCACAGAGTCCTGTACAGACAGGTGAACACGCTGGCTCACACATGCCCACGTTGGCCACAGGGCTCTGGGGTGCCCTCTTTCTGGAGGAATCAGTTGAGACTCCAGAGAGGGCTATGTGGTGACCTACAGGGGGTCAAAATGATGCAGGGCTGGAGAAGCCAGATGGCTCAAGGCTGTGTGCCACATTAGGAAGATGTAGAGCAAGGAAAGCAGAAGGACCAATGAATACATTAAATATTAATCACTGTTTTTGGAGGAGGCCCAGTTTTCTCGGTAAGATTTATGATTCACAAATCTAGTCGTTTAAAGATCAATGGGCCTTGATTCAATGAATAGTCTCATTCATTTGCCTCTATTTTATATTATCTACTGCATGTCCTAGAAAAATATATACTAACATGAGCATGTTCCTTTCTAATAGGACTGGAGTGTTCACTCTGGTCAAGACGAACAATGTGTTTGTCTGTTTGTATTATCTTCATTTCAACTTAATTTCTTCTAGTGTAGTAAATAAAGACATTTTTCTGCTTCATAAGATATAATTGAGTTTTTCTCTTAAATGTAGGCTAAATTATGTAAGCATTTTGTTTCCAGACCTGGGAAGGAGAGTTCTGTGGCAGCCTTCCCAAGTACTGGGGCAGATATCTCAAGCCTCAGTTCTAGATGCGTTGAGTAGAAGTGGAAGGAGCAAGAGGGAAAGCAAAGAAGAGTAGGACACGGGGAAGGTGGTGGAGGAGGGGAGCAGAATTATGGGAAACGCCACCATTAAATGCTTAAAAAATAATGTGATATAATTGCTATCAAAGCCCTTTTTGGTGTTTATTGGAATCTCTATTTTATTGCATTTGTCCTAGTTTTGCAATTGCAAAAGAGCCAGAATGAGATTTATTTATTTATTTATTTTTTGGTTCTCATTCTATGTTCTTGCTGGAGAACAAATAAATCGAACATATTGATTTTTTTTTAAAGTCTCAGGAAGAAAATTGTTAGTACAAGGAAACAAGGCTCAGATTCTCAGTGAATTAAAATAGCTGTATTTTAAAGCACCTATATTGTTTTATTTATCTCCTTTTATTTATTCCCCACAACAAAGCTACTAAGTCAGTTTCTGATTAGACATCTTCAGAGATGAAAGAAATGGAGAGATACAGATTACCTAAATGCTCACATTCATACAGTTAATAATTAGGGCCCACCAGCTCAGCTGACTTGACCCTGGGTCTGTGTCTCCAAAGTCCAGATTTTTTTTTTAAAAGATTTATTTATTCATGCATACAAGAACTGGAGTACAGGCCAGAGGTGTGGGGGGTAAGAGGATTCACCGGAGACAGAGCAGGGAACAGAACAGGCAGACTGATGAAATACACTGCTGAGGGGAGCAGCAGGGGAGACAGGAGTGGTCTGCTGCGTCATGTGTGTTACTCCCTGGCTGGGGATCGAACTTGTGCTGCAGAGGCTGCAGATAGCTTCACAGTGCTGTGCTTAACCCCTTGTGCCACCAGGGAGGCCCAAAATCTATGTTTTTTCATTTTGTATTTCTTCAGACAGGTTTTCTGCATTAAAAAGACTTTCAGGCATAGACAGCACAACTCTGTTACATATGAAACAATAGTGTGTTTAATAGAAAAATGACTTAATTTTCAAAATATATTTTCTATACTCCAAGTTCTTTCTTCCCACTTTTAGTCAACTTTTATAAATCATATCTGAAGGAAAAGTTTAGAGATTTATCTAGCCTTTTGTATCTCATGGTAAGAGTCACTTCTTCCAGGTGTATGACTGAGGTGGTTTTATTTGAACTTATCTGTCTGTTTGCTAGTGAGTGACATTAGGGTGAGCTAAGAGGCTAATCAGATCTATCCACAGGGCTTTTGTGGCTGTACCTGAAAATGAGAATCTCTCTCTCTTGAATTTTTAATATATAAAAGAAATGTGTATCGGTAGTCAACTGTCCTAGGTGGTGAGAAAATGAAGGCAATAGCCAGAGAGAATTTTATTTTGGATTCTGAGAGCTGACTATATATATATATATATATATATACACACACACGTGTGTGTGTGTGTGTGTGTGTATTTTCAGTGTGAATTCAAGCTCATTTTCTGTGACTTATGCCCAAGAATTCTAACTGATGCAACCACCATTATAATAATATTGTGTCAGTGTTTTAAAGTCAACTCGACTATTCTGGTACAAAAAAGGATAAACTGCCATGAAAGTACAAATATTCACACACCTTCAAAATATTAAAAATAAATGACATTTAGAAGGTCTATCTAAACAATTTTGCAAAGGGTAATACCTATCAGAATGAAATTTTTAAGAAATAAATACCTGATGTAACTTGATAACTTTTATATTAATCTTAGTTATCAATCAGTACTAATGTTAACTACAGATTTTAGTTGCAGAATTTCCAACTAAATGAATGCCAGCTCTTTTTTTCATTTTTTATTTTTTAAAGATTTATTTATTTATACAAGAACCGGGGTACAGGCTAGATGCGCGGGAGGGTGAGAGGATTCATCAGAAACAGAGTGGAGAACAGAACAGGCAGACTGACGAAATACACTGCTGAGGGGAGCAGCAGGCGTGACAGGAGAGGTCTGCTGTGCCATGTGGGACCCTCGCCAGCAGGCCGGGATTGAACCTGCACTGCAGAGGTTGCGGACAGCTTCACAGCGTGGCGCTCAACTGCCCAGGCCACCAGGGGAGGCCCGCCAGCTCATTTTAGTAGAAAATACTTCATAAAAGCATATTGTAGGATTTTCAGTAGTAATGACAAGAGTAGCTTGTGTGAGACAACATTTTTCTCAGTAACAATGATAAATTATGGATAAAATATAAAAAAAAATTCCCAAACTACTTGAAGGCACTGGAAAGCATCCAGCTATGTGTTGTGATACCTTAACTCTGGATAGATCATGATGAGATGTATATTATAATGCCAAGTAATCAGTAAAAAAAAATGCCCAAAAAGGTATAGTTAAAAGGAAACATTAGTGAAATTAAAGTGAAACACTAAATAAAAACTATAAAAATACATTTAACCCCAAATAAATCAGGAAATGAGAAAATATAGATCAATAAGAAAAACAGTAATCGGAAGCAAATTACAAAAAGGTAGATTTAAGCCTAAATATTTTAATAATTACCATAAACATAATTGAAGTAAACTCTCCAATTAAAAGACATAATTTGTCAAAATGTATAAAAAACAAAATTCAACTGCATGCTGGATTGTAGTGGTAAACTAAAGCTAAAAGTTTTATTTTAATTCAAGGGTGAAAGTAAAAAGATTAAAAATAGATATACCATGCAAACAGTAAGCACATCATAGCTATGTGAGTATCAGAAAAAGTGGGCTTAATCACAAGTTTAGAAATAAAGAGGGCCCATGAAAAAGAGATCAATTCATGATAGAAGATATAGCAATTACAAATATGTATGCCCATAACAAATGAATTTCAAAACACGTGAAAGTCAAATAGACACAAATGAAGGGAGAGGTAGATGTGTCTGTCATTATAGTTGGAGATGTTTAACACAATTCAGCAACTGATAGAAGAAGAGAATCAGGCAAGCTATATGTAGAATAGCTGGTATTATCAACCATGAGAAACACATTGCCACATGTATTACAATTACCTGCTAAAGGAGAATGCAACTTTCATTTTCAAACATGCACGGAATAAGAACTAAGTAAATCATATGCTGAAAATAAAATGTCTCAGTAAATTTCAAAATATTGAAATAATACAGAGCATGTCCTCTAATCAAAGGAAAATAATTTTGAAATCAGTACAGTATCTGAAAATCATTCAATAATTGAAAATCATTCAATAATTATTCAAAAAATAATCATTCAAAAATTGAAATAATTGAAAATCATTCAATAAATGAAAGTGAAAATAAGATACATGTAAGAGGGATGCAGATAAAGCAAAGATGAGAAGCAAGTTTATTGTTTTAAATGGTTATACATAGAAAGTCAATTTTTAAAATAAATGTTCTCACTCCCATTTAGGGAATTGTGAAAATAATAAGCAAATCAAATCCAAAGAAATTAGGAAATTAAAAAGATAAGCAGAAATAAGATAGGACACAGATGATAGAAAAAACTGATGATGACACAAGTTATTTCTTTGTAAAGTTTAATAAAATTGGTAGAACCCTAGAGAGAAATAGAAAAAAATACCATTATCAGCAGTGAAAGATAGGATACCACTACAAATTGTGCAGGTATTCCGGGAATTGATTTATATCAATAAATGAAATTATGGTGAAAATGATAAATTCTTGAAAAACTAAAATTACCAAACCAATGCAAGCATTAGCAAAAAATCTGACTAACTCAACAACTATTATTGAAAAGGAATTTTTAATAATAATTATCCAAAATACAAGCTAAGTAACTGCATTTATGCATTGCAGCAAATGTATATATAAAGAAATATATATATAAAGGTTTGAGAAAGTTTCTCAAGCCTTTCTCAAATCTTCCTCAAACCTTTAACAAGACATCAAGAGAAGATGATAGAACATTTCCCAAATCATTTGATGGAGAGCCCCTAATACCAAAATCAGACAAGGACTTTATAAGAAAAAAAATTGAAGACCAATACCCTTCATGGACATATGTGCAAAACTTCTGAAGAAAATATGAGCAAATCAAACCTTAAAGAATACATAAGGTATAAATATAAGGAAAGGACTATATCCCAGGCATAGGTTTTTTTAATTAAAAAATCATATAATTTATTATATGAATCTAAAAAGCAGAAAATCATCTCAAAAATTTAGGAAAATTCTTTAAGAAAATTTAACTTTTCTCATAGTAACTGTTACAAATGTAGGAATAAAAGGGACTGCCCTAATTTGACAAAGGGCATTTACGAAAAACCGTCATGATTAGTGGTTAGTTATCAGATGCCTTTCCAAAGAAGAGCAGGAACAAGACAAGGATGTTCAATTTTGTTACTTTTTTCAACATTTTCCTGAAGCTCCTAGCTATTGCAATAAGGCAAGAGAAAGAAACATAAGGCACAAAGAATAGTACCAGGTAAACATACAGTCAAGTGTTTTGAAAATCCTAAGGGATCTGCAAAAAGTTACTAGAAGTAAGAAGTGATTTTAACAGAGTTAAGGAAACAAGCATAATATAAAACTTAATTTTTATGCACTAGCAGCAAATAACTAAAAAGATGAATAAAAGATGTGTTTCCATTTCAAGTTCAATAGAATAAAACAAAATAAGTAGAAATAACTTTTCAGTAAATTTGTAAGATTCCTACACAGAAAATTGTACATCAAGCATTACTGAAGGAAAATGAAGATGATTCAAACAAAAATAGAGAAACCATACTCATAAATTGGAAGAACTGATTTTAAGATAATGTTCTTTTCCAAATTGATTTATAAATTTGGGAAAATCCCCATTCAGAATTTGTTTAGGTTTCTTGTACAACCAACTACTTAAATTTATATGGAATTACAAACTACCTAGAATAGAATAGCCAATGTATTTTTGGAAAAATAAATGTCAGACTCACATTCCCTAGTTTTAAGACTTCCTTGATAGTCAAGGTACAAATGAATGATGATTTCTTTTCCTTTTCAAAGTGAGAATTTGGACACAATTGTGAGGCTTTTATGATTTTTATCTCCGTAGAAACTTACAGGTAAAAGAAGAAACAAAAGTGAAATTGGAACATGTGCAAAATTGTGTAACTCAACTAGCCATGCTTGACATTTTTGGCCTCATTTAAATGAAAGTCTTCCTTTGTTGCAAGGTTGGCTCTTTGCTTAACAGGTCTGAAATTATAGCTATATAAGGTAATGAGACCACAAGCAATAATAAATTCAATCTAACTTCTTGTTACTTTTCCTGTTAACATGACAGAGTCAAGAAATTTATTTAGCACCTACTCTATGTCAGTCACCATTTTAGGGCCAGAAAATACAGCTACCATCTCAAGAATATAGGCAAGAATGGACAAATGTGGTTGACTGTGAGAAGTACTATTCTAGAGATGATTGTATTAGTCAGGGAGGTTAGGATGTGCTGCACTAACAACCCCAGCATTTTAGTGGACAACCAAAGAAAAGGCTTGCTTCTCATTCACACAAATTCCTTTGTGGATCTAGCTTTTTTTCCACAGTAACTATTCTTCATGGATTAGGCAAACCAGGATGTTGGAACTTCCACTTCCTGGAGCACCACCATGTGGAATGAGGGGCTCCTCTAGAAGTGGGAAGGAAAGAGAAGATTGGAGAATCACCCACTTCTTAAGTGCTTATGCCTGTCAGTGACAGATTATTTCCACTCACTTGTCATTGGCTGACAATCCTGTCATCAAGCCTAACTTCAAAAGACTGCAGAACTCTTTTATGTGGCTGGAAGGGAAGGGATTTGGCTAGAAAAATGAATATTAATGATATCTGCCATCCACGCACCTGTGTTGTGCTTGGGAAACACAAGGAAGAAGGACCTAACACAGTGTGCACATGAGTTGTTAGGTGGCTGCTTCTGGAAGATTGTTAAGAATGAAGATGTGCAATTCCAAAGAGCACCTGCACCCCGATGTTTATAGCAGCACTATTTACCATAGCTAAGCTTTGGAAACAAACCAAATGCCCAAAAATAGATGACTGGATCAAGAAGATGTGGTGCATATACACCATGGAATATTACTCAGCATCCAAAAAAAGATAAACTCATGCCATTTGCAGCAACATGAATGGAGCTGGAAGGGATCATACTCAGTGAAATAAGCCAGAAAGAAAAAGAAAAATACCGGATGGTCTCACTTATAGCAGGAATCTAGAAAACCTAAACAAGGGACCAGGAAAAAGAATAACTATAAGAAAGAAAATGTCAAAATCAACAAACAACTATGAACCAGAGACACTCTATGGGGGGTGGGGGGCGGGGAAAGGAGGGCTTGGGGTCAAAATAAGGGGATTGTAATTATATGGGGAATAAAAAAATAAATAAATTTATAAAAGGGAAAAAAAACAAATGAAGATGTGCTGTCTTGTAAGGAAGGGGGCAAGAATTTTCCAGGCAGAAGGGATGCCAAAATGTGAAGCCTGTCGGGATAATGGTCAGTGGTTTGGCATCCGTGGGAAGCGGAGGAGGTAGGGAGAAGCAGGTCTAATGTTGCGGCCACGTCTTGGATCATGACATGCCCCTTGAAATTGTGCCAGAAAGTCAGAGTGAACAATAACGACTGTATAAGAACATGAAAGAACCCGACACCATATTCTCTCTCAGTAGGTGAGCAATGATCCAAAAAGTTCTTGAAGCAGTTTTGACCAGAGAAGGAAGGAGTTTCCCAACTTGTGGAAACGTACCAGAAATGATAAGAACATGTAGAATAAAGAGCTCATCTATAATGTAATTTTCAGACCCCAGGCTGCACACATTACTCAAGTAGGAAGAAATCATTGTCATTGTCTTCGAGAGAAAAATACAATTCATATTCTCACCCCCAACTATCCCCATACAGAGTAAGTGGCATGACTAGACTTTATTTCCAACTTCTTTTTTCCTTCTGTAGATTTTCTAGAGATGGCAGGAAGCATCTCCGGCTCCCTCCAAGACCCAGAAGGGCTTCACCCCAGGACTGATTGATGTAACACACAGAATGACCAGAGGGCAGGTTGTGTCCTGTGCGACTGGGGCGTGCTACAAGCACTCATCAAACGCGCAACACAAACAACATCAAAAGGGACCGTTCCCTGTCATGACACTGCTGTAAAGATTCTGGATCAGTTTGGGGATTTCAAGGGGCGTTCACCTCAGCTGCACATCTTCTTTAGAAAGCCCCAAGTATGTATGTAGTTCAGCAGCCAGGCATTTGAGCTAAAGGAGTACTATTTCTTTGGTTCCATTGAAATTATTACATAAATTCTTGTATTATACTCTTGAGGGGGAAGGCGATTAAAAAGTGGTACAATAAAAGCATAGAATGTTAGATTTTTAAAGAAAAATTACTGTTCATCTTATCTGAACATCATTTTATCAATGGAAATAATGATTTTCAAAATCAGGTAGCTGGTAAAACTAGCCCTAGAACTAAGATCTGTTGATTCTTTCTTACAACCTTTTTATATTTTAGTGAAACTGTTTTTATTAATACCTCGTCTGAATTAGTTACGATAGTAGTATTGCTATAATCATCGTTATTATAACTACTCACACTTATTTATTTTTTAAAGATGTATTTATGCATACAACAGCTGGGGTACAGGCCAGCGATGTGGGGGGTTAGAGGATTCACCAGAGACAGAGTGGGGAGCAGAACAGGCACACTGACTGAAATACACTGCTGAGGGGCGCAGTGGGCGAGACAGGAGAGGTCTGCTGTGCCATGTGGGTTTCTCTCTGGCCTGCAGAGGCTGTGGATTGCTTCATAGTGTGGTGCTTAACCCCTTGTGCCACCAGGGAGGCCCAACTCATACTTATTTAGGTGTAGTCACATTTCCCTTTTTTGGCAGGGGGAGAGGTTATTACTCTTTCTTGCATACCACTCCTATATAATTTCTCCTGCATATAATTTCTCCTAACATAAATACTTCCTTAAGTTAGAGATTTGTCAGTAGGACCTGTTGGTGTAAACTTTATCAAAATGTGTGACAATGTCTTTATTCCTTATAAAAAGATTATTTAACTGATTGTGAAATTTTGAGCATAGAATTTTTAGGTGAATATAAAGGGTTTATTTTTTTTTTTACTTTCAACATTTAAAAACTATTCCATCACTTTCATTAGCCTTCATTGTCACTGATGAGAAGTTTGCCATCCTTCTAATTGTACCTCTTTTCTATGGAACTGATTTTTCGCTTTGGTTATTTTAAGATTGTATGTTTGTCTGGGGATCTGCACTTTCACTATTATGTAAGAATTTCAGTTTTTCTTCACCCCACTTGGGAGATAGTGTACTTTATTGAACAGTTTTTATGTCTTTCATTAATTATGGAAATTTTTAAGATCTTACAATTTTTTTTTTGTTTGAGGTGTGCAGAGAGATAGTTCGGTCTCTGTACAGAATGGTCTCCACGTAAAGCATAGTTTCTGCCTGTCATGTGCAATTGTCTCCCTTTGCTGTTTTACCTGTTCACCCCCTTCTCCTCTCCCCTTCTCTTTAGTCACTACCATCTGTTGTTAGAACCTAAAGGTTAGCTGTTGTTTTGCTCTGTTTATTCATTATCTTTGTTTCACCATCTTTCATATATGAGTGACAGGATGTAGTATTTGTCTTTGATCACTTGACTTATTTTCCTTACCATAACTCCATCTATGTTGTTGTAAAATACCAAATTTCATCTTTTTTAAAAAAAATTATACTTTTTTTATTTTTTACATCATTGTTCATTTTTAAACAATATTTGCTTTCTCCCACCCCCTCAGGTGTAGTCCCCATAGAATTTCCTTCTTCAAGGCAGCCCTGGACCATCACCTCAGTCCCCTGTGCTGCTCCCTCCCTCCGATCCCTCTCCCACCTCCTCTCCTGCAGGATGTCTCTGATTTATAATTGTCTGTTTTTGCTTTGTTGTGTTTTGTACTGCAAAAAAAAAAATACTTGGGAATAAACCTAACAAAAGAGGTGAAGGACCTCTACAAAGAAAATTATAAAACACTGTTACAAAAAATAAAAGAAGACACAAAGAATTGGAAAGACATCCCCTGCTCATGGATTGGAAGAATTAACATTATTAAAATGGCCCATGAAAACAAAAGCAATTTACAGATTCAATGCTATTCCAATAAAATTTTCAATGGAATTGTTCAAAGAAATAGAATGAATACTGATGAAATTCGTATAGAACCACAGAAAATCGCGAATAGCTAAAGCCCTACTGATGAAAACAAAAGAGAAATTAGGTATCACACTTCCAAGCTTCAAGCTATACTACAAAGCCATAATAATTAAAACAGTTTGGTTTTGGCACAAAAACAGACACACAGACCAATGGAACCGAATAGAGAGCCCAGAAATAAAGCCACATTTATGTGGACAACTGATCTTTGACGAAAGAGCAAAGAATATGCAATGGAACATGGGCAGTGTGTTCAATAGATGGTGCTGGGAAAACTGGACCACGACATGCAAAAAAAAAAAAAAAAGAAACTAGACCACTATCTCTCACAGTGCACAAAGAACAACTCAAAATGGATAAAAGAACTGGACATAAGACCTGAAACCATAAAATATATAGAAGAAAATATAGGTAAAATACTACAAGACATACATCTCAGTAACATCTTTAAAGACTCATAACTCAAAGCAAGAAAGTCATGGAAAAGATAAACACCTGGGATTACATCAAACTGAAAAGCTTCTGCACAGCAAAAGAGACATTAACCAAAACAGAGAGTGACCCCACTAATTGGGAAAAAAATCTTTGCACTCCATCCAACTGATAAGGGACTGATCACAAAGATACACAAAGAACTCACAGGACTCAACAAAAACAAAGTAAACAATCCAGTCAAGAAATGGGTAGAAGAACTTAAAAGACATTTCTCCAAAGAGGAAATCAAATGGCCAACAGGCATATGAAAAAAGGTTCAACATCCCTTATCATCAGGGAAATGCAAATCAAAATCACACTGAGAAACCACCTTACACCGGTAAGAAGGGCACGTATCAAAAAAACAAGCAACAACAAATGTTGACGAGGATGTGGTGAAAAAGGAACTCTCCTACATTACTAAAGGGAGTGCAAACTGGTCCAGCCACTATGGAAAGCTGTCTGGAGGTTCCTCAGTCTACTGAAAATGGAGCTATCATACGACCCAGCAATTCCACTCCTAGGGATCTACCCAAAGGACACAAAAACATTGATTCAAAAGAATACCCGCATCCCTATGTTTATTGCAGCACAATTTACAATAGGTAAAACCTGGAAACAACCCAAATGTCCAAAAATAGATGACTAGATCAAGAAGATGTGGTACATATATACAGTGGAATACTATTCAGCAATCAAAAAGATAAACTCATGCCATTGACAGGAACATGAATGGAGCCAGAAGGAATTATGCTCAGTGAAATAAGCCAGAAGGAAAAAGAAAAATATCAGATGGTTTTACTTATACCAGGAATGTAGGGGAACCATGTTTGTTTTTTTTTTTAAATAGCAAAGTAGGACCTCACTGTGCGTGTAGACCACATCTTCTTCCTTCACTTCTCTGTCAGCTGCCCTTAGGCTCTTACTATACCTTTGGCTATTGTGAACAATGCTGCAGTGAACACAGGGAGTGCATATGCCTTTTTGAATCCGTGTTTTTGTATTGTTCAGGGAAATAGCAGAAGTGGATTAACTGGATCATGTGGAATTTCTGTTCTTAATTTTTTGATAAATTTCCATACTGTTTTCCATAGTGACGGTACCAGTGTACATTCCCACCAGCAGTGTTTGAGGGTTTTCTTTTCTCCTCAGCCTCGCAAGCATATGTTATTTCTTGTCTTTTGATAACAACCATTCTGACAGGTGTGAGATGATACCTCATGGTGGTTTAGATTTGCATTTCGCCATGATAAGGGATGATGACCATATTTTCATGTGTGTGTTGGCTTTCTATATGTTTTCTTTGGTGAAATACCTATTGAGATCCTGGGCCCATTTTTTAATGAGCTGTTTGTTTTTCTGTGGTAGAATTGTACGCATTAATTATACATTTTAGATATTTTCCCATTGTTAGATATATGATTTGCATATTTCTTCTTCTGTTCAATGGGTTGATCTTTCATTTTGATGATGGTTTCTTTTGCTGTTCAGAAGCTTTTTAGTTTGATGTCATTCCATTCATTTTATTCATCTGGTACACTTGTTTTCTGTTATTTATTCCTCTGGTACACTTGTTTTCTGTTTTAGATATGTATTGAAAATTTCTGCTCAATCTTCTTTGTCTCTAAAACTTTCAAATATTCAGTTTATGTTTTCTGTTCTAGTTTCCAGTTCTGTAATTTTCTCATTATCTGTGTCTGAAAGGTTGTTTTATTTCTCTACTGAGCTTAATTTCAGTAGATGTGTTTTCATTTAAGAAACTATTTGTTGGGCCTCCCTGGTGGTGCAAAGGGTTAAGCACAGTACTGTGAAGCAATCCTCAGCCTCTGCAGCACGAGTTCCATCCCCTGCTGGCCAGGGAGCTTCTCCCGCCTCACCTGCTGCTCCCCTCAGCAGTGTATTTCAGTCAGTCTGCCTGTTCTGTTTCCCACTCTGTCTCTGGTGAATCTTCTCACCCTCCCTACCTCTGGACTGTACCCCAGTTCTTGTATACATAAATAAATCTTTAAAAAAAAGAAATTATTGGTTTTGTTTTCCAATTGCCATTTTCTATCTTTCATTGTGATTTGCCTTTTAAAAATAATTTTAAGCATATGTATTTTGGTAATCTCTTATTCTATACTTTTACTTTTGGATTTTGGGGGGTGCTAATTTTTCTGATCTTGTACCTGTAATTTTCCTAGTGGTTTGTTTCCTTATTTTTTTTTTAAGATTTATTTATTTTATACAAGAACTGGGATATAGGCCAGATGCTCGGGAGGGTTAGAGGATTCACCAGAGACAGAGTGGGGAACAGAACAGGCAGGCTGATGAAATACACTGCTTGAGGGGAGCAGCAGGCAAGACAGGAGAGGTCTGCTTGCCATGTGGGTTGCTCCGAGGCCGGCTGGGATCGAACTGGCTCTGCAGAGGCTGTGGACAGCTGTGGCACTCAACGGCCTGTGCCAGCAGGGGAGGCCCTGTTTCCTTATTTGGTTTGTAATTTTTCACTGGGAGTTCATTTTCAGCGGTATTTATTAATTTTGTGAGAATTGAATGTAATCTTATTTGAGAAATTATTACTAAAGAGTGGTTCTATATTTGCTTGTGCCAGATAAATCAGTTTTCCCAGTACGTGATCAATTTTTCTGATACTGAACTCTCAGCAATGGAGCTCTTACATCATAGAAACTATTCTTTGGAAATGCAGAAAACTTGTACTTAGATTGTATTCTAGAAAAGGGCTGGAACTAGGAAGGGAGATTAGATGGATCACTTGGAAAAGAGAGAGAGAACCTACCAGATGCCATTTCTAGTGCTTCTGAATAAATAACTGAGCTCATTAGTATCCAGCATGTTAAATTCTGAAAAACCTGGAAGGAACATAGTCTCATCATTGCCAAGATAAATCTTCATTCCACACTGACAACAAGTAGCAGCTTGCATTCCAAAGGACACAGGGCTGGAAAATCCATGTTCTGTTCTGTACTTAACACCTTCAGTACGTTCAAGCTGCTCTTCCCTTCGCTGAAAACCGAGTGCACAAAACTTTATTAAATATGATTAGTTATCTGAGAATTCTGAGTTCTGCGATACATGTTGGTCTCCTGCAAGTACACACATACTTCTTAGGTGACACTAGATAGAGCTGTCTAGTGGCTTCCATAGCAAGGGACTGATTTAAAAGTTTAGGACTACATTCTGCTGTTTCTTATTTGATATTTAGTATGGCAACACTATTTAGTGCCTGGGTGGGGCCACCTCTGAGCCCAGGGTATACATCAGCTACCATGTTTCGGGACAGCAACATAGCAGGAGGGGAGAGTGTTCTGGAAATCATATTGTGTGTGAAAAGTTCACGGAGCTGAGGATATCCAAAATGAAGATAAGAAAGTTGGGGGGCAGATAAAAATGCTGCCCTGTAGGTGAATGCGTTCCTCCCCAAGGAGCGGGATTTTCAAAGAATCAGATTTTACCTGAACATGATAGACCTGTTTTGAAGAATTATTTGAAACTGGAAAACATTATCTTAGAAGGAAGTCATCTTCCTATTTTTGGAAGTGACCACCCCAGATCAGAAAAATCCCCTCTTCCTTGAGTATAACCATCCTCGGGTTTGTGTGCAGACTGTTCTGTGCGGCTGGGCACTGAGCTCCTATCAGGGGACCAAAGGCCTATGTCTCAACATGGTGCTTGAGGCCCAGGCACCTTGCCAGGCCCCACATCTGCAGCCGCCTTCATTCATTGTGCAGTTCCTCATGTGGAGACTCTGCCCTCCAGGCAAACAGATACTCATATTAGGGATTTTCATGCTGCTCCTCATATTTGTGAAGTAATGGGTATTTTCTTTTTTCATTGTAGAAATCATTTTAGAAATTGAAGATAAACAAATGAACTTCCACAAACAAAATAGCATTCTTTTCATGGTTGCAAATGTAATGCATATTCTTGGTAAGAAATATAGAAAAGTATATGGAATAAAAATAGTCACACAGATTCCCGTCTCCATGGCATGATCATCCTTAACATTTTAGTGCATTTAATGCCAGTATTTTCACGATGTATAACTGCATGCATATATATGTCATATGCATATTTATATAAATAAAAATAAACTACAGCGATGCATACACAGATCCCTTTTTAAATTAAAATTGGGTTATTTACTTTTCACAATATATTATACATCGTGAGCAATGACTTTTGTCATTAAAACACGAACATGTGATTTTAATAGCTCTATTATATTCTGTGCACAAATTTACCCAAGTCACATTAATTTTCAACATTTTCCCATTGAATATTTTCAGTGTCTCTACCATTTCAGTGTTACAATGAACGCTGTGATCAACACTCTTATACAAATATCTTTGTATATATCTTTGATTATTTTCTTAAGACATTTACTAAGTGTGGGATCAGTGGGTCAGTGGATCTAATTTGTAAACCTTTTGATAGAAATTGTCCAGGTAATCTCCAGAAAGATTTTAGCAATTTGCATTCCCATTATTGGTAAATGAGACTTTCAATTCTCAGTTCTTTCATCAATTCTAAACATGCTCTTTAAAAATTAATTTTGCCAATTTGATAAGCCAAAGTGGACTTTTAATTCCAATGTAATTTATTTCATTAGCAAGATTTAGTATTCCTTTTTATGGTATTTGATTTAAATTTCTTCTGATGATGATTGCTTCCTCATCTTTGCTAATTTTTTTTATTAGCATTTGTCTTGTTCTTATTAACAAGACAAATGTGTAAAGAAACTCCTTGTAATGTGTTTTTTTGTTTGTAATTTTTTATATTTGTTTTTCACTATTGACTTACAAAAGGTTTTCCAGAAATTATTTGGTAAAACCATCCATCTTTTGTATTTTTCTAGTTATAAAATTTATGCTTGGAAAGAAGTCTTTTCCAACCTTAAAATTAGATAAATATCCATTTATGTGTTATTCTAATCTTATAGCATTTAAACACTTCTTACCATTAGTCTTTTATATATATTCTGGGGTGTGAATCTAGCTTATTTATTTTTCCATTTAGGTAACTAGTTTTCCCACTCTGTTTAGTGAATATCCTTTCCTTCTCCATTATCTGGAAAACCATCAAAACATATTCATACATTGTTACTATATATTTATATTTATTGGAATTTGACAGTAAGTTTATCAATCTTTTGAATGTCATTTATTCAAGATTGACAAAATGCTGGTGATGGTTGAAGCTGGGTAATGGCGTGCAGGAAGTTCTCTTTTGTGCTTAAAATATTCTCTAATAAAATGATTTGATTATAATTATCCTTACAGGACATCTAAGTCATCATATTCAAGCCCCTCTCTTTTCACATTCAACATCTAGTCATTAATGACATGTAATGCATATTCTTGTAAGAAATACAGAAAAGTATATATAATATACTTTTCCTAACATGGTCTTTAGAACATCACTGCTGCCCTTCAGCTGAGGCAGCCCTTCAGCTGAGGCAGCCCTCTTGCCTTCCCTGGGCCTCCAGGCTGTGGAGCCATCCTCATTGCTCCAGCCATCCTCATACCCCCTCCAGCCTAGCCCCCGCCCCATCCTACCCATTGCCTCACCCACCTACTGCTCTGGGCTCCTTTCCAGCCAAGCCCCAGTGTGCCCTGGACCATGGCCTGAACCTGCTCTGCTTCCTCTCACTCGGGCTCACTGGCACTCAGCTCCCTGTCTTTCCCCCCTTTTATCTATCTGGTAAACTTGTGTGGCCCCTGGAGGGCACCAGCCTCGGGAAGCCCTCCTGGGTCCTCACTGCAACTGCAGCCCTGAGCCAGCCAGCTGGTCTCCTGGGGCTCCCCCCACACCATTGTGTATTTGCTCAAATGGCTGGTCTTATGGGGACTGGGGCCACGCTTGTTGGTGTAAGCTTAGTGCCTAGCATGGATCCATGGAGGGTTGATGTGTAAAGAAAAAGAAAATATGCCTCAACCCACAGGAAAGAGATAGTTGTCCTAAATTGGAATTAATCATGGCAATTTTTCTGTCTCATTTCCTAAGTCTGGTTGCCCCTCCAGGTTCTGTCGTAAGGAGCGGCAGATTTACCATTAAACTAATGGAGCTTCAGCTTCAGAGCCCCTCAGGTACCTATACCTTCAGGACTTCAGGAAGAGCTTGGAAATGTGTTCACAGGCTCATATAGTAATTTAACATTTGAGGAATACACATCTTGCCTTTCAGTCTCCTCTCTTGTTGGGTGGCGGTAAAACCACACAGGTGCTTTGGGGTCTGGATGAGGGAAAGTTGAGTTGGGGATGGAGTGATTGGGTGCAGTTGGATGTGCGGCCATTTCTCCGTATGACTGTCTTCCTCACGTGGGGACAGAGACGGCCGCGCGTGTCCACTCTGATGCTTCTGCTGAATCTTATGACAAAAATGCAGAGCCAGATGGCCTGGCAAGGTGAGTGTGGTGCCTGGATATCTAGGGCCACAGGCATGCGGATGCTGAAGACACTCAGTTTGTAGTTTATAGTATTAAAAGCTCACCTGTGACAAACTCCTGTCATCACATATGGACAGTTAGACTTGTCAAAAGGGTCATCGCTTCTGGTCTTTTGGCTAAGGTCAGGTGTAGGAAAGTAGGAACTGTGGTATTATACTTTGGAATCTTTCTGACGGGAATTGAGCAAAAGAGAATTTTCCAGAACTCTTGTGTGCCAGGTGTGCCCCATAGTGATGGCCACATGTTCCCTTGGGGGAGTGAGGACTGTGTGTGTTGGTGTCTGGCTGGACTGGCCAGGGCGGTGGAGTGAAGGTGGCAAAGGAAGTCCGTGGGCCTCACAGTGGCTCCATAGAGTCTCGTGACCCATGTGCAGAACCAAACTACCCTCTGCCCTGCCAGTGGTAAATGATATTATTACAAAATTATCATTCCATGAAGAGGTGGTCTGAGATTGGGTAGTCAGAACTCTAGAAAAAAAGTCATCACAAAGGTGTGTCAGAAAAGTTCACTCTAAAAATATCATGCTGCTATAAACATAGGGGTGCAGGTGCCCTTTGGAATTAATGTTTCTGTGTCATTTGGGTAAATACTCAGGAGTGGAATTGCTGGATCATATGGAAGCTCCATCTTTAGCAGGTTGAGGAATCTCCACACAGCTCTCCATAGTGGTTGGACCAGTGTGCACTCCCACCAGCAGTGCAGGAGAGTTCCTTTTTCTCCACATCCTCACCAACATTTGCTGTTGCTACTTTTTTTAACATGTGCCATTCTCACTGGTGTAAGATGGTATCTCATAGTTTTGATTTGCGTTTCCGTGATTACAAGTGATGTTGAACATTTTTTCTTATGCCTGTTGGCCATTTGCATTTCCTCTTTGGAGAAGTTTCTTTTTAGCTCTTCTGCTCATTTTTTGACTGGGTTATTTACTTTGTTTTTGTTGAGTCTCATCAGCTCTTTGTAGATTTTTCTGATCAATTCTTTATCATTAGTGTTGTGTGCTATTTACAATAGCTAAGCTATGGAAACAACCCAAATGCCCAAAAATAGATGACTGGATCAAGAAGATGTGGTACATATACACCATGGAATATTACTCAGCAATCAAAAAGATAAACTCATGCAATTTGCAGCAACATGGATGGTGCTGGAAGGGATCATGCTCAGTGAAATAAGCCAAAGGAAAAGAAAATACCAGATGGTCTCGCTCATAGCAGGAATTTAGAAAACCTAAATAAGGGACCAGGAAAAAGACTAATTATAATAAAGTAAAAATCAAAATCAACAAGCAACTATAAACCAGAGACACAGTATGGAGGAGGGTAGGAGGGAGTAGGATCAAAATAAGGTGGGGTGGGAATTGTACGGGGATTATAACCAAGATGAAAATGCATACATTGCATAAAAATGAAAAATGATATAAAAATATATAAAATTTAAAAAAAGAAAAAAATCATGCTGTTTTTGTGGTAAAGGTAGTGTTTACCACCTCTTTAAAAATGTGTAACTTGTTTTGATTTTAAGTAACCACTTGCATTTGTAGTTCATCTTGTGTTTGCCTGCGCTCTTTTTCTTAAAGATGGCCTCCAAGTCTGAAAAGCCTCAGGGCCCATGCATGAGCCACTTGGGCCTCTCTCGGGGTGGCAGCTTCCTGGTGATGCTGAGGCTGGTTTTTTGCTTCACATGCTTAGTTTTGAGCTTATGCACCCCTGCTGGGTGCTGACTCTGATTCCCCCTCACCCCCAAGGCCATCGGAGCCTCTGCTTCAGTTTACCTTTGGTCTCACCACTGCCTACTCTCGCCCCAGTTTCTTTCACTGTTTGGGTCACACTCAGTGCATCTTGTTTTCTCAACTACTCTTCCCTGTGTCTTCTTTTGACACATTTTTGCATTTACTGTCATCTCTGAAGTGAATATCTCTGTGGTCCGATATAGACCCCCGTGGCAGCTTCCTGTCTTAGTACAAACAGTTTTTTTTTTTCTTTCTTCTTATTTTACTTTATACAACTGGTGCACGAAATTCTGGAGATTCAGAAAATCCACTCCCTGCAGCCATTGCAATCTACTCCATGAGGTTATTTCTTTTCCTCCCTTGGGATAAAACTCAGGCAAAGCTTCATAGCTTCACCTCGCTAATAAAAGCATCCTCTCGTCACAAATTGTCTTGTTCTATAATTAATGCACAGGCCACTGTAATAACACGTTCACCTTCAGAGCAGATGTTCTCATGGGGGCTCCCATGGCAGAGTAGTGAAGAGAGATGCCCTGGAGATAGGGGCCTGGGTCTGTGCCTGCTGGTGTGTGACCAGGGGCAGTAACTTCTCTCTCCAAACTCCCACTCTGCTCCCCTACACAGTGACAGAGATAAGATCAGAGTGATGTTGCACGGTTGTCACGAAACTTCATCCCTGGTTGCAGCGAGGCGGGTGTGTTCTTACACATTCAAATGGGGTACAGATACATGGACTTGAGCAACCCAACCTGTTTTATCAGCAACTGGTGTATCCCAGGACCCTTCTGAGAATTCGTTTTCTATGTGGTTGGGGAGTGATTCTGCAAAATGTTCTGTGGCTGGAGGTGTCCTGTCTCAGGACAGGGAAGCTGCAGCGGTGGGAGGCTGCCACAGGTTTTCAAAATAAACCAGTTCCTTCCTGTTTTGCCTTTCACTCATACTTTAGCGTTTTGTAACTAATAGAGATAAACATCTGTATATATATTTTTTATGGGCGTGACAGAGCCAGGCTTGCTTTTTATTGTTTTTTAATAAAATGTGTATTGATTTACCCTGGGTTTCAGTGCTATATAAATTTCAGGAGTTAAGCCGCACACCTGGAGGGGTGTCCGTCCCACACCCCACATGCTACCACAGGCGGGGCCACTTGCTGTCACTGCTGTTCTCAGGTGGACCCTCTGCTCGTCTCTCCCACGAGCCAGCCTTCCCTCTGGTTACCTCCATGTCGTTCTGAGTCTAAGACTTGTCTTGTTGTGATTTGTTAGCTCGTTGTCTTTCTTTATATTCCACCTGAGTGACAACATCTAGCATCTGTCTTTGACTTGATGACTTCTGTAGCTTAGCATCATCGCCTTGGTTCCATCCCTGTCATGGTGCAGGACATGCTTCCGTCCTCTCTACCAGGTGGATAGTGTCCCTTGAGGGTCCGTGCTGTTTGTTTCTTCCACCTGGCCACCAAGGGACCAGGGTTCAATCCCCTGCCTTGGCTGTGCTGAATGCTCTTCAGTGACTGCAGGGACGCAGCTGTCGATGTGAATGAGTTTTTTCATTTTCTTTACATTAACACCTAGGAGTGGAATTGTTGAACCCTAAGGCATTTCCTTTTTTTAATTTTTTTTTACAGCTGATTATTCATAGTTTATTTTAGTCTCAAATTAGAAATCAAAAAGATCTTACTTTTTTTTAATCATTTCTCGCATTTTTATGTATCAATATAAACAGCGTTCATTCTAAGTTTACATAAAGGTCTTTGCATAAATATGCTATCATTTTCCTTATAAGCCATGTAAGTAAAATTAAAAAAAAATTTAAAAAAGAAAAGTGTTTGCATAGGAAATTAATATAGGTAATTGACATTATATGGCTTATAAGGAAAATGATAGCACATTTATCCTTTTTTGGTTTTTAAGGAATCTGCACACCATTTCTCTAGCAGCTGCACCAGCTGATGTTCCCATCAACCTGTACATGGGTTTCTTTTTCTCCATCTCCTCATCAACAACTGTTGTTTCTTAGAGAACCAGGTAAGATGGAGCCAGGCTGCAAAACTAGCCTCCCACATGCAGGTGCAGAGGGGGCTCCCTTTGGGGGAGACACTTGAAAGAGGAGCCAGCAGCATGGCAGCCTTAAAAATAAGTGCCCCACAGTCATCTTGGTGTGTCTCTGCACCTCAGCCCGGCCACACATGATAGAGATGGGACTGCTCCTGCAAGGGAGCGATAAGATGCCATGAGGAAGAGGCTGTGGATGGATGAGGTTTAGAAAAAAGTTACAAAGAGCTCTTTAATTAAGTCTTCCTTTCACCCTTATTAAAATTCCGGGAAGATTACCAAGGAATTTGTACTCTATCTCAGAAACAAATCATAACAATTTCATCAGGCCGCCCTGGGCTGCCTGGAGTATTGCTTATTATTTCACCGTGACTTCATAAGTGGGAAAATGTAGATGGGAACACTTAGAAAGCCCTCAGCCAGGCCTGCCTTGCTGACACTAACACAGAAAGTCGTTGGCCACTTAAAAGAGTTATGCAACGTAAATTAAAGACATAGCCTGCTCAAGTTCACCCACACGTACTTGGAGCCTGCGGGCCCGTTCACACAACAGTAACTTCATCGGTGATGTTCATGAGACCTGCAAACTCAGAATCCTCCAAGGTGTTTTTAGGCTGATTGAACACTCCAGGGGTGCTCTGTAAGATGGTCCATCCTACCTAAGTTTAAAACTATTATATAATAAGAACAGAAAGTCTCATAAAAAGCTGTGAACACTCTGTGAAGTTAATCCATGCCAGTCTTGATGTCCTGGAGATAAACAGACCTGGAGTTGAGGATTAATAGTAATAAAAATAATCATTGTAATAACTGTTATTTAAGGAACATTTACTTTGCATTGAACTCTGTGTTAACAGCTTCCTCTTTTATACTTTTAATAGTTTAAGATCAGTCTTGTTCTTTTCCCAGTAAGAAAACAAAACTTTATTTTTTAAATGAATATGAAATTTTTTAAATATATATTTTCTAAATATATATATTTAGATGAAGTAGTTATTTTACACCCTTGTTAATTTTTTTACAACATAGCATTTTCTCCCTCAATGTGGTCACAGTAGTTTTCCCACCACCAAAGCACCCATAGTTCCCCACTATAGTCCAGCTCCATCCACGTTGCTGCAAATGGCATGAGTTTACCTTTTTGATCTGCTGAGTAGTATTCCATTGTTTACCTTGATCCACTCACCTGTTCAGGGGCATTTAGGTTGGGAAATGGTACTTTAGAAGAGTAAATACAATAAACATAGGGGTACAGGTGTTCTTTTGAATCAATGTTTTTGTGTACTTTGGGTAGATCCCTAGGAGTGGATTTGCTGGGTCATATGGTAGCTCCATTTTTAGTAAACTGAGCCACATGCCCCAAAATAGATGCCTGGATCAAGAAAATGTGGTATATATACACAATGGAATACTATTCAGCAATGAAAAAGATAAAGTAATGCTATTTGCAGCAACATGGATGGAGCTAGGAGGAATTATACTAGTGAAATAAGCCAGAAGAAAAAAGAAAAATAAAGGATAGTTTCATTTATAGCAGGAATACAGGGGAACCAAATAAGACAGCCCTGTAAAAAAATAATAACAGGACAAAACACAACAAAGCAAAAACAGACCATTATAAACCAGAGACATCCTGCAAGGGGGGAGGTGGGAGAGGGACCAGAGGGAGGGAGGGAGCAGCACAGGGGACTGAGGTGATGGTGCACGGGTGCCTTGGGGAAGGAAACCCTATGGGGACTCCACCTGGGGAGGGAAGCAAACATTCTTTAAAAATAAACAATGATGCAAAAAATATAAAAAGAAAAAGAAAATAAAAGAAAAGAAGAGTAAATACAAATTCTGTGGTTAAGTTCTGAGCAGGATCTGAACCAGGATCTGTCTTTCTGAGCCCAGGGCTTAGTTTTCAACTGTTTCCTTTTTCTTGTTCACCCTGTTCCAGACTCAGAATTCTCTCAGCTTCTTGCTTATTTAATCTCAGCCCATTTTTCTGGATTCCATTTATTCCAGTTGTACCTTTACTTGGAGACAACTTCATATGGGGGTGGGGGAGGAAGAAAGTGTCTTGCAGGATGACTCTTTGCCTGCTCGCAGCTCCTCTGTGCGGTGGGGCACATCTGCTTAGACCTCCAGCTTCTGCCCTCCTCTGCTGGACGACGACCCAGCCAATGGCCTGGTCCCTATTCCCGGCTAGAGAATTAGGGCAGTGGAGAAAGTATACAGAAATGTGGGGGTGGTGGTTGCTTTGGCAAAAAGCAATAGTTATTTGTAGGAAAATAAAAAAGAACGAGGTGGGAGGCTAGTTGCCAGGGGGTGAAAAGAAGGGCACCTGTGGGCCAGGAGAGGGGTCCCTGGGCACTAGGGAGGAGTCGGGGGTCGTGGAGGGAGTTGTAGGGGCAAGTGATGCAGGGGAGAGAGCCAAGGAGTGAGGGGCCAGAGCAGCAGGAGGTGGGCGGTGTGGCTGTGTGAGTTTGGGGGCCGGTGAGAGTGAGGGATGCCTTTTGGAGTCATCCAGGGAGGTGGGGCTCTCTGGCCGGTTTACTTAGTTTTCACTTTGGTTGTATTTCTGCTCAAGTGAGTCCAGGTCAAGGCCCATCCCTGCAGGCGCCTGCTGCAAAAGTCATACAGACTTCTTGTTAAATGCCTGCTTTAGTTTGTATGGTTGTTTACTTTGTATTATTTGTGATTCACGTTTATCTGTTTTTTATTGGATTCTAAAATCTTGGTTGTTGGCACAAAATCTCGCACTGGGAGCTCTTTGGTTTTAATGGACAGATTTCTTTGTCAACCTGGGAGGGAAGGTGTGTGTGAAATGAACATGTTGCAGGGATCAGGAGGTTTTGTTTTTGTATAATTCTCTTGAAGCTAGAATAGTTGCCTTCCTTTGGTTTCCATAACCCTTTGGTATAGACTGTATTTAAAGTCAAGACAATTAGGCAGCTATATTGAGACAAATAGTTAACACACAGAAATGCTTAAACTTCCTCACATGAAGGCTAGTTGTTGAGCAGCTGCTCTGTGCACCAGCATCAGACTTCATAGCTGGAGATGAGGGTGAGCTGAGAAAGCGGCCTGTGCCCTCGGCTCCCTGCGGGAGGGGTGGAGGCTTGTCCCAACACAGCCCCGCAGGCTGTGTCCTGAAACAGGTTGTGTGTGGCGTAGCTTGTCCTGTTCTGCAGAAATGCTTCCAGTCCTCATAAACCCCACAGTGTAACATTTCCTGCACGGGTTTTGGTGCAGAAAAAGGAATTGGCAGAAAGTTTCAGACTTGCAAATACAAATTAACTGCCCAAAGGAATTTCAACAAGGAAAAAAGAATCTTGTACCCACCCCGACTTATCAATTGAAACACCATCCAGCAAGTCCAACCTTTACGGATTTATAGTTAAGAAAACAGACCAAATGGGCCTGAAATAGGACACTGCCGGCCCGAATGCCTTGCCCCTAGGCATCCCTTGCAGGCATCCAGGCTGCCGGGTTTGCTGCCCCTGGCATGATGGAACCCTCAGGAATGAACTGCGAGAGGACAGTATTTGTCTGTTTGTTGCTGTGATCCTGGAACACAGACACGTGACAGACATTCCATAAATACGGGATTAATAAATACAAGAATTCAAGTCTCAGTTTATTTTTTTAAGATTTATTTATTTACGCATACAAGAACTGGGGTACAGGCCAGAGGTGTGGGGGGTGAGAGGATTCACCAGAGACAGAGTGGGGAACAGAACAGGTGGATCTACTGAAATACGCCGCTGAGGGGAGCAGCAGGGAGACAGGAGAGGTCTGCTGCGCCATGTGGGTAGCTCCCTGGCTGGGGATCAAACTCATGCTGCGGTGGCTGTGGATAGCTTCATAGGTTGCATCTTAACCCCTTGAGCCACCAGGGAGGCCCCTCAAGTCTCAGTTTAAATGTTGCCTCCTCGGTGAAGCTTCCTGTCATCTTCCCAGGCAAGCACGTTGCTTATTTCCTGGTATCGCATCGCCCCTGGGTAGTCTGGGGTGCCCTACTGATGCCATAACACACAGGACTTCATGCTTCAGCCGTAGGCTGCATGGGCTGCCAGAATGGAATCCTGCAGACATTTGTTTCTCACGGTTGTGGAGTCTGGAAAGTCCCAGATCAAGATACCAGCAGAGCTGGGGTAGGCGACCCCCTCTTCTGAGCTGACACATTGCTCTTCTCCCCTTCTCTTTCTGTGGGGACCTCATGCTCGTCTTCTGACATTTCTTCTTTTTCCTTTCCTCACTAGGGCACTTATTCACCATGAGGGCGCCGCCCTCGTGACCTCAACTAAATCACTTTCCAAAGGCCCCACCTCCAAAAATCATTGACTTTTCAGGGGATACAAGCCTTCAGTTCCTGCTGACCTGTTTGGTCAACTCCCCATGACGCTGTAGATTTCTGCCTTTCCTCTCTGAGCCTCAAGTCACTCCACTGAGATATTTAAATATTTACGTAAATATGACTCATTTCTCCTTACAAATTTTCAAATAAGGATTACCTCATTTTCATAAAGGTACAAGTAAACCTACAAATCAAATGCTGTGAGAAAATGGAAAAGACAGAAATGATTATGATTCAAGATGTATGTTAGTATTCTTGCTGTGCAGTAAAATGCTCAAAAAGTAACTCTCCTTTGACATGCTACAAATTTTATCAACCTTACTTTTGCAGCCCTCTTAGCACCCTCAGCTTCCAAAACATACATCTTAGGAGTTCAGTCCATCCAGTCTCCAGAAGGCCCGTGGTGACATGGCTTTGGAGACAGAGGCTCAGAGAGGCCAAGTCAGTGGCTCTGGAGGTACAGAGGGGCCAGTGAAGGCGGAGAACAGAACGTGGAGCTCTGAGTGTGAGCCTGCCCTCTGCCCCACGGCTTTTCCCTGGCACCAGAGAGCGCCGGGCCCTTTGCAGAAGGTGGTGGGGTTAGAAGAGCAAGGAGAAGAAGCAGTGTAGGCCGCCTTATCCCGCCACCTTCCTCTTGACAGTCCCAGGAACAGGAACGAGGCAGAGGGAGGCCTGTCTGGCAGGTGAGCACAGCTCTGTGGGCTGGGGCTGGGGCAGGGGATGCAGCAGCCAACCTGCAGATGTGAGGCCTGCTGCAGCATCCGTGTGCCAGCACACCTGGCTGGGGGCCTGCAGGCGCAGCTTGCTGACTTCATCCTGAAATGGTGCCTGTCAGAAGCCATGCTGCTGGAAGCGCTGCAGGTCTAAGCCAGAAGGAAGCCCCCTAAAAGCTCCGTTATGCTTCAGTTCCCATTCACTCCCCACCGACCCCTACTGTGCTCCCGTTGCTTCCAAGCACAGGCATGGGGGGCTCTCCATCGGGGTGTCACAGAAGGCTGAGGACTCGGCTGTGGCACATTACTGTGTCTCTGCCGCCTGGCAATCAAGAGTGACGAGTGGTGACCGAGGGCTCACAGGCGCCCATCTGGCACCTTGAGAGGCTGCACGTCCATTTCAGGAGTTCAGGAGGAAGTCAGAAAGCTGTCTCCATGTTGCACCTTCTCAAACATCACCACAGAGCGACATTTTAGTGGCCAAAAAGCAGTGCCAATTTTCTTATTGACATTTTTCCAAATTGTGAGAAAAATGTATATGTTAATATATATACATATATCATCTCTGCATATATATGTCTGTCTAAATATGCATATACATATAGGTGAGAATTTATAATTTAGGAGTCCCTTTGTGTGGGAGACGAAATCAGGGGAGGCCTTGGGACTTAGATGGTGTTGCTGCAGCTGTTCATGGAGACTGAGATGAGGCTGAGAAATTCCGTTTTGCCAAATAGACCTCAGGAAAGCTGAAAAAGACAATTGTCTTCAAATATTACTTGGGCAAATAAATCATTAATACTTCAAAAGTAAGAAAAAAAAATGGCCTCATTTCATTCCCTAACTGCCTGAATGAGAACACCGGTTAGAAAAGTAAGAAATTTGTAGAGGCAAGATGTAAAAAAACGTAGGCTGAGGATGCTGGAAACCACCAGCCACTGCTGAGATGGGCAGGGTGAGGAAGTGGTCGGCTCCTGGAGGCGGTGGAAGCTCTTGTGAAGGCCACACCCCTGGGAACTGGGCCCTCAGTATTACCCAAGTCTCATACTTAATTAGAATTCGAGACAGTGCTCCCCTCATTACATGACCACCCTGTTAGCCACTCCCATGTAGAAAAATAAATAACAGGTAAATTCATCTGGACAGTGGCAAGAAAAAAGTTATCTCTGGGGAGGACCCCAAAAAGAGGCTCAAAGCCAATCAGAGAGATAAAAATTGAAGTATCACTGAAAGAATTGGAAGTCTGTGTTGCCCATTATCAGCAATAATGCCAGGGCTCGTAACCATGGCAACAACAAACTTAAAACAGCTCAGCCCCTGACTACATTGACACACTCCCCATATTAAAGTCTCAGCTGAAGAAAATGTGCGTTCATCTCCAATAATCAAATGTGCTTATCTCGGTATCTGTTGTCAGTATAATGTTTTCAGCTTTCAACAAAAATTTCTGAGGCGTACCAAAAGGCAAGAAAGAATGTGGTTTAATAAGACAAACCCTTATTAGGATGAGACTCAAGTATGACAGGGAATTTAAAATAGGTATAATGATTAATATGTTAAATGCTCTAATGGAAAAGTCACACTCTATGGAAGATCTAATGCGTAATTTCAATGGCAAGATGGAAGCTTTAATTGGACATCAATGAAAATGTTAGAAACAAAAAACACAGGAAGAGAAGTCAGGGATGCCTTCAGTAGGTAGCAATTTCATTGCTTAAAAGTTGTGGCTAAACATTCGCAGCAAGGTGGATGGAGCTGGAAGGAATTATACTCAGTGAAATAAGCCAGAAGGAAAAAGAAAAATATCAGATGGTTTCACTTACAGCAGGAATATAGGGGAACCCAATAAGACATCAGTGTAGAAAAATAATAACAGGACAAAACACAACAAAGCAAAAAAAGACAATTCTAAATAGAGACATCCTGCAGGGGAGGGCCAGGGAGGGAGGAGCACAGGGCGCTGAGGTGATGGTGCACAGGTGCCTTGGGGAAGGAAACTCTATGGGGACTCCACCTGAGGGGGTGGGGGAAGCAAATATTGTTTAAAAAAATTAAAAAAAAAGTGGCTAAAAATCAGGGTGTTTTTTTCCCCCCTTAAATAGTCATACATTCAAAAAATGGAGCTCACTACTTCCCTAGGGGATAAGAAATCTCATTTGACTTGAGTTTCTTCCCAGGTTTACTGATTTTAGATGGGAAATTCCAGCTTTACTTGGGAAGAGAGAAAGGAACCCAGTGTTGATGTATATTTATGCTGATGCAAGGTGAAACCAAGTTAGCCTCTGTTGGGCAGATAGCAGCTGGCTTTTGGTGATTTCTGATCCTTCATTTTTCCCACTGTCTTGAGCTCGATACCTGTTATTCCTATATATAAACATCAACTTAAAGCTCGGGATTGCTGTGTGAGCTGTACGGATTCTTAAGTACTCGTACAATGAATTTCCAGCGGATTTCTGAACTTAGCCTATAATAGGGATTCTGAAGTTTATATCCCGCTGTTATTTAAAATACCTTTAAAACTAAAAACAGCATTTATATTCCCATAATGTCCTCCACTGTCAATATTTATTTTATGTTCAAATACTGCATTTCTGTAGCTAAACATTTATATTAAACGAATCAGAAGCTCATCTGTTCTCCAAATCTCTCTGAAAACAGTGATTCCAGAACCTTCCTGGTCTGTGGGCTTTCACTGCTACCCCCACATTACCTCCTTCCCCTCCCCACAGGTCTCCTGCTAGCAGGCGAGCAAAGTGAGTATTTCCTTTGTGGGAGATTCTGACATTCTTTCTCCTTCTTACAGTTTCGGAATTCCCCAGATAGAGTCTTGCTGGGAGATGGAGTTTCCCTTCATTATAAATGCCCAAGGCCCTAACACTTAGTCTCCGGCCTCCAACCTCTGGCAGGCAGTGGGGAGCTGCACAAGGTCTGATCCAGCAAATGCATTCACCCAAGACTCTGACTTAGACCTAGTTAGTGGCGCGCGGTGTCTGCGGTGGTGGAAGATCCATGGTGGTTGTGTCAGCAGAGCCACGAGGACCAGGGTCCCGTATGCAGGGCAGCAGGGCAAGCTTGACCACTAAGTCCAGTGACTGTGGTGGAGAGCTCATAGATGGGTCCTCCCCGGTACCCAGCTTCCCTTGTCATCTTATGCTTCTCAAACCTGGTTCTCCTGGCATCCAACCAGCTGTGAGCCAAACAGGATGTGCAGAAAAGGCCTAGGTAGGGAGTGCGGCTGGAGAGAATCCCTCCAATGATGAGCAATTCCGCTCCCATCTCCAGGCCACATTGAGGGCCCAAGCCAAGAGGAAGCACCTTGCTCTTGGCTTGTCACCTCCGTTGCATGTCCTGGTGGGTCCTGGTACGGTCGTGCCTCTGGTTGGTACATCCCTTGACTGATTCAGCTGATGGGTCCTTCTCAAATGATGTTTGGAATTTATGTTTGTAATGTTGCTATTTAAGGGCAAAAAGGGAGTAATTTAAGCATTTTTCTTGCTGTTCATGCGTTGATGCCAGTGTTTGAAAGAAAAGTTATACAAGACTTCTCCAGTTGAAAGCATCTGCCTCCCTTTCTCTAGCCGTTTGAACCATATCACTCAAAGTCAGTGGGCAAGATATAAAACTGCTGTGTCCCTCCTGCTTCCTCCATCCAAATAAATAAGCAGAATATGTGGCATTTCCACCAAAGGCAGCAAGACAAGACATCCCATTTCACGCTTCGGCAATCTGACTAAGGAAACAAATATAGATTTTTCTTCCCAATGCCTTCAGGTTATAAGGCAAGTTGATTAAGGCCTCCCTTTAAGACCCACCAGAGAAATAATGGATGATGGAGTGTGCTTCCCTTTAAGGGGAGGAGGGTATGTCTAATACTGACTCTCCTAATCAGTTTGACGTGAAGCATATTTCTCACAGATGTGGTTCTCCAACCATCTTGTGCAGGGAGACAAAGCTGAATGGATTGCAGTTTCCTGTTAGCTAAGAATAAATTAAATCATGTTCTTTTCTCTTCTTTACCACTCCTTTGTGGATTCAATTTCCATGTAGACATGTCTGATATATTTTTTGGGAGGAGTTAATAAATTGCTTTTTCCTTTCATCATATGGATATAATTCTTGCTTTTCCTTCCTTCCCCCACTGCCAATGAAATAATACAGACGGAAAAAATTGAGAAGAGTGTCCTGGGTGGTGATATTAGTGTGACTGTTGAGAGACCACACAAGAGTTGATTATAAATACTGATGGTCCAGAACTTTCCCCAGAAACTCCCAAAGTGTAGTGATGGTCTTCACAGAGAGACCTTTTTTTTTTTTCTCCAGATTTTGAGTAGTGTATTATATTAGTTAAGGTAAAGTTAGGTGTTGTAGCAGATAAAATCCAATGACTCAATGAGTTAGCACAAAAAGAAGTTTATGTTTTACTCATGTAGCATTTATTCGTGGATGGACAGTAGAGGTGGGGTGAGCGGGTGATGTCTAATCGTGAAGTCACGTGGGAATCCAGATTGATGAAGACCCTGCCTTCCTGGGCCTGTGGCTTTCAGCGCTGCCTTGGGCATTCACTTCTGGCCTGGGATGCGGTGGAGATGCTGTGGGTGGGGCTACAGAGTAGGCTTTACGAGTGAGTCTGCAAGTGGGGTATAATTTTCGGTACCCATTTTTTTTTATACTAAGAGATACTCATTTACAGGAAATAATCTGGTTGTTGTGCCTTTAGGAGGAGAGGTCTAGCTAGCCTCTGGTTTCTTTGGAAAAACTAGAATTTTCACTTTACGTTATTTGGAACTTGGGAACAAGATAATCATTATTAAATTATAATCTTCATGTGATATGTTTTCTCTTGTCATTTTCGTTGGCTTCATCTTGTCTTATTTTTAATATGCTATCATCAAAAGTTATTTTAACTTGTTGCTATACTACCAGCCCCTTCCTATTGCCCTATTTAGATTGATCTTCCAATCAGATGAAGTAAGCTTTTCTCAGGCGGAGTAGATCAGTGTGTGTTCTAAGCCCTTGCATGCCCAAGATGTTTTTTTTCTGTTGTCTTGACAACTTGACTGTGTCAAGTGTTAGTAAGACAGGATGCCAGCTGATCCTCATATGTGGATAATCTGAAACATGCATTTATTCCTTTTTTCTTCAACTGACAAGAATTTCCATACTTCCTTTCCCAAGTGTCCACTCACATAGTGTTTTCTTTCAGAATAAATGAGAAAGAAAAAGAACTATTTTCCAGGGAAGGAATATTTGCAAAGGCAAGCCTGATATCTTCATATGGAAAATTCCACAAATCCTGCATCTTATATTAATTTAAAGGCATTTAAATAACAAAATGGTATTCTAACAGTCCCTCAGTAATCAGTAGACCTTGTGGGAAGCAATATTAGACTTGTTAATTGCTAAAAATATTCAGCCAAAGAGCTTTGCTCCCACTTGAGAGGAAAAAAACTTGCTTTAAGATGTTTAATTCCCTTCATACTATATTTACATTGCTCATGCTGTCCTAACACACACACACACACACACACATGCATTTTAAAAGAGACTTTAATTTTGCTTTAGGAGCTGGGAAGGTTATTTAGTGATAGCTTTCAAGTCTCAGATTTAGTGAAAAAGAGTGAAGAAAGATGATTCTTTTTTTTTCCACTTGAGCAGATGTTTCAGTCATGCCAGAAATTGAAAAGTATATAGATAAGGAATGACTTTTGATTTATTTTGAAGTTACTTTTTTGTGCATTTCTTGATAATATTTTCAACTGTTATTTCTAAGATCTACAGATCTTCATTTTTAGTCTTACTTTAATAGAATAAATTTGACTTAAATTTTTCAGTGTAAGATCAGGCTTTTAAAATGTGGATTTTAAAATCTCATCTAGAACCATTCGTAGGGATTTCACAAAGCTCAGATTGCTTTGGGTATATGACTTGAAAGATAAATGAATGTTCTAGCTGCTCTGAAGATGTCTAGTATATGGAGTTAATTTTTTCTGTGACCCTGGTTAATCAGGTGAACAAAGGTCTTAGAGGAATCAGGGACTTGAATTTAGGTCTGGAGTCAGTGATGGCGACCTGTGGGCCTCTGGGCTCAAATAGAGAACTTGCCTCCATGTCTCTGGACTGATTTCTCCTAATCTTGCTCATTAGCTTCTCTTTCTTCATCACCTTCTATTTTAAGTTTCTCAGAGATCAGTCATAGATTTGCTTTCCTTTTCACTTGGCATATCTCCCTTGGGACAATCTTAACTATTTCCATGTCTTCAAAAACCACCTGTATATGTACCACATCTTCTTGATCCAGTCATCTATATTTGGTACATATACACAATGGAATATTACTCAGCAATCAAAAAAAGATAAACTCATGCCATTTGCTGCAACATGGATGGAGCTGGAAGGGATCATGCTCAGCAAAATAAGCCAGAAAGAAAAAGAAAAATACCAGATGGTCTCACTCATAGCAGGAATTTAGAAAACCTAAATAAGGGACCAGGAAAAAAACTAATTATATTAAAGTGAAAATCAAAATCAACAAGCAACTATAAACCAGAGACACACTGCATGGGGGGGAGGAGGGAGTAGGTTCAAAACAAGGGGGGTGGGAATTGTATGGGGACTATAACCAAGATGAAAATGCATACAATGTGCAAAAATGAAAAATGATGGAAAAAATATATAAAATTAAAAAAAAAAAAACCTCAAAAAAAACAAAAAAAAATAAAAACAAACAAAACACCTGTAAAACCAAGACTCAAGTAACCACCTGCACAGCATGTCTCCTGGGTTACACTGTGACTGTGAAACCAGCCCTTTCCTTGCCTTTTGCTTTGCAAACAGCTGTTCTAAAGCTTGTGTTGGGCCTCCCCAGTGGTGCAGCAGTTGAGCGCTGGGCTGCGAAGCTGCCCTCAGCCTCTGCAGCACCAGTTCTATCCCCGGCCGCCGGGCGAGGGTCACACATGGCATGCAGACCTCTCCTGCCGCCCGCTGCTCCCCTCAGCAGTGTACTTTGTCAGTCTGCCTGCTTTGCTCCCCGCTCTGGCTCTGGTGAATTCTCTCACCCTCCCACACTTCTGACTGTACCCAGTGTTTGTATAAGTAAATAAATAAATCTTTAAAAAAAATGATAATTTAAAAAAAATTAAGCTCCTGTTGATGAAGGTGGCCTGCTAGCCTGAGAACTGGCATTCTTTTACATTGTTTTTGGTATAATAAATTGGGAAATCCTTTTGGAGAATGATGTGGCATGTCTATTCAACTTTAAAGGTATATTTTCTTTAACCCAGAAATATCACTTCTAGGAGTTTACCCTAGGGAATTATCTTAAAGCAATTACTGGGTATGTGAATCAAAATGTATTTGCAACAGCATGGCTCTATCATTTGTAATACAAATAAGTGGAGACCCCTTGAATTATGGAATATATGCATAATGGTAAACAAGGCAACCATTGAAATTGTCATGTGGATTTTATTTATAGAGACATAGTTAGCTCTGGTGGGGCATAAAACAGTAAAGATGTTATGGTCCAGCTTTTATTAGAATATGTTTATGTACATTTCATCATAAAAACATGAAATATTACATGACAGAGTCATTACAATGTCAATACAGTAAACATTTCTACTTGTCAGGGTCATCACTATTGTAATGTATTGTGTTGTCTTAAGCCTCGTAGACCAGTTCTGTATATGATACTCCTACCTTGTCCACTGGGAGACTGGCCAACTTTCAAGACTTGGCTCACTGTCACCTTCCCACCTTTCTGTTGGAATGAGCAAGTGTTCCTCTTATGATTCCAACTGGGAAGTTCCAGTAGGATTCCTAATAATGGTGGCAGTGACCAATATTGATTTAAATCTCATTGTAGGTCAGGCACCATTCTAAGTGCTTCACATGCTTAACTCATTTCAATATTCGTAACAAACCCTATGAGGTTGGTACTATTACCCAATTTAATGGGTGAGGAAAGTTTATATTGATAGAACTAAAGTAATTGGCCAAACAGCGCATGATCAGCAGGCAGCAGAGGTAGACTGTGGGTCCAGTCTGGCCCCAGACCTCTGAGTGGTCTTGTACACACATAACCCAGAACCAATACTTCATTACAGCATAACATCTTATTGTACTTCTTTTTCTATCAATACCTTGTGTTGCTGTGTGTAGACCATGTAGCCAGCCTTAATTAAGGTGTGCTGGCTACTTAATTAATTTTTCTGGGGTGGAAAGTCTCAAGCAAGGAAAATGAGCATTGTTTAAAATATTTTATTGTTTATTTTGTTTGTATCTGGAGTGACTCTGAGGCCCTTTTTGTGTTGGCATATCACCATGTTCTGTTCTCTCTTGCTTCTTGCTTCATGGGCTAGATCCTGCCTAGTGATTCAGGAAACTTCTAGAGGAAAATCATCTGATGCAGCTCTTGTGTTGAATACAATGGAACTTGACAGAAATGGTGGAGCTGACCTCTGTGGAAAACATAATCCTCTTACAAAGTTGGTAAAAATTGACTCCACTTGAGAAAGACCAAAAAGCCTCATTCAGTTTAATGTGCACAGATAGCATAGAGGAATCCTTGCAGGAAAAAAAAAAATACTTTCAGTGAGCATACATCATTTCAATTTCTATAGGTATTAAAGATCCCAAGGGTAAGTGGACCTCAGGGATCAACGTCACACCCTCAGTCCTATCATCTAAGCATCTTTTAAATGCTTCCTTCCTTGAGTTCCTAGAATCCTGAATGCAGGTCTGAAAAGAGCTTAGTCTCTGTTTTTTTTCCCCTCATTTTGCGTGACCTACACACTGCATACACTCCTTCTTCCAAGTTCTGATGTCTACTCAGTATCCCAAGGGTAAAGTTCACCCTCATAAGTCAGGCCCCTATACGGTTGCCCTCCGGCTTTACCAGCTCCTGCCTCCTGTTCTTGGTTCAAATATTCTACCCTATGGACTTGATTCACTAGTCCACCTTATGAAAAGGGCTGCCAGTCCCTAAAAATCATGTGCCTTCTCTGCTGGGAATGTCTTTTACCTCCTTTACTTAGTCTTCAATACCCAATTCTAATTTCTCTACACCTTCAAGAATGACCTTTGTCATGTTATGCAGTTTTATGTTCCCATAACACTTTGCATGCACTCTGCTACTTGTATCATAATTACCCGTCCACTTGACCCATTTACCTCCTTAGAATATGATTTACTTGAGGCTAGAGACCAATCTTATTTTTTATTTTTGTCTTAGAACCTTGTAGACCAGTACTTTGCAAGCTTTAATGTGCATACAAATCACCCAGAGAGCTTCTAATATACAGGTTCTGATTCAGCAGGTTTCAAGTGGGACTGAGTCAACATTTCTATCAAGTTCCCAGGGGAAGGGAATGATCCTAGTCTCCGATTACATTTAGAATAGAGGGGACATATTTTGGGGAATTAGTAGTATTTCAAATGATGAACCAAGATGAAAAGCCAAAAATAAAACATATTGCCAAACTGTGCTCCACTTTATTTTTAACTCATTTAAAAAAAGTGTTAACATTTTCATTTAATCTATGTGTTGCCCTTGTAGATTTACTATTTCCCCACATTTTAATATCATTAAAATTTGCCATCTTTACATTTTACATTTTTCCTCTTTAAAAAATTAAATTTAGAGGTTGTTTCAGTAAGAAAATTATTGCTTCACTCTGTTGCTACAATGGGGAAAAACGTAAATCTTGAAATACAGTTCTTTCAGAAATACTTCTGTATATATTATACTCCCTGTTTTAATCATTGCTAATATTACTTAGTACTGCAGTCCAGTGAGGCAAAAACATATCTTCAGAAGTTAATCATGGACCTCCCTGGCAAGGGGTTAAGCACAGCCCTGGCCAGCCTCTGCAGCACGAGTTCGATACCTGGCTGGCCAGGGAGCTACCCACATGGCACAGCAGACCTCTCCTGTCTCCCCTCAGCAGTGTATTTTCTCAGTCTGCCTGTTCTGCTCCCCACTCTGTCTCTGGTGAATCCTCTCACCCCCCACACCTCTGGCCTGCAACCCAGTTCTGTATGTATAAATAAATAAATCTTAAAAAAAAGAAGTTAACTACCTGTTCATAGATGATTACTCAGAATGAGCTTTTTGGTCCTGTTTTTGAACAAGGTTTTTTTTTTTCTTTTTAAGAATTGAGTTGCACTTAAAGTATAGACACTTGCTTCTCCACAGTCACTTCTTGCTCCTATTAGTCTTCATGTCTAAAGGTGCCATTCAAAGCAATTGACTCATTACAATTTGGCTCCTTTGTGTCAATAATTTCCCTTTTCCGCATTACTCCTCTATGATTAAAAGAATTTGAAATGAAATACTCCATATCTGGAAAGACTCCGTGGACATTTTCCACAAATGCTCAATACTCACTATCAACATTTCTAGCAATATCAGGTCAAAGTGTAGAAATGAATCAGTTACATCATAAAAAATTTCAAATCAATAGCCAGGCAATTCAAAGGAACACCTGCTCAGTTTGATGGTATAATAACCAAGCCGGTTAACTCTGATACAACCCACTTAGAACCCCAAATCTGATTCAGGAGCAATAGCAACAAAAGACTGATTCAAGATAATTCAGAGAGGTCACCTGGGGGGTCAGGTTTACTTGCGTTATATTGCTGAAGTGTTTCAACAGACTTTCTAAGTTTCACTGGAAAACCTGCAGTCATCAGAACCCTTCTGGCTCTGAACCCCTATGATTCTGTGAATAATGTTATTATCTCTCTTGCAAGTTTCAGTTTCCTATTTAGAGTCATACTGTGCTTTCACTGCAGTTTATGGGTACTTTTAGTTTCAAACATGTGAAATCCTTCATCTTAAGGAGACATGCGTTATGTATTTCCTTTAGCACACCTCAGAGAGCAAAGCCAGTGTGCACCGAAGCTTCTATTAGCACTAGTGAGCAGGGTGGTTAAAGAGTTTGCCTCATCTGGCAGATTCGTTTGGTCTCTGTTCATTTCGTTGCTTAGGGACTAAATGTAGCTTGAAGTAAAGTTTTGTTTTAAATTAAGCGTTCAATGCTACGCAACCAAGAAAGACTTTTTTCCCCCCAAATACATTTCCCTTTTGTATATAGAGAAATGGATGATCTACCTTCCACTGTGTATGAACTGCTCAAATCATTTAGAAAGAATCAGTAAACCTCAGTGCAGAAAGCTGAAGATCAGGTGCACTCCTAGAAGATAAGTTTTCACTGTCTCCCTCTTAAACAAAAATCACAAACCAGTGACGTGTGGATGGGGATCTGTGCGTAGAGACCTTCTGAGCTCATTGTCAGTGTGACCAACATGAGAGGCGTCTGGCCTCATGTGGCAAAGATTGAGCTTATCTTCCCTTCCCGCACAGCCCGTGTGCACCAGAGAGGAGTGACAGGGCTCCTGATCCCGTCACTCTCTTCTGTGATCTGCCTGGAATCCAGCAGCATCTCCTGCTCTGAAGTTTTAGGTTGTGCAAATCTTCATGACCCCCTCACAGTGACATGGAAGAGGGAGAAGAGCATTGTGCTCTGATCACGGGATCAAACCAACCCAGACACAGACAGAGGCCAGCAGGACTTCCTCCAAGATGCAGCCGTATCGAGTGAAGGTTCAAGGCACACCTGATGGTCAAGGAGTTTTCCTGCAAGTGAGGGACTCAGGGCCTCATCTCCAGGGAGGGGTGGAAGGAATCGAGACTCCTGACCAGCAAGACACTGGGCGCTGGGCGTGTGGGAAGGCAACATGGCCCCTCAGTAGCAATTCCTGGGATGATCAGATGAGCTAGTTTGCCACTGGTGAGTCCAGTGATCTTCATCAGGCTTCTTCTCTGGTTCAAGAATAAAGCCAGGACCAGAGCTGGACACCATCAAAAGATGTCCTTGGATCTGATTTTGAGGACATGCAGACACAGAGGCAGAGCATTTACAGCAGGTGCTGAGACTTCTGTGACTGAAAGGAGGGTAAAGACATCTTTTTTTTTTAAAGAACCTCATTAATTTGGTTTTTTTTAATATACATACAAGAACTGGGGTACGGGCCAGAGGTGCGGGGGGTGAGAGGATCCACCAGAGACAGAGTGGGGAACAGAAAAGACAGACTGACTGAAATACACTGCTGAGGGGAGCAGCGGGCGAGTCAAGAGGGGTCTGTTGTGCCATGTGGGTTTCTCGCCGGCCGGCAGGGATGAACCCACGCTACAGAGGCCGCGGACAGCTTCACAGTGATGCGCTCAACCGCCTATGCCACCAGGGAGGCCCCTCACTCAGTTCTTATTGATAGATATTTGGATTGTTTCCAATATTTTGATATTATAAAATAATGCCATAGTCCATATACTTCTTTTGTGTCTACCTTAAAGGACCCAAGGTGGACATTTCTGCGACATGTTGTAGCAAGAACATGAGACTATAAGGAATATCCTCTTTGTCTACCCATGTTGTTCAGCCCTTATGAGCTGAATTCCTACTAAGCAACCTCTCTTACCTATAAATGGTTATTTGAATTTGAAGCCCACAGTTCTTGCCCTGGTCTCCAACTTGTTTTTGCTAGGACAGAAATGGTCCTTTTCCTCTTGGACAGCCAAGGGTTAACTACTTACAGAGGAGTTATTGTGTGGGCAGAGATAGAGACCAGGGTGCTGACAATAAACTTGCAGTTCTTTGTTACACCTGAGGAGGCCCCTCCCTGATAAGCATCCCTGATTGATTATTGCACTCTGTTCTGGGAAGCTGGGATGAGACCCCAGGTTCTCCCCAAAAACCATGCTCCCAGAACCTATGAACTAGAGTTGATCCTGGAAATGAAGTGCCTTTTCCCTCCTCTGAATAGACCTTCACTGTCAGGTGTGCTGTGGATGAAGTCACAAGTAGGGTAGAGCTTCCGTGTCCAGGTTGAAAACAGACAAGTTGTTAGCCAGGAAAGTCTGTATCGGGGTATATTTTTCAATGTTTTCACATGTGTTTGTCCCTGCTTACTTCCCTGCCTTATGAATCAAGTCCCTCCCTCCTTGTTTGTCAGGTTATCATTGGTCTAAAAATGTAAAGTGCATAGCACATTGAGCCTTCTGTAAAAACTTAAACTAAATGAAAATATTCTGTGTTATGTGTTCCTAAAAGAAAGAAGAGCGGAGGCTCGTTTGAGTGACTGTCCTGCAGGCACGTGGGTGGAAAGAGAATATGCATAAACATCCTGAATCAATCAGAGTCCCAGTGAGAAGGAGAGTAAGGTAGGGGGAGCTGCTGGGAAGAGAAAAATACCATCTAACAGCAGCAGAGCTACTATCACCAGTTGACCCAGTGGGATGGGGGACATGGTGGTTGCCAAGTAGGGAGGAAAGGGTAGTGCAGAGGGACCTGTCTAGAAAGAGGCAGTGACTGTTGGTGGAGGGTCCCGCCAGGCAGAAGGGGACATGCAAAGAGGGAGCCAGGAAGAGGAGCGTCCCTCCACACTGCTCTCCTGCCCTTCCCTCTGTTACATGTGGCCAAAACAATTCAAAACAATTCTCTCTCTGGGCGAGAGAGCCTGTTGATGCTTGTGTAAGTTGGCAGGGACAGAGTGGGAGAGGGTAGCTGAGAATCAGAACAAATGGACTATGGCTATCATTACCCAAACAATTTTGCAGCATCCACCTGGGTGAAAAGATTTTCTATTGATCACAGGGGACAGATAAAATCCTGTCAGCTACGGTATCTTCAAAGGATGCTATAAACTCAGGGATCCTATAAACTACCGTATCATCAAGGGATGCTATAAACTTGATAGCACAAATAAACTCCTATCAGCCACCATCTCGCTGCTGTGAACTTGCGTGACAGCAGGTAGTCATTGTCAGTGTGTTCATGTAAGATCCTGGAGAAAAGCTGGAAAACAAAATAGCATATAGCTGCCGTATCCCCAACTTGTAGCTGATGTATGGCCTAGTTTGGTAATCATGTATTTGTCATTCCTTATTCTTGAACAGCACCTCAGCTGGATGGGCTTCTTTACTTGGTAGGAGACTCAACCCTTTGTCTCTCTAGTACCTGTGATACTTGGGTCTTTTTCCCACCTTTATTTTCATTCTACTAATGTAATCTGTTAGGGGAGGGAGTCAAGTGAATCCTCTGGGTTGTCAACACAGATTTCCTGCAGCTCCCCCGCCCATATGAGTATAGAGCTCTGTTAACCTCCCCCAATAATAAGTACACCCCCGGTATAGTCTTGCCCTTCTCTGATTGTTGGCTCAGTGCCATGATTAGTTTTGAATGGGTAGATTCTATTTCATCACTACCATGACTATGATCCCAGTAGAAACATTCCTTCCTTGGGTCCTGGGATTTCCAATACATAGGCCAAGGCCACAGGAACAGAAACAGAAATTCTTCAAGTGAGTAATAATGTGTCAGCGGGAAGGCTGCTTCCATCTCTGATCCCCCTCAGACCTGTGCATTCTTGCAGTGGGTACACCATGCCATTGACTGGCCATACTTAAAACATGTATCACATCCTGTAGGACAACATCTCCATCTTGAAAGATGTTTTCTTCCAGTTAGCACATGTAACAGGGCCCTCAGCAGCACATTCCACTGTTTTCTCAAGCAAGTTGCCTCTGGTGCCCAGGCCCGTAAGAGGACACTGCATTCTCTCTCTCAGCGCTGCATTTCTTTTGCTACAAAATATGTTCTCTGGATGGAGGCTGGTTGCATGGTAACCCACAGGGATGAGAGACTGATTATGTGAATGGTATTGCTACAGGGTTTTATGGACAGCTGGTGAGTGGGCCAGGGAGCCTGGTGTCATCTCCAAATAATGGTTTGTGTCTGTCTCTTAGTCTTTCTTGGTTGGAGCAAGTTTCAGCATGTCTCTAAGCAAAATTCCAACATGCCGCAGACCAGTAGATTTCTAGAAACTTTATCATCATGGCTGGTCCTTAAACTTTCTTCAAGTTTATCTCTCATCTTTCAGCTTTCAAATGGCTTACTAAGGCATCTAGTGTACTTGATACTTTTTGCTTACTATATCCAATTGATCTATATATTGGAGCACCGTAGTGTTCTGTGAGTTACTGGAATGATCAGTAAGATGTCATGGGTTCTTCTGGGAAGGAACTGGTATGAAGCCATGAGTGCCCATCTTAGCTTCCTTTACACAGATCTCAAACTTTCCACATACATACATACATATATGTATGTATGTATATATATATATATATATGTGTGTGTGTGTCATCTTTTTCATTCCTTGAGAGTCCATAATCAATACACTATTACTGTGTCTCCCTGAGAGTCAGAATACTCTGATTCAAATATAGTGTCCCTAGTGAGTTATATTAAATCTTTTTTTTTAAGATTTATTTTATTTATACAAGAGCCGGGGTACAGTCCATATACATGGGAGGATGAGAGGATTCACCAGAGACAGAGCGAGGAACAGAACAGGCAGACCAACGAAATACACTGCTGAGGGGAGCAGCGGGTAAGACAGAAGAGGTCTGCTGCACCATGTGGGACCCTTGCCTGCCAGCCGGGATCGAACCCACGCTGCAGAGGCTGCAGACAGCTTCACAGCGCTGCGCTCAACTACCTGCACCACCAGGGAGGCCCTATTTTAACTCTTTAAGAAATACATAGTGTCAATCATATGTAAATCCTTCCAGAGAAGTAAGAAAGAGTATAGATGCTCCATAAATTTTATGAAGCTAGAATAAACTTAATACTAAAACCCAAAAAGATTAGTATGATAAAGGAAATTATTAACCAATATTATCATTGGATTTATTTTGCAAAATTCCTAAAGTATTAGTAACCCAAACCAAACAGTGTATAAATGTATGAATATTTTATGACTAGTTGAATTTATCTTAAGTATGTAAGTTTGTTGTAGTATTTGAAAATAAGCAAATGTAATTCACAATAAAAAAAGAAAACCACATGATTACTCCAATTGATACAAGAAGTTTTTACAAAATTCAAAATTATTCATGATAAAAAAATAATAAAAATTCAAGAATAAAACCAGAGAGATATTTTGAGCCAAATGGCTCACTGTACTGAATTTAGTAATATACAGTCTCTTCAAAGATTTGTGTCAGGTCAGTTGGAGATCTGTATTTAAAAAATGAACTTTGATCCCTACTTTCCACCATACAGAAAAAAATCTTTAGAGATGGAGCAAAGATTGTGGCCTAAAGCAATTAAACTTGTAGACGCGAACACAGGAAAATGTTTTCATGACATTAGAATATAAGGATTTTTAAAAACGGATTACCAAATGCCTGGAACATAAAAGAAAATATTGATAAGCCAGAATTCATTTAAAATGAAATGGCAAATTCCATGAAATAGCAAATTCATGGAGAAGATTTATGTATTTGAAATACATAAATCCAAAATAGAACCCATATCTAGAATATCTCTTTGAAAACTTCTACATATCATTTATAAAAATGATAGACTAAAGATGAATAGAAGACTTGAACAGCACTTCAAAGAATAGACTATTCAAAATATATAGAGATGCTCAAAATTATTAGTGACTAGAAAAATGGAAAATGAAAATCACCTTATGATCCGGCCATACAGAAGGCTCACATCCCAAAACCAATGACTCCTAGTTTGGCAGTAAGTAAGCGAAGTCACTGCAGGTATTTGTAAACAAGGGCACTTGAATTGTGACCTGGTCTGGTACTGCTATCAGATCATCTATTTTAGTCAGACCAAGGAAGCCAACATCTCTCTTTTTGGAGAAGCTTGTAGTCCTGCATTGAGTTAAAATGATAGTCACTCTCTACAAAGGTATGGCTTCTCAGGTGATAAACTGCTTGAGCTGTACTAATTGTGAAATACTTGTCTTCTCTGGAAAGGAGAGAGCTCTCTCTCTCTCTCTCTCTCTCTCTCTCTCTCTCTCTCTCTCTCTCCCCCACTCCAACACCCCCACGTTATTCCCTAGAGTTTTCCTCTAAGTTGAAAAAACCACTCAGCTTACCAATGGCCTGTTCATGCAAATTTCCAACACCAAGTCTACTCCCCTCTGACATGCGCAGAGGAGCCTCACTCCCTCACCAGATTCTAATTTTGGATGCTCTGGACCAATGGTACCATCTGGTGCCTGGAGTAGGAAACTGTTCTCATTAGTGTGTTTTCTTTACCCCCTTCTTTCTCACTAGCCGAGAAGGTGATGCTCAGAGGAGGGGGGACCAGTTTCCTCTGTCTCTTGCAATCCGAAACAGTGCCAGCTCAGCCAGTCCCACTTCTAGAGGCCTGTCATACTTATCCCATGTCTTCTGGCCTTGGGATGGGTTAGGCAGTGGGATGAAAGTTGAACAACACACCCCTCTCCTGCCTTCACCTTACTCTTTCTTTCAAATTTTACATGGTTGCTTTTTGAATGGCCCCTCTTCGCTGTGGGTGAGGGCAGCTAATGGGCAGTCCCGCTGTCCACTGCAGCAGACCTGGGCTGCTGGGTGGTGTGGCGTGTGCTGCTCAGCACTGCTTTGCATGGACAACTTGGGGGTTTTGAGGGCAAATAGAAACCAAGACAATCTGGTTTTTATCATCCATCTTCTGAACTTTCCACACTTACATTTTTACAAAATGATCACTATTTTACCAAGACACAGTATAATTTTTTTTCCATTAGGCAAAGCCATATATATAATGAGTAGTGCAAATAGCAACTACGCGTGTTACGTACTAGGTGCACTCATTTGCTTCTTCATAACAGCCCTATGAGGTGTGCGCTCTTACCCTTCCTGTTTTATACATGAGGACTGAAACCAAGGAGTTAAATTATATAGTCAAAGTCTATGGCCTGCAGGTGGGGGAGCTGACTTTTGAATGTGAGCTGTCTGTGACGCTGGGGACTTAGCTAGCGTGAAGTCAGCCTCCAAGGGCTGAGGGCTTAGCTGAGTGGCAAGACAACACCCTTCCGGGGCTGTGCGGTTAGTAAGTCCAGACAGGGAGGGGCGGGAGAGGAAGGATTAGGGTCAAAATAAGGGGGGGTGCAATTGTATGGGGACTATAACCAAAATGAAAATGCAGACATTGTGCAAAAATGAAAAATGATGTAAGAATTACATAAAATATTAAAAAAAAAAAGAGCCCAGGCTAAATTTTCCTCAGATATGGCAACAAAATCTCCCTCTGTTATGCTTAGCTTAAAATATGGCCTGGGCACTCCTCCTGCTGACTGGGGGGGTCTGTCGTCCGCTCCCTTGGACCTGGACAGATCCTCGCAATTGCTTCCACTAGTGGAGGCTGAAACAAGTGACTTCCAAGACTGAATCTTGAAAATGCCTAACACCCTTGCCTGGGCTCTCAGCATGCCTTTTTGTGGGGTTACTGCCATGCTGTCAAAAGCAGGGTGTGGAGAGGCCCATGTAGGAGAAACCTAGGTCCAACCCCTGGTCCTGGTTGAGTTTCTGGTCAAGAGCCAGCACCAACTCTTCAGCTGGCTGGAAAGTGGGCCTTCTAGTCTCCCCGCAGCTGCCTGCACTGCAGACTTTGCATGGAGCAGACAGGAGCCCTGCCCTGCTCAAACGCAAATTGGTAAGCAAAATAAACAATTACTGTTGTTTCAAGTCCTTATGTTTTAGGGTGATTTGTTTGGAAGCAGTAGGTACCTGTAACTGCTTTGAATGCAGTGTCTTCTCAGGGTTCTAGCTGGTGGCGGTGAGTTAGTAGGGAGCAGGCAGAGGAATTAGCATTTGCATGTCAGCACCTTATCAGTCAAGCCACACGTCTTCTGTTTCCTAAATCGATTCTGCGAAGAAAGCCCTGTTATTCCAACTGACAGGAGGGCCAGCCCCCGCCTCCATGGCTGCACCGGACACCCCGGCACGTGGTGGAAGTGGATTGACTGCAGCCGCTCAGAAGCCCAGTACCTGTCTTCACGAGAGCTTATGATCTGCAATTAGAAAATGGTAATAAGGATAATGATGATGAGGTTAACTACCACTGAATGAGTAAATATTAGAAATGTAAATAGTACAAAAATGCAGGTTCTACTGTGTCAGGTGTTCCATGCACATGAACGCATCTGCCATCCTCTGATGGGGACTTTTTCACCCCCAACTGGATGAGGGCTCAGAGCCACACAGCCCGGATTGCTTTCTGGAGGCCAACCTTGAGTCAGTCTAACTGCAAAGCACAGGCTGGGAATTACCCCTCCTGCTGTCTGACGACAGGCACTAAGAACGTGCCCACACACAGCGCCAGTGAGCAGACCCCTGGCTGCCCTCGGTGTGCGAGTGTGGTGGGGGCACAGTGGGCTGGATGGCTCCCGTCAGCCAAGAGGTGTCAGCTGGACTCTAGTCAGGGGCAGAGGGCATTTGTCCGAGGAGCTCTCAGAAGGCCACGAGCTGCCATAGTGAGCTTGTGGGCACAGCTGTGGCTTGATGTTTCCGCCAGCTGGGCTCCATTCTGCCTGGCATCTGGTGGCTGGTGGAGCCCAGAAAATACTTCTCCAGCACAGCTTGGAAATGCCAGGGCTGAAGGCCCCCGGGCTACTGGGAAGAGAGAAACACACTAAAGGCCTATGACTGATTCTACTTACTCAAACACCCTTGTTCCCCCGGCTCTCACTGAAATGTCTCTCTGCCAGCCCTGGGCATCTCTGATCTGTCCCAGAGGCTCTTTCAAGGGCGTCACTGACCTAGAAGGACATGCCACCTGGCCCAGAGGACAGCAGCCCAAGTACTGGACAGCCAAAGCCTGGTCCCCTCTGAAAAGGAGTGAGCCTGACTGTGGCTTCTCTAGGGACACACACTTCACTTCAGAAGGAAAATGAAGGGAAGGGAGGGGGGTTGCAAAGATGATTTCTTCTAAGTTGGTGGTAAGAGACCATTTGTAGAGGAAAACATGTTTTAAAAATAGAGTCACCTATTTCCACTGTTTGTTCCAGTTCTGACGTAGAGGGTTTCTGCTTGGGTGTTTTTTTTTTAAAGACAAGAGAACAGGGAACAAAACCCTTGTTGCCATAGGAATAAGAATTCCCTTCCGATCGGAGTGGTATGAATTCAAGTGAAAAATTGCTACCGGGAGAAAGTGAAGGAATGATCTGAAATAACAGTCACTATTGTCCTGCAGAAAGCTGCAGCCAGGCAGAAAAAAAGTGACACCTGAGGGGTAACATAGATAGGTGTGGGCCTGTGACCTTCTCTGTGTTTTCACTTGCTTTTTAGGTAACAACAGGGAAACTTCAATATGGTTTAAACATTAACTTTAATATTAACTTAATATTACAAGTAATTTTACTTGTTTCACTCACATTGGAAAAATGATTGGGCACCTGACAGGTGCTGGAAAGCTCTGTAAAGGACTGTGGTTTTCGCGAACCCACAAGGGAATGCCTTTGGAGTCCTCATTTCTTTGAAATGGCTGATGACAAGATGTGAGATTTCAGTCAGGAAAGTTCCGAGTTGCATCCCGGTTCCACCACAAATTGTCTAAAGCGACCTTGAGCTTATTCCCACACTGCTGAGAGCAAAACGAGGACAGCAGTCACTATCTCCCAGGGTTAAATGCCAAGTCTTCAAGCACTCACAACCAGGGCAGAGTGGGCGAGCCATGTCTGGCAGCTTTATTTTTTTTATTGGTGACATATTTTAATGATGAAAAATGCACAGTGATTTCACAATTTCTTTTAGCCATAATCATGTAGTTGCAGATATAGAAAAAGAAAAATACCGGATGGTCTCACTCATAGCAGGAATCTAGAAAACCTAAATAAGGGACCAGGAAAAAGACCAATTATAATAAAGTAAAAATCAAAATCAACAAGCGACTATAAACCAGAGACATACTATGGGGGGGGTGGGATTAAGGTCAAAATAAGGAGGGTGGGAATTGTACGGGGAGTATAACCAAGATGTCTGACAGCATTTATGGCCGTTATAAACACACACCGTTTGGTCCAGCTGACGGGTCTTCTCACTGTTTCCTATTCTATTCAAATCACATATTCAGGGATCAGCTCTTCTGGATTTGGATTATGTGGGATATCGGATAGGATTAGATTTCATGGCATGTGACAGACACTCAAAATAGTTGTAGTTTAAGAGGAGATGAAAGTTTATTTTTCCTCTCGTGAAATATAAATCCTGGCATGTGCAGCCTGAGGCCGGTGCTGGCACCACGGGCCCGGAGTTGCAAGGAAGGGCGGGAGCTTGGGTGTTGGAGCAGAGCTAGTGGCCGATGTGCTGTGACTCCCTTCATGTGAGTTTCTCTGCCAGGGGAAGGATGGGAGGAAACACTCAAACTGGCCACACTAAGTAAAGCATCGTTCTTTCTCTATTTTAATTTAATCAGGGCTCTTCAAAAAGAATGGATCGGCAAGGCATTCAATGCATTCAGCATTGCACAGATATTACATGTGCTTAGAATGGCACAGAACCAGTGTTCCCCACTCCTGTTGAAAGTCTTGGTTGATCAAGGGAAGGTAGGCACTAATGAGTCCACCGGGTCTTTTCCAACCATGACTTTCTCTGAACCCAGGTGGCTAAATAAGTTCTCCCAGGTATCAGCAGTCTTCCAGCCTCTTGACGGCCCATCTGTGACTGGGTCATTCTGCTCACTGAGTCACTTTAAGAAAGTACCGGAGTTTAAGATCCCAGAGTCTGGCTCTGCAGGGGTATGCAGGCCCCACACACAGCAGAACCGTCCTGTTTCTCCTCTCTCGCCAGGCATAACTGGGAAGTTTTCTGAATTGGCAAGACTGGTGTTTGCAGTCAGAAAACGCCAGCCCTAGGTAAGGGGTGGAAATAAGAAGAAAGGATCTAGGATTTTATGATCGCTTAGTAAGTCTGGACTATTTTTTCCCTTGAACTGTGTATGAGTGGTTGTCTGTCTCACCTCGCAGAAGAGGATGTGAGGTTCAGCAGAGTTCTGTAACACCCATGGGCACAACACTGGTGCGTCGGCCCCATTGTTTGAACTTGTTTGCCTCCAAGGACTCTGCCACTTTCTTTATATAAAAAACTGGCTACTTACACATTCTGTGAAAAATAAATAAAACGTGGTCATGCAATAAATTCAAAAAGCAAGAATTAGGAAAAAGCAGTATATGACTATGGAAACTATAGATAGATACTTGTGAGAAGTGCAGCAAGAAGACTAGAAATTGGCCCTCCATTTTATGAACAGGCTGCCTAGTGGGGGTGTGGTCTTAAACAGCACTTTCCTGGAGCTGGCTAGGAAGAGCTTATTTTTAAATGTTCAGGAATACACAGAGCTAGCTGTTACATTGTTGGTAGCTTGAACTTGGCCTTGACAGGAATATTTACACTATGGAAATTGGCAAAGACTAAATCATGACTCTCTTTTCCCCTCAGAATGTCAATTTAACGGCACAATACTCCTCACTTGTATCCCCCAGTCTTTTGTGTGTTGAGTCTTGTATTGAATCTTACAATAACATGGAAGAAAACAAAATGAACTAGCTTATAATTAGCCAGAAAAAGTGAATATAGCAGATATAATAAAGGATAAAGTGTGCAGCTGAACTATGCATGGCCTTCCCTCATCCTTGCTGTGTCTTTGAACTCGGAGTGGGCTGTGGGCTCAAAATGAAAGGTCGAGCTCCCAATCACTTCTCTGGGTGCAGGACCTTCTCATCTCTGTCTTGCTTGTTGGAGAGTGTGTGGGCAGCTTAAATGAAGGAGCCCAGCTGTGCATGCCCGCCTGTGGGTCATACGGCACCTTCTTCCAATTAGCTCTTTTCGGAAACTGGTGCATTCTCTTGTCACAGGGGCCTTCTGGCACCGTGCGTGGCTTAGAAGTTCTCTTGCTTTCTTCAGTCTGTAACTCTAACTTCAAGGAATGAAAACACTTAACTTGAGGTGGTCTGTAAGACAAGTGCCTCCTCAGTCTGCACATGGAAGGTGTGTAGAGAGGAGGGTGAAGCCCTCTTCTCCAGCTCTGAAGAGGCAGAGACAGCCTCCCTCTGCCCCCCAGCCTGCCATGGTCACACCTGGCAGGTGCACGCTGCACTTGCTGTCGGGCACATGAAAAGAGAGCCGCAGAGGCCAAGGGCTCCATCCACCTGCCGGTGTTGACATCGATATTCTTATGCGCAAATGGCCAACGTGGGTATCGCTGTGGTGTGGTGCGAGCCAGGCCGTAACCAGACACCTAGTGCGGTCATGGAGTAATATGATAAGGAGGGGACAGATCAAACAGGCAGCTTTCAGTCCAGAGTGCAGGAGGGCACACACAGGCTGCTTTTAGTCTGTTGCCTGACTGGTGTGCTGAGTCATGGCCCTGACTTCTGTGGTTGGAAAAGGAGCTTGTATCGAATTATCTGTGCTCAGGGAGGCAGAGCAGCCCATTTGCCCTGGCAGCCTTGCTCCTGTTGACTCACTGAAACTAAAGATTGAAAAGACCTATTATTTCCTCTGTCCGTCCTCTGGGGACTGATGTAAGCTAGATTCTTATATGCACCATCTCTGTTTCTTCTTCCATCTGGTTCTGATGACAATAATTGAGAAAATATCCATGACCTAATTTTGAATCTGCACAGCATAAAAAAATGACAGCTATGTCAAATCAAATTAACTAATAGTCATCAAATAGTAGTTACGGTGTAACTATATTCTGTTAGGCTCTTTGAGGCAAACCTCTTTTAATTTAAATTTTTTAGTAGTTTTTTTCTTAGCAGTATGCTTCTTCAACTTACTTGCTTTATTCAGAAAAGTGTAACTCATTGACTTGTATAATATATATGTGTATATATGCATGCACACACAAAATAACAATTAGGTACCATTTATTATTCATCATATGTGCTTTATATCCATTGTCATTTAATTCCTAGGGTAGTTATTATTCTCCCATTATCCACCAGAAGAGTAGTTAATAGTCTCCCATTTCCTAATGAGGAGAAAGAGACTCTGAAATTTAAGCAGCTTGAAACTTACACTTGGTCCCTTCATTGGTCAGTGGTCTTCAGAGTTCAGCCCTGCTTTTACTACCCTGCCTCAGCAACAGCTTTTCAGGATTTTATGACCCACCTCCAGTGTTATCTTCAAAAGTAAATTTGCAAATGTTAAATTCATTTTAAGAGGGAGAGGTGGAAACACAGAAATTCCTGGAGAAAGGAACAATTTGTTTGATGTCCAGTGCAGCTCACATTGAATGTCCCTGAAGAGCGGGGTGTCACAGCAGCGCCCCCACCCCCAACCACAACCCATGCAAAGTGCTGGAGGGATTGACTGTCATCCCTGTAGGCCTGTGCAGCTTAACTGAAAGAAGGGATGGCAGAGCTCATGGTTTGGCATTCTCACCGGAGGCAAACACAGCAGCCTTCCTGTGTCTGGTGTTACCCGCCCCTGTGTCATGCTTCCAGCGGAGCCCCCTGGGCAGGCAGAGAGACAACGTTGTGTCCATCCCGAGCAAACCAGTCTTCAGACAGCATTGCCATCTTTCCATAAACATACGTGTCACAGCCAATTCTTCACATGCAGCATTTTCCTCCAACATGCAGGTTGCTAAGTGCTGCCATTATGGAATTCACAGGGGTGATGTGTTGAGACGTTAATCCAACTTGCCAGAGGATCCCAGACAGTCCCCTGACATCCATAGACTCCACTTAGTCTTTCAGATTCCAGCATCTAAAGAGTGCAGCGAATGCTACATGCTCAGCCTGCCCTTTTTCTCTCCGTGTCGAAGGTTAATCACATAGTAAGTCTGAAGGCTTCATTTCCCTGATTCCTTTCAACTTTATGAGTTATTACTTTGGCCTTCAAGATTTAAATCAACATAGATCAATTGGAATTACAACCCAATTCCATCTGAGCTTTCTGATTGCATGGGCTTTGTGCTGAAATCAATGACAAACGTGACCTCCTGGAGAGATGCAAAGAGCTCGCTAAGGAAGGACAGGCCAAGAGACTATTAACAGTAAAATAGCCTCAAATTCAAATTCCGCAGCTGTAAATACTCCAGCTACTACACATCTACACTGTGTGTCTTCCTACATTTCAGGTCATCTCAGCTTATCAGATCTCTCCTCCATATCATTTCTATATACCATTTTTTAATTATCACATATAATGTTACCGGTCTTTTCTTCAGAGAAGAAGACTGGCTGAAAGGTATAGTAGAGGCGGAGCCAGAATCAGAAGTCACAATTGTCTCGCCTTAAAACTCATGGTCTTCCTACTACTCCCTGCTGGAAAGTGGGGTCTGCAAACTGTGGTCCTGTGGCCTAGCACCTGCTTTATAAACAGGGTTTTATTGGGGTGTAGCCACACCCATTTGTCCATGTACTAAATATGGCTGCTTCTGCAGCGGGACAGTAAGTAGTTGTGACAGACTGCGTGCCCCACAAGGAGTGAAATATTTACTATCTGGCCTTTTACAGACAACGACGCTGAGAGTAAGACATTCGTCTGCAGTGGCCATCTTGTGAGAATGACTCCAGCTACTGCTTTGCTGCTTCCCAGAGGAGCTCTGGAAACTTCTGGTGGATGTTTGTGTGTTACACACTTGGTTTTGCCTGTGAAAAGTAAGACGTGATCTTCAAATGAGGCTCTTTTCTAGTGCAACTAGCAAACTCTTGAAAGATAATGTTCTAACTCCAGAAATAATGTTCTAACTCCATAGTTTGATCGATGGCAGCATTTTGGAATAACTGTTTATTTCCCAAAAGGACTCCTTTGAAGGGAACAGTGTTCATTTGGACACGTAGTTCTAGAAACTTTGTTCTGAAATAGTACTTATTATACCTGATTAGCAAATTACTACTTTCTAGGAATGGTTCACAACCGTTTTTATCTCTCCACCCATTTAACATGCTCTACATACCATCACCAACAGCATCCTTTACTGCTGTACCCCTGCTGGTCCCCAGCACCGCTGTCAGGCCTGAATTAACTGTTGGGGGGTGTGAGATGACAAGCACCCTCACTCCGCCTCAGGGCAGGGTGGTGCAGAAGGCGGTCTCCTCATGGCTTCCCCTTATCCCTCTCATGCTGCTCCCTCGGGTGAAAAAATTCTCCTATTGAGCTCGTTCCTTTCCAGATATTGTGCTGTTAGGACACATCTTTCATAAGGTCTGTTTTAGCATAGGGTTTGGGAGAAAGGTAAAAAATGCTGTTCTCTTTCTGGCATATAAAATCTTGAGGTGTTTGACATAAGTCTTCAAGGAGGTTGGCTGGTTTGGAATATCAAAGAATGAGGTAGACTTTGGACAAAGAGCAGGTATCCCCAACTCTCCAAACCATGGCTTCCAAAAAGTCTCATAGGTGGTGTAGGGTTGTGCTGGGATGGGCCAAGCTGGGGGGCTAGGATTTGGGAACTCTGGTTTGTAAAGTCCCAATGAACACACCTCTCTGTGCCTGAGCTTGACCACCCATGTGCTTTGCAGTGAGGAGTGTGGGCTCCTGCACACCCCATGGTCGTAGGAGGTGCACATTACCTTTCCTAAAGTCCTGCATGACAAAGTGCCTTAAGTGGTTGCACATGAAAGCTCTAGGGCCCAGACCTTGTGAGGTGCATGTGGTGGCCGGAGGGAGCCCCTTCCAGAAGCCCCTCCCCCCACTTCTGTTTCCTCTCTTCTAACCTTCAAAATAGCTATTTGCATTCAGATTGTAAGTTACTCAAAGGTAAAGTCTTGTCTATAGTATCTTGCTTTGTATATGCGTTTAGACACATTTCTGGGTTAACTTTTCTTACTGCCTGGTGGATAATTTCCTATATCCATGAAATGCAAAATTCAGGATTGCGGTCTGGGAGTAAAGAACCGGCTGCTCCAGGTAACGTGGTCAGTAGTGGTCTCTCCCAAGTGGAGAGTTCTAGGTCAGGAGCTCTTGGGCAAAGGCTGGAGTCCAGAAAGCTTTGAGGAACAGGCAAGAGCAGGGAGCTGGGAGGAGGTAAGAGCAGAGCCTGGGACCTCTTTCTTGCTTCCTTGTCATGTCAGGGGCACTAAGAGATTCAGCCCCGGGAGGGGTGCTTCAGAGGGTGCATTTACTATCACAGGGTCACGTGTGGACTCCTTGTCAGAGCCGGGGCCTTAGCCCACATTAGGGCTTTTCTCCTTCAGAGCATATGAATTGTAATGAAACAAATTTTGACCCCTAGGAAGGATGAATATTGGTCGATATTCAGCTTTTTGGATCTCGGTTCCTCTCTGAACTTCTAGTCCCTGCGCCATCACTGCGGAGCCACCAAGATCCAGGGAACACGCCTGTGTGCATCACTGCCTAGCTGAGGCTTCCGCAGCTAACTCTTTGTCAGGAGTTGGGACTGAGCAGGGGCTGGAATGGATGGGGAAGGAGTAAGGGAAATGCAGACCATCCTCAAAAGCAAATTCCTCACCTTCATAATTTTCTCTGGTTGTTAAGCAATTCCCTGGAGTGCCCCAGTGACCCCCACCTGCCCTTCCCACCTCAGGCCGCCTCTTCCCTTCCCTCCCAGCACGTATCACCACTGGAAACTTCTTCATTTCTTTGTTCATTTCATTGTCTGTCTTCATCCTCTAAAACATATAAGCTCAAAGAAAAGAAGGGCCATGTCTGTCCAATTTTTAGGCAGTAATTTTTGCTCAGCAACTGTTGAAAGGAAAACACACACTGTTCATGTGTCAGAGCTGTTGGCTGAGAACTCAGGTCTGACACACACAGTGACCTTCAGCTTTGTGTTGATTTGCTCCCTGCCATTTTTCCTTTCTCACAAAAACTCCTTATTTTTCAAAAATGATTCTCTGAGAAAGCCTAGCAGCACACCCCCATTTTAGGGATGAGAAAATCAAGGGTCACGCAGATGAAGAAGGGACTGTTTGGACCACACACGTATTTTGTGGTGTATTAGTGCCTTTTTTTCTGTCATGCTCTGACTTTTCCACTAGTGGGTTCTCCCTGACCAGTCTCCTAAGAGCGGGTTAAGCTTTATGCTCTCCGCATGCTCCGACCGTAACATCCTCTCTGCACAATGGACGTTTGCCAAGGCTCGACCCAGCAAAGCTTTGAGAGACTGCTTTGTGTGAACTCCGCTGTGGAGTCTTCCCTGTGACATACCCCCCACTCCAAATTTCAGAACAGTATTTAAAAAAAATGGCTTCAAGCACAGTATTGCGTATGCTCCGGTTTCACTGCTCTGCTCCCCTAACTGCCCACCTCCCAGATATCTGAACTCCCATCCTTGGGCCTCTAACCCTCTGGCTGTCATGGGCTGAGAAAGATCAGATGAGAAAGCGCTGGACTTGAACTCTCACACCAGAATGGGACTTTGGCACCATGCCTCGGGCACTAACAGATTAAATATGCTAATTTCCAGGTGTGCTCCCCTCCCCATCACAGCAGCACCGGGTGGACACCAGTGCACTCAGCTTTGCAATCACCATAAATGATGGCCTTGGAGCTCAGTCCCTGCCAAGAAGAACCATCGCAAATAAGCCGCTTCCGGGAGTCAGTGTGTACTGCTGACATCAGTGTTTGCCGGGTGCCAGCAGCTCCCCGTGAGCCCCCACCCCATCAAAAACAAAGGCCGGTGCAGTAATGGTGGTGGCAGGAAGCATCCAGGGTTGTAACAGAGTCACGGTTAACACTGTCAGCTCAGACGGCTCACTCTCCACATCGCTTTTCCATGAGCACTCCCAAATCCAGCCTCCTGATTTCTTCAGAAGGTCCTATTTCACTCGACTCCACGGACAACCACCTGACGTCACTCTGCCTTTTGGTCCCTGTGTGGAGAGTCCAACTTCCCAGGCTCTGGCCTGAGTCCTCAACAAGGACAGGCTCGTCCTCCCCCGCAGAGCGCTCAGTGCTGGTGGCCTTTGACCGATGGGATGTGGAGGCCGAAGCCCCTGAGGATGCTGGTTGGTGGGATCTTCCAATATTCATGAACTGTCTTGAAAAATACTTTTTCTTAATATGAGTCTCCTTTAAATGTAATAAGAAGACACCGGCAGAGGAGCAGAGGAGGCATCTACCTCCTGAGGGGCCTTGAAGACGTGGTGTGATGGAAGCTGAGATTTGCTTCTCAGGCCCACCAGACATGAGCTCGCCGCCTCTGAGTCAGAAGCTGCAGTGGGCTGGAGGCAGAAGGCCCCACGCAGCCTTCCATGACCTGGGTGTTACTGGGGCTCCCCCAGCCTGGCAGCCCTATGTGCACATTTGGGACTCAGACCTTGGGTGTGTGTCCACAGAGTCATCACATGCTGGGGGCGGGGTCCTGACACAGGCACTTCCTCTTGGCCAGAAGCACCCTGAGGCCACTGGCCACGTGTATCTGTGTTCACCGAGCAGCTCCTCCCACAGCCTTGGGTACCACTAAGGTGGAGCAGCAGGTGGCCTTTGAGGCAGGCTTTGCAAGCCCGGGCAGGAAGTTTTTCTTTATGGGTTCCCTCTTCATTTATTTATTTATTTATTTATTTATTTATTTATTTATTTATTTATTTATTTATTTATTTTTAAAGATTTATTTTTATTTATACAAGCACTGGGTACAGTCAGAAGCGCGGGAGGGTGAGAGAATTCTCCAGAGCCAGAGCGGGGAGCAGAGCAGGCAGAAGGACCGAAGTACACTGCTGAGGGGAGCAGCGGGCGGCAGGAGAGGTCTGCGCGCCATGCGGGACCCTCCTCCGGTGGCCGGGGAGCAGCCGGGGGTCGAACCGGCGCTGCAGAGGCTGCGGGCAGCTTCGTAACCCAGCGCTCAACCGCTGCACCACCGGGGAGGTGCAGTTATGGGTTCCCTCTAGACCTTCTTAGAAGTATCGGTGTTGGTCCAGGTTCTGCACTTGGCAAACTGTTCTTGCCTTCCTCAAGGCTGTGCAGGCACCCACGTGCCTCACCCAGTATTTCCTCCAGTTCACATAAAGCTGGTACCTTTCATTATTGCTTTCATAGAGTGATTCTAGATGCTCTCACCAGCTAGTCATCTTTTTTGAATATCTTCCAGACGGTCAGTGTCCTTCTCCAAATAAGACGCCAGAAGCAAATCCGGCTTGAGCACAGAACAGAAGGGAGCACAAAGACAGCCCCTTGTCATCAAACTGCTCCTACTTTTTTATTTACTGTTCATTGTGGTGGAAACAATGTGAGTGAAATCCTCTCAGCAGGCTGTAGGTGTGCAGAACGCTGCTGTTCTCTGCAGGCACAATGTTGTGTAGCGGATCACTGAATGGATTCAACTTGTACAGCTGGAATTTTATACCCTTTGATTAGAACTTTTCCCTCCTCTAGCCCCAGCTCCTGGCAACCCCACATCCATCCTTTGTTTCTACGAGTTAAACTATTTGAGCCTTTTTTGTTTATTTGTTTTATATAGGTGGCATGCATTTAGATTAAATTGCACATGTATAGAGTTCTTTGTCCTTACTATTTTTTGCAGCTCAGATGTTTGTTTTGGGTTTTTCTTCTTCCTGAAATGTATGCTTTCAAAATTCATTTAGTGTAGGATTTGTTGTTAGTAAATTTACTTGCCTTTTCTTTTTCTGAAAATGTCTCTATTTCATCCTTCTCCCTGTGTAATTGTTGTAGGTTGGTTGCTTCTCCTAGCACATGGAGGACATTACACCACTGAGTTCTGGCTCAGAGTTTGGCTATTTTAGAAACCTCATGACAGAGGAATCCTGTGGTATTTGTCCTTCTGTGACTGCCTGATTTCACTTAATGTTGTATCTGAAAGTTCTTCCACATTGTCATATTTTGCAGGACTTTCTCTTTTTTTTTTTTTAAAGATTTATTTTTTTTATACACTGGGGTACAGGCCAGAGGCACGGGAGGGTGAGAGAATTCACCAGAAACAGAGCAGGGAGCAGAACAGGCAGAGAGACCGAAGAGACTGCTGAGGGGAGCAGCGGGCGAGGCAGGAGAGGTCGGCTGCGCCATGCAGGTATGTCCCTGGCAGGCCGGGAATCGAACCCGCGCTGCAGAGGCTGTGGACAGCTTCACAGCGCGGTGCTTAACCCACTGCGCCCCTGGGGAGGCCCAACTTTTTTTTTTATGGCAAGTGTATTGCAAACAAAGTTAACTTGTAGGTAAAAAGCAGGAAAGAGGAACATGAAGTATGGATCTCTGATGAGAATGTGAACTTAAAGACCTTATTGAAAGAAAGTATTTTCCCTTTCCAATATTATCATCAATACAGTAATTATGACCATTTATTGACTTCTTTTTATGAGTTAAGCATTGGACTAAATGATTTACATGTATAATGTCATTGTATGGCAACATCTATGTGTTTGCTACAGTTATCCCCAATATAAATGAGAGCAAAGGAGGTTAAGCATAATTAGGTGATTTCTGCAGTCAGACTACTAGTCCAAGGTAGATGTAGTAATCAAACCCAGTGCGTGTAGGAATTCAGAAAATTTCACACCCAACATGTCACTTCGGTTATTTTGAATTAAAGGTATTTGAGAAATAACCAGTGTAAAGAGGACATCAATCTTCCATTCCCCTAGAGGCAGAAAATAAATCTCTCACATGAAAGGTATCCTCCTAGAACTAGGAGGGTGAAAAGCATCCTTATCACTAGAAACAGAAATTTAGTGCCAAGAAGGTTGTTATTTTTTCACCAATATACTATATCCTGTGACAACTCTTGCAGATTGACTTCCAAAAGTGCAAGAGAAGCTGGAATCTGGGGCTCATTCTTCCTGATATTTTAGAAAATGTGTCAGCCTACCAAATGCTTGCAAGCTGCACTCGGTTCATGGGCCGCAGATTACGACCCACTATTTCAGAGCAGCTGACTTCCCAGGCTGGAGGAATTAAAGGGGGGTAGGAGGCAAGGGTGTCACGGTGATCATCACGACTCCTGATGAATTCCTAGAGGGTGCAAAACCGAGTCAGCAGTATATTTTACATCAGTGACAAGCTCTGCTTTCATTTCTCAGTCCCCAAACATTCCACTGCAGCCCCCACGCACCCCTGCTCTGATCATCTGTTGCTGTCACGGCATCCGTTCATCTGGACAAGTGTGGAGGGATGTGAAGAGGGAAGGAGACAGGGTCAGGAGGAAGAGGAGGCTGATGATCTAGTTAAACAGAGGGGTCGATGGAAATACCATCTTGGCACTGAGGAAATAATTCTGTTTTAGTCTTATATGAGGTAGCCCTGACTGGCTTAGTAAGATATGCCCAGAATCAGATGCTCCTCATTTCTGTCGCTAAATATTCACATCTGAATGCTCTCCAGGTTCGAGTGGCTAACTCTCTTAAAGCTGGAAGCACAGTCCTTCTGCTTTGCTACCCAGAGTTAATTACCCTTCCTGCATCCCCGGCCAGACAGCTCCCGGCGGCTCTGGCCACATCGGCCCAGCTCACCCTCCTGCGAGCTAATGGGGAGGTAATGACCCAACAGCTGCAGATCACTCTCCCCTTCTGCCCTGCTTTAAAAAACATAAACAAAAAAGATTGAGGCCTGGTGTCCTCAGGACAGGGAAATGTCAGCCTTAGAGATGATGCTAGCAGGTGCCGGGTCTCAGGGTGGCCACCTGTCACCGGAAAGAGAATTGACCACACTCAGCCATTTGTCGCCCTGTTGTAATCAAGCCATCTCATTCGAGTGGATCTTTCAAACTGTTCTTGTGAGTAGGGGTGGGGAGGCAGCCTCACCAGTGGATCACAATGGTGGCGGGAGCCCAGGAGGCAGGCAAAGAGCTCTCAGCCTCTCTGAAAGCGTGGCCAGCCCGGAGGGGGTCCGGAGGTAGAGAAAGCAAAGACATCAGGGAAGGTGGGGAGCCTCCCGCTCGCTCCGCATCCAGGTGTTCTGTGGGTTTATTTAGTTCTCTTCTGGCTGCAGACAGACACTTGTCAGCCCACCTTTTCTTCAGCAGCAGGTGCCCTGAGGGGACAGAGAGGAGGGCAACTCTGGGTCCAAATCACCCCATTTCCACCTCTGAGGACCAGCTTCAGTTTAAACGTCAAAGAGGACAGAGGACAGTGCAGGGTCTCTGCTCCGGGAGGACAGAGCCTGCCTCTGCAGTCACTGGTGTCTCGCTGGGTTTGACAGATCTTCCGTTGTGGGTAAAGGCTGGGGTTTTGAACCAGAGGGAGCCAGAGGCAGTGAGGGCATTTGCAGACTCTGCTTCCCCACAGAGTGGACAAAACAAGTGCGGGATTCTGGTAGGCCAGAGGGGTAGGTCTCCAGGGCTCCAGCTGTGCCTTCAGCTGTGGTGCTCTGGGGCGAGGTGGGGCCGGGGGCAGAGGTTGCCACAGACTAATTTCAAATCCAAAGAGTGACCTTGGGGCCAGAGTTCTTCAGGCTTTGAGACTGAGCTCCCGCATCTGCCCCCCTCACCCCCCACAACTGCATAACCTGTGTTTGATTCTTGCCTCCACAGTTTATCTCCTGCCTCTCTTGAGATTTGGAGCCTCAATTTTCCCATCTGCAAAATGGGCCAGTAGTGTTATGAAATGAAGTGAGGTAAAATAGTAAACCACACAGTTCAAGTGCTTAGTGTCTCCTTGGCTGCTCAGTGATATGGAGGGCTCTTCTCTAAAGGAATAGGAGGGATCAAAGCTCAAATCCTAGGTGCCCTGTGGGACCCCCACTCTGGCTTCACAGTCACGTGTGGCTGAGACACGCAGCCCCGGGCGGTGTGCAGCAGTGACCAGGGACACCAGCGCTTCCCCATCCCACGCTCATGGCGCTTTCCCAGCTCTTTTCTAAAGCACCTGCCTGCCTTTGACGGTTGTCATTTACACACCAGGTGTCCTGCCCCTGTACATACAGTCTCCTGAGGATGTTGTCCTTGCACACCCAGTCTGTGCTTTATACAGAGGAAATAAAGAATGATTTTGTGTGTGTGTGTGTGTGTTATCTGTATGCAACTCCTATGCCTATGTTTATACAGATGAATAACAGGAACCATGTTTTAGTATTAGTGTCAGCAAGTCCCTGTGAATCAAATACGAGTGTCAATGAGTGAAAATGTTGGTAAGTTCAAGCCTCTTCTACAACTTAAACATGCCAGGAAGCCAACCATAGAATTCTTTGCTCTCAGGAGTGACTGACCTTCACTGAAGAAAAATAATTGATGAAAGTGCCATTGGTGCTGACCTAGCTGGAGACTGGAAGACTCCAGTGAATTCGCCACCTTCCGTGATGGAGGCGCTAGTCCTTACAGGGTAGAACACAGGGATCAAAAGGAGGGTCTTGTCCAATTACAATTAGCGAAATTGAAATGGTAATCAAAAACCTCCCCAAAAACAAAAGCTCAGGACCTGATGGATTTACAAATGAATTCTACCAAACATTCAGAGACGAATTAGTGCCTATCCTTCACAAACTCTTCCAAAAAATTGAGAAGGAAGGGACAATACCAAACACGTTCTATGAAGCCAATATTACACTAATACCAAAACCGAATAAGGACAACACAAAAAAGGAAAACTACAGGCCAATCTCCCTAATGAACACTGATGCAAAAATCCTCAATAAAATTTTAGCTATCAGAATCCAACAATGTATCCATAAGATAATTCACCACGACCAAGTTGGATTCATTCCAGGGACACAAGGATGGTTTAACATCCGAAAATCAATCAATGTTATCCAACACATCAACAAAAAGAAATATAAAAACCATATGATAATATCAATAGATGCTGAGAAAGCTTTCGACAAAGTGCAACACCCATTCATGATAAAAGCCCTTGAAATTCTTGGGATACAAGGAACATACCTCAACATCATAAAGGCCATCTATGACAAGCCAACAGCCAGTATCATTCTCAATGGTGAAAAGCTGAAAGCAATTCCATTAAGATCTGGAACAAGACAAGGCTGTCCACTCTCACCACTGCTTTTCAATATAATACTGGAAGTCCTAGCCAGAGCAATAAGACAAGAGAAAGACATCCAAGGAATCCAAATAGGAAAAGAAGAAGTCAAACTATCACTATTTGCAGATGATATGATAATATACATAGAGAACCCCAAAATCTCCACAGAAAAACTAATTCAACTCATCAATCAGTTCAGTAAAGTGGCAGGATACAAAATCAACACGCAAAAGTCAGTAGCCTTCCTATACACAAACAATAAATCTGAAGAAGAAGAAATCAAAAAACCCATCCCTTTTATTATCGAAACAAAAAAAAAATCAAATATTTGGGAATAAATCTAACAAAAGAGGTAAAGGACCTATACAAAGAAAACTATAAAACACTGTTAAGAGAAATAGAAGAAGACACAAAGAAATGGAACGACATCCCCTGCTCATGGATTGGAAGAATAAACATTATTAAAATGGCCATCCTACCAAAAGCAATATACAGATTCAATGCTATTCCAATCAAAATTTCAATGTCATTCTTCAAAGAAATAGAACAATTATTGATGAAATTCATATGGAATCACAAAAAACCCCGAATAGCCAAAGCTCTACTGAAAAAAAAAAAAGAAGGAAATGGAGGCATCACACTCCCAGACTTCAAACTATACTACAAAGCCATAATCATCAAAACTGCATGGTATTGGAACAAGAACAGACATACAGAACAATGGAATCGAATAGAAAATCCAGAAATAAACCCACAGATTTATGGTCAACTAATCTTTGACAAAGGAGCAAAGACTATGCATTGGAGCAAAGAAAGTTTGTTCAATAAATGGTGCTGGGAAAACTGGGTCGCTACATGAAAAGAATGAAGCTTGACCACTACCTCACACCATACACAAAAATCAACTCAAAATGGATTAAAGAACTAGACATAAGACCTGAAACCATAAAATACATAGAAGGAAATATAGGCGAAACACTACGGGATTTGCACATCAAAGACATCTTTACAGACACATCACCCAAAGCAGTGATAGTGAAGGCAAAGATCAACAGCTGGGGCTACATCAAATTAAAGAGCTTCTGCACAACAAAAGAGACAATAACAAAAACAAAGAGAAACCCCACCAACTGGGAGAACATTTTTGCACCCAACACTAATGATAAAGGACTGATCACAAAAATCTGCAAAGAGCTGATGAGACTCAGCAACAACAAAGAAAATAATCCAGTCAAAAAATGGGCAGAAGAGCTAAAAAGAAACTTCTCTGAAGAGGAAATGCAAATGGCCAACAGACATATGAAAAAATGTTCAACATCACTTGTAATCAGGGAAATGCAAATCAAAACTACCATGAGATACCATCTTTCACCAGTGAGAATGGCACATATTAAAAAAACTAGCAACAACAAATGTTGGCGAGGGTGTGGAGAAAAAGGAACTCTCCTGCACTGTTGGTGGGAGTGCAAACTGGTCCAACCACTATGGAGAGCTGTGTGGAGATTTCTGGACCTACTAAACATAGAGCTTCCATAGGATCCAGCAATTCCACTCCTAGGTATTTACCCAAAGGACACAGAAACATCCATTCCAAAGAACACCTGCACCCCTATGTTTACAGCAGCACTGTTTACAATAGCTAAGCTTTGGAAACAGCCCAAATGCCCAAAAATAGATGACTGGATCAAGAAGATGTGGTACATATACACCATGGAATATTACTCAGTATTCAAAAAAGATAAACACATGTAATTTGCAGCAACATGGATGGCGCTGGAAGGGATCATGCTCAGTGAAATAAGCCAAAAAGAAAAAGCAAAATACCGGATGGTCTCGCTCATAGCAGGAATCTAGAAAACTTAAATAAGGGACCAGGAAAATGAATAACTATAAGAAAGTGAAAATCAAAATCAACAAAAAACTATGAACCAGAGACACTTTTTTGGGGGTGGGGGGTGGGAGGGGAGTGATTGGGGTCAGAATGGGGCGTTTGCAATTGTATGGGGGAATATAAAAATAAAATTTATTATTAAAAAAAAAAAAGAAAATGAAAAAAAAAAAAAACTGGAAAAAATGGTGGCCTGACAGTGGAAGATGAATCAAAATCCTTCCCTAAAGGATCAGATAGTAAATATGTTATGATTTGTGTATGTAAAAAAAAAAAAAAAAAAAAAGGAGGGTCTTGTGCAGGAAGTGGACGGGGCTGTGAAGAGAGGCAGTGTTAGGAGGTATGGTGGTGACCTTGTACTGGTGGACAGGGCCATCAGCAGAGGGGAAGACAAAGTAAGAGAGGATGAAGGGGGTGGTTTTCACCTACTTGCCCCCAAAAGGGAGGGGAACCAAGAGCACAAAGGGAATCTGACCACACCCAGAGGTCACCCCTGAGCTAAAGGTCCCTCACAGCTGCCTGTGCCTGCTCCTCTGGCTGGTCTGGCCTGGGCCCTCACTTTATGGAAATGACTTTGAAATGAGGAGAGTCACTTGCAAATAACTTAAGTAGCTGAAGGGGTCTAATTAATGTGGTCTAATTAATGATGTCTTGTGGGAAGCTTGGAGTCTGGGGAGGAGTTTGAGTTAAATTTTTACAACAGGGAAAGAATAGTGTCCTGCAGGGGTGAGAATGCCACACTGGTTAATTGCATTTTCACCATAACTTTGCAGTTTGCATCGGAAGATACAAAAGCAGTAAATGGTGAGAATTTCCCAGGTTTGGCTTCATATGTCTATGGCTACAGTGGAGCCTCAACTCTAGAGCTTGGGTTACACGAGTTCTATGACATGTGAAGTCTGGTCATCTTGTCCAGTAATGAGTGTTATTGTAGAAGCTTCAGAATTCTTTTTTTAATTTTTTTTTATTTTTAAACAATATTTGCTTCCCCCCACCCCCTCAGGTGTAGGCCCCATAGAATTTCCTTCCCCAAGGCACCCGAGCACCATCACCTCAGTCCCCTGTGCTCCTACCCACCCCCTCTGATCCCTCTCCCACCTCTTCCCCTGCAGGATGTCTCTGGTTTATAATCATCTGTTTATGCTTTGTTGTGTTTTGTACTGTTATTTTTTTTTTACACTGATGTCTTATTTGGTTCCCCTATATTCCTGCTGTAAGTGAAACCATCTGATATTTTTCTTTTTCCTTCTGGCTTATTTCACTGAGCATAGTTCCTTCTAGCTCCATCCATGTGAATGGCATGAGTTTATCTTTTTGATTGCTGAATAATATTCCATTGCATATGTGTGTGTGTGTGTGTGTGTATACACACACATTTAAATAAGAATTCTAAATTATTGCAGTCCTGTGGTTTTCTGAGTTACCTGTTTGGAAGAATTATGGCTTTGCATGTCTATCCCAAAAAGATATCACTACTCCAAAGAGACCCCAGAAATCCGGGAAATGGTGGGCTTCCTGCGCCTCTGGCCAGTACAGTTCCTCAGAAGGGCTAGCCCTTGGGGATTGGTGGTTTATGTAGGCCATCTTGAAATTCTTAGTAATTCTATCATTGAATTTGTGTTTTGTAAGTGCAGTCTAGTGGGACAGTGGGGAATACACCAGAGGCTTGAAGTCCCTTTCAGAAACAGGCCTGCCTCCCAGCCCCTGTCCAGAACAGCTCCTGCCTGGGGTCAGCCACAGGAGGTTGCTCCAACCTCGGCTTGTGTGTCCTGACATGCAGGGCAGGGCTCTGGGTGCCTGTGAGGCTGCCACTCACCCCTGCGGTCTCCCCGTGTCCAAGGGGCCTCAGAATTAAATAGCAAGTTAGCAACAATTTCAGGGCTTGTGAAGAGATCACAGAAGAAAGGAAAACAAAAGTGCTTTTCCTGCTGTTTAAACAAGAGGCCCCACATTTTCATTTTGCACTGGGCCTTGCAAGCTGCACAGCCAGTCCTGAGCTCGCCTGGGCTCTGGGAGTGTTGGTTTGAGCTCTGCCCCACTGTGTGCTGGAGACCCCCTGAAGGGTGAGCTCACAGCAGGCATGGGGTGTGGAGTCTGCGCTGAGGGCCTGCTATAACAGACTTACTGTGTCTCCGATGACGGATAACTGTTTTTCCGCGGCCACTGCCTGAGCTGTGACTGAACATTTAGACCCGGGATTATCTCCGCATAATCCTCTTGTTTTGTCTTGGTTTATAACTCCATTACCGCGGGCGTCAGGTGAGGTGGATTTTCTTGTGGTTTGTTTTACACTGAGCGCCAACCATCACCATACAGTCGAGCGTGATGGCTTACATCACAGTCTTCATCTAATATCCTTGTTTTCTCCACAGGCCTTCCTCAGCCCTGGGACCGGTGTCCTGGTGGGGTTGGTGATGGGGGTGGGGGGGGGTGGGGGGTGGGTTGGGAGGTGCTGGCCTGTTCTGTCTGCCTCCTGTGTCCACCACAGCGCGCAGGACCCAGTGTTGTTTTATTTATACTTTAGGATGAGTAGGTAACAGTTGAAGTACTCCAATCAGAACACACACTCCGGGGGTAGTTAGCATTTTAATGAATTTATCAGAAGCCCACTTTCTAGGGGGGCTTTTATAATCCTTCCACTATCTTTAGAACATTTGCTGATTGGCATTAATGGCATTAGTGATGGCATTGTCTTGTTGGGAAATGAGTGTGTTTGGGCACGTGGACGGACCAGCTTCCCTTCCACTTGTGGGCGAAGCATAGGCCAGGGGTCTTTTCAGCTCAGGGGCTGAGTGAAGGCCTGCACCTGGGTCCCCTTAGGGCATAATATCTTCTTTTTTTTTAGATGACAGTAATAAGAATATTTTACATGATGACCTAGTACCTACACAAACACACTGGAAGGAAAAGCTTCTGGGGAAAACACTTCTTAGCCTCACTTCATGTAATGCATGCAATTCCGTTCCGTTGACTCTTCCACGCTACAGCAGGTCCTTGAATAACCAAGCCCTGCAGGGTTGCTTCCTATGACAGTGAAGAGATGAGAGGTCCCTCAGGGGTCACTGTTTGTGGCATCTGTCCCCTGCCCCTGTGGCTTTCTCTGGGTGGTTTAGCTTCTGCCCGCGTCCCACCAGTGTGTGCATGAGGCTCCTTGTGGTGTCTCCCTCGCCCTGGTCAGAGTGGGTGTGGGTGTGTCGTGCCCTACATTGGAAGGGTGTCCTGTCCAGGGTGGGTCCTGCCCGTGGTCTGGGCGGCTCGGAAATGTTTCACCCTCCCCTCCCGCTGCCCTCCCCAGCTGAAAGAATTGGGCTGGAAAACGAATGAATACAATGATTTTTAATATTAGAAGGGGTTGGGCTCGATTTAAAGGCTTGGTGATTTTATTTTTAAAGATTTTTTATTTATTTATACAAGCACTGGGGTACAGGCCAGAGGCATGGGAGGGTGAAAGGATTCACCAGAGACAGGGTGGGGATCAGAACAGGCAGATGGACAGAAAGCACTACCGAGGGCAGCAGCGGGCGAGACAGGAGAGGTCTGCCGCGCCATGTGGGTTTCTCCCTGGCCAGCCGGGAATCGAACTGGCACTGCAGAGGCTGCGGACAGCTTCACAACGCTGTGCACAACCCACTGCACCACTGGGGAGCCCCTGGTGATGTTTTTTATGACCAGAGATCTGCTGTGGGCACTTGGCTCTTGTTTGGTCAACTAACCTGTGGTAAAAGAGTGTTAAAGGTGGTTTCATTTAAAGTCACGGTTTCTAAGAACTTAAGGAGACCATGTTAAGTGAGGACTTTGTGCATTTTATTTTGTAATTGCTGGTTGCAATCAAGTCTGTTCACTTAGGAGCTCCCTAGAAGATGCAGACAACACTTTGAAAAGCCCCAGCCCAGGGAGTGGGCACAAATCTGCCACCACATGTGAGCGAGCCTTGCCTGCCAGGCTCAGTCTTGCTGAGAGGGCCTGACAGCTGAGGGCGTGGGGGGAGTCACTGAGTTAGGATATGCAGGACACATGTGTTCTTGTGTCAGGGTGCACGGCTGTGTGTGTGCTGGGATGGGTCTGGGACTTGCGAACGTTGTTACATCCAACCTGGTGGTGCAGAGATGGTAGAAGGCCCACAGCCCTCAATGATGTCTGCCGACTGGATTTTGCAGTTAATCGCTCCAGAGAACCTCATCATCATAAATAACCACATCACCTGAGGTCAGTTTGCAAACAGTATTGTAAAAATGCAACACCACTAGGTGTTGTCGTGGGCTGAGTGGTGGCACCACAAAGGGTAGGTCTTCCCAGAACCTGTGACTCCATTTGGAAAAGGGTCTTTATAAATGCTGTTAACTTAAGGAATTCGAGATGAGATCACCCCATATTATCCAGGTGAGTCCTAAATCCAGTGACAAGTGTCCTTAATTAAGAAAGACAGAAGGACATGTGAGACAGAAGAGGAGACCATGTGAAGGTGGGGGCAGAGCTTGGAATGATGCAGCCTCACACCAAGGATGTCTGGAGCCAGGAGAGGCTCGATGGGGCAGAGAACAGATTTCCCCTAAGTCTTCCAAGGGCAGGTGAGAGTCCCCGGGACTGCACGGAAACCAGCGTGTGCTGATTTGTTGGAGCAGGCACCAGAGATGGACATGGGCAGTAATCCACAGAGACCACGGATCTCTGGCCAGTCACTTAGCCCTGACCAGAATGACCTCACGCTGAGGAAAGACACAAACCTGGGAGGCAGTTTTTTCCAGCTAAGTCACAACTGACTTTCAGAAAGTCTTGTTGGATTCAAAATACTTCAAAACACCATTCACCATCTTGCATGGTATTTATGGCTCACCATTGTGATAGCAGCAGTATGAATACTAAGTTAGAAACTTACTTCAAAAATTGTGATGGTCATGGCTTGCCATATACACAAGCGGGGGGCACACCTTTTCAAGAAAGAACTAGTGGGGGTCTCCTAAGATTCTATTTCCTTAAGCAGAGAGGAGCCTAGTTTGGGCACCAGAGCACTACCTCTGGGCTGGCAAGCAGGGGCTGCTGCCAGGGTGCAGGTGAGGCCTGGGAGGAGGCAGCTACTTCCCAGCACAACAGCAGGAGAGAGGGGGCAGAAACCACCGGCACCACGTTTCCTGGGGAACGTCAGGAAAAGTCAGAACATCATAGACCCTGAGACAGATCTTGTTAACTTTTAAAAATCAGTTTATCTCCAATAATACTCCTTTCAAAAGTGAGCCTTTAGGAGAAGTTCTTCTGAGGCAGTTACTTCACTCCCACAGACCACTCAACGGAACAGACTGCTGTGTAATATGACGCAGGTGTGTGTTTCAAGGGCAAACAACAGTGGGAAAATAGATCATGTGTTTATCTTCAGTAGTTACTATGAGAGGACAGTGTGATCGTTTCTACTGAGTCATTAAATCAACAAGGTTGCAAAATATCCTGTAAATTGTACATGCAAATTGCCTTTGATAACACCAACATCTAGTCGCTCTATATAAAACCAATGTTTCAGGCCTGCCTAGTGTGTGTATTCATCATGGCCAACATGAAACATGGAAATGATGTTTAGGAAGAACTCATATGATGTGGAAATCATGATGACACGATAGTACTGTGATGACCTTGCTGTTAAATGCTGCCGGCACTTTTCTGAGTATTTTGTTTATTAGACAGTTTTGTGTCCTATAACATTTCAAGTCTTCCTTTTAAATTTTTAAACATTTTAAAGTGATTTATTATTAGTATTCAAGTTGAATATGAGACAACATTATTGCATCTTAGCAACCCACATGAAAAAACAAACTTACCCTGTTCTAAGCACTTAAACAGTTCCTGGGGATGAGCTCAGTCTGGGTTGACTGAGGTCACATGACATCCCTGGATCAGCCACTGTGGGAGCTGGGGGTGGGACTCTGACTGGCAACTGTCTCTCGGAGGCGGGTGGTGTGGGGAAGGCCAGAACTCCAAGGCGAGGCCACTGTGCACTTGTCAGGAAGCACAAGAGATCAGGGAATTAAGAAAGACACTCAGGTGTGCACGCACCCATGCATTCCCACAGAGGTTCTTGGATAAGCTAAGAAAACACTGGAAGAAAGTATATCACGTGGGTGTTAGCCTTCCTTATGGATGATGGGATTATCACTACATATGAACATGACTTGGTTACTGTCACTGACCAGCCTTTACACCTTTGCCCTTTTATAAACACAAGTATTCAGGCTTTACAGTCACTGGTGAAAGTTATGGTCATTTAAAGCCCTGGTTGAGTGCTTGGATACCTCAGGTAATTGTAGGTGCACTATGATTCTCTAAGAAGTCCACATGTAGTTGGGAGCTGGCAGAAATAGGTTCCTTTCAGTGGTGTAAATGGTCAATCATGGGTGGGGAGTAACAGCAGGGGTCCAGCACCCACGGAGAACCCCTGGCCAGCTTCTTAGAGGTGCAGCGAGATTGCTCTCCACCATCTTGTTTCCTCTCCTAGTTTATCCCCAACTCCCTGCATTTCCTTCCCCCTTGTCTTGTCACTCTGGATCGTGGCTTACACATCTCTTCTGACTAATCCACCCATTCTTGCTCAGTTGGGAAGGTTTAAAACGTATCCCCCTGACAAGGAATCTTCTTTCATTCAAATATTCCTCCCACTCATGAGAAACAAAACATTATTCAATTACAAACTATTCAAAAAGCTCTTCATTTTCTAAGCACTTATCATATGCACACATGATTTCATTAAGTTCAGCAATTTCTGGGTTACTGCTCCAAATTTCAGACGAGTAAGTGGGGATACACAGGAAAGAAAGTTGCACATATGCGGCCCCACATGCACACATTTCTCTCATAGACGGAGCCTCCCGGAGACTGCCTCGCTGGAGAGGAGGTGCATCTTTGGGGGTTCTGTGACTAGGAACTTCAGGGGTGGCTCACTGGAGGAGCATGAAATGGTCAGACAAATACTGTGGGTAGCCAGGAGGCCAGGCAGGGTCTCAGTAAAGCAGATCCTGATTTGCCCACAATTGAGGAGTTTCTGGGACATGAGACTTTCTGTGCTGGGGCTGGACCAGTCCTGAGCAAACTGAGATGATTGGTCACTATAGTCAGAATGCAGATGACCAGCCACCTCGATAGTAGTGAAAGGCATCTGCCCGAGCTTCTGCCCAGCGAGCCACCGGTCATTTGAAAGCAGAGTGGGAAACCAGCCTTTGGTGACGGGGCGTTGAGGATGCAGCAGCTGGACCACGGCGCCATCTGTGTCTCACAGAGGCCGTCTCCACCCTCCAGAGAGAGCATTCATTTCTGTGCAATGAAAGGTCAGCAAGCTGCACGGAGAACACACACGAGCCCTCCCCCCTACCCACGCTGCTCTGGGTCGTGCTCTTCTTGTACCTCAGGCTAGTGGGCAGCCATCCGGGCCAGAGCATTGTCCCCTCAGCAGGAAGGGAGGGCTCTGAGTGGACTTGGAGTTCAGGGGCAGAAGAGCTGCATTTTAGAATTTGCATGCAGCTGAGCCTTTGAAAGGCGCCCTTGGCCTAACCTGCTCTTTCCTTAGAAGTTGTTCTTTCCTACTAGGTATTTCATTCTTTTTGCTGTAATTGTAAATGGAATTATTTTCTTGATTCCTTTCTCTCCAAGATCATTGTTTGGAAATGATTTTTATAAATTGATTTTGTAACCTGCCACTTTGCTGTGCTAATTTATTGTTTCAATTATTTTTTTTTTAGTGGATCTTTAGGGTTTACTATGTATATTTATCATGCCATCTGCAAATGGTGATCGTTTTACTTCTTTTCTAATTTGGATTTCTTTTCTTTCTTTCTTTTTTTTTTAAAGATTTATTTTATTTATTCATACAAGCGCTGGGTACGGTCAGAAGCGCAGGAGGATGAGAGAACTCACCAGAGCCAGAGCGGGGAGCAGAACAGGCAGACTGACGAGGTACACTGCTGAGGGGAGCAGTGGGCGGCAGGAGAGGTCTGTGCACCATGTGGGACCCTTGCCCTGCGGCCGGGGATCAAACCAGCGCTGCAGAGGCTGCAGGCAGCTTCGCAACCCAGCACTCAACCACTGCGCCACCGGGGAGGCCTGGATTTCTTTTATATCTTACTTTTTGCTTAGTTGTTATAGATAGGTCTTCCAATACTGTGGAGATGAAGGACAAAGGAGGTGAAGTTGAAAACCAAAAGACACTGTTAAGAGAAACAGAAGAAGACACAAAGAAATTGAAAGGTATTCCCTGCTCATGGATTGAAAGAACATTGCTAAAGTCGCCATCTTACCCAAGGCAATATACAGTTTCAATGTAACCCCTATTAAAGTTTCAATAGCATTCTTCACAGGAATAAAACAAGCATTATTGAAATGCATATATAACCACTAAGTTCCCTGAATAGTTAAAGTAATCCTGACAAAAAGAGGAAGAATAGTAGAATCACACTGCCAGACTTCAAACTACACTACAAGCTCTAATAATCAAAAGAATATGGTATTGGGCCTCCCTGGTGGTACAAGGGATTAAGCACAGCACTGTGAAGCAATCCACAGCCTCTGCAGCAAGAGTTTGATCCCTGACTGGCCAGGGAGCAACACACATGGCGCAGCAGACCTCTCCTGTCTCACCTGCTGCTCCCCTCAGCAGTGTATTTCAGTCAGTCTGCCTGTTCTGTTCCCTGCTCTGTCTGTGGTGAATCCTCTCACCCCCCGCACCTCTGGCCTGTACCCCAGTTCTTGTGTGCATAAATAAATAAATCTAAAAAAAGAGGTGGCTCTTTTCTGAAGTGTGGTTCAGTCCCTGACTGATGAGTTTGTGAGCTCTGCCCACCTGTGTGAGGTGTTCAGACAAAACTGCGCATCTCCAGTGGACCTGAAATTGAAAGCCTGGGATTCCCGCTCTACCTGAAAATGGCCAGAGAGAAAGAGCATTTCTCCTGGAAAATGCTCCAGCCGGGCGTCTCCCGTGTCAGTGGGCCCTGGCATCTGAGACGTGAGCGGCCCAGCTAGAGGTTGCCTCCAGGTTCCCATCCTGTGCCGCCATTTCCTGCCCCATGTCCCCTGAAGCAAGTTAGCTCACCTCCCTTTTCCATACTCTTCTTTCGAAAAGCAAGGGTGATGTCATTCCCACCTGATTTAATTGGCAGCAGGAGGATTAAATAAGTTAATATGTGCTAAGTGCCTAGAACAGTGTCTGGAAACTGGTAACGCTGTATAAATAAGTACTAGTACTTATCATTTTAGTTCATTCTACCTGCTTGTTGCCCTCAGTGGCTGGTTTGGGGGGGGGCAATTTTCATCACTTTCTGTAGAAAATGAAGTGTAAAGTTTCACATCCTGAGTATAGGAGAAGGAGCAGAAGCTTTGGGAGTGTGTGACCAGCTGCAACGTCATGTAAGCCCCAAAGGTCTGGGTTCCCTGGTCTTCAAACTGGGCTGGAAAGCTACATATGACCAGAGCCTCCTTGGGGCTTCTATTAGCTTACCTGACCTACCGCATCACCTTGGTGGCCCACTGAAGTCATGTCTATCACTAAACCGAGAGCCTGTTGAAGGAAAGGGTCATGTCTTTTTCATTTTCTCTTCCCCAGGGCTTAAGTCAGCGCCAGGTGTGGGAAGAGAAGCAGCATCTGCCTGCTGGCTTCGTGGTGTCTGGCTCAGCCAGGATGTGTATCTGGTGAGTGACAGATTATGATTCCTTCCTCAGGCCACAGGGCCAGGTGGTAGCATTTTGCTCCTTAAATCAGTTAGTAAAGTTGCTTTGACATTTTGTTGACATTTTGTTCCTTATATCAGTTAGTAAAGTTGCTTTACATGGAAGATTATTGAGAAGATGACTATAAAATTTTTTGTCTTTCATTCTTGTGCAAAAATCGCCCTTAAATAGAGGTTATAGTACAAGTCGAGCTCTTTTCTGTTCTCTGACCGTAGAACAAACCCCATATTTCCTTTCCAGTGTCCGTGCACTTCAGACGAGGTGGCACTCCCAGGACACTGCCATCAATATTTCTCAGCGAAGAGTCCATGCTCCTTTGTGATTAAATTGACCTCTCCTGCTAATTTGTGTGCATCCATCCAACAGTGCTTTCTTCAAATTAAAAACATTACTCATTGATGATGCTTCACATTTCAAACCACGATAGAGCAGTGAACAGGGACAGGCTGTGGAAGCAATCAAATTGGACATTTCCCTGAGTAGGATATTCTCCTTCCGTTATGTGTTGGCAAGTGGTCACTTGTGCGGCGATAGCAGCTGTGTCCTGGGAACATATTGGATGGTGACATGTTTTATATTCACACTTGTCACTGATGCAGCTTTGAAACATTTCTAAAACTGGAAAAGAAGCATGAATGGTCCATTTTTCTTAGCAGAAGTCTGTAGTCTAAAGCTATTCCTCTGATATAAAACCTACTTCCTGGAGGAACTTTGCATAGAGGTGAATAATCAATCCATGTGACATTTGAAGAAACTGAGTCAACTAGGATAGTGGTGCATCTCTACATGACATGTAAATGCTTCTCCTATGATTTTAGAAATTGAAACACTCAACTCCAATATAATGAAATGATGGAGCTCATTCAAAAGTTGAGATGGAATATGTAAGGAAGTGGAAACGTTTTCCAAAAAGAATTTGAAATAGCAAACACGGCATGCCTTTGATTTGAATTCTAAATGTTTGTAAATCTGGGCAATTTATTCTTGCCAGCCTCCCCACACTGTAGTTTTATTTTGCATCTTGACCCTCTCGGTTATGCTATTTCTCATTTAATGAAGACAGATTTCTGACTCCTTCTCCTATTATGTTCGCCTCTCTGGTCTGATTTAACCAGAATGGTGGCGGTAACATGCAGAATTTAACAGGGAATGGAAATAGCTAATTACGTATGTTATCACAGGAAGCCAGGATAGGCCTGGAGAAAAGATATATCCATAAATCTCAGAGTCACACATCAGAGCAGAATATCGAGCCTACAAGGAAGAACTGGATGGCTGAAGTCAAGGTCTCAGCTAGAAAACCTTCCACAGGCAGCCCCTAGACTTTTACCTGCATTGTCCCTTCTGGTTTTCTGGGTAAATTATTACAAGTTTTGAAGAAAAAAAAAAGTCCTACTTCAAGTAGGACTATGTAGTCATTGTAGCTAGCTGGAGCTGCCGATAATCCCCATGGCACTGGCCAAAGGAAGGGCCAGCTCTGGGCGGGCTTGCGTAAGAAGTGCATCGACACCCCACATGGCCCTTCCCTGGCCTGGGCTCCTGCCCTCTCTCCACCCTCATTTCTGTTTTTTCTCTCATTTTCTCCACTCTAAAGTGTAAATCCGCTCACTGGATAATAACAAGTCTTAGAGATCTAGACCAATGACCTCATTGACAAGGCACCTAGGTGACTAGTGTTTCCCCACAACTGAGGACTCACTTACCCACTGTGCATACATGTCCAAGATGTGCCACCAGGCATAGGGACTTGAATGCAAACCAGGCTGAGCAGGAGACAGAAGCCATAAGACTCAGATTCACCCCCAGCAATGTATGGGGGAATGGACTTGTATCACAAGTGGGAAGCTTGGGGGAAAGAGCTGAATTCCATTAGCTGGGGAGTGCTATGGGGCATGGAGGTACAGGGGATCCTTGGGAAAAGCAAACAGGGCAGAAGAATGACTGTTGGCTGAGGCCATTGAGGGTGTAGGGTCTCGTCTGCATGTGGGCTGTGGTCAGATCCTTCCAATGTGTGACAACGGGCTGGACCCAGGGCTGGGTTTTCTTCACTGGAGAAGAACAGGTGCTCAAGAAGAACAGGTCAGTCCTGGGGTGGTAGCCGAGGAGTCACATGTTATGTGATTTAACCGGCCAGGCTGGAAACCAGGAAACCCTTAGCCTTGGTTAACAGCGAGGCTATGAGAAAGAACGCAGCCTCGTTTCAGGGTGGGTTTCAACTTGGGGGGGCCTGGTTTTAGAAGAGAAAAATGATGCAAGGATTTATGAGTTTGGAACAGAACATGCAACTAGTAGGTGGCAGAAATATGTTTATTGACATTTTCTCTGTAATCAATGTCAGCAGTTTTAAGAGTAAACAAAATTTTCAAATGTTAGCCAAAAAAATGTTTTAGGAAGTGAAATTAACAGTAAGTGAGTAGAGCTGTGCCACCCCAATGGCAAGCCCGTGCTGCCAGGAGGCGGGGGAGGCCACTCCCCAGAGCTGACGGGGCAGCAGTGAGCAGTGACTAGGGTCAGCAGGTGTTACTTGCGATGTTCTCATGCACAGGAAATACATGCATGTCTTCATTCAAAGGATCAAAATATTTCTCATAACATGTGTTCTCCTTCTCCGGGCTCACAGCTTCCAAAAAAAGTTGTGGAATTTCCTTAATGTTGAGTGTTAAAAAATATTTTTTTAAAAAGACATTTTTTTTGTTATGTTAACAAAGGCAACTTTTGGAAAGCACCCAGGGTCCCAGACCTGAATAGAGGGTTGGAACTTTAGGTACCCCTCCCCCCAACTCCACAGAGGGGAGAGTGGTTGAAGGTTGAGTTCCCCTGGCAGTGGCCAATAAGTTCATCAGCCATGCCTACGTAATGAGGCCGAGATAAAGCCAAAAGGAGGTGCTTGCGAGAGCTTCCAGGGTGATGATCATGAGGATTTGGGAGCAAATGGGGTGCTTGGAGAAGGCAGGGGACCTTCGCACCCTCTCCCCATACCTTATCTGAGCATCTCCTCCTTCTGAGTGATCCTTTGGGTTCCAGGGAGTGAGCAGTTTCATGAGTTTTGTCTGCCATCATAGCAAGTTCATTGAACGTGGGGTGGGTGTCCTGGGAATCTCTGATTTGTAGTCAGTGCATCAGAGTCAGAGACTGGGCTCAGGATGGAGGAGTCTGAAGTTGGAGGAGAGGTTGGGGGACCTCTATTCTGTAGCCATTTGGTCAGGGCTGCCTGGGGCTCTGACATGGTGGGCAGTCTTGGGAGACTGAGCCCTTGACTTGTGGAACCTGACAGATCTGGGTAGGTAGTGACAGAATTAATTGAATTCTCAGACACCTGGCTGGAGTGTGAGAATAGTGTGTTGGTGCAAGGAAGGCTCAGCACCCACATGGCTGTTAGAAGTTGAGTGTAGGACACGCCAACTGCACACAGGATGGTCAAGGGCGTGTCTCAGTGGTCCTGATTGGAGTGAGAGGGTGTTGAAGCCAGGTGCCTGTGGAGGAAGGGGGTCCAGTCCAGGCGGGGTCCCTTCTTGTGCCCTGAGCTGCCAGGAGAGGATTGACTACCTGCAACCTTGACCTGGAGTAAGAGGGTTGGAAAATGAATGAATACAAATGATTGTTTAATATTAGAAATCTTCGGGGTCTTTATTTAGAAGTTTGGTGATGTTTTTATGACCAGGAAAATACCCTAGGAACTTAATTCAGGTTTAATATCAATTAACCTTTGGCAAAATTGGTTTCTCTATATGTTGCTACTCTTAAAGTTGCAATTTCCAAGAACCTGTGAAGACATTGAGGATTTACTTTATATCCAGGAGTGGGTTTGCTGGATCATATAGTTATGATTCTATGTTTAACTTTATGAGAAACTGCCAAATTATCTTCTGTGTGGCTGCACTGTTATTCCACACTCCCACTAGCCATGTTAGGAGTATCCTTTCTTCATATTCTCCACTACGTGTTCTTACTACTTTAAAAAAGTTACCTGTCCTAGCAAGTGTGAAGTGCTGCCCTGTGGTTTTGGTGTGTATTTCTCAAATGATTAATGATGCTGATAAATTTCTCACGTGCTTATTGGATCTATGTATCTTCTTTGCAGGAACGTCTATTCTGGTTATTTGTTCATTTTTGAACTGGGTTTGTCTTTTCATTGTTGAGGACCAATTTTAAATAAGCTTTCAGTTCATGGTAATTGGATTCGATGTGAAGTGTGTCTTCAAACTTACTTCATTTTGTTTACTTGATCTGTCAAATTTAGACAGTGAAGCTTAAAATTATCTCACCTTAATTACAGTTTCGTTGAAATCCTATATGTCTAACAGTGTTGTTTTATATGTTTTGATGCAAGATTGTTTGATGATTCAGGTGCATTGTAGTTTTGATTTTTCAGTGGAATGTATTTTTTTTTAAAGATTTATTTATTTATACAAGCACTGGGTACAGTCAGAAGCGCGGAAGGGCAAAAGAATTCACCAGAGCCAGAGCAGAGAGCAGAGCAAGCAGACTGATGAAGTGCACTGCTGAGGGGAGCAGCGGGTGGCAGGAGAGGACTGCACACCATGTGGAACCCTCACCTGGTGTCCGGGGATCGAACCGGTGCTTCAGAGGCTGCAGGCAGCTTCGCAACTCAGTTCTCAACTGCTGCGCCACAGGGGAGGCCCTGGAATGTACTTTTTATCAATTTAAAATACTCCTCTTTTCCTTCTTCACCTGGTTTGCTTGTTAAGGCCCAAGAATGTGCATTTCAGGGATGTTTCCAGGTAAGGCTGCTGCTGTAGCCGGGACAACAGCTTGAGTGCCGCTGCTGCTGACCTTTCCAGGTGTGTTCGAATAACAGAAACTGTCTTCTCTGGAATAAATCAGTGCTTAATCAATAGCCATTGCAGCATTATTCAGAGTAACCAAGGCATGGAAATAACCTAAGTGTCCATCAGTGGATGAATGGATCAAGAAGATGTTAGGGTTGGGGTTTAGGGTTAGGGTTAGGGTTTAGGGGCTAGAGGTTAGGGATTAGGGGCTAGGGGTTAGGGATTAGGTTTAGGGTTAGTGTATATGTGGTATCACATATATACTGGGATATCCATCATGAGAAAGAAGGAAATTGTGAGGTCATTATGCTAAGTGACACATTGTCAGTTATCAGATTGTCACATTGTAACCCCACAAATTGTGGGGTCATTATGCTAGGTGACACAGTCAGAGTGTCATAACCTGCATGAATCTTAAAAAGTTGAACTCATAGAAAAGGGAGATTAGGTGGTGGTTACCTGGGGCTGGGGACAGGGATCTGGGGACATGTTTAAGAGAACAGACTTGCAACTACAGATAAATCCTGGACATCTAATGTCCAGCATAGTGATTATAGTCCGTAGCACTTTATTATAACCTTCAAAGTTGCTAAGAGACTAGGTCTTAATTATTCTCACCATGATTAAGGAATGATAGTTAAGTGATGTGATGGAAGTGTCAGTGATGCTGGGGGGCGATCGTATTGTGGAATGTAAATGCACCGGGGCTGTATGTGCACGCCTCAACCTTCCTCAGTGCTGCGTGTCAGTTATACCTCACTTTAAAAAAGACCTAAGCAGTAAAGTAACATTAAAAAGTCAAAAGGCTAACATGCTCACTGCAGCCTAAAGGCCATCATTCCGTATTCTTTGCATCCTGCAAGCAGGATGCCTAGGGGTTCTGGCCTCTGTTCTGGCCCATGAGAGCCGGGTTGTGTAGGGCTGCCTGGGGAGCTGAGCTGCGGCGTGAGGCTGACATGGCAGCTGTGTGTGAAATGCTGCCTCAATGGCTAGTAAAATTGGTAGGACCTTGAATGGACTAATAATAAAGTCTCCTTCCGGTCTGTGCTCATGAATAAAGCCTCCTAGCCAACAATTCCCTTATCCAAGGGACCCTACACAGCACCCACTTATTTCTTAATCCCGGCTTCAGTTCCCTGCCAGCTGACAGCATCTTGCAAAGGAGCCAAGGCCCTCTGGCTGCGGAGCGAGAGGCCCCTGAGTGTGGCCCTGAAGGGCGTGTGCTGGGTCCTCCCCGGCTGTGAGTCTGCCCGACTATATGCTGCTGTCAGCCTGGCCCATCCAGAGTTAGGGGCTGGGTCTGAGCCACCCCAAAACACCAGGACAGAAATCCCACTCACCAGCAGCATGAGAGGAGGAGGAACTCAAACATGTGTTCCCTGTCACAGAGAAAGTTTCCTAAAAGCGAAAACAGCGCTGCAGCAAAACACACAGAAGCACTGGCATGTCCGCCTGGGCGTCTAACTCTAGCCAGCAAGCTCCAAACCCAATGTGGAGAACAGACAAGAGTCGTGAGTGCAGATACCACAGTTTCAAGCACCTGGAATCAAGGGACTGTTTTCATCACATTTCCGAAAGAGAACACATAGATTCCAGAAGGTTTTTAAACCAGACGAAGAAGTGAAGTCTTTGGGTGTGGCCAGGCTTTGCGCTGGCGAGGTGGTTTCAGTGAGGCAGCGGCTGGGCAGGGCAGACCCGGCTGGCAGCTGGCTGGCCCTCTCATTCCTGTCCCTATGGCGCTTTCCAGGAATAAGCAGGACCCCCAGTGTGAGAAATAAGCCACAGGAGAGCTAGATTTCAGCTTTCCTTGTCACAGATCACCCTCGTCATGGTGGCTGAGAAGGTGGGAGTGATGACTAGAGGAAGCAGGTGATGGAGCAGGTCCCTGAGCATCAGGTGTCGCTCCCCTGTTCCCCCTGTCCTGCCTTTCAATGGGGGAGACAATTAAGGACAGGCACGGGACAGGGCCCATCCATACCTCATCCTTGGTGGAACCTGTTGGGAGTAAAATAAAAGCAACAGGACTTCTGCTGTCAGATGTACTCTCTGGGAGTTGAGGTGCATCCACCGGGCCTGGGCCGCCCCATTTAGCAGCAATAAGAGCAGGCAGGCAGGATTTCTCCCTCGGCCCCTCAGTGCCGGGCTGTAGCTCAGCCAGGCCCATGGCTTGCTGTTGTCTAACTTCCCTCTAGCAGGTATGGATACATGACCCGGTTCCTGATGCCGAGCCCCTAGAACCACTGTCATTTCCTGAGGGACAGAGCATCCTTTTTTCTAATGAGGTGACTCTGGTGGGCTCCTGGATGTGGGACCACGCCTGAGTAGAATCCAGTACCTTTCAGGCCCAGTGCTCGCTCTCCAGAGCGAAGAAAAGGGTTGGAAAATGAATTGTGATCAAGTATGATTACCTAAGACCTCATAGAAATCTCTGAAGTATGGATTTTGGAGAGTTCCTGGGGGTGAGCACATCTGTGCCGGAGGGCGGTGTACCCCAGCTGCATGGGGACAGAGGCAGGGGCTTTGTCCTGTGTACCTCTTTATCTGTACCTGTTACTACAGCCTTTGTAAGAAACCTAAGTATTGTCCCTGAGTTGGATGAGCCCTTCTAGAACCTAATGGATCCCAGAGAGGGTGTCAGGTAACCCTGATTTGCAGCTGGCTGGTCAGAAGCTCAGTTGAGAACCTGGCACTGGTACTGGTGTCTGCAGGGGACGGTCTGTGGGCCGAGTCCTTCACCTGCGGGATCTGACCCAACTCTCCGTAGTTTATATCACAGTCAGCTGAACCGTAGGACCCCGCTTCTGTTGGAGACATCTGGTCTGACACATCTGTATAGAAGTGTCGGGAGTGTGGTGTGAGAAGGAAAACAGCAGTGGAATTTTCCTGGGCGATCCTGATAACGTTTGACATAGCTGTGGGTACTTCTTCAGCTGACCTGTGTCTTCTGATTTTCAGTGAGTTTACTGATGCCTTAAAGTCATACAGTAAAAAGAAAGGAAAATAAACCAAGTCAGCGTCTATAGTCGATGCCAGACAATCCATAGCAGAGACACTGCAGCGAGAGCATCCACGCCACAGCCACGTCCTGTGCAGCAGGACTGCGCAGTCTCTGCTCCTACGCCTTTCTCACGTACTTAACCTAAGAGCTTCCACGCTTGCCATCGACCTTGTCAGTTGTCAGGACAGAGACTTTATTCATCTGACAGGCTGTGGTCCAGGAGGTGGGTGAGCAGGGCAGTAGCACAGAATCCTTCTCTCATCAGCTCCTGAGACCATCATCAGTTTATCATCAGGTGACTTGTTTGCTGTTGTTGGAGAGAATGTGGAGCTGGTCACATCTGGAAAAGGTCAGGAGCAGCTGGGCCATTTGGCCATGTGTCTCACATATTGCTTGAGTCCACAGAGAGGCTGGAAATACAAAGTGAAGCGACTCTTAAGGCCAACTTGACTTATTTTAATGTCACTGCTAATTGTAATACTTGATTAGCAAGTGCAATATCTGGGGTACCTGCCAAAGTGGACAGGACCTGAGGACAACAGAGAGAAACTAGAATCACCTGGGCAAAATAAGTCACATGGTCACCCTACCTGCACCTGCACCTGCGCCTCCATCCCTTTCTCTCTGTAAAGGTCTCCCTGACTGTTTAAGACGTGGTGAGACGGATTCATCGTCTCACCTTGGAATAGTCCAGTGCCTTTCCCACCATGGCTGTGGGTACAGGTCTTTGCCATGGTCACCTCTGGCCCCAAATTTCTGGTTCTCCTGAGTCATTGCTCACACCTCTGTTTTTTTAAATTTACTTTTGGCATCAAGGCAAATTCAACTCCTTTATTTCTACAAGCAACAACTTGTATGGCAGATGTTATTGCCAGATTTGGATGTTGAAAGAGGAACAAACAACTTATGTCCTCAATGACTTAAACTTGAATATTTTGTGTCGTTGTTATTCAGATCCCTTGGGCGCCACACAGGCTGCTTTGCCCACTGTCATCCTCTTCTGTCCTCTCCTTCAGAGGACACCTCCCCCCACCAGTTATGCCATTTTGTGTTGTAGAGTGGTTGCTACGCCTAGGTTTGTACTCACACTAAGCTCCAGGCCTCCCTTTGAGTTGATCAAAGTCTAATTAGCACTCTTAGGGAAGCTCCAAATTAAATACCACTTGAAGGCTATTTTCTTTCTTAATTTCACCATGGTTGGTGGGGATGGCTTTGTTCCTACATACACACCCACATAGATCTGTATATATAATACAGACACGCTCACATATGTGTGTATTTTAGAGCCAACATAGCTCCCTCTATATGTGTATCTGTATCTGCACACATATGCATGCATTCAGTTGTCTTTATATGCAGAATGACTGCACGTTTAAGACCTCCCCTCCAAGACCCAGGAATATACTGGGTCCTGCTCTCATTCCAACAGGGAGTCTCCATGTCCTGTGAGCTCCCACAAATGATCACCATGTTTTCTGGGCACCCTGTTCTTGCCACAGTTCCCAAGATTATGTCTAGAAGAGTGGAGATACACCCAGCATGTATGTGCTCTTCCAAAAGGGGCAGAAGAAACCCTCCAAGCTCTGCTGTGTTGCTCACCCAGAGACCCAAGCAGCGTGGTCCGGGCTGAGCCGTTTTTCTCCTGACCACATCTACATGTCACGTAGACATGTGCCCAACACGTGTATCCAGATTTCCCCCTTATTTACTCTCCCACTTTCTGCCCTCACTCCAGGTCCCATTTAAATCAACTGACAGAGACACTTGGGAGCCCCTGGGCCCATGCACAGGTATGTGCAAATCTCAGTTTAGGTTCCACTGGGAACCTCACCCTGGTGCCTCTTTTGTTTTTTCCTAGATTCTTAGAGGCCATTGACGTAACATATATCACTGCTTATAGCAAGAGCTTTTTTTTTTTTGGTGGGTGTCGGCGGAGGTGGAAATATATGTATTAAACATACATTTGGTTGTAAGATGTATCGCAACTCCACAACTTACAAATGTGAAGAAAACATCAGCCTTAAAATTGAAGAGAAAACTGTTATTTACTGGGGATTGTTAAAGAATTTGATTTAGTGTTCTGCTTTCAAATTTCTTTTACTCAAAAAACCTGCTTGATACTTTGCCAGAAACTTATTCAGTATTCGATGTGTGTCTGTAAAACAGAACTTTAGAGGTAGAAAATGTAAGTTTCCTCGTTAACAAGTTAGGGTCTACAAGCTGGCGATGTCACAAAGACACAGAGTGTGGCGCGACTGTCCAGGGGGTTGAGGTTCTACTTCTCAATCCACCACATTTTTTCCAAAGGAAGATTGCAGGCACTTAAGGTAGTCATTTTATCATGAAAAATTTCTTTGTAGTCATTCTTGTTGTTGTTTTGTTTACTGAAAGAAGAGAAGTATGTACTTAATTCATCGGGAGGTACAGCATCTGTAACTCAGCAAGAGAAGTTAGGGAGTATTTTTATTTTACTAAAACTTAGTAGGACACCTGCAACCCAAAACCAAGAGTTTGTAAATATTGAGTGTGTCTTATTAACAATGTGAAATTAGTAAAATACATGCAAACATTTGGATGTACTTTGCATAATAAAATAAAGTTACACAAAGACATTTAAGTCAGATTTATATGAGAAATTAAAAACTTTGGCTTGTATAGTCATCTTGGACTTTAGCTTTCTCTTTTACTTTTCTGATGAATTGGAACAGAATTACAATCCATGACAACTTACTCTAAACCACTAGTATGAACAGGAGAGCTCCTTGATGTAGATACAATAACAAATACAGATTCATAATTTTTCTTTTCTGTCACTGGTAACAGGCAGAAGGAGGAGACTAACAGGGTGCTCTCTCTCACTTCATCAGCTGTCTAGAAGTTTTCCTGAATCCTTACCACGTATTTAATTTTTCCCCTCATTGTCCACTCCTAGCTTTAAGGGAGACTGGGGAACATGGCATTTTGGCTGCCCAATTGACTCCTGGGATAAACTGGAATAGAAATAGTAAAAAAGAAGTAGATAAGGAAGACAATGGATATTAGCAGGTAATTAACAGCTCATGCTGCAGTCAAACATTTTAGTTTTTCAATATCTATAGTCATCCTTCTTATAGAGAACACTTCACCCCTTTCCTAAGAAGACATCCCAAGGTCTTTTCCAGAGCATGCACCTAGCTAGACCAAGGGCTAGGATCTCCAAGTGAAATGCAGCCCTTTCTGTCACATCTGAATGTGGTGCCTTCTGATCCAGTGAGGTTTAAAAATAGAAAAAAAATATTTACTGTCACTGCATCATGAAGAAAAAACAGTGGGATAGTGATAAGAAAGCTCTTCCTTGCTGAAAGGGATAATGGGAGACTTCATCAGTCACTGTTCCATAGCAATTAGGAAATCCTGCTGGGAAGAACCAGCAAAGCCTCCTGCACTGTCAGAGCAGTTAGCTCATCTGGAAGTTCTGTGCTCCAGGAGGCTTCCTCCCCACTGTCTCCTTTCTGAGTTTCTCTTTCATTCAACTCTATTAACAGTAAGTAGCCAGTACATGCCAGCAGCTACAACTTCCCCTGATGTGGCAGATTCACACATTCTGCCTTCCAAGTACAGCAGGTGACAGCTTGATTGTGAGTTTACCACTGCATAACAAGGGTCAACAGTTTCCAGATGATAACAGATGGAGTCTTCTGTCCATAGCACACTTGCCTTCACAAGACAAGCGTAGTTACTAGTGTTGACAAGTGTGTGCACCTAGGTGAAAACAGTCTACTAAGCTTTATCTGAAAAGACTTAAGTAGATGAAATAAAAATTCTTAGTAGGGAAAAAACCCTACAATCTATCAATATCAATTTTCCCCCAAATATAGGTATATTATAATTTAAATTCTAATCTTAACATTCTTGAATGATTCTTTGAAACTTAGTAGGTGATCCTCAAGTTCATCTAGAAGAAAAAGTGTATGAGAACAAACAAGAAAATGTTTGAAAAAAAAAGAAAGGAGAATAACTTGCTACACAGAAACTTGTAGATAAGTTTGTGGCATCATTGTTCACAATAGCCAGAAGTTAAAGCAACTCAAATATCCATCAACAAGTAATTGGATAAGCAAAACATGGCACAGCCATACATTATAATATTATTCAACCATGAAAAGGAAAGAAATACTGAAACCTGCTAAAATTTTGTGAATCTCAAAAACATTACTCTATGACAAAATATTCAGACACAAAAGGTCACATATTATATGACTCCTTTTATGTAATATATCCGGAATAGGTAACTCCAAAAAGACAGGAAACAGATTGAGACCAAGGGAGAGAGAAGATGAAAACTGATTACTTAAGAGCGATATATGGTGCTTTTATGATATGATAAAAAAAGTTTTGAAATAAGCAACCTCATTTTTAAGGACATGAAGCAGCAAAATCATAAATTTCACTTATGTTCTACCACTGGCCAAATCCTGGTGATAAGGCCAAACTACATTCAAGAGAAGCTAAGAGATAGAGTTCTTTGTTGAGTAGTCACATTTGCAACCAAAATATGTGCCAGCATCTTCCAGTGTGGTATTACTAAAAGCAAGAAGGAGAAATGGATGAACATAATAGTCCATCACTTATCTTCACAGTAACTTTCTGAAAGCAACAAGGATCAATAAGTAAATGCTAATATTTGACTATTCCCTATATACTTTCTTGGATCTGAAAATTTCATAGGCATATGCTCTGTCTTCCAGATGAATACTAGCAAAAGTTTTACCAAATGTTTCCCCCCAATAAACAAGAATCATCAGGCTTCAAGACTTCGATCTCTGAATAGTCATTTCTCCAATGAAGAGCTATGAATGGCCAATAAGTATATGAAAAGATGAAAAAGATGTTTCATAGTAATAATCAACAGGGAATGTAAGTCAGACCTCCACTGAGATATTGCCTCACTTATCAGAACAGTTATTATTATAAAGCCAAACACAAACAACACGGACAAGTATTGGTGAGGGTGTGCAGGTCTGGGGACCAGTGTTGCCTACTGGTAGGAGTGTAAATTGGGCCAGCTACTGTGGAAAGCAGTAAAAAAAAAATGCTTAAAAAATTAAAAATTAAAAAATTAAAAATAGGTGCCTTAAAAAATTAAAAATAATATTACCATTTGATTCAACAATTCAACTTCTGTGTATACGTATGTATATTCTCCCTGCTGCCCACCCCAGGAGCTGAAATATAATTCTCGAAGAGATATCTGCACTCCCAAAGGCCTTAGAATAAATTGATTAATAAATATCTCAAAGATCTATAGGAAAAAATAGAGCTTTATTCAGAGATAATAATGCCTCATTAAATAAAGTTGTAATTTGTCTGCATGGAGAGAAACACTATTATAAAATCTTCATTAAAAAAAAAACAAGAAAAAAAAGCACAGAAGTTTCTTGTTTATGGCCTAATGTGACGACTAACAGGTATGAAATGGGAATAAGGACTCTCCACAGAACTGGTATGGAAACTGCTCTAACATATATTATCACGTGAAAAAAGCAAGGTGCCTACAATTTGTATAGTGCGCTACATTTTGTCGCTGAAAGGGATAAACTAAAGTTAATCTTTGTATTTACTAATGCTTATATCAAGGAATGCTGGAAAAAATCAAGAAACTAACAAAAGTGGTTTTCTAAACAAAGGGTAAAATAGTATTGATGGAGAAAGGGATAGAATCAAAATTTTTTCAGGGTTAGTTTCTTTATATGTAATTTTGATTTTTATCCCCTGTGATTATATTTACTGTTCAAATACAATAAAATTTTAAATTATGAGTCCAAGTACGATAACATGATTAGTCATTCTAAAATTCTATTTTTTTTCTTTTAGTTTCATATCCATAGTGTATTCAAGGTTCCAACTAGATCTCATACCATTTCCTCTCCAGTCTCAGGTTTTACTCTCCATCCACATTTTGCTCATTTGAGAGTTAACTAGATTCAATAAGTTTAAGGACTCGGGGATCCAGTAAAAGAGAACTCTAATTCACATGTGAATATCTGTGTTAATTTTGCTGTATTTCATTTTAATTAAAAGATAATTGGGTTACCTGGCTTTGATTATTTTAATGAAGAAATATGAGGTCAACTTGATTTTTTTCTGTTCTTGATGTGACAGAATTTTTCTACCCAGTTGGTCTTAGGATTTCTTTTTTATCTCTGAATTTCAACAATTTCAAGAGGTTAAGTCTTGGCATTTATGTCTGTATCATTTCTTCTTGAGAAAGTTTTGCCCTTTTGGTCCACAGATTCAATTGTTTCTTATTTGTGGTTGTACTTACTTCCTTGTTTTATTGATATAAAAAAAACATGTATTTTTAAATTTTTTGTTTGTTGTTGTTTTCAGTAGATTTTTGCCAGCATTTTTTTTTTTTAATGAAAATGTTCCCATGTGTAGAAAAGTTGAAAGAATTTTACCCCAAAGAGTCTAGGATTCTACAGTTGTTTTATAGTATTTGTGTCATTACGTATCTATCTTCAATAGATTCTATTTCATTGATGCATTTCAGAATAATTTCCAGAGACCAGTACAATTTCCAATGAATACTTCAACATGTGCTTTGTTCACTAGAATTCAATGTTTGTGTTGTCTTTTTGTCAAAGGATTAACAAATGACTAATTGCACAAATCATAATTCCATCATTTTGACAAACGCATGTTACCTATGTAGCCTAAGCCCTTACCAAGATACAAAATATTATGATTCTCATGTACATTCTCAATAAGTACTCCCCCCTAGTTGTTCTGAGTGTTTTCTACCATTCATCAGCTGTACAACTTCCTGTATAGTCCTGTACATATAACAGTGTTTGTCAGCACACAGCATACGCATCCCTACCTGTAGCCTAGGTGCAGAGCCACTGTGCCATCTCTGTTTGTGACTACACACTGTGATGTCTGCACAACGGCGGTGTCTCCTAATGACACATTTCTCCGAAAGCATCCCCATGGTTAAGCATGCATGCACAGCTGCAAGTGGAACCATGTAGTGTGCCCCTTTGTGTGTAAAATTTCTTTTTCCCAGCATAATGTTTTGGACATTCATCCTTGACATGGTTTGTATCAGCAATTCATTCCTTTGTGTTACTCTGTGGCAATCTGTTGTAAGAAAATAGTATAATTTTTTTTTTTAACATTCTCCCACAAATGGACGCCTGAAATTTTCCAGTTTGGTACTATTAAGAGTAACACTGCTGTGAGCAGCTTTGTATTTGTATTTCTTATAAATACATGTTTCTAACTCTTCTGGTGGATGTCATGTGGATGACTGGATTGATGGAGTGACATGGCTGGCTTTATAAGAAACTCAAGACTTTGGCTTGAGTGATTGTATCGTTTCACACTGTCACCAACAATGGCTAAAGTCTCCAGGTACCCCGCACTGCTGCTCATGTTTGCTATTGCCAGTTGTTTAATTTTAGCCCCTCTTTGGATGTAGAGTGATGGCTAATGGTGGTTCCTTTTTGCATTTTCCTAGTGAGTAATGGTGGTGAGTAATGGTGGTGAGTAATGGTGGTGAATCCTGATAATAAAGAGTGTTTCAATTGTTTATTGGCCATCCATATATCTCCTTTGCAAGGCAGTTATTAAAATCTTTGTCTCATATTTAGTGAGTTATTTGGCATTTTATTTTCTTGGGTTATTGTCATTTGTAAATTAGAATATTTTGTGAGTATTTTCTCACTGTTGATGATATCCATTAATTTTATTTTATTTTATTTATTTATTTTTTTAATATTAAATTTTATTTTTATATTCCCCCATACAAATGCAAACGCCCCATTCTGACCCCAATCCTTCCCCTCCCGCCCCCCACCATTAATTTTATTAATCACCTCTTTTGATTAGCAGTTTCTAATTTGGATGTTGTCTTATTTATCACTTTTTTCTTTGAAAGTCATTACTTTTTATGGCCTAAGAGAGCCTACCCTACCCATGAGTTGTAAAAGAATTTCTCTAGATTTTCTTCTATGTGCTTCATAGTTTTAGATTTACATTTAGATTTCTGATGCATCTCAAGTTAGTCTTCATGTATGGTGTAGAAATTCATTTCTTTTACATGTGGGTATCAGTTCATCCACCACTGTTTCCTGAAAAGACTTTCTGTATTGGGTTGTTTTGGTGCATTTCCAAAAATTAAGTAACTGTTTACTATGAAAGTGGTGGTGCATTTCTGGACTGTATCATTTCATCAATCTGTTTGTTAAATGTATGCACAATTTTAATTACTATAACTCATAGTCATTCTTAAAATTAGGTAATTAAAGGCCTCCAAATTTGTTCCTCACAAAGGCATACTAACAGTCTTTGAATGTAGTGCATCTTTCCATTTTTTGATTTTCTTTAATTTCTCTCAGCAATGTTACATGGTTTACAGTGTAGAGGTCTTTAGTTAACTTTTCCTTAAGTATTTTATCTACTTTGAGAGTACTGTCATTGAATTTTCTAAAATTGCATTTTCTGATTATTTGCTTCTAGTATATAGGTACACATTGGCCTTAGTGTATTAACCTTGTATCCTGAAACAAATTAACTTATTAATTCTAATTTAATTAGAATTTACATGTAATGAAACATGTCCGTTTCTTAAGTCTTTCTCAGGTCTAAGTATTGCTCAAAACATCATTTGTTATTCCAAAATTAGGAAATTAAGTTCCTATTTTTCTAATACATGTACTAGATTTTTGTCCTTTCTACTATTTAGATAATATATGGTGAGCTAAATATATAATATATGCCAATTTAATAATTGGCATAGTAAATTGAGGTAACACCATTCAATAAGTTATTCATCTTTGAATTGAAATTGAAATTGAATTTTCATTTTTATTTTTTTAAAGATTATTTATGCATACAAGAACCGGGGTACAGGTCAGAGGTGTGGGGGATGAGAGGATTCGCCAGAGACAGAGTAAGGAGCAGAACAGGCAGACTGACAGAAATATACTGCTGAGGGGATCTAACTCATGCTCCAGAGGCTGTGGATAGCTTCATAGGTTGCATCTTAACCCCTTGTGCCACCAGGGAGGCCCATCATTTTTATTTTATATTAAGTTTCAAAGTAGACATGAATTAGCTTCTGAAATTTTTAGCTTGGTCTGTTCATTTGTATATATTTTTGCTAATTAAGTAATACAGTTTTATTAATTACTGAAGTTTATTTTTAAAAAATTTCAGCTAATTCTGTGCATTGAATTCACCAGATAAAATATAGAATAATAATAATAAGTTTTATGAAATTTCCTGTTGGGTTTCTTATTATAATTGAACTGAATTTAAAGATCAATTTAAATAATTGTATTACTTGAAAGAGTGATTATTTCTATCCAGAAATGTAATTTACATCTGTTAAAAAAATGTTATAGTAGGTTATAGTATTAAAAAATGTTATAGTATTTAAAAAAGTTATATATATGTGAGTGTATATATATATATATATATATAATTTTCCAAAAGTTTTTCATCAGTATTTTATAGTTTGCTATTATCCTAGTATCTTTTTATAATACGTTTTCTAACTGGTTTTTGAAATCAATTGATTTTTCACAATTTCTGTCTTTGTTGAGTTTATAATACATTTGAGTACAGTTGCATTGAAATCAATAAAATATAATAAAATTCTTAAATAGCTGCTGAGATAATTGCCACTTTCAGAGAGAAGGGAAAGAAGTTTGCAAAATACCAGTGCATTTCCCTGTTTTTCAAAAACTCTGCTCCACGCAGCCTGAGACTCACCTGCATTTTTTAACTGCAATTGAGCAGTTAATTTAAAGGGGTCATTCCATATTAAAAATGCAAGTATCCCTAAATGAGCAAGTTTGCTTTCCCTGTTAACTGTATTTTTCTTTAACCAATGAGAAAAAGCGCGAATAACACTCACAATTGGTGCATTTTGCTGATGTACACTCACCCTTCGATTACTCTGTGAATCTGGCTTAGATTTCAAATTATGTCCATCCATTTATCAGACCCGGGGTGTAATGAACAGCCCTAAGCCTCCTCTTCCCATTTCTAGGAAGTTGGAATGCTTACTATGGAGTAAGCAACTAAGAGTTCAGAAAAATCTCCCGTGCTAATCGGGTCTTTTCTTGGGAAGAAAGCAACAGTGTTGATTTTTAAATACTGTCTGTTGTCCAAATTATAGAGTGGTTAAAATCTTTTTCCGTTTTATAGTCGTGTAATATCTAAGCCAAATGCATTTTTTTCCAGTGTTAACAAAAGGATGTGGAGGGAGGAAAATGTCCTTACCTGTTCCCCCTTTTGAAAAAAAACATGTTTGAATCTAGAAGTGCTACCCAATTTTCTAAAGTATCTTGCCAGCCTTTTATCCTCATAAAACTCAATATAATAAGGTAAATGCAGTGTAGCTGTCAGGGGGAGATGCTCTAACCACTTCCTGTCAGCTGTGCAGGTTGTCATTCACAAGCCCGCCCCCCAGACCTTCCTGTGGTGTCCCAAGCATTCATCTTCACTGTGGGAGACGCAGGAATCTGACAGTCCAAAGTGTTTCATTTTTAGAATTTCAGGAAGCTTTTCTAAGGTAGGGAAGGCAGGTAATGTGGCTAACATTGATTAATACCACCTTTCTTATTCTGGAAGTGAGAGCTGCCTTGATTCCAAATCTCATGTCAAAATCAAACAGAGTGAAAAATGTATCTTAATATCCTGTGAAAATCCTAGGCTGGTCACTCCTTCACAAGGTATTCAGGGTTAATCAATATCATCATGAGTAGTTACCAATGATTATTGGTATGAGTAGTTACCAACAACATTATCTTAAACTTTGATTCTTTGAATATTTTTTGAAGATTTTTTTTAAATAATAAATTTTATTTTTATATTCCCCATACAATTGCAGCCCCCCCATTCTGACCCCAATCCCTACCCTCCCGCCCCCGCCACCCTAAAAGTGTCTCTGGTTCATAGTTTTTTGTTGATTTTGATTTTCACTTTCTTATAGTTATTCATTTTCCTGGTCCCTTATTTAAGTTTTCTAGATTCCTGCTATGAGTGAGACCATCCGGTATTTTTCTTTTTCTTTTTGGCTTATTTCGCTGAGCATGATCCCTTCCAGTGCCATCCATGTTGCTGCAAATTGCATGTGTTTATCTTTTTTGATTGCTGAGTAATATTCCATGGTGTATATGTACCACATCTTCTTGATCCAGTCATCTATTTTTGGGCATTTGGGCTGTTTCCAAAGCTTAGCTATTGTAAACTGTGCTGCTATAAACATAGGGGTGCAGGAGCTCTTTGGAATTGATGTTTCTGTGTCCTTCGGGTAAATACCTAGGAGTGGAATTGCTGGATCATATGGAAGCTCTATGTTTAGTAGGTCCAGAAATCTCCACACAGCTCTCCACAGTGGTTGGACCAGTTTGCACTCCCACCAACAGTGCCGAAGAGTTCCTTTTTCTCCACACCCTCGTCAACATTTGTTGTTGCTAGTTTTTTTAATATGTGCCATTCTCACTGGTGAAAGATGGTATCTCATGGTAGTTTTGATTTGCATTTCCCTGATTGCAAGTGATGTTGAACATTTTTTCATATGCCTGTTGGCCATTTGCATTTCCTCTTCAGAGAAGTTTCTTTTTAGCTCTTCTGCCCATTTTTTGACTGGATTATTTTCTTTGTTGTTGTTGAGTCTCATCAGCTCTTTGCAGATTTTTGTGATCAGTCCTTTATCATTAGTGTTGGGTACAAAAATGTTCTCCCAGTTGGTGGGGTTTCTCTTTGTTTTTGTTATTGTCTCTTTTGCTGTGCAGAAGCTCTTTAATTTGATGTAGTCCCAGCTGTTTATCTTTGCCTTCACTCTCACTGCTTTGGGTGATGTGTCTGTAAAGATGTCTTTGATGTGCAAATCACGTAGTGTTTCGCCTATGTTTCCTTCTATATATTTTATGGTTTCAGGTCTTATGTCTAGTTCTTTAATCCATTTTGAGTTGATTTTTGTGTATGGTGTGAGGTAGTGGTCAAGCTTCATTCTTTTGCATGTAGCGACCCAGTTTTCCCAGCACCATTTATTGAACAAACTTTCTTTGCTCCAATGCATAGTCTTTGCTCCTTTGTCAAAGATTAGTTGACCATAAATCTGTGGGTTTATTTCTGGATTTTCTATTCGATTCCATTGTTCTGTATGTCTGTTCTTGTTCCAATACCATGAGTTTTGATGATTATGGCTTTGTAGTATAGTTTGAAGTCTGGGAGTGTGATGCCTCCATTCCCTTCTTTTTTTTTTCAGGAGAGCTTTGGCTATTCGGGGTTTTTGGTGATTCCGTATGAATTTCATCAATAATTGTTCTATATCTTTGAAGAATGACATTGAAATTTTGATTGGAATAGCATTGAATCTGTATATTGCTTTTGGTAGGATGGCCATTTTAATAATGTTTATTCTTCCAATCCATGAGCAGGGGATGTCTTTCCATTTCTTTGTGTCTTCTTCTATTTCTTTTAACAGTGTTTTATAGTTTTCTTTGTATAGTTCCTTTACCTCTTTTGTTAGATTTATTCCCAAATATTTGATTTTTTTTGTTTCAATAAAAAAAGGGATGGTTTTTTTGATTTCTTCTTCTTCAGATTTATTGTTTGTGTATAGGAAGGCTACTGACTTTTGTGTGTTGATTTTGTATCCTGCCACTTTACTGAATTGATTGATGAGTTGAATTAGTTTTTCTGTGGAGTTTTTGGGGTTCTCTATGTATATTATCATATCATCTGCAAATAGTGATAGTTTGACTTCTTCTTTTCCTATTTGGATTCCTTGGATGTCTTTCTCTTGTCTTATTGCCCTGGCTAGGACTTCCAGTATTATATTGAAAAGCAGTGGTGAGAGTGGACATCCCTGTCTTGTTCCAGATCTTAATGGAATTGCTTTCAGCTTTTCACCATTGAGGATGATACTGGCTGTTGGCTTGTCATAGTTGGCCTTTATGATGTTGAGGTATGTTCCTTGTATCCCAAGAATTTCAAAGGCTTTTATCATGAATGGGTGTTGCACTTTGTCGAAAGCTTTCTCAGCATCTATTGATATTATCATATGGTTTTTATATTTCTTTTTGTTGATGTGTTGGATAACGTTGATTGATTTTCGGATGTTAAACCATCCTTGTGTCCCTGGAATGAATCCTACTTGGTCGTGGTGAATTATCTTATGGATACATTGTTGGATTCTGATAGCTAAAATTTTATTGAGGATTTTTGCATCAGTGTTCATTAGGGAGATTGGCCTGTAGTTTTCCTTTTTTGTGTTGTCCTTGTTCGGTTTTGGTATTAGTGTAATGTTGGCTTCATAGAACGTGTTTGGTATTGTCCCTTCCTTCTCAATTTTTTGGAAGAGTTTGTGAAGGATAGGCACCAATTCGTCTCTGAATGTTTGGTAGAATTCATTTGTAAATCCATCAGGTCCTGGGCTTTTGTTTTTGGGGAGGTTTTTGATTACCATTTCAATTTCGCTGCTTGTAATTGGTCTGTTTAGGTGTTCTATTTCTTCTTTATCTAGCTTTGGGTGATTGTAGAGTTGTAGGAATTTGTCCATCTCCTCTAGATTGTTGAACTTGTTTCCATATAACTGTTCATAGTAGTTACTGATTATTCTTTTGATTTCTGCTGTGTCTGTTGTCATTTCTCCTCTTTCATTGATGATCCTGTTTATTTGTGCTTTCTCCCTTTTTTCCTTTGTGAGCCTGGCTAGGGGTTTGTCTATTTTATTGATTTTTTCAAAGAACCAGCTCTTGGTTTCATTGATCTTTTGGATTGTTTTTTTAGTTTCAATTTCATTTATTTCTGCTTTGGTTTTTATTATTTCTTTTCTTCTACTGGTTTTGGGGTTTTTTTGTTGTTCTTTTTCTAGATCTTTGAGCTTCGAGATTAGGTTGTTTCTTTGAGTTCTTTCTTGTTTCTTGATGTGAGCTTCTATTGCTATATATTTTCCTCTTATTACTGCTTTTGCTGCATCCCATACATTTAGGATATTGGTGTCCTCCTTGTCGTTCAATTCAAAGAATTTTTTAATTTCTTCTTTGATCTCCTCATTAGTCCAGTGGTCTTCCAGTAGTGTGGTTTTTAATCTCCATGAGGTAGGAAAGTTCCTTGCCTTCTTTTTATGGTTTATTTCTAGTTTGATGCCTTCATGGTCAGAAAAGATGGTTGGTATGATTTCAGTCTTGGTGTATCTGTTGATGTTTGTCTTGTGCCCCAGTATGTGATCAATCCTGGAGAATGATCCGTGTGCGCTTGAGAAAAATGTGTACTCCGTTTTTTTGGGGTTTAGTGTTCTATAGATGTCTGTTAAGCCCAATTGCTCTAGGTCCTTATTTAGAGCTCTGGTTTCTTTACTTATTTTTTGTCTTGATGATCTATCCATTGTTGATAGTGGTGTGTTGAAGTCTCCCACTACGTAAGTGTTTTCTCTGATGTCTGTTTTTAGAGAGGACAACAGTTGTCTGATATATTTTGGTGCTCCTTCGTTTGGTGAGTATATGTTAATGAGTGTTATTTCTTCTTGAAGTATTGTCCCCTTGATCATAATGTAGTGACCATTGGGGTCCCTTTTTATCTTTTTGAGTTTGAAATCTGTTTTATCTGATATAAATATAGCTGCTCCTGCTTTCTTTTTTGGTCCATTTGCTTGTAGGATTGTTTTCCATCCTTTAACTTTGAGCCTATTTTTATCTTTTGTAGCTAAATGTGTTTCCTGGAGACAGCAAAAGGTTGGGTTTTGTTTCTTAATCGAGGCTGCAACTCTGTGTCTTTTTATTGAAGAGTTTAGTCCATTTACATTTAGAGTTAATATAGATATGTTAGCATCTGTATTTGCCATTGTTTGTCTTTCCTTTGATTTTATTTATTTATTATTTTAATAACTTTTTTTTTTTTTGGCCTTCTTTCATTGTTATTCGTCCCTCTGAGGTTCTGGCTTTAGGACTCCTTGTAGTATTTTTTGGAGTGGGGGTTTAGTTGTAATGAAATTCCAGAGTTTCTGTTTGTCTGGGAAGGTCCATATTCTTTCTTCAAAGAGGAAGGAGAGCTTTGTGGGATAGAGTATTCTTGGTTGGCATCTGTTTTCTTGGAGTCTGTTGACTATGTCCCTCCACTCTCTCTTTGCCCGTAGTGTTTCTTCGGAGAAGTCTGATGTCAGCCTGATTGGCTTTCCTTTGAATGTTATCTGTTTCTTCCCTCTTGCGAGTTTCATTATTTTTTCCTTGTCCTGGATTCTTGGGAGCTTTACTATTATGTGTCTTGCTGTATTTTTCCTTTCGTCGTGGAAGTTTGGTGTTCTTCTTGCTTCTTGTATATCAATTTTCAGCTCCTTCTTTACATTTGGGAAGTTCTCTTCTATTATCTCTTTGAATATTTTCTCTGTTCCTACATCTCTCTCCTCTCTTTCTGGTATTCCTATAACTCTTATATTTCCTTTCCTCATGGAGTCAGATAGTTCCCGAAGTCTTTCTTCGTTCTTTTTCCTTTGTACTTCTCTTTCCTTTTCTGTTTTGGTTCTTTTTATTTCTGTGTCTTCAAGAGTGCTTATTCGTTCTTCCATTTCATCTATTCTGCTTTCATTGCTTTTCCCAGAATTCTTTTTTCTTCCATTAATTCTTTGATCTCCTGTATTTCTTTTACTTCCCTCTTTAGGGACTCAACTTCATTCTTCTGACCATTGTTTTCCCTCTTTAGGGACTCAATTTCATTCTCCTGATCATTGATTATTTTTCCCTTATCATTGTTTTCCTTTATGACTTCTGTCAGTTTTTTAATCACGGCAATTTTAAATTCTCTTTCTGGAAGGCTCAGAAGTTCTTCCAAGTTACTGTCGTTGAAATCTGGGGGCTGTTTTTCTTTTTGTGGTGTGCTTTTTCCCTGGGGAGTTGCTAGGTGCGTGTGGTTCTTCTACTCCCTACTGTCTGTTTTCTAATTTGCCGTATGCGTTGGGACACTGTGTTGTTGGGACTGGCCGGCATCTTGGGTGAGCTTCTCTGCTCCCCTCTAGTTCCTCCAGGAGCCATATGTCAGTTTCAAGCAGTCTTTACTGGAGAAAGGTCCCTGTTCTAAAATGCCGATGTGGGGACACACTCCCCTGTGCGCCTGGTCTGCCCCAGCGGTGGGTTCCTGCTCCCCCTCTGGGCTTGGACTGCAGGCCAGAGGGGGTCTGGCGTGGGCGAACTTCCCCTGCTCACCTCTGGCTCCTGAGGAAGCCTTCTGCAGGTAGTCTTTACTGAAGTAATGTCCCTGTTCTAAAATGGTGATGTGGGACACACTCCCTGTGCGTCCGGTCTCAGGCACACTCTTCTGCGTGCCTGGTCTGCCCCGGCTGTGGGTGCTCGCTCCCCCTGTGGGCTCAGACTACTGATCGGAAGGGGCCCGTCATGGGCTACCTCCCCAGCTGGCCACTGGCTCCTCCAGGAGCCTCTGCTGGTTTCAAGTCGCTAGGCGGCGCCAGAGATCTCTCCTAGAGCCCTTGGGGATCTGATTTTCCACCCCGTGGGAAAGGGAACAGAGCGGGAATGGTAGGGTAAACCTCAACGGCTTTGGGGTGCTGTGTCTGCCTTGTGCCCCACCGTCGTGGGGAACCCACGCCCCTAATTTCGTGCCCCGGGTCTCAGTTCCAAAGCCCTCAGTTCCAGGACGTGGGCTGTAGCCCAGTTCAGTGGCGCGGGAATGGCGCCTTTTGAATCCCGCTCCCGTGCCTGGGCGCCTGGTTCCTGCTCACTCAGTGAGGGCCTCTGCCGTCTCCCCGCAAGCCTAGGTCGCAGGCGCAAGGACCTGGGCAGCTGCGATCCGGATCCGCGTTTGCTTTTCAACCGCACTGCTTTTCCGCGTGATCCCGATTCCGATCCGCACTTGCTTTTCCAGCGTGCCGCTTTTCCGCGCAAGCTTACCGGGTGCCTGGGGCTGTGTGCTGGTGCTGGTCTCCTCCTGGGGGGGGGGCTCTCTTTAGTGGCGCCTGGAGCTCACCTCCGCCGCGAATCCTGCAGGGTTCTCCGCAGCTCCTGTTCACGGGGTGTGGTGGCTGCAATAGTTCCTTTCCACTCACAGTCCCGCTTGCTGCGTAGTTTGTTCTTGTTGGATGTTTTAGTTAGTTTTTTTTTTTTTTTCCTCCTCTCTGCAGGTCGGAGAGTGCTGACTTTGTGGGCGGGGGAGGGGAGCAGGGTTCTGCGCTTTCCTCCCTTCTGGTCCTCTTTTATGGCCACTTTCTTCTTCGGGCAGTTTGCTGGAGTCACCCGTTTATCTTCCGTGTCCCAGTTCTCACTGGGACCTGCCGCTTTTCCTCCCTATTAACTTTTTTTAATGGGAGATCTTACTCGCAGCGTCTCCTCGCCGCCATGTTGCTCCGCCTATCTTGTATTTTTTGAAGATTTTTAAGTATCAGGACATTTCCTTCTATTCTTACTTACTAATGAGCCACCAGACTAGCTCAGCCTTGTATTAACAGTTGTATGTGGTGGTGTCCTCCTTTTGGTGGCTGCCTGGGGCTCACTAGGTTTCCACGTGAACCGTGAGGCATTCATTTAATGCCCTTGCGTGTAGCCCTTAGTGTTGTTATAGACCATTAAAGAGTACGGGTCCAGAGACCGTCTAGGAGGAAGAATTCACGAGAGTGATGGCTAATCCAGGCAAGGTTTTATTAAAGACCTGTGTATAAGAGAGCCAGTGACTACAAAAGGAAAATTTTAGCTGACTCCCTGGAGGGAGTCGGGGAGGACTTTCAGGGATAGGTGCACGGGGTGGGGCAGAGGAGAGTGGCATCGCAGCTGGTTCTGGACTAGACTGCACGGGGTGTTGGCGCCTTACCTCGTGGCATCAGGATACTTCCCCCTTCCGTGATTGGCTGTGCTCCTTTCGGCCCAGTGCGCATGACGACCTCCGGCGCACCAAATAAGGGCATGTGCCCTTCCAGGATTAGCTGTGCTTCTTTTGGCCCAGTGCGCATGACGGCCTCCGGCGCACCAAATAAGGTTATGTGTTTAATCATTGGCTAGGCACTGTTGGCCTGCTTCTTCCGCTTCCGGTCCCCAGCTATAAAGCCCCGCCGAAACCGAAAGTAAAAGAGACATGCTTTAGCTGAACCAAGAGTGTACGTGTCTCCCTCCGTGGTGTACCCCTGTTCTTCAGGTCGCTGCTCTCCCCTCGAGAACCTCGTTGACCAGTCCGCGGGCTCGGACAGGTGGCGCCCAACATGGCGCTCGAGGTACGAGAGATTTACAGTAGACCCAGACGCGGCGCGTGGCGCGAGTTACTCAGGCCCCGACCCACCCGGCGGGACAGTCATTAGGTAAGTTTTGGCGTCTGATTTGTTTAAAAATGGGACAGGCACTTAGTGAGCACCAGCTTTATGTTTCCCAACTTAAAGAAGCTCTTAGGACACGCGGAGTTAGGATTAAGTCTAAGGATCTCTTTTCATTTTTTGATTTCGTCCAAGAAACATGCCCGTGGTTCCCTAAAGAGGGAACCATTGATGAAAAACGTTGGAAAAGGGTCGGAGACGCTTTAAACAATTTCTACCGCGTCTTTGGACCTGAAAAAGTCCCTGTGATGGCCTTTTCCTATTGGAACCTCATTAATGATCTTATAGCCAAGCGAGGAAATGATCCTGGCTTACAACACACTATTTCCCATACTGAAAATATTCTTAAAAGCGCTCCCTCCAGTATTGCTGAGGCTTCTCCTCCCGAGGCTTGTTGCGAAGACCTAATCTCCTTTCATAGTGATGATGAGACTAATCCCCAAAATAATGCACCCCCAGTGCCAGATGGTGCCCCCCAACCTGCCGGCACCCCTGTAAAGGAGCCCCGTCCAAATACACTTCCCCCATGCAAAAGCCTCTACCCTTCTCTGCCGCGACCCCGCCGTGGGTCTCCTTCGGCTTCCGAGGTAGACTGGGACGAGTTGGCAGAACAAGAGGGTCGCTATCGGCCTCCCCCCCGCCTCTATTACCAAGGACCCCATAAAAAAGCCTGTTTTAATGCAAACACTTGAGACCTTGGGAAACCAAATTAATACTCATTGTTAACCGTTTTGATAAATTGTGTGCGGCCTTCCCCGTGTCTGCTGACGGCCCTTCTGCTCCTCCCCCACAAGTTAATCCGCCACCATTTTGTCCTTCTGTTCCCGCCTTGCCGCCATTTTGCCCTCCTTCTTCCTCCCTTGTTGCCTTGCCGCCTTTTTCTTTGACTCCTCCCACTCAGCCGCCCTCTCCGTCCCTCCCTCCTCCTTCGTGCCCTGCTCCATTACATCTCTTTCCGGTGGTTGAAACCACCAACGCCCAGGGCGTTGTTCAACGTCATCATGAGCCTCATAATTTCTGCAACGTTAAAGAACTAAAAGAGGCGGTGTCCCTTTATGGAGCCATGGCGCCCTTCACCCTCACTGTTTTGGATACCTTAGCCCAATCCTCTCTCACTCCGTCGGATTGGTACTCCCTGGCAAAGGCCACCCCAGTCTGGGGGCGATCACCTCCTTTGGAAGGCTGAGTTTATTGATAATTGTAAGGTTTTTGAAAGACAAAACCCCTCATTCCTCGGCCCAGCTTGTAGAGCTTGAGGCGGTGATCACTGTTCTTTCTTCCTTTGCCCATCAACCTCTTAATTTATATACGGATAGTCGGATAGTGCTTACATCGCCCAGTCAGTCCCCCTACTTGAAACCGCCCCATTTATCAAAACATCCTCTATGGCTGAGACCCTTTTTCAGCAGTGCCAGGTGGCCATCTGGAACCGCACCGCTCCTTTCTTCCTCGGTCATCTTCGGGCCCATTCGGGTCTTCCGGGACCCTTGACACACGGAAACAACTTGGCCGATGCAGCCACTCAGACAATTCATGTTCTTTCGGTCACCCAGGCCCAACAAGCCCATGACCTCCATCATCTCGATGCCCGGTCCCTGCGTGTGTTGTTCCGTCTCACCCGAGACCAAGCCCGGCACATTGTTCGCTCCTGCCCAACGTGTGCTACTTCCCTTCCTGTCCCTCACTTGGGTGTCAACCCTCGTGGTTTGGCCCCTCGAGACCTCTGGCAGATGGACGTCACCCATGTTTCTGAGTTTGGTAATCTCAAGTATGTCCATGTTTCCATTGATACCTTCAGTGGATTTTTAGTGGCTTCTCCCCATGCTGGGGAGGCCACCAAACATGTTATCTCCCATCTCCTTTACGCCTTCTCTGTTTTAGGCGTGCCTAAGGCCCTTAAGACTGATAATGGACCAGGCTACACTTCCAAGGCATTTTCTGAATTCTATGCCACCCACCCTTTCCATTACTCATACCACTGGCATACCATATAATCCCCAGGGACAGGGCATCGTTGGAAGAGCCCACCAGACACTCAAAACCGTTATTCACAAAATCCGCCAATCTTCCTGGTACCCCTCCCGGTTGGCGCCCCGCAATGTCCTGTGTCATGCCTTGTTTATTTTAAATTTCCTCCGCCTGGATGATGCTGGTAAAAGTGCAGCCGACCGCTTTTGGCACTCCTCCATCTCCACTCAGTTTGCGTTGGTCAAATGGAAGGACCCACTTACCGGCTCTTGGAATGGTCCAGACCCTGTTTTAATTTGGGCTCGTGGAGCGGTTTGTGTCTACCCCCATGACGCTGACTCTCCTCGCTGGCTCCCAGAGCTCTTGGTTCGCGCTGTACCTGTGCCACCCAGCGCCACTGCAAAACCTCCGGACGCCGCCGAGGCGCCCCGTCAACCCCTTCTGCCCAGGGTGGCTGAGTCCCTCTGAGGCGTCTCTTTTGTTTCCTTTTCAGGATGCCTGTGGCCACCTGGATTCTCCTGGTTCTTCAACAGTACCCTGTCGCCCGTGTCTTAGCCGGCCTCGGACCACCCACCTCTCTCGCATCCGCGTCTTCTTCCTTGGATTCGCCCTGCAACTGCAAGGCATTACCTCTGCCCTGGCCATGGGTGCCTCCGGTTTGGCCATCTCCATTTCCAGGAACTTGCAACCAACCCCTTATGGACTGGCCTTAATGGACTTTTGCTGTATTTACTTCCCCTGTTGGGTCCCCCCTGTTATCTCTTTTATTGTTACTTGCTATAGGTCCTTGTGTTTTAAACAAAATTGTTGGGTTTGTAAGGCAACAAATACAGCCCCTTCAGGCGAGACCTATCCAGGTGCACTATCACCGCCTGGAAATGCTGGAAAGCGGGGGCGCATATACGGATCTCTGGTCGCCGTCTGCGCCTGGCCAGTAGGTAGCACAGCCTACATGCTATGGGAGTCCCACCGTCCTGACCTTTGGCAGCCTTTTAACGTCAGTCATTATCCAGCTTCCTGGCTGGGCCCCCTTGAGGATGCTGGAACGGATAGCCAATGACGGGTAAGATGCAATGCGGGACAAGACCAACCTAAGACAGCCCACGCTCCCTTTCCATCTAGGACCGTCGGGTGATGACGGGTAAGGCTCGTCCCTGCAATTCACAACCTAAGACAGGCACATTCCTCCTCACTAATAAAGAGAAAAGGGGGATCTGTTAGCGCCTTACCTCGTGGCATCAGGATACTTCCCCCTTCCGTGATTGGCTGTGCTCCTTTCGGCCCAGTGCGCATGACGACCTCCGGCGCACCAAATAAGGTTATGTGTTTAATCATTGGCTAGGCACTGTTGGCCTGCTTCTGCCGCTTCCGGTCCCCAGCTATAAAGCCCCGCCGAAACCGAAAGTAAAAGAGACATGCTTCAGCTGAACCAAGAGTGTACGTGTCTCCCTCCGTGGTGTACCCCTGTTCTTCAGGTCGCTGCTCTCCCCTCGAGAACCTCGTTGAACAGTCCGCGGGCTCGGACAACGGGGCCCTGCACAGACGGGCTCCATACTCGTCCTGCCACGTGTTCATCAGCATTTATCATCTGCGTGCAGGCCTCTTGGCCCCCCCGCCTTTACGAAGTTGTAAGACAGTTATTAGTCAGGATCTACTGCCTGCCGTTGGCTAGTGTGGTGCCTTTGTTCAATCTGGTGGGCCAGGTGTTAGGCAATACCTGCCAGTCCAGAATTTAGTCCACCTGTTCAAACAGGATGTTGGCTAACTCTTATCCTCCTGGCTGGTGATTTCTTTTACCTAGACTGTTTCACAGCAGGCCAGGCACTTGTCCCTACCTTTGGGGAACTAGTCTAGTGAGACTATGATCAAGTCAAAGATACGTTACAATACAGTGAGATTAAGTGCTAAGGTGAAGGATGGGTTTTCTCGGAAGTTGAGGGCTTTCTGGAGGAAGTTATCACCTGGATGATGCCTGAAGATTAATATGGAGACTCTGGAGGGAAAAAATTGACAACTGGAGGAGAAGTTGCTGAGCAGAGCAGGGAGAAAGGAAGCAGACCTAGAGGCAAGGATTAGCTTGCTATAATAAGGCTGATCATGAAGGTACCAGAAGGAAACAGTTGGACATGAGGCTGGAGATGTATGTATGAACTAGCAGTATCTAGGGTGCTATCAAGCCACATATTAGGAATTTCCATCTTTTAGATGAGAAAGAACTAAAAGGTTTTATGCAGAGGACCCAATTTGAACTTCATATAACTCTGGCAGTAGTCTGGCTAGATTAAGGATTAGTTAAGGAAGGAGAGTTGCACTGCTCTGTACAAGAGGTGAAGCTTTAATTTAGCAAAACTCATGGGGATGTAGAACAGTGAACAAGTTGGGAAATATAAAGAGACAAAATCAAGAGACTTGAGGCAAAATTGGGTGAGGTGGGGAGAGAAATCGGGAGTGATACCTGTGTTTCTAGCTTTGTGATGAAATGTTTTCTTTCTTTTTTCCTTTTTTCAAGATTTATTTTTATTTTATTTATGCATACCGGAACTGGGGTGTAGGCCAGAGATGTGGGGGGTGAGAGGATTCACCAGAGACAGAGTGGGGAACAGAACAGGCAGATCTCCTGAAGTACACTGCCGAGCTGAGCAATGGGTGAGACAGGAGAGGTCTGCTGCGCCGTTTGGTTTCAGCAACCTGGTCTCGGATCGATGTCATTCCACAGTGGCTGGCGATAGCTTGATAGCACTGAGACTTTAACCCCTGTGCCACCAGGGAGGCCCAGACATGTTTTATTTCTTGCAGAGGCAGTTTCTTGAGAGACAGACATAGATTTTGGTGACAAATCTGAATATTCCCAGCTCAGCCACTTACTAGGACTCTGTTCTCACATCATTTCTTCATCTCTGAGCACCTATCATCTGTTAAAGGATAAATTGTACATACAAGAATGTTGAAAATAACACCACCTGTCATCTATTTGGCCACAAAGAATGACAACAGCTGTATAATCGACATCTTTGTGGCATTAAGTCTTCCCATATGTCTTTTCTACTCTTCCTTAATGACTTTCAGAAAAGAAATTATTCTCCTTTGTATACAGTTCTTGAATAACTTTTGTTAGTTTCATGCCTAAGGATTTTATAGTTTTGGCTACTATTTAAGTGGCATATTCTTTTTATTACACTTTTTAATTGTTGGTTAGTAGTAGATTAGAAATTCACTTCTGTATTGTGACTTTCTAGCCACCCTACATGATTAACTCTCCTATTATATCCAGTAATTCATCTATAAAGTTTTGGAGAGATTACACAAATGATTCTATCACTGATAAAAGGTTTATTTCTTCCTTTCCAATTTTTATGAATTTAATTTGTAATTACATCAGTTAGAACCTTTATATCAATGATGTCTAATAGAAATGTAATATAAGCTCTAGATGTAGTTTAAAAAATTAAGACTGTATTTTGAGAACAGTTTTTAAGTTTATAGAAAAAGTGAATGGAAAGTACAGAAAGTTCTCATATATACCCCTCAGGCTCCCCTTTATACTGTCTCCCCTATTCACATCTTACATTAGTTTGAGGGCCTCCCTGGTAGCACAGAGCGTTGAGCACAGCGCTGTGGAGCTGTCTGCAGCCTCTGCAATGTAGGTTTGATTCCCAGCCGGCCAGGGAGATTCCCACATGGCACAGCAGACCTCTCCTGTCATGCCTGCTGCTCCCCTCAGTAGTGCTTTCCACCCGTGTGCCTGTTCTGCTCTCTGCTTTGTCTCTGGTGAATCCTCTCACCCTCCTGTGCCTCTGGCCTATCCCCCAGCTCTGGTATAGATAAATAAATCTTAAAAAAAAACAAACAAAACCAAACATTAGTTTGATGCATTCATTAAAACTGACGGACCAGCAATTATGCTTTATTAATTCAAGTCCACGGTTAGCACTAGGGTTCACGATTTGTGTTGTATACTCTGTGGGTTTTGACAAGTATATGATGACATGTATTCACCATCACAGTGCCATTCAGAGTTGTTTTAGTGTCCTAAAAAAACTCCTGTGCTCTCCCTGTTCCTCCCTGCCTCTCCCTTGATTTTCTGGTAACTATCAATCTTTTTACTCTCCATGTAAGAGTTTTCCAGCATTGCATATGGTTAGAATCAAGACGGTATAGTCTTTGCCAATTGGCCTCTTTGACTGAGTAATAGGCATTTAATGTTCCTCCATGGCTTGATAGCTCATTTCTTTTTGTTGCTGAATGACACTCTGTTATATGGATATATCACAGTTTGTCCATTTACTTATTGAAGGGAAATTTGACTGCTTCCAAGTTTTAGCGACCATGACTATAACTATTACAAACAATTGTGCACAAGATTTTGTGGGAACTTGTTTTTAACTCATTTGGTGAGTACCAAGGCACATCATTGCTAGGTCATGGGGTAAGTGTATATTTAGTTTTGTAAGAAGCCCCCAAATTGTCTTCCAAAGCAACTGTCTCATTTTTCATTCCCACCAGCAGTGAACAGGAGTTTGTGTTGTCAGCACTTAGTATTATCAGCTTTTGGCATTTTAGCAGTTCTACAATGGGCTGGTTTCTCACTCTCTGATGACATGTAATGTTAAGCATATTTTTGTATACTTCTTTCCATCTGTATATGTTCGTTGGTAAAGTTTTCAGATTTTTTGCCTATTTTTTAAATTGGGTTCTTTGCTTTCTTATATTGTGCCTCAATAGTTCTTTGCACATGTTTAATCCAGTCCTTTGTCAGATTTATGTTGTTCAAAGATTTATGTTGTTCAAAGTGTGTGCCTTGCCTTGTCATTCTGTTACCAGTGTCTTTGGTGAAACACAAGTTTTTACAATTTAATTTGAAGTTTAACTTATCAGTCTTTTCTTTATGAGTCATACTTTCCAGCGTTTTATCTAAAAAGTCATTGCCCGATGCAAGTTCATCTATATTTTCTCCTGTGACACCTTTTGGGGTTTTATGCAGATATTATTGAACATTAATTATTATTCCTTTTGTATGTCGTAATTTATAATTGCATTCTTAAAAATTGAAATAGGTGAAGATTTAACAATTTACCTTTTTAAAAATTACCTTTTAACTGCTTCATTTTGTTTGGAAAATGTGTTTTCTTTATCTGTGACTTATCCTTTGATGTCTGTTGAGGCTCACTTTATGGCTTGGTCAGTGAATAGTTTTTGTAAATGTTCTGTGTGTGCGTGAGGATGTATTTTCTGAATTCTTGGGCGAATTTCTACTTATGTTCGTTAGACAGAGTTATTAATTGTGCTTTTGAAGTTTAAAAAATATGTTCTTTGCTTTCATTACCTATTTTATCTACCAGTATTGGGAGAGGTGTTGAATCTCCCACTTGGATGGTAGATGTATTAATTGTTTGCTTTGTTTTGATCCCACCTTACTGGCTGCATGTGTACCTGTCTCCTTGGTGAATTGACTGTATTAGGAAATGACACTGTCTCTCCTTAAGGTACTTTTTGAAACTTAGGGCAATTTTTCTCATTTTCATGTAGTTTGCTCAAGGTCAAATTAGCTCCATCACAGCAGAGCAGAATTCTCATTCAGGAAGTCTGGCTCTGGAGCTTGTCTCCCTAACTCCTTGGTACAAAGTTATCATGCCCTTGGGTCCACTGTACTCCAACTAAGAAACAGAGACAGCGGCCAGCCTCGGGCCAGTGGCCTGTAGCACCAAGCTGATGCTCACAGCCTCTCCTGACTGTCAGAGAAAGGAGCTGGTCTGAAGGAATAAATGCAAATAGCATATCATGCAGAGAATTGTTGGAGACTCTGTATTAGAGGCTAAGTTTATAAATCAACTCACCTTTAAGTGACCCATTTCTCATTTCTTTCCATGATTTTAGTCAGAGGACAAATGCAGGGCCAAGAAGGAAAGCTGTGCCACATTGGTGGGCAGAAGGAATGATGAGAACAGGAGGGTGGCAAAGGAGTAAGTGAGGCAGTGTCCGTCCATTAACCCAGCAAAGAATCGTGACAGCCCTTCCTCCTGGCCGCCACATACAGTATTCCAATAATAAGCATCATGTGGCCAAATGTAATAAATCAGCTCTTGTTTAAGTGGCAGGTGGTTGGGGTGGCTGCTTTTGCTTTTGGCAAACCAATAAGGAGGTAAATTTCCTTTCATGGATGAAGGAATATGTCAAATTCCAGGACAGGACCTTGATTCCTTAGCAGCTGGGTCGCACTTAAAAAGCAATCTAAGTATTTTTCAAAAGAGACTTCGCCCCTCCTCCTGGACTCAGTCCACCCACCGCAAAGGCAGGTGGGAGAGGTGGGGAACTGGCCCTGGATCAGTCACTCTGGCTGCTGTTCCATTTCATAGGTCACTGGCAGGGCTCTTGACCTAAGTCTGACTGCAGATAATGGGTGAAAATGGAGACAGAGCAGAACAAAGGCAGATGGATGGCTACTTTGCAGGTGATTTCTCTTAGGGCAGGAGGGATTCTTTTCAAAGGCAAAGGTTGGGGAACTGTTACCATGGTAACTCTCAAGTCCTGAAGTGATATAATCAAATAAAGCTCTGGAGAGCCAAGGGAAGGTGGAAGATTAGTGCACATGGACAGCCAAATTCTCCAAGTTGGGTTTTTCCTTTTACTCCCTTAATGTTATTCTGAATATTCTGAATATTAGGACAGAATAAAAAAAAAAGAGAAAGAAAAAGAAGCAAGAAAGGGAGAAAAAAGAGGAAGGAGAGAGAGGGAGAGAAGAAAGAAGCCCAAGCATAATTTATTCTAGAGAGTAAATTGGGAGTAAGAGAGCTGCCTGCACTTGAAGCTGAGAGGGAGAGGATTGATTCGCTCTAATTTTGACCTTTGTGCTTTATGAAGATCCAGAGAAGAATTCATTCAGTTAGTTTGAATTTCTGCTATTTATCAGCACATCTGTAATATTTATTGTTCTAATACATACTTGATATAATTGGGTTACTACCAGTTTATCATAAGATTTATGCCAGTCTGTCTGCAGGGGCACATGCCATTAATGGCATTGCGAAACCATGAAACTCATCATTGACAGGTACCACTTCTAAGACAGCACAACTTGGTGTCTTCTAAATAACAAGAAAAGTTATTTTGGGGGAAGAATTTATAAAATGCTTGGAAATTGTTGCGTTGATTCTTCCACCTCAGAGCCTGTCCAGTGGGTTTTGAACTCAACGACCTGTCCCCTCCCTTTGTCATACCTGCTTCACAAAGCCCCACTTAGAACACTTCAATCCAATCCAGCTCCCTGTTAATGATGTGTGCTTTGAACACGGACTGAAAACACGCAGGCTGACTGACCACACAGCCATGTCCTTATTGAGTGTCGTCCCTGCCAAGGCGCCCCATGCAATCCAGGTCATATCCTCTGTCCTTCCTGGGGCCGCTCGCCCTCTTGTTTTCTCAAATGTCCAATGGGAGGATGAACATTTTTCATCCTCAGCCTCCACTGATGACTTACCTTCATTTTGCTAGGAAAACATAAAGAGTATTTCCTCATTCCCCCAGCACAATGTCATCTGTAATGAGATTGCTCACCCCCTATCCATAAATGTAAATTATACCCATATTGTTGAAGGAGGGATGGACAGGGCAGGAGGGCAGACCAGATGGAAGGAGGCAGCAGCCACCCACCTGCCCAGGATCTGAGACCAGGGAGCTGCCAAAAAGCCCCAGAAGGTCAAAAGCCACAACTAAGGACCAGAGCAATACAACACCCACACAGTAGGGGCCTAGGGGCTAGAACCTAACAGAGGACAGTGCCTGACAAGAGGACAGGTCGCTGCTTGTGATTCTCACCTGCACGCACAATTGCAAGAGACCTCGGACTCCAGGAACAGCAATCATGGGGTTTATTTCACAAACAGGGGAGACAAAGAGCTTGCTTTATCCACAGGTGGCAGTCACCTCACCCAGATAGGGTCAGTAATGGTTGCCACTGGTCATCGGAAGTTCTGGAAGCACTGGTCAATGGTGATAGTCACTACTGACCCCTCAGAGGCAGTGTCAGAGACACCCAATGTTCACAGCTTTGTGAGTTATGGGCTCTACCAACAGCAAACAGCTCTTTGAGACACCAGGCCCAGGGCCTTCGGTGTTCCTTTCAGATAATGTCAGAGACTGGGCCTCTGATCTTTGACTTTTCTTCCCTCTTTGGAGGTTGGCTGCTGGATGCTTCTTTTCTTCTTTCTTAGGAGGCCAGGAATAGAGTCTTCCCCCTTCTTTCTTTCTTCTTCAGAGGCTGGAGTCATCGCTCCTCTTAGGGGGCTGGAACCACCTCTCTTCTTCAGGCTGGAGTCATCTTTCTCTCAGCTCCTGCCAACGCTGGCTTATATCTTCTTTCAGGGTACCCAACCCATAAGTCTGATTGGACCATTTTTCAATCCTGTGGCTAATTGGACAGTTAGCAGGTCATAGCTCACATCTCATTGGTCCATTCCATGATCCTGGAAGTACACTATTACATAAAAGGTCTCCGAGGAGCAACTGCCACAGCTGACTTGTGGTGGAGCAGCAGGGTGAGGAAACACCACTGCTGCTGCTGGCTCCCACAGCTGAGGTGGTGGGTTCCGGTAATGCTGAGACCCAGGACCAAGCCCTCTCCAGGTGACTGGACCCCAGGCCCCCAGAACACTCATAACCATTAGTTCAACCACCAACCTCACCCCCTCCCCTACAACAGAAAGTTTTTCCTCCTTCCAGATGATTTTCAGTATCATATAAATATGTTATTTTAGCTCCCATGTTTAAATCCAAAAGACAAAAACAAACTTCTGACTCCTCTAACCCCCAACTTGCTTTGCACCCTTGCAGCAAGACTCTCCCCTCACTAAAGCTTTTTTTCCATATTCCCACTTTCTTGGACCAACTCCATTGGTGCTTTTCCCTCATTACATTAGAGAGAAAAGTGTCTTTGTCACTCTTGTCAATGGACTACATGGACCTCGCCAGATGCACAGTTGGGGTCCAGCATGCCTCTTCTTGACCACCTAGCACCATTTTAGGAGGTTAGTTATTCCCTCCTTCCTGGAACTTTCTTGCTTTGGCCTCTGAAGCATCAATCTCCCGCTCTCCCTGCATCCTCACTTGGTTCCCCTCAGTTTACTTTATTGACTTTCTCTAACTTCAGCAAGTGAATGTTGGGTCTATCTGTTCTCGGCAAGTTCTGATGGCTCTCTAGCTTCTGTGTCCAGCAAGTGCCTCCCCCCAACCGAACTCCAAATGTGTATTCAACTTTCCAGGTAGCAGTCTACTTGGATATCTAATATGCATCTTAAAATAGGGTCCTTGAGCTCTTCACTGCCCACGCTGCCCCTCCTCTCAGTGCCACGAGCTGAATGCTTATGTCCCCCCCAAATTCATATGTTAAAGCCTTAATCTCTGATGTGATAGCAGAGTCTTTGGACGTAGTTATGTTTAAATGCGTTCATGAAGGTAGAGCCCCCATCATGGGATTAGTTACCCTGTGGAAGTACCCTGTAGGACAGTATTCTCTGTCTCTCCCTACGTGAGGGCTACAGCAGGAAGAAGGTGATCGTCTGCAAGCCAGGGAGAGGCTCTCCCTCTCCAGAATCCAAGTCTGCTGATGCCTTGCTCCCCAGCCTTCGGAATTGTGAGAAGCAATGCTTGTTGTTCTAGGTCATGTAGCCTATGGTATTTTGTTGCAGCAGCCCACACTGACAGGCCCAATATTTCTCAGACAGTGAATGGGGCAACCATGTACCGCTTACTTAAGTCAGCGCCAGCATTTGGAGTCACCTTTGAATCCTCTCCTCTCCACTTTCAATGCAATCACTCATCAAGCTTCTTGGTTCCGACTTCAGAGTATGTCCAGAACCAGCCTTTCCTCATCCCTATACTGCTGTCAGGCTGCTTCAAGCAACCACTAGCATGTCTTGCTTTTATTATTCCATAATCTTTTGTATGACTTACCTACTTCTGCTCTCACCAAGTCCTGGTCTCATGGTCTTTAAAAATGAAGTCAGATTATGTCATTCCTCTGCTCAAAGCCTTCCTGGAGCATCTGATCTTGCCAGGAACTGAGCACATATCCAGCATGCCCTGCAAGGCCCACCTCTCTCACACCCGTCTCCCATACTGCCCTGTTCTCAGCCTGCCCCGCTAGACGGGCCGCCGGCAGTTCTTTGATGATACCAAGCACATTCACAATGTGGGCTGTTGGAGTGGCTGACATACATTTCCCTTATTTACTCATACGGTTTACACCCTCATTTTATTTAGGTTTTCCTTCAAATGCCTCTTTCTAAGAGAGATTTTCTCTGACCACTCTATATAAATGGTTCTAATCTGTCCCCTTCCCACTGCAGCAATGTTATGTTCTGTATTTGTTTCTCTTTCCCATCTGTCACTAGAATGGAAGGTCCACCGGAGACTTTGCTTCTTTAGTTCATTTTGTATTTCTGGAAAAACGGCGTGTTTTTCACATAGTAGACCCTTAATTAACACTTATCAAGTAGGTTAAAGAACTAGTGAGATGATATGCTAGAGCCCTCTACTCACTGAACATCTCAGTTACGCTTGTGATTCTAATCCCACCATGAGCTTGCAAGAGCTCAGCCTTCTGTGCTGCCAGACAACGAACAGTCAACCTCCTTGGTGGTCAAGAGACTTATCAGCCTCTGGTTGCACGATGTTTTTGTTGAGCATTAACCCCAGTTCCCATTAGTCAGCTTTCTGAGTCATAGAAATATCATGCACAAAAACCATAAACCCAAGATTCCACATGTACAGGTGCCACCCCTTTGGGATACTGCATTCTAACCGGGTGCCAGTCTACTCCTCCATTGTCAGACTTCTTTCCATCCTTAGGAGAAGTCAAATCCATGTGAGGAAGACTATATCCAGCTCACCTGGATTTTCATTCAATGAATTTTCATTCCCTGACTCTTTGGAGCTGTTGAGAAAATCCTTCATTGACACGGGAGAGGTGAAGTAGCCCGTTCGTTCCTCTGCTCAAAGCCTTCCTGGGCATCTTGTCAATGCCAGACATGGAGAAAAGGAATCAGAAAAATAGGGGCATATAGTCAGAGCTTGAGCAGGGGGTTTCTCTCCTTTTATAAGAAATTAAGATTTTCAGAAAGTAATACTGGTGACACGCAGGCAGTTTTGACACCCTCGGGCCAACACTTAAAAAGACAAAAGAACCCCGAAGAAGTTGATTCTAAAAGAATTGTCCTTCATTTGAAATAAGAATCTCTTGTTCTCTTGTTAGGTTGCTCTCATCACCCTCTTAGCTGAGAATACTTTATCTGGTCATGATTCCCGTGGCTTCAGAAGGTTCAGAAGGTGACACTGGAGATCGAAATAATATTCTCACCCATTTGTGTTATGGGTAAGAAATGTATCCTAACCTTGGTGGTGGTTCACTGCGGAAGTTATCTGAGAAATTGCCAGTCTGTCTTGCTAGGAGAACTCTTTATCAATTGCTCCTTGGAGTGAAATTCTCAGAGCTGAATCAGCCTAGATCTTGGCAGAGTTGAAATACAGCCCTTAATAGCTCATTTGTGTGAACACTTGGGGTGGAACAGAAGAGCTGAGGAGCAGTTGTTTGGTTCTGTGCCCATACATGACTACCCTACATACCAAACCCCAGTTTCATACCCCCACTCTAGTGAAAGTTTAAAAAGGGTATGTATTTAAGGCATAAAAAATGTGTAGAATCAGAAAGACATTGATTCACCCTTGCGTGGGTAGGTCTCCTAACCTTCTAAGCTCCAAGTCCTCATCTGAAATATAAGGCTAAATAAAGTCACGTACCACGCGGTGCTCTTAGATGAAGTGAGGTTATCAGAGGAGGCTGAGCACAGTCTGTCAGGTAGTTTGTGTCCACAGGTTAGTTGTATGTGCTAGAAACTACTGCAGCAATGATGCTGCATCACCAGCCACCCCAAACGCAGCTGCTTACAATGACTCACATGTATCCTTTTGTTCAAGAGTCTGCAGATTTTTGCATTATGTGGTCTTGACTGGCGCCTCTGCTCCAAGCTATGGTTTGCTTGGCTTAGTTTCAGGCTGCTGTGTGAGTTCACTTCTGTTCCATGCGTGTTCATTCCAGGGCTAAGGCTAAGAAGCAGTAGCTGCTTGTGGGTCACAGGAAAGCCAAGCTAAGCCAAGACGCGGGCATCTGCTTGTATAGTATCTAGTAACATTCCGTTGGTGAAATGAAGTCACAAGGCACACCCAACATCAGGGGGGTGAGATGAACTCTACATGCAGTAAGATAAGGAAGAAAGTGAATATGTGATAAACAGGAAGTTCAACCATCAAGCTATGATAATATGATATTATTATATTAATGTATCATCATCAGTATTAATAGGTAGAAAAATAGTCATTAATATTTTCTACTAATTTTCTCTGGCTGCCAATTCTGCACCAGAGCCTACCTTCACCACTCTCCCAGATAATGTTAAGCATTTCCCAGCTGTCAAATAGTATCTCTGATGTGTGGTTTTAAAGGATGATTTGAGTTGTGCAATTTTTTCCCATCAACTTGGGAACAGACATACAGAAACGACACGAGTGAACAAAAGCAGAACATTCTTTGCTGAATATTGAATAACGCATTTATTGCTTGGGGGCCTCCTTACATCTCTGAGCTTTGGTTTTTCAAATTTGAAAAAAAAAAAAAAAGATGTCTCTAAGTTCCTCCTACTTTACTGAGTATTTTTCATAATGAAAATTTCGCTTTACACCAGCCAGTCTCGTGCACTTTAAGATCAGTTGCATTCATGAGTGTGGAGGCTGGGATCAAATGCCAGGGTTCCTTCAGCTACAGGGTAACTCATTGGCAGTGAGTGGGTGTGACTCCCATGGCGGCCCTTGCCTCATGGGATAGGCAGCTTGAAGAGGACATGGTTTACCATAAAACCCAGTGTCACATCTCAGGAATTCCATTCTAGAATTAAAGGGGAGCACAAGGGTGGAGATAGGAGAGCTGGTATGTGATGCAAGGGAAAACAGAAGATATTTGTCAGATGCAATCTGGCATACCCTCTTCTTGCTGTCTCACATTTGGTTTTCAAGCTAAAAAGTAGAGAAGACTCCTCAACGCTCCATGGATGGCAGCCATCAAGTTGACAGACTTGTCAGATAAAAGATTATCTTACCAAGTACGGTCATCTCGATTCTAAATGCTGTTTATAATTAAACCAGAGGAAAAGAACTAAAGCTGCACCATGAAGAATTTAAGTTGGGTGTAGAGGGAGATCTCCAATTTTAGAAGACTGATAAATATTGAAATACCTTAAGGTTAGTTGACAGCTTGTCTGTCCAACTCCCTTGGGATGGAGGAGTGAAGAAATGACAGGCATTAAAGTTAACAAGGAACAGGCGATCTTCCATGTTCCTTTACATTAAGGACCATAGAACCCAGTCAGGTCAGTATTATAACCTCGCACGTTCAGAAAAGAATCCAGGACCATTTGAGTTAAATGCATTATTCCCAAGGAAATGTTATTAGGAAATTGTAGAATTGACCCCAACCCTAGGCTCTGATTTTTTCATCATATTACATTTTGACCTATAAGATATGCACATCAATGGAATATTTTACTGGTTATAGCTAAAAGCAAGGAGACTAAATTAATTCTTAGAAAGTCCCTTTCAACCCCAGACATCTGTGAGTCTGTGATGTACAACAAATTATTTCCTTGGTATGTCCAAACCCTAGGCTTCTTGGTACATATTCTTTCCTTGTTTTCAGCTGTCAGCTCCTTGACTACCCTTCACAGCCACTTTGCAAATCTTGATTCCCAAGCATTTATTTTCCTTTTCCAGTTTGTCTGGAAGACAGAAAGCCTTGGGAAGGGATTGTTGGGCTTTTGATATAAGACACATGAAATATCTGTAATTATGGATTACATTTTGTACCCAATGAATGGCTGAAAATAGTCCTGTGATAGAAACTTTTAGAAGATAATTGAATGTGTCAACTGGATCAAAAAATTATGTACTTGTTCCACCTCTGCAAACTGTGATAAACAGTCTATTGTCTGGAGAGTTCACTTGGCATTTTCTTTTGCAATGTAAAATTATTCTAGTTCTCGTCACAGAATTTTTGGTTAGCAACTCAAAGAAATCTTTCAGACTAGAATCCATCTTGCGCTTGCCAGATATTGCACATAGTTACCTGGAAAATGACATATTTTAATAATTCAAAATAGCTTATTTCTGCTCTTATCCCTGACAGAAGAAATGTGTACCTTTTTAGCCATTTTATTTGATTAAATATGAGGTGTGTCTGATGCTTGAGTAAAAAAATGAGCTTTTCTCTACTGGGATAATGAAGCAAGAGAAAAGGCATTTATTCTTCATTATTTATGTTTCCAATTGTGTCCTTTGCATAATTGCTTTGAAACAGAAGCACCTTATTAAAATGGACAATCAATAGCAGCAATAGAATATCCAAGCAGAAGAAAAAACCAACATATAAATTAAAACTTCCTATTAAACCTCACCATACATAGTGTGACTTGGCCAAGAAGAATTGAGCTTGCTTAAAAATTTATAAATCACCAAAAAAAAAAAAATAATAAGAGTAGATGAGCTAGTCTTGACATAGGGCTGGGGTGAGAATTTTCTAAGCTCAAAAGGAGTGGAAGAAATTAAAAAGGAAATGATCAGTAGCTGTTTCACATACAAATTACAGTTTGTCTCAAAATTGCCTAATAGGTAAGTAAACCTGGGGAAATAAGTAAACAAAGGGTGGGATTCTTAATAAGAGAAGAACTCACGCCAAAAGGTAATAACAAAAGCATTAAGTTTCCAATAAATAAGAGGGGAAAGAACAAAGACAATTTAAAACAAAGGCATATCAATGGCTAATAAACATTGGAACATTTTTCAGCCCACTCATTACCAACTAAATGAAAATTAGAATAACAATGAGATGCTATTTTTAACCTATCATGTTAATAGAGCTGTGAAAAATGAGGATATCCTCTATGGGGCTGGGGGCTGAGTGTAGTGATCAGACACACCCCACACAGCTGGAGGGGAGCAGAGCACTCTGGCCTTGAGAGAGGGAGTGTGGCATGTAAGCAAAGAGGTGGGGATTGTGCTGGTAGCCCTCACCTCTAGAATTCCTTACCTGGAGTTGTATTCCTGGAAATGATCTGAAATGAAGAAAGGGTTTTCTACCCAAAACTTTCATTCTGATCCTGTTTATAACATTAACATTTGGGAATTAAGTTTCCAAATAGGAGGGTGAACTTGATCAAATTGGAATGAAAAATAACATAGACAGTCAAATGTCTGTAAAATATTTTGAATAATATCATAAAATGCCTACGTTTTAGTGTTAAATATAAAGTTAGAGTATAAAATTTTATATGTAGAATAAGATGAAAGATGTAAAATATGTATAAAAACGACTGGAGTGGATCATAATAAAATTTTAACGGTGGTTTTTTTCCTGGTTGGTAGGATAATGGGTAGAATGACTATGTAATTTATTTTCCAAGTGGGGACACTTAGGGAGGGTTAAAAGTGGGTTGCATCAATGCCTACAAATGGGACTGTTCCATTATATGGCCACACTCCTCACAGATCACCTACCAATGAATTTCCGCTGATCTCTTCCATTCACCATTTCTCAAAAAAGAACTTCTCAGAATTTCCAATAAGAAACTTCCAGTTTTCACATATTAAACACATAACCCAGAGGTCTATGAGAAGGGACATATCAGGAAATATTCTTTTGACGAGAAAACCTAGTGGGAATGTTTCTTTTCATTTCAGTCCATAAATATTTTTAAGCATGCCCTGTTTTCTTTTCCAATAGGATTATTTCTAATTATATAAAAAAAAATGATGCATGTTCAATGTAGAGAATTTAGAAAAATCCTCAAAAATGACAGCTGGAGAAATTATACTGATATAAATGATGAGTAAATGGAAAAGCTCAGTAGAAATTCATTTGAAGCTGGTTGGGAATGTGTCTGAGAAGTCACTGGGTATGAGAATAGGCCAGGGCAGTGGCAGAATTGAATGTTGGTGAAGCACATATTAGCCCAGGACTAATATGTGTTTAAATATTTGACCATTGGCAAGGAACTAGTTAAATGAAGGTACAGCTATGCAGCTGTTACAAAGAATTAGGGGCTATATAAATGTGGTTCTGGAAAGATGTCAGTAATATGGTTTATATGAAAATAAGCAAGTGTCTGACTGGCTTGATAAGGCAGATTCCAATCTGGCAACCCCCTGACTGAATAGGCTTGAAGAAACATTTATTTTGTCCTATGCCATTCTTAAGTAATTTGTTTGTTCCCAACATATCAAAATCATGTAAAAGATGACGTATATTAGAGAAAAATTAGTGCATTGTTTGCTTCATCTTAAAAATGTTTCATATTAATTAATTTACTTTCTTACACCATTGTTAATTTTTGGACAGTATTTAATTTCTCCCCTCAGGTGTAGACCCCAGAGTTCACCCACTACCCAAGCACCCGTGATCCAAAAAAGTTTTACTTTTTTTTAAAGATTTATTTTTATTTATTTATGCTTATAAGAACTGGGGTATAGGCCACAGGTGGGTGGGTGTGGGGGGGGCGGGGGGTGAGAGGATTCACTAGAGACAGAGTGGGGAACAGAACAGGCGGATCTACTGAAATACACTGCTGAGGGGAGCAGTGGGTGAGACAGGAGAGGTCTGCTGTGCCATGTGGGTCAGCTCCCTGGCCAGGAAGCAAACTCATGCTGCAGTGGTTGGCAATAGCTTCATACTGCTGAGACTTAACCCCCTACCACCAAGGAGGCCCCCCAAAATGTTTTATCTTAAAAAGGTAATTGCTAGATTAGTCAGTGATTGTTATGAGAGTTAAACAGTAAAATAATGAAATCAAAAGAAGAAAGAAAAGAGATTAAGATTGTTATTATGAAAATCACCTCAAACTTGAGGTGCAGAGGCTAGAGATTGCTTCATAGTGCGGGGCTTTAACCCCTTGTGCCACCAGGGAGGCCCACAAATGTGTTCTTAAAGAGAGCTGAGGCTGAGAGACACCAGCCGTGAGATCGGGGATTCTTTGAAAGACCAGTCATATCTCACATCAGACCCTGACGCTTCTCCAGGACTGAGGTCTAGCCCAGAGGGTCAGGTGTCAGGCAGCCACACTGAGCCCTGGAGGGAAGTGAAGGGCCTGGGGATTTGAAACCACATTCAAACACTACCTTGTATTTGACTATGTCTATTTATTTTTTCAAATGATACTATTGTTATTGAATACGGAGCATTCCCAGAGCTCCAGAAACCCCCTTATTATCCCTCCAAATCATAATCTGTTCCTAAATGTGCAGGAAGCCAGTGTCCTCACTTACTCATTTGATGGGTTTTTAAATCCTTCTAAATGGAGCGATAGGGTGGCACTTTTTCATCTGGTTCCCCTGAGCCAACATTGTGTTTATGAGATTTTTCCACATTACTTTGTAGCATTTAGTTCTCACAGAAACAGGTTAAAAAAGTGATCGCAGTTTGCCATGGGGATGAGGAAATAAACCAGAGATGGAGTGACTTGCTCCAGGTCATAGACCCAATAATTGGGCAAAAGGTGGTACCTGAATCCTGGCCTCCAGGTCTAGCTTTGTGTCCTTGTGCTGTGTTGGCCCCCACAGAGAAGCAGGGCGAGGTGGAGACAGAGTGAAAACTGGGTGCATTCATGTCCTGGCTCCCCTGCTCACTGCATCGTGACCTTGGCAAGCCCCCTCCCTTCCTCGAAATGGCAGTGCTTCATCTGTGAGATGGTGCCCTGGCATCGCACCCACGGGGCTTAGTAAGAACAGTTGTGAGTCCCTTAAACAATGGGCTGCCTTCTGAGAAATGTGCGGTCAGGCGAGGCCCTGCTGTGTGCACATGCCCACGACCCCTCAGCCCTGCGGTGCACCAGGCCGCTGGCCGCAGCTGGTGCCACCATCGGCTGGATGAGCAGAGCAGAGCGAGTGTGTTGGTGAGGGGCTGGGCGGGTGGTCTGGCTGTCGGAGGAAAGTAAGATGTGTGTGTGGGTCTGCTGGCATGTGCTGGCCACCCCGAGGCACTCAACCAAGGGCAGCTGTAGGGGGACGGGAACGCACCATCAGGGTGCGCTGAGCTATCTGAGGCCAGACGGCTGGAAGGCAAGTTACAGAATAACATCAGTCACCTGGTTTTTCAGACACCTGCTGTGCGGGTGACCCTCTGTCCCAGATGTGCCCTGATGTGCCCTGCAGCTTAGGTCTGTGCGGCTCCTCCCGTGAACTCTCCCAAGGCCCCGAGTGTTTCTCAGCCACCCGCTTGTTCCAGGCTTTGGTGGTACACACAGAAATGTCAGCTTTTAAAGGCTAATCTCATCCCGAGTTTCTGACATGCACACAGTGTCGCTGAATTCGCAGCGGCGGGCTCCGCTCAGGCAGAAGGTGAAAGCTGCCCCCCTGGCAGCCTCGCGAGAGCCCCACGTGCATCTGAGTTGCTTTGTGCTTAAATGCGCTCTGGGCTTTTACTTATTTTTCAACTTGCTCCTATTGCGTTAAGTTCCATCTTCTAAATGTTAAGTCACTGAGCCATGAAAAGAGGTTGCACGGCTGCAGCCAGCCCAGAGCAAGCTGCTTGTGACGGTCTGGATGGTAGGTCCAGGGCAGGAAGGCAGAAGTGGATCTCAATATTGGGGTGTCCTTCTCCTTCCCGGGTGACAGGCATCGCCACAGTGTGCTGGGCACTTACTATGTGTCAGACGCTGGTAGCCATTGATTTGGCCTTTCATTTACTTTTTACAGGAAACCCAGGAGGGAGAAGTTTTGCCATCATTGTTTTATGGTCAAGAAGACAGATCCAGAAAGGTTTGCTTTTCCAGGGTCAAACAATGTGGCCGACCTGGGCTGGGAGTCTGTCTGGTTTCAATACTTATTTCTTTCCTCCAGTCTGTGAGTTGTAATAGGAATGAGGAGACCATGAGGGCAAAGTCCAGGAGAGGGGGGCCCAGAGAAAGTGGGCTCTGGCCTCCCTGCGCCCCTGCTTCCCAAAGACCTGATGAAGTGACTGGAGTTGCAGGTGGCTGGAGAGGGGCAGGTTGGCATGGCTGCCAAGAAGGGGGCTGGGTGCTGTCGCTCCCTGCTCCCCAGCCTGTTTGTCCAGGCGGGCTGCCTGCAGCACTCTGGAGGGGGGCACTTCTTTTTTTCCACCACCAGGTAAGCTTCTCTCTGCTAGTCTATCGTGGTTCTTTCTTTAGCAAGGCAGCTCTGACCTGCCCAAAACTCCACTCCAGATAAGGGTGCCTGACATAATGATAATCACACAAAAAAGCAAACAAGACAGCTGGCAGACCCACCTGCAGGAACCTCTCATGGTTAGTTGCAGACACTGGGAAAGTGGGATGAAAGGCAAGCAGGTTTCCCCTGGGGGCCAGGCCTTTGCAGAGGAGAGCGTATCACTGGTGACCTCGCCTGGTTCTCCTCTGTCCTTGGGCCGCTCATTAGCAGCCACACATATGAGAGCCGGGTGACTTTTCCCCAGCCATGGCCTGTTGCAGAGGAGCAGGTGTGGCATAGGTGCAGGGCGAGCCTCATCAGGTGAGCTTGCGGCCCTTGGCCCCTTCGGGAGCGGCTCTGCATCTGTAGTGAGTGCTCCTCAGGGACCTCGGAGGTGCGCTTCACCGGGACAGACTGTTGGTGTTGAAATAGTGACAGTCTCAAAGCTGTGTCGTCAGGATCTGTTTGATTTTTCTGCAACTCACCTGCAGTGAGAAAGAAAGAGAATCTGGGTATATGCATTCTTCGGCTTTTCAATCCTTTCTAATGCTTTCCTTTTCAAAATGCATTTATGATGTCTGACCATCTGGGAAGCTATATTCTAGCGGAGAGGACAAATGCTAAACAAATAAAGAACAAAATAGGAAAAGGAGCATGTCAGCCTGCGATGATGGAGGTGGGCTGAGATAGGGAGCGGCGAGGTTTGCCTGAGACGCGAAACGTGAAGGACTGTCTCAGGGTGGAGGAACAGCAAATGCAAAGTCCCTGGCTGTGAGCCCCAGTGATGTGTGCAAGGTCAGCAGCGAGACAGTGCCTGGAGCCCACTGAGGAGTCAGGGGGCAGAATCCCCAGGGCCGGACCTTCTCTGGACTCACAGGACACACTAAGGACTTTGCTTGTGCTTGGGATGAGATGGGAAGCAACGCGTGGCTTCAGAAACAGTGTCAGCCCCTCTGGCTGCTGGCCAAGGCGAGGCAGTGAAAGGATAGCGCGGCAGCAGGAGGGCCTCCGGGAGGCCCTTTGAATGACCCAGAAAAGTCACAACAGGGGCTTGTGTGAAGGCATTTGAGGCTGGAGGAGTGATAAGTGCTCGGATGTTGTGACTATTTTGAGTGTAGACTAACATTTCTGATGGATCCGCTATCCACGGTGAGAGAAATAGTGTCAGGGGCAACCTCAGGTTTTTAGCTCAAGTGACGGTGAGGACAGAGTTGCCAGGAGCTGTGATGAAGGGGATGGTAAGAGGAGCAGGTTGGTGAGGATGTTCAGATGCGTCGGAATTCCATTTCCTGCAAGTTAGGGGGGAAATGCCTCATGTCATGTCACTAGACTCCAGGTGGATCTGTGGGACAGGCAGCTGATGGATGAGCACAGCTTTTGGGGGCGATCAGGCTACACAGTCTAGAGATATAAATTAGCTCGGCGTTAGCGAATAAATGGCATTTACAGTCACGAGACTGGACAGCGTCTCACTAAGTAATGGGTATAGAAAAAGGAAAGAAGTCCAAGAAGTGAGGCCTGAAGAGCCCAACATTTACAGACAGAGGGACACGGGGAGTCCGCAGAGTGATGGGAAGGGTTGGCCCATGAGGCGAACGTGTGGCATCTGGAAAACTAGGTATAAGGGTGTTTGTAGGGGCGGGACAGGCACCGGGCAGGTTTTCTAATCCAGCAGACGGGGTAAAGGAGGAGAGAGTCCTGGAGACCTCGGTGGGTTTTTAGGCTTTTACTGGGATTTACCGGGTACATGGCAGGTAGGGGTGCTGGGGGGCCGGGAGGCTGGCAGGCCTCCAGCAAGTCTTCACTCTTTCTGGGCTCTCCGGTGTTCTCTCTGCTTCTCTGCTCTTGGCTTCTCTGCTTCTGCTGGTGTCCCCATGACGCCGCCCTTAAAAGCCCAGTCTTAGCCCAGGTGAACCCCATCTACCTATGCCCACACCCTACTCCAGGTGCCCGCCACAGGCATGCATTCGGGACTGCAGGATTCCGTCATCTATCCTAAAGGCAGGGCAGAAAAGCCTGATACTTTTGCCTTACCCTACAGTGTCCTTGGGGAAGGAAGGCGTCATCTGCTGCTGGAAACACAAGGAATGGGGTGGGGTGTGGGTCGAGAATTGCCCGTTGGGCTCAGAGGTGAGGGGTAACTGACATCCGTGGTGGGAGCTGTCCCAGGGGTGGGGAGAAGATGCAGACCTGGATGCCCGTGGACTCAGGATTAGATTCAAAAAACAAATGGAGACGTTGACCTTAGTGGAGAGTATTTTTCCCTAAAAAATAAAAGTATAAATATGGGTGTGATCGCTGAAGAGGGAAGGGGATTTTTGTTGATATGAGACGTAAATACCTGTGGGTGCTAATGAGGCAAGGTGACCTGCAGGTAGGGGAGACAAAGAGGAAGCTGGCAAGCCCAGCCCTGGTCAGGACAGCAGGACTGAGGTTCAGCCATGGAAACAGGGATGGATGAGGTGTGTGCGCGGTGGGAGCAGGTAGCAATGGGCAGGGTGTGCTGGGGCTGCCTTCTGTCTACTTCTCCACTACACCGTGCAGGGGTGGCAAGTGACCAGACACTGGAGGTTTGAAGAAAGGAAACAGTTGGCCAGGAGGGCGGATGAGAAAATGAAGTCAGGAAACATTAGTGAGAAGTCAGTGGCATTAATGGTGCAGTAAAGTTCCCTTCAGCTTCGTTGTCAAGTATCTAAAAGCAGATCAGTCTGTGCAACATTTGCATTGGATCTGGGCAGGGGAAGTTTTGTTGAGTGCTAAGGAATAAATCATGTGCCCTCAAAATTCACACATTGAAAGCCTAACTCCCAATGTGACTGTATTTTTCAGAAGTAGTGAAGTTTAAGTGAGGTCTGCAAGCGTGGGCTCCTCGTCAGATAGGGCGGGTGTTATCTTAAGAGGTGTTTGCTGCCACCTGAGAGGCCGGGTACCTTGACAGGGCAGGAGCGGGGAGGAAGAGCCGGAGGTGATCTTTATTTTCATTCTTCCAACACACCTGGTTAAAAGCAAATGAGAAAATAGAACTCAAGTTGTTTATGATTTACATTTTGCTGTGCTTAATCATGTATAATGAACAGACACTCCCGAGGGTCACTAGCTCATTAACTTCTTATCTTCTCTTATATGAAATCCATATAAAGTTAACCTAATAGCACAGGTGAGCTGAGAAATGTCAGGAGGCTTTGCAACTTGGGGCAAGTTAAACGAAGCTTTCTTGGCCCTGATTTCCTCATTCGTGATTGGGAATACCAACAGCACCTACATAATAGGGTGACCAGGATGAAATAAGTTAATCTACAAAGCCATAAAACTGTGCCTGAGACACATAGTTAGCACTGTGCAATTGTAATCATACTGACACACACACACACCCATAAGGGTGTGTGTGTAGAGGGGGATCAGCATTCATGTAGCAGAGCGGAGACTGCCATCTGCCTTACTGAGGAACAGGAGTGGGCCACGGATGCAACAGTATGTTGCAGATCACTGTGGTTTGTGGAAACAAACCATCACTTCCTGCCCAGAGAGGGTGTGCATTTCTCGGAGCAGGGAGTGAAGGAGACCTGTGCTTGCTTTCCTTTAAGCTCTTCAGAGCAATCTACCTTTGCCATTGTAGAAACCAGTCAGTCTGGGAAGTGTGGAGCCACTTCCAGCAACCCTCACATAATGTCAGCCTGTGCCCATGCCATCAAAACAACAGATCAGCACTTATCTTTAGAATCTGATACACACTCTGGGCCTAGGGGTGGGGAAATGGGTGAATGAATCTGCGTGGAGCCAGAAGGCAGCCATGATGAAGTAACTTAGACAGGGAAGGGGTGATAAAAAGTAATCATTAGGTTATAATAAGAGAGTGATTATAAGGACAGAAAGAAAGTTCTAACAGGTACTCTGGGGTCAGGGAAAGCACCCCAAGGACAACCTCACTGGAGAAGGTGTGGCTTATGGGAGCCCCTCCCCCCACTGTCCACAGTTACTGGGCAACCCTAAAGCCAAGGTGATGGGCAGGTGCACAGAGGGGCCCAAGGCCCTGTGGGGCACACATCCTGGGGCCCTCAGTGCTCGATGTCAGGAGGGCAGGAACACGCTTTGGGGCACGGGGAGGCTGAGTGTGGCAATGGACAGGCAGACGGGATTGAGGGAGCCCAGAGAGGCAAGACCTGGACAGACGCCTGAGTGGGCAGCTCTGCAGGAAGTGCTCATGAGACTGGTGGGCATGCCTTGCTAAGGAGGTCACTGGAGGGGCCTTTTCCTGCAGGAACCTAGCTCTCTGTGTGTGGCGTGGGCTGCTCCAAATCCGGGCAGGTCAGGCTCACTAGAAAGTCATTCCTGCAGGAATTAGGAGACAGCTTTACTCTCCTGTCTCAAGATGACATACTGGGCCAGCTTCTCTCGACTTTTCCTTCTGCAGCCCGGCAGGCCTGCTCACACAGGCCAGAAACCCCCGTTGCTATTGTCTCTTGCAATATTCCACATGCTATCATATTGGAGAAGAATATACCAAAAAGGAATGTATGTATGAGTGTGTGACTGTGTATATGTGTGTTCTGTGTCTGGCACATTATGGGAGAGATTCAGGAAATTTTTGTCAGCTCTTTAAGAGCAGCTCTGCAAGGGTTATACTTCCATTAATGCATTATGCCCAAACAATAACTGCTTATGTGCAGTCTGTAACTGACCTTTCTTATAGTTATGACTGTGAAAATAGTCTTGCAAGCTATTGGAAAGTGTGCTTTGCATTTTTATAATCCCAATCCTAAGGACTTGGAAATGCATTCTGGGGCGGCGTGTCTGTGAGCACCATCCGTTTTCTGTCTCATTACCAGGAGGGGTCATTAGATCATCTTCTGATGGCGTTGGGTAAATCTATTTCTTGAAACTGTTCTCCTGGGATAAACAGATAAAGTCGTCATTTTGTTCGCTGTGGTGTCTCTAACTCTCAGAATGAGTGATGGGCCATAATGGTATTCCATGGGGATAGAGCACATTGGCTGTGGGGTGGCTTTTGGTTTCCTTAGCAACTCTCTCCTAGGGACACCATGGCAGCCACATTTATTCAAAGTTAGGATTCTAAAAAAAAAAAAAAAAAAAAAATGACAGTATTTCAATTGCGATTTTATACACCTAAATTAACTTTGCTCAAGAGAGATGCATTTTGCATTGCTCTCATTTTTTTCAGTTTGTGTGCTATTTCTCATTAGAATAGCAAATTCTGCCCTCAGAGGAGAGTTGGCTGGGAGGGGAGAGTGCTGGGGGTGGAGGAGATTAGAAAGACTTAATAGCCCGAGTCCCAGAGAGAAGGTGGTTTTCTCTTAGCTCCATTTTCCAATATAGCCCTGAAGGGAACTGATTTAGAATCGAAGCAAACCCGTCAAATACACGGTCTCCTTAGGACCGTGCTATTCAATCCAAATAGAAGTACCCTCGCCTTTCCTGTTGTGTTTACAGAAAACCTGGTCTCTCTGTGAGATTTATTAGAATTTCCTAAGCCAGTGTTTCTCCAGCTTGGAGCCACTGGTCTTTCCAACTGGGTAATTCTCTGTGGTGGGCGGCTGCCTTGTGCATTGGAGGATGTCCACAGTATCCCCACACTCTCCCCAACAAATTCAGAAGATCCTCTCCCCAGTCGTGACAACCAATGTCTCCTGACATTGCCAAGTCCCCCCGCATCTGAGATCTGTCATCTGAAAGGAAGGTGTGATGTGACCCATGGGTAATTCGCTGCCAGTCTTCTCTAGTCAGTCGTCAGATTCAGCTTCCTAAACCAGGGAACCCGTGCTTCAAGCTCCTGCGACCCCAGCCCAGAACGCCTATTGGTCGTGACAACCTGAAGTGTCCTGGTTAGCTATGAGAAGAGGTGGTTCCATCATCCTCTGGCCTCAGTCATTTCTCATGTCTTATCCATTTTCTATCTTATCCCATATTTCTAAGGAGAGTACATGTCAGGTGGCAGAACTAACACCTCCCAGTCCCACAATATGAAAACTAAAAGAATAATAAATCAAAATGAAAGGAGGGAGAGCTACCATAGGGACTACTGTGACTGTCACAGGCCATAGTTCGATAGAATGTCAATTTTCTAGAAAATTAGACCCATCCGAGGGAAACCTGATGTTACAATTTTAATCGTTTTTTATCAAGTATTTTTTTTTCCAAAAAGATCTGCTAAGTAAGAATTCAAAACAATGAAAGAAAATGTGCAGTTCCTTGCACATTTCTAGAGTGAAGGAGTTCCTCTGTAAATCCTATGTGCGGAGATCCATTTTCTCTTATGTGACATTTTTATTTGAATGTTTTGTAAAGTTGTACTCACTCCTTTTGGGAAATAAGTATCATTGGATGTCCTTTTGTGACTTTCCAGGATGTTTATGAGACAATGGTCCTTCTCACAAGAATGTGTCAAGTAGTGCTCAGATTTTCTGTTTCACTCCTTTGGAAAAACACCGCATTTTTTTTTTTATAAATAACTTTTTTTAAAAAAGATTTATTTATTTATTTATACAAGCACTGGGTATAGTCAGAAGCGCAGGAGAGTGAGAGAATTCACCAGAGCCAGAGTGGGGAACAGAACAGGCAGACTGACGAAATACACTGCTGAGGGGAGCAGCGGGCGGCAGGAGAGGTCTGCACGCCATGTGGGACACTCACCGACGGCCGACGGCCAGGGATCAAACCGGCGCTGCAGAGGCTGCGGGCAGCTTTGCAGCCCAGCGCTCAACCACTGCGCCAGCAGGGGAGGCCCTGCATATGTTTTGTAATGAAAGCTTTTGCGCATTTTTTAGTATAAGCTTCTAGTTACCGAGATTTTTTTTTTTCATCCTCAATTTTTGGGATATTCTCAATTAAAATCAGATATTCATCCTTGGGATATAACCAAGGATACTTTTACGGAGAAATATTTTTGCCTGATATTAAACAAAATATAGAAGTTTTTCCTAGAACCTAATTCAGTTAGAACTAACTTATGCTGACATTGAGGCAACACTTGAGATTTTTATATGAACAAACATCAGTGCCAGTCACCAAACACCCCACGTCCTCAGTAGTTGTTTGTTGGTTGTGTTGGAACTGATTTTAACCTTGGGTGACACATGTACCATGTCTAGGGAGGTGGAAAGTGATGGATTTTCACATCTGGCTGACTTAGGCTTTAAACTCAACTCCTTCTGAGCTTTGGGATAAGTGTTGCAACCTTGTTGTGGGGGGAGTAGAGAAAGTATATTTAAAACTCTGGGAAGAACATCCAGGCCAAAGGTGAACCACTTCCTTGGGGATAGTGGCTCTGCGAGGACAGGACACTCATGAGCATGGCCTCCGGCTATCACATCTACTGAGTTGTCCAGGTCCCCTCTGTGAGGAGCAGCAGAGCCTTGTGTTTATTTGAGCAACAGCAACATAACTGCCTGCCCCAGAGTTTTCCAGCATGGTTGGGTTAGGTGCACCTGGGCATGCGCCCTTGGGGACTCTGATCCAGAGCTCTGCACTGAGGCTTGGAAATCGGGGCTTTAGGAAACTCCGTAGGAGCTGGCAACGTGCTCATTCTCAGTCCAGCTAGTTGCATGTGTTCACTTGTGAAGCTCACTAGTTGGTACGCTTTTCTGTGTGCATATGTTATACTTCAATAATAGTATAATTAGAAGTAACATTTCCCCCTGGTGAGTCTGATGCACACACAAGTTAGAGAGTCACTGGTTTATATTGTCACCAAATCACAAGTAAAGTCAAAAGTGAGAAATGCAGTTTCTTTCATCATTGACCCTAAGAATTATTGGGCCAACATGCTTGGTCAGAGGAAGTCACTTCCCAAAGGAAAAACAGGTCTTCAGCGCACATACAGGGGATCTGGTCCAACCTGTCATTGTGGAGTTGAGGAAACCGAGCAGGCAAGGAAAATGATTTCCATAGATGACCCGGAGAGGAAATGGTGAGGTAGTCAGTGTCTAGTGTCCTGTGTCTCTGTGTTTGAGCCAATGGAAAGCATATGCCTACCTTTCAAACACAGCACCAGAAGCCCAGGGCATTGACCTTGGTTCCCTGAAATCTCGCCAGCGATGGAGAACTTGACCAGGCCTAAGTGCTGGAGGTGAAGGAACAAGTCCTGCCTGCTTTCCAGCATCTTCTATCTGACCCACACCTTCTACTTTCCATAAAACTTCAAGATATAAAAAGCCACAAGAATAAAGTGCTTTCAAGCGTCTGTTAATGTGCTTTCCTTTGTGGAAACTGTGATTCTGAAATCAGAATAACATCCCTCCGTTGCTGGGCACTCACCGTGCCTCACACACCAAGGCCATGGGAATAGGTAGCTAATTGCTCATCCCCCCTGCGGCCTGACGGGGAATGAAAGGCATTGACACCGCGGGGCAGGCTGCAGGGCAGGTGCAGTGTGGCACGCTCCTACCTTTCTGCACACCACGAGCAATTCATTCTCCCCTGAGCATCTCTGTGGCTGCACACTCTTTGATGCAGCTTGGAATAACTGAAAGAAATTGCATATTTTAAAGCTGGAAAGTATGGTATTTATTTGTAATTTCACTTAAGTGGTGAACCCGGTAAGACTTACAACAAAATGTCAATATGTGCAAACACAGGGTTTCCAGAGGCAGTAGCTGTGATTTCCACCAGTGGTTTGGTTTCCAATTTGCGACTTTATTTACTAATCTCAATTCTGGATAAATAGGATGAGCTAAAGTTCACAATAGTAGGGGAATTTCCTATGATGATGACTAAAGTAGCAGATAGAAATACACCGCCATTGCCTTAATCACACATGAAATGGATGAAATAATGGTTTTAACCAGATGAAATGCTAGGATACCTCACCCCATCCAGTTGAAATGCTGGGAATATTAATGATATCACGCCGGAAGGACATGTTAGGGAAAATATGTGCACTCTAGGGAAACCCAGTAATATGGCTGAGTCTGAAGTAGTGTAGTAAATAAGTAATTTTAGTGCAATCCTCAAGAATCCAGAAAGGTTGCAGTGATAGGCCCATTTTTAAGATGAGAATAACAAGGCATAGACGTTACATACAGAGCTGGGATTCATGTCAGTGTGCTGGGACAAATCTGCATGTCCACCCTCTCCTCCCTGGTGATGCCTATTAATGAACAGCATTTGTGCAAAGTGTTGGTGGAGGACTAGGAACGCAGTAGTGACTGAAGAGGACACAGTGGAATAAGGAAGTGATGTCCCATGAGGTACAGCCAGAGAGAGAGCTGCTGTGAGGGGGATGAAGGCCATGTGGCAATGGAAATATGGCCTGGAAATGGAGCCCCCAAACAGTGTGTGTCTGTAGAGTATCCTGCAGCATTCCTGGGGGCGCAAGCACCAAGATGGATTCAGGGTCATTTGTGAAGCCACTGACATGCCTAAGCACATCTTACGTGGACAGCATCAAAACTTCACAATTCTTGAGCCTCCCCTGGTGGCACAGGTGGTTGAGTGTTGGGCTGGGAAGCTGCCTGCAGCCTCTGCAGTGCTGGTTCAATCCCTGGCTGCCAGCGAGGGTCCCACAAGGCGCGCAGACCTCTCCTGCCATACCCGCTGCTCCCCTCAGCAGTGTACTTCATCAGTCTGCCTGTTCTGTTTCCTGCTCTGGCTCTGGTGAATTCTCTCAGCCTCCCGCGCTTCTGACTGTACCCAGTGCTTGTATAAATAAATAAATAAATCTCTAAAAAAAAAATACAACTTCACAAGTCTTACTGCTGACTCCCCAGAGGAGGTGTCTGCATCCCAGAGTCTGGTGAATGTGACCTTATTTGGGAAAAGGGACTTCACAGGTGCAATCAAGTTAGTCTCTTGAGATGATGCCCTGGACTACTCTGAGAACTCTAAAACAGAGGCCAGGGGCCCTTATGAGAAAAGACATCAGCACAGAGGAGAACGCCACGTGGAGACAGCAGCGATGGGAGAGATGCAGCCGGGAGCCGGGGGACCTGGAGTCGTGGGACCTGGAGCCGCCTGGAGAGGCAGGGAGGCTGCCCTCCAGAGAAACTTCTTGCTGCACACTGAATTTAGAAATTACTGGGAGAGGAAAAACATATAATCCCCACCTCCAAGGAGCTCACAGCCAGGTGGGAAAATACCAAGAAGGAGAACAACAACATTCTGCAGCTGAGCACTAGGGAACATCAGTGTAATGAGAATGCAGTGAGGAGAGAATCCTCCTAAACCCACCCAAAGCCCGAAACATTTGCTAGGACCCCTATCCCTCCATCCAAGGGCCATCTCTCTTTATTTTCCATTACCGCGTTTCAGCCAGCTGGCGCAGCTGGGTGGATTTGGAGGGGAAGGAAGAACACCTGCAAAATAGCCCGTGACCCTGCCGACGTGCTCGGGCCTGAGAAGCAACTGAACAGCAAATGCTACAAAATTTGAAATGTACAGGTAATTGAGGCAGTTTCCTACCTCCCAGAGGGGGTCACAGCTATACCCGTCAGTCCTGGGCAAGGGCGCTGGGCTCGAGTGTTGAGTACTGTGCGGCTGCCCTCTTGGCTGAAGGGTAGGAGGGGAGGGAGCCAGTACAGAGAGGGCTCAGGGAACTTCACACTGCGTCTCTGGGACTTGTTCAGAAACAAGCCCTGCCTGGAAAGCCAGCTGCGTGAGGGCAGGCGTTCATCTCACCCAAGTCAGGGCCCAGCCCCCACCTGGAGCACCGCGGCCTAGGGACGGCAGCTGCACCTGGCCTCCAGGCTCAGGGGAGTCCTGCTGGCCTGCGTGCCTGCGCTCCATGAAGTGACATCCTGGTGGGGTGTGTCCTTTCTTACGCTTGCTCAGTGATCTGCATTGGCTGGAGCAGGCCCGGTACCCCTGGACGCCTCTCTCCGGCTGTCTCTCATCTTCGGGGGCACCATCTCCTCTCCCATGTGCCACACAGTGCGGCCATCTGGGGGAGGGGCATCAAATCCTAAGTTCTCGATTTGGGCCTGGGGAGTAAGGACCTTTTTGTGTTGACTTGGGCCTAGGGTGCTGGCCTGGGTTCCCAAAGAGCTCATCAGGGCGTTTGGGCCACAGCTGAGCTCACAGTCCTGAGAAAGGGCCTTCGGTTGCCACTCACCACTATTCGGGTGCGTGTCACTCCTTGGGATGCAATTTGGTGACATCACAAGCCCCTTCCAGCACCGCTCCCGGCCTCTGCACAGTGATTTGTTAAGTAAAACAGAAGCTGCCTCTGCTCCGTTCATGTGCTCCCTGCCCAAGCCTCGGCGCCCCAGGGTGACGGCTCAGCAGGGCCATGGCCTTTCTTTGCAAGAGCCCGTGGGGCTGTTTAGGGAGGGCCGGAGGAGGGTCCCCATCCAGGCCGTGGGCTCCACACTGAAGTCCTTCAGGGGAGCAGGGCTGCAGAGCTTGGCTGTCTTTGCAAACGCTCCTGTCCATGGTGCCTCCATGGTTTTCATGAAATACTCCCTCTCCTGCCTCAGCCGCCGCTGACAAGGCAGTGCAGAGCCAGGAGCCTGATAAACGGTGCTTCGGAGGGAGTGAAACTCCAGGCTGCTCTGGAGCCCCGGGTCTGCTGCCAGCGCAGAGCCCCTGCCTTGCTCCTCGGCAGGACTCCCGGCACGGTGGGGGCCCGCAAGCTGTGCTCCTCAAAGCCTCTTGCAGGGGTGCTTTTCTGGACCCCACTGCTCTCGCTTGTGAGTCCTTCACCGAACTCCTACTGGGAAGGCGGCTGCATTCACCCCGGTCTTTCTCGCTGCTCTTGCATCGCTGCGGCTGGAAGCTGACTCTGTGCGCCCGCCATGGCCCCTGGAGGAGAACAGAAGAGAAGGGCTCCCCAGGAGCGGAGACCTGGACTCCTCCCACCGCAGAGCCTGCCCACACCCTGACACCCCTCTCCGGCTCTTCCCAGGGGTCTCAGGCTCATTATCCAGCTTTCCCAGCCTCAGCCTGTTCTTACACAAGCCAGGAAAAAATATCTCTGTTAGAGGATGATTCAGAGGATTGATTGAGACAAACGTGGCGCACGCCAAGCCTTCCGGAACTGGCGACGGTGCAGTATTGTCCCAGTATGCACAGATGCTGGGTAACCCACAGCCTGTGGCAGGGTCGCCAAGACAGGGCAGACATCTGTCAGCACTTACATATTTCAGCTGTCAGGATTTCAATTCGTTTCCCTGCTTGCTCTGTTCAGAGAGGGGCCAGGGTCACAGTGAGGTCGCGTCAGGCCCTTCTGTTTCAACTAGAGGCCTCTCTAAATGTTTGCCGTCTTCACAGTCAGTTCAGTTTTCTTTCAGCGGGTTTGCACCCACGCGATGAGGTTGCTTCCTCCCCCCATGATACTGAGCTTGGGCCTGTACAGCACTGGCCACACGGCAGGTGGGCAGAAGTGGCCGTGTCTGAGTCTTGCGTCTAAGCCTGAAGGGGCATCATCTGTCTCTGCTCCCCCACCTGCAAGTTTCCTGCCTCCAACCTGAGTCCCTGTCCTTGCAACCTGGGGCGGCCAGTAGGACTCATGGGGAGACCAGCAGCCTGAAGCAGAGCCGCCATAGTGCCCGCAAACCTGTGAGCAATGATAAATACCTAGAGCTGACCTCAAAATGATTCTGGCTACTGGTCACACAGCAATCTCTGATTGACCCGGTCTCCCAGGGCACTGTACAGAAAGCAGGCTAGAAGTCTGGATCTCCTGATCTGTCTGGGAATTCTAGTTCTTCTGTACCCAGTATTCAACTACCATCTTCTCAGGAACCCCCTCCCAGCCCCTGGACACCCCTTTGCTCATGTCTAGGGTAGACAGAAGAGAAGCAGTCCCTCAGCTGTCTCCATCTAAGATTTGAACCTTTACGTTTTATGTTGTCTGGCTCCGTTAGGACCTCACTGAATAGGGACAAATCTCTCTAGCAGCCGTGGAGAAATTAGTACCTAGCACTGTTACCTCGTTATGCAAAAGTTCAATGAGATGAAAAGGATATTATGAGCACTAGGTAAATCTCATTATCCCTTTTGTTTATTTATTCATGAATGCAACCAACACTTCCTGAAAACCTGGTACAGTTGGCAGATATAATCCAGGATGCCCAGTTAAATTTAAATTTTGAATGAATAATTTTTAATAGAAGTAGGTCCTAAATTTGCATGGATCTATTTATTCTAAAAATAATTTATGATTTTCCTGATATTCAACCTTAACTGGGTGTCCCGTACTCTTATTGGTCAAATATGACAACTGTCCCACTGTGACCGATGTGGATGGAGGGGTTGGCAATGACAGAAAAGGTCTTGAGCCATTCAGAGCTCATAACATTTTGGGTGATACAGGCACGTGTACAAGAATTAAATGCAGACATGGGGCCAGGTGTGCATGCAAAACACCAGCAGGCACAGATCTTGTACGTGTGGATCTTATAGCATGAGCAGCCCAGGTGTGTGGCTGCATGGGAACAACGACATCAGTCATGGGCCACCCCCCTCAGCCCACATCTGTGTCCTCACAGATGCTCCTTATGCGCTTGACTAAGGAGGAAAGAAATCGAGCGTGTTTGGGGTGGCTCTGGTGTACCCTGGCAGTCGCCCACGTGAGTTGATGGAGTGTTACAGCTTGCTCGGGGGTAAGCAGCCCTGAAAGAGAACAGAGAGGGAAAACTCGTTCCTTGAGCAAAATGTGGAGCACCCTCTCCCTGCAGGCAGGAAATCAAACTCAAGGGCTTAACTCATTTGTGGGCTGCGGCCTGTGTCCTATCCTGGGGACTTGGCAGAAACACAGGGGCACTTTGGGGGACGAGGTATGCAGGGCTTTCTGAATGGCCCCAGAATGTAAAAATGCCAGTGTCTTATGTGAGCACCCAACAAAGCTTTTCCATCGTCCTGTCACTTCTGAATAATCAGGAGGGAAGACTGTCCCTGTCTGGGAATATCAATCGGCCTCTTCTCCGCCTTCCCAGTGCCTGCCCAGCCAGTCAAGCAGCAAAAAAAGGCACTAGATTGTTGAATGGGGGCTGAATCCCACCGAGGGGAGAGAGTGTGGACAGTCAACTGCACTCACCCAAGACCTGTCATCTTTTTTTTTTTTTTAAAGATTTATTTATTTATTTATACAAGCACTGGGCACAGTCAGAAGCGCGGGAGGGTGAGAGAATTCACCAGAGCCAGAGCGGGGAGCAGAACAGGCAGACTGACGAAGTACACTGCTGAGGGGAGCAGCGGGCGGCAGGAGAGGTCTGCATGCCATGTGGGACCCTCGCAGGCGGCTGGGGATCGAACCGGCACTGCAGAGGCTGTGGGCAGCTTTGCAACCCAGTGCTCAACCACTGCGCCACCAGGGAGGTCCCAAGACCCTTCATCTTAAGGAAACTGGCAGAGAAGGACCAGTTACCGATTACTTGCAGTAGGTGTGACTCTAGGGTTGACAATCAGGGGTGGGATGGGGCCGGCCAGCCCAGCAGCGCCCTCTGTGTGGCAGGGGTGTGTCAGGTGGGCCCTGGTCCAGAGCGCAGGCCTTGTCTCAGCTGTCCAGACTCTCCTGACCCCAAGTACTTAGGACTCAGCGATCTGATTTCCTCTGTGATTCCATAAACTAACAGGGATCCTCCCAGGGCCCCCGCTAGCTGCTTGGAGGCCAGGCTTGACTTGCACAAGCTGTCTGTGCAGGGGAAGGTCTGCATGTAGCCTGGTGTGGGTGGGCGAGGGCAGTGAAGATACATCTCTTGAGGAAAGGCGGTCAAGCAGAGCCCAGAGCTCCAGATGCACCTGTGTGCACAGCTGGAGCCACACAGGGCGACCGTCATGTCTGCAAAGAGGAGCCAAGTGAACCAGAAGCTAAAGTGTCCAGGGAGTGAGATCAAGTCGCCACTCAGGTACTCTGAAGAGAATGAGCTAGGCATGGAGTGACGTGGTCACATTAAGCCTCAAAGGAGCAGAGGATTTTACATAAGGTAGCAAAGGCAGGGTATGGAGCAGGAAAATTCAGACCCAAAGTCTCACCCCAAGTCTGTGGGTTGGGGGCAACGTGGATTGCCAGTTCCCGTGGCAAAGCCAGGGTTCGCCACGGCCATGAGCCTGCGTCAGGGGCAGAGAGATCGGTGCGGCTGCCTGCCACGACGCGGGAGTCCCACAGAGCATGAGGAACTCCTAGAGGGGAGCGCTGGGGTCCAGTGGGTGGGGATGCATCCATGCAACCCTGGAGAGGGTGGGTGAGGACGAGGGCATCCGTCCAGTGTGGCTGTCAGGCACGGGGGGTGGAGGGGTCTAGTTAGTTTGCAGCTATCCAGATCAGCTCCCCTCATGCGCTCCCGGCCAGCTCAGCTCCGCGGCCTGGGTTGGGGGTGGGGGGGTTGCAAGAGCAGCTCAGGCCCGGGCCCAGGCCTGTTCCCTACTAGGGGTGTGATTTGAAATGTTTCATTTTGGTACCTTTATTTGTCTAATTGCTTGGTGGATGTAAGGATCAGAAAAATGATGCAGCAAAGTGCTTTTTCAAAATAATTTCAAACTGACAGAGAAATTGCAAGAATAAAAATAACCACATATATCCTTTTCCCAGATTCTCCCAGTGTTAGCATTTTATTCTGTTTGCTTCATCATCTATCTTTTAAAATTTTTTTGTGTGTTTGTAGAACTGGGGTGTAAGGCACAGGTGTGGGGGTGAGAGGATTCATGAGAGAGAGTGGGGAGCAAAACAGGTGAATTTACTGAAATACACTGCTGAAGGGAGCGGCGGGCGAGACAGGCGAGGTCTGCTGTGCCATGTGGGTCACCTCCCCGGGGATCGAACTCAGTGAGAGTGCTGAGACTTAACCCCTAGGCCACCAGGGAGGGCCCCATGATCTATCTGAAATCTCTGATCTATTTGATCTATTTGAAGTCTCTCACCATTTATATTATATATACATTAAAATATATATCAAAATAAAATATGCATGAAGTATTTTTAACCACTTGAGGATAAATTACATATACCATCATCCTAGACATCTGAACACCTCAGTCTGTATTTCCCAAGAATAAAGATATTCTCTTACAACTACATTAACTTATCTTCATAAATTTAATAGGAGGGGCCTCCCTGGTGGTGCAGGCGGTTGAGCGCAGCACTGTGAAGCTGTCCGTAGCCTCTGCAGTGTGGGTTCAATCCCTGATGGTTGGCGAGAATCCCACATGGCACTGCAGACCTCTCCTGTCTCACCCGCTGCTCCCCTCAGCAGTGTATTTCGTCAGTCTGCCTGTTCTGTTCCCAGCTCTGTCTCTGGTGAATCCTCTCACCCTCTCATGCATCTGGCCTGTACCCTGGTTGTTGTATAAATAAATAAATCTTTAAAAAAAATTAACTGGATATGATAGCCTTATCTAATCTACCATTTTACTCCAATTTTATCAGGGGTGTAGGCCGTACAGCAGCACCCCTCCCCAACCCTCCAGGTTGAGCTTTGCCTTCAGCCCCTGGCTTCTTTGAACCTGGAACCTTTGTTCAGTCTTTCCTCGTCTAATAAAATTAGCACAAAACTTTATGGTATAAAAATTAGAAAATATAGATAAACACAGAAGAACAAAATCACCCACAACTTAGATCAGGAACTGGTTCAGTTGGCGTGTCTCACTTGGGGGTTATCCTTTGAGCGCCCCAAATCTAAATCCCACCTGCTTTCACCTCTCCCATTCTATGCTTCTTTGTTCTTAGAGACAGCCTCTTACTATGCCTTTCGACAGTGTGTGTGTGTGTATGTGTGTGAATCTATAAATGAACTTCCTAAATCACAAAGTCCTATACAATTCAAAGGCACTCTTACTGAACCATAGAGCTAGAAGATGGACTTGTGCTAAATGGCCTTTCTGGCTGCCTCTCTGGTTATTTCTCTCTTTACTCTTTTCTTTCTGGCATATCAAGGACTCTGTTCTCTGTGTACCCAGAGAAAGTAATTGTGCCTTATTAAGTCACACAGCCATTATGTGTGTGGTTCTGAATTTCCAACCAGAATGAAATGCTTCCACTGCTAGGATGGAGTCTGATGCCTCTGTCCTTGGGACTCAGTAAGACCCTGGCACATAGTAGGCAGTTAGCATAGAGGTGCTGAGGTAACCCATGCATAGGGTCAAATCTATTTAAGTTGTTTCTGGGGATTGCAGTGTCATAGCAGAATCAATCTTGGCGTGCAGGTGAACTGCTGAGTCTTTGCATCTGTATAACTAAGGAGAGCATTGGCTTATTGAACACATCACACCTGTTCTATAATTTACAAATTATTAAATCCATTTAGGATCATGGTCATCACAGTGGTTATCAAGTGAAAACAGAGTAATTAATGAAGCAAAATCACATGTAAGGGGAAATTTTAATCTTGTTTAAATGAAGACAGATGAAAAAAACTGGTGTAAAATTGGACTACCAGATGGTATCAATACATTACACTAATTTTCTATTCACATATTCAATTATAGTTTAAATAAAAAGTAATATGGGTAATTTATCTCATGGAGTTTATATGCCATCTGATTATAAATTCCAACAATGTCCAATTTACCCCCATTCTCTCACAGCACAATTATTGAGCAGGCAGGACACGGTCCTCAGAGCCTTCCAGAAGGGGTGCTGGGTCCCCAGGATGCTGGGAGGAGGGTCTCCGGGCAGGAGGTCAGTACTGATTTCTGTTTCCAAAGAGTGTGATGGCCACAAAAACAGGCTGCCCTGTTAAATTTGAATTTCAGACACATGCTAAAAAAGGCACATCGTTTTCCACACACTTTGCTGTGCAATCCTTTACTCTTGCAAGAGACCCACGAACCAGAACGTCGGACTCAGTGAGGAAGAGTGGAGGGCAGAGCAGCCAGCTGAGCTGCTGTTGGTTCTGGCAGCTGCTGAGGGCATGTGCATGTGCAGAGGCCACAGCCAGGTCTTCCCAAAAGAGCCAAGATGAGGCTGAAGAGGGACCAGACCTGCCACTGGACACCGACCATAGCTGGACCTTCCTTCGGGTCGGGGTAGAGACAGGTCGACTAAGGGATGGGGAGAAGCCCATCACCTGTCTCCCTGCTGTCTGCACCTGCCCTGTGGTAACACAAATTACTTTAAAATAGAGAAAGGGTGAAAATCTTCAAGGTCCTAGAAGATATATGACTTTAAAATAGTTGCAGTAAATTTGAGTAGTAAATTTGCATCTGTTTTCTCAATAATTAGCTAATTTTTTTTCAGCTTGATCACCTTTTCTGTCTCTTCCTATTTGCTCTCTATTTATATTCTCCTTTAGAGCTCAAATTCCAGTTCCCCTTAGGTCCTTCCTGAGCCCTCACCGACTGAAGGGGTTTTCCCTTTGTCTGCATCCCACAGCAGCTCATGTTTAACCTCCTTGTAATGCAGCTCTTTGATCTCACATGGAGATTTGTGTACATGTCTTATCTCTCCATTAGTGTCGAAACTCCTTGGGGTAAAGAATCACATCTTTAGCTTCCAGCATCACACTCAGTGCCTTAAATATAATAGATGATCACGCATTGCCAGAAAAGAGAACAAACTGCATTTTAAAATTAAATAAAATACATTTTCCAATAAAAGGAGTCAGGGCTGCTTGGAGAAATGACTGATTCCAGGACTGAGACAAATATTATACAAAATGAGGATCTGTTAAAAGGACACAGCAGCTAACTGGAAGGGGCTTCCACTAATCAAACAGAATAATTGGGGCTACAAAGTAAGCATAGCAACCCAAGGATAAAACAAGAATGCATGACAGGAGTCCTCACTAAGACGGATGTGTAAATGAACAAATAAATTAACGAATAAATAAATTAATGTTGCAGGGGGAAAGCTCTCTTATGGAAGAATTCCAACTAAACATAGAAAAAAATGATAGAATGTTGACTTGGCCTGTTGTCTCCACAGAGCTTAGCACAGCATGTGCATGTGGGATGCTAAAGAGAGTGGTTGGGTAATGATCTCACACCTCTAGACCCACATTAACAAAAACACCCCCTTAGGTGTTTCCTGTCTTAATCACTCGTGGAGCCGTCCCTGAGCCCAAATATTTACTGAACTCCAGCCGTGCCACATGCCACGCATGCACCATCTCATCCAGCCTTTACTACCAGCCTTTGGCATGGGCACTTATGCCCATTTAGCAGATAAGAAAATGGAGGTTCACAGAATTTTTTAAGTGACTGAAGCTCACTTGGTAAATGGCAGAGTTAGAATTTGAACTCAGACCAGGCAGAGGCCAAAGCCCCCGTGTTCCCCTTCTAATGTCCTCCCACACTCTGCAGTTTAGCCACTTCTCCTATTTCATAATTTGAGAAGCACCCTTGATTAGGCTCTCGCCCTGACAGCTGATCTTTATAGGTCACTTCTTTTCTGGATGTATAGCTGCTCCTTTCCAGGCCTCTCTGTAGATTTGGGGGTGGGAGGAGAAATAGAAAACAAAAGTGTGGCTAAGGAAAAATACGTTGGGACAAAAGGAAAAAAAAAAAGAAATAAGCAGTAACTTGTTGATATGCTGTCTATGGTACGTGTACTGGAAAATAATTTATAGGGCCACAGGCTCCCTACATTTTATCTTTGGGGGGAAGTAGAATAAGAGGCCATGAAAGGCAGAGAGGACCCATATTCTTACTAGGTGTCATCATCAGAAGGGCTGCTTTGTCCAGAAATAATGACAAACCTTGCTGCTGCCTCCTCGCCACACCTGCTACCCTTTTAGAAAATAGAAGCTGCACTACTAGGAACTGCACATGTCAGAACCGTTGGCTCGAAGACAGGGCACAAGCTCACATGAGCACCAGTGCCCCCTACTTCCTTCTAACGTGACCACAGACCAAGCAAGGCAATTGCTCTTGGGTCCCCAGTAATTCAGGCCCCTCCTCCACCAATCAGGAGAGTGTGAGAAAATAAGAATAAAAGAAAACAGCTAATAGCTAACAGATGCTTTGGAGGAGAAGAAGAACTTGCTCCAAGACCTGGTCGGATGTAGAACTGGAGACAAGGAAATTATCCGTTGCATGTTTCCATTGCTTCCATCACAGTGTAACTTGGGTCGTTGGCAAGTAACTTTGGGAACAGTTTGAAGCTCTCTGTGAGATCCCCCGGCCTTGGGAGAGATGCTCTGGGGTTAACGGGGAGTTGTCTGGCTAAATCTAGGGAGATGAAAGGACCTGTCAGCTTACACCTGGAAGTCATAGTCATCCCCATCAGCAGCAGCCACCTGTGCCCCAATGCATGGCTCACAAAAAAAATGTGAGCTTTGATAAAATGCTTGTTGTATTGACTAAATTTGGAGGTTGTTTGTCACCCACAAATAGATAACCAGATACTGCCACAGTATCCTCATGTAGAATGAAAGGATTGGGCTCTGCTGAACTCATGATCTCCCAGGTCTGAACAGTCCTCAGAGAATCCCTTGACACATACACATGCTTAACTTGTCTTATCTGGGTGCTAAGTGTGACACTGTGCTATTGCCTCTAGCATTCAGCTTGCAGCAAGAAATAAAATTTTGATATATTGCTTTAGGCCTGTGGGACCCCTGAAGAACTGGAATGTTTGACCAGATGGGAGCCCCAGAGCACACTGTATAAATGGGGGTCCAGCTGGCAATGCACAGACAGGCACCTCGCTTACGGTGTTCTGCCCTCATTCAATATTCTGCTGGTGAACAGTGGAACTAAGAGGCCAGAAGAGTTCCCTTGCTCATTAGGAAACTGGTATGAGAGAAAGAAGACCTATTTCAAAAATGATGAAATGAGAAAATGTGCAAATTAGACAAAAATCCATAAATAATATAGGAATGTATTTCTCCTACCTACCAATTTTCCCTTATAACATCTCTGAGGGATGTCATTTACAAATTTATCTCGGCCATCTTTGATCTTATTTACATTTTCACTATCTCTGCATAGCAAGTTCCATATCATCTTTATATTTATATAAATATAAATATAAATTTACCTCCTATAAGCTAGTTTTAGTAATCTACCACCTCCTTCTCTCTGCATGACTAGGTTTAGCAAATCCAGAATTCTAAGTTGTGAAATAAGATACACTGAAAATCAGCCATGTCAAATTCTTTGTAAAGTAAACATAGATGTAAGTATAGAAATGCATGCAAATGGAATATATGGAGATTCCCCATCTAACAGAATCCCAAGAAAACCTGAAAGATGAACAAAGGTAATGTCCCACTGTGTATATGCAACACATCTTCTTGATCCAGTCATCTAGTTTTGGGCATTTTGGCTGTTTCCATAGTTTAGCTATTGTAAATAGTGCTGCTATACACATAGGGGTGCAGGTGCCCTTTGGAATGAATGCTTCTGTGTGATTTGGGTAAATACCTAGGAGTGGAATTGCTGGATCCTATGGAAGCTCTATGTTTAGTAGGTCCAGAAATCTCCACACAGCTCTCCATAGTGGTTGGACCAGTTTGCACTCCCACCAGCAGTGCTGGAGAGTTCCTTTCTCTCCACACCCTCGCCAACATTTGTTGTTGTTAGTTTTTTTAATATGTGCCATTCTCACTGGTGTAAGGTGGTATTATTACTCAGCAATCAAAAAAGATAAACTCATGCCATTTGCAGCAACATGGATGGAGCTGGAAGGGATCATGCTCAGCGATCTAAGCCAGAAAGAAAAAGAAAAATACCGGATGGTCTCACTCATAGCAGGAATTTAGAAAACCTAAATAAGGGACCAGGAAAAAGACTAATTATAATAAAGTAAAAATCAAAATTGACAAGCAACTATAAACCAGAGACACACTACGGGGGTGAAGGGGTGGGGAGAGGAGGGATTAGGGTCAGAATAAGGGGGGGTGCAATTGTATGGGGAATACAACCAAAATGAAAATGCATACATTATGCAAAAATGAAAAATGATGTAAGAATTATGTAAAATATAAAAATATATATAAAAAGGTGAACGAAGTTAACTCAGAGGGTCCCCAGTTGGTCTGAGCTCCATTTACCCACTGCAATCATGTGATCATCAACAGCCATTGACTGGTTTTTCTCTACCCACTTGAGGTCACACCCCAAGCACTCTCATCTGTGTCCCCAGGCTTTGCTTTTGGAGAAACGGAAACTAGGGACTCCCCGGTCATGACTGAAGAGAGTCATCAGTGGGAAACTCAAATGTGGTAGGATGTCATAAAAGGCATCCGATATTAGGGTGGGGGTATTTGTATGAAGGCGCAAGGGGAGCTCTTGAGAGAGCTCCTGAATGCCCACAGGCACAAAGGAGATTTTTCTTTATCGAACTAATGATATCCCTCCTCCTTTCTATCTTTTACCTTCTTTTTTTTGGGGGGGTAAGAAAGAATTACATAGAACCACCTTCCTCCCATGGGGGAACATTCAGTCCAAACAGGGGTCAGAATAATTGCCATAATTCACTAAATATCAGGGAACTATACTTGAGCCTTTCAAACTCCGGGCTTCTAGGATTCTACCTTAAAATTAGCCTTTGTTTAGATGTAACATCTTAACTCCTTGAACAGGAGAGCTAACGGGCTTACCGGTGACTGTAAGTGCTGTACTTCCAGTACGAAATGATGGTAGGAGTTTGGCAGAGGAGGGCTTGTTGGTTAGCACCTATGGGAGGAGAGTTCATCCTGCCTCCACTTTGGCAGCTTGTCCTGTGCCCTACTGTTGTGTTTCTGGATTTGCTGTATTGAGCACTCAAACATAACTCTGTCATAAGTCAGGGGGTTTACATTACTTAACAGCATGTATAAAGCACCCGCTGTTTGGTAGGGAAGTGTGAAAATCTATAACAAGGACATCCCCCAAGAAAAAGGATGATTTTGGTAGAAATCAAAGGAGACTGAGCCAAAATCCCTGCCAACAATATTTTTCCAGAGCATTCATCTGCTGTAAATTGCTTAAATCAATCTCCAGAATCACTTTGATCCCTATAATTTTCATTTATATAATTCATCAATTACAAATATTGGAGGAGAAATAGATTTGCTACTGCAGAAAACATTCTCTTGACTCTCCATCCATAAAATTATATCCTATAACTTGAGGCCTAACTGGACTCTAGATGGATTCACTAGTCCCATATATTTACTACAATAAAGGGTTTTCATTTTTCCAGAGCCTCTTTTTCTATGCATACTTTGTTCTTTAAAAGACTAAGCTATGGAAACAATCCAAATGCCCAAAAATAGATGACTGGATCAAGAAGATGTGGTACATATACACCATGGAATATTACTCAGCCATCAAAAAAGATAAACACATGCAGTTTGCAGCAACATGGAAGGAGCTGGAAGGGATCATGCTCAACGAAATAAGCCAGAAAGAAAAAGAAAAAGAAAAATACCGGATGGTCTCACTCATAGCAGGAATCTAGAAAACCTAAATAAGGGACCAGGAAAAAGACTAATTAATACAAAATAAAAATCAAAATCAACAAGCAACTATAAACCAGAGACACACTACTGGGGAGGGAGGGCGGGTAAAGGAAGGATTAGGGCCAAAATAATGGGGGGGTGCAATTGTATGGGGAATATAACCAAAATGAAGATGGATACATTGTACAAAAATGAAAAATGATGTAAGAATTATATAAAATAAAATATTAAAAAAGACCTGTGTTTACATTCTCATTTAATATACCTAACTTTGCAAAGTTATTTAAATTTCTAAATCTTCATTTTTCTCATCTATGTATTGGTAACAATAATAGTTCTTATCATAGGAGCTGTTATAAGTGTCGTGTAAAAGGCCATCCCATAATTGACACTTTTAGTACATATTGACATCCTTTGCCTACTCATCACCTAAACTCCATTCCTGTATTTAAGTAAGTCCCTAACATTTACATCTTGGTGGGAAATAGAAACTGAAAATTCCAGATACCTGTTTTTCCAGGATCCCCTGCAGCTAGTCCTACGCACCTGACCCATGCTTCCTTAGTGAGATGCACAGATTCTAGTCTTGAACAATTGGATACATCCAGCCAGACTTTGACCTGAAAAATGGTACCACAAATAAGAAGGCACTGGAAAGTCCCTCCCCAGGGTTCACGTGATAGCATAGACACTTGGTCTGCTGCAACCCCAGGGCAGCAATATTAGCAGCAATATCTGGTATCCAGGGCTCACTGGAATGGCTCCAAAGCATTATTTGGGCTGTGGTTCTGTCAATGTGACCTTCAGTCCACTTTCCAAATCTGGAAAGTTGGTTCTCCAATGTTCCTGGCCAGACTATGAGCAACTCTATCCCTATTATTTTTAACTGACTTTGTAGATATGCAGGATCTGCTAGATTCAGATGACTTTCTATAAACATACTAAAAAGTAGTGCTTGAACTCAGTGGTTTGATGAAGAAAAAAAAATGCTATCACCATTATAAGGATGTACTTCAAGCAGAACATAACACAGAATAAATGACAATGTGATGATCCATTATTGAATGGCAGTCTTTTTATAAAGGAATCAATGCATTTCTAACTACAGTAGTGAACCTGATATCTAATATTGGCTTGATATGCATCCCTTTCACTATTTGTCATCTTTGGCTACACTCTCTGCTGAACTGCTTTTCACTATTCATTACTAGTCTACACCCCAGGTGGACCCATTTTGTGTGGGGTTGTGCTGAGGTTGAGTGGGTCTTTGTAGCAGAAGGGTTCATTAATTGTGAAGCATTCCCAGTGGCTGCAATGGCTCTAGGTTATGCAACTCAAGCTCTGTCAACTGTATTTCTACTGCAGTGACATTCTGTGTTCCTATTTGCTTTTGCCCCAATCTGTAGAATGATGAAATAATGTGGTACATTGTCTATGAAATGCAGAAACTCCTTGATAAAGATTGTTGCAAAATGCCAGCCAGACCTGGCAGACTGAGCCAGGTACCAGGACCCCTGGTAGCCCATACAAACAAGTCTCACTATCAACTGGGGTTTGAAGCCACAGATCAGAACCTACTACACAATCCAACTTAATTCAGACAGTTAATTTTCATGCTTTTAGGTTGAACATCTTGGCTCCATGACCTTCCCTTTATTTTTATTTATTTATTTTTAAAGATTTTATTTATTTATACAAGAACTGGGATACAGGTCAGAGGCATGGGAGGGTGAGAGAATTCACCAGAGACAGAGAGGGGCCTCCCCTTTATTTTTATTTTCAGGATGTTACAGCTAATTCATTAACACACATACACGTATTTTGTGTTGTATATGGTTCATACAGATTTTGTTAAATTTCCCCCACTTAAAAATTGTAATTTATGATGAACTCTCTCAGATACACAAGGAGATGCAAAGAGTGATACATCGAACATCCATATACTCCGACTTTCCTTCTTGCCTTCATGTGATTGTGAGTTTAACCCAATTCTTCCTGGCATTCAAACCAGGAACCTTCTTAGGAAGTTCAGATTAGCCTGCTCTGTTACCTCCAGTAAGGATTTTATACTGCAGCTGAGAAGATCCACTGGAAACTTTTCCCACTCCCTTTGGAGAGAAATGTGTTCGAGAAGTTCAGCACACAGGTGTCAAACTTGCAGTGAGCTTGGGGGGCCTTGTGTGAATTGCCATTCCTGTGCTTTGTGTCGACACCGCGTCTACTCATCTGTCCAGAGAATATTCTTGTTTCAGCAATTGCTGATACTCCAGGAATATGACTCCTATACTCACTGGCATGGGACAACCATTGGGTTACAACTGGGACACAGCAGGGCAGGCTAGGTCTGCCCTTTGGCATTTGAGCCTTAGCTAGGGAGTGTAAGGCCGGGCCCTGGAGTGAGTCGGGGACACATTCACTGTTAGGTCTGGGGTTGGTGCCACCTGGCGCTGCCGACAGGAGCACCCAGATGTCGGCTCTGCCAGTAGCTTGGGCTCCCTCCCTGCATGGCTGCATCATGAAGTCACACTTCCACTTGTGGCTCAGGCTTCTGTCTAGGGATCAGCAAAAAGGCAGAATCTCTGTCACCTCCTATTCTGACCTTGTTTTGGAAGTCATCTGTGCCACATTTTTTCAGTTACAAGTAACCGACCTTTTCAGATTCAAGAGTAAGAAACAACATTTTCAGATTCAAAAATAAGAAAGTAGGCCTCCCCTGGTGGCACAGGCGGTTGAGCACAGTGCTGTGAAGTTGTCCGCAGCCTCTGCTGCGCTGGTTCGATACCAGCCAGCAGACGAGAATCCCACATGGTGTGGCAGACTTCTGCCTCGCCCGCTGCTCCCCTCAGCAGTGTATTTCAGTCAGTCTGCCTGTTCTGCTCCCCACTCTGTCTCTGGTGAATCCTCTCACCCTCCATACCTCTGACCTGTACCCCAGTTCTTGTATGCATAAATAAATAAATCTTTTTTTTTTAAAAAAAAGAATCCACAGCATCTTTTATAACAACCACAATCCTCAATGGACTTTCTGCAGCTCTTCCTTTAAACACTCCTGGCCTGTCCCCACCATCTACCGAAGGGGGAGCAGCTGGGTTGACTTGTATACTTTGCCTTTGGGGGGCATTCTTCAGTCTCTTGCCCCAACATGGCCTTTGAATTTTCCCTACCCCTAATGTGTGTTTTTCTTACTTGCTCACTTTGGCTTCTCTGTGGAGTCACTGGCCTGCCTCTGGCCGCCCTCTCTGGCTGTGTTCCGACACGCCTGTGGGGTTTTGCTCCTGAAAGTTGCCTTTCTGGTTGTCTTTCTGAAAGTTCATCATAAATTACAATTTTTAAGTGGGGGAAATTTAACAAAGCCTTGGGTGAGGTCAGTCCTCACTTATTTCTCACAATCTCAGGTTATGAGGACTTGACTTAGGGCTGTGGAAAACCAGGAAGGGGGAGTTTCGAACCTTCCAGAAACGTGTGACACCATTATGTACATAGATTAGAGATACGCTTCTTCTCATTAAAAGCAAAGTCAACTCTCTAAATCATATTTGGCCAAGTTTTTCTATTTTAGTAACAGATACTAAGTATAAAATTGATAAAAACCATAGAGGAGAGAGAACTCAGGGGTTACATGAAGCAATCAGCTACATCAAATCTGTAAATTGAAAAACTAATTATTTCTTCAAGTGCTTATTTTCTGAGCTTGCTCAAAACCCACATCCACAGAGCACCTAATCAGTTCTAAATAACAGGGTTTGGGATTTATTGGAGTCAAGACATCATATTTATCATTTAGCGTTTATGGTGTGTTTGGTTTTCAGAAGAGGAAATCAGTCTGGAACCCGATGTTTACATTTACTCTTCAGATATGTCCTGGCGTAACTATCCCCCAGGTCTGCCCTGTGGCCTGAAATTAAACTTGTTTTAATCATGCCTGTTCACACATAGAATTATCTGCCTTTTCAGGAGTTAGCACGAGCAAGGGGCACTGGTCTTGGGATCAAAATGAGATTCTACTCAGATCATGTCAGAAAAATGTGCTTTATAATTCCCTAAAGCCATATACAGCCTATGCTACCATAACATGCAACCTGGATTCTGGAAATAAAATGCGGCTCAGTTCAAAGAACACTGACATGAAACTAAACAACTCAACTGCATTGTTTCAACGCTCTGACTGTGGTAGAGAGCTGCCATGGCTTTATCATAAATTAGGCAAGCTTTTCAGGGAAATTCTTAAAAACGGCATGGCCTCACGTAAGGATTGACAACTGAGCAATTTTCCTGCTGTGCTTTAGAAAGAGGTGCCAACTCAATGAGGTGCTGTCCAAATGACTGAGAACCACCTGCTGCCAATTTCTACTCCACAGTGTGAAAACCAGCCTCCTCGTGGATTATCGCTGCTGGGGGGAGAGGAGAAATAGTCCCGCACAGGCTGACTGTGGTTAACTGGTCAGGGAGGGCTAGGATCCTGGCCTTGGAAAATTCATAGTCTACAAAGATGCAAAGTGACAGGCAGAGGCCAGGGCAACCAGTAGTGAATCAGAAATAGCCACTTATTTCATAGTAGACCAGGAAAAGGAGTCCAGGCTGGAGCGCTCATTATGCCTGAAATGCCCTTCTAAAAAAAGCACATTTCAGTCAAAAGAACAATGCTCTTTGAAAAGCACCCAAAAAAAAAAAATTTTTTTTTTCTAGTGCCCACAGTTCTTTTCTTTTGCTTGCCTCAGAGAAAAATTATATGTAACTACGACATTGGGCATTGCTTTTACAAAAGAAAAAAATCCATTATTTTCATTTTTAATATGTCTTTGTTTTGATCCACATGAATAAATATTGATATAAAGAGTTACAATCAGAATGGATATAATCATTTGTAATTTTTGGTTTCATAGTAAAGCACAGATATTTGCTTGGATTTTATTCATTCTAGTTATTATGAATCAATGCATAATAGCTTATGTATTTGACTTTATAATTTCCAGATTTATAAAATTGATGATCATTTCTCATTGTAGAAATTAAAAACTAAAGTGGTTCATTGTCTCAGTGTTTCACCATCGTGGATAAGAGTCAGTGCACCTTTCTCTTCTGTAGAGGTATCTGTCAAGATACACTTTGGGACTAGGGTGAAACATGGACCCCGTCTGTGGGGTTCCAAATACTCCCTGCAGGTTTCACAGGGCACGAATCTGAGGGGTGCTGCTTGGAAAGCCCTGTTCTCCCCACGGTTCACATTGAGATTGACACCTTGCATCGTGGGCGCCTTGTGGGGCAGCCTACAGCACACCTGGAAATATTTTCTAAGAATTAGCCCAAAGAGCCTCCAGGGAAAATGAAAAGACAACTCCATTCTCCTGCATCACTTGTTGTTTCAGGTGCTAGCTCTGGCTATGAGGACAGGATATTTAATCAATCCAACTAAAATTGCTACAGTCTTTTATGAAGCTCATAAGTAGTTGGTTGCAATATATAGCACTTAAGGTAATTTGGAAGACAAAATGATCAACCTGTGAATTCAGTTAGAATTTTTGAAGAATATAGCATTTCAAAAAAAGAAGTAAATAAAGACAACAAAAACAAATTTAGACACACACAAATCATTGAAAATGATAACAACTCCATCTTTGAAAACTCTAATGAAATAAATGGATTGTTGGCAAATCTAACAGTAAAGAGTAGAGAAAAAGAATAGGTGGATCATTTAGAAATGAGAAAGGGTAAACAACCAATATAAAAGAGACCTACTTCAAATGAATCCGACAAAAAGGCAATGAGTTATATATCCTATTAAAAAAACACAAGTCCACTATTTATTTAATAATAAATTTTATTTTTATATTCCCCATACAATTGCAACCCCCCATTCTGACCCCAATCCCTCCCCTCCCGCCACCCACCTCCCAAAAAGTGTCTCTGCTTCATAGTTTTTTGTTGATTTTGATTTTCACTTTCTTATAGTTATTCATTTTCCTGGTCCCTTATTTAAGTTTTCTAGATTCCTGCTATGAGTGAGACCATCCTGTATTTTTCTTTTTCTTTCTGGCTTATTTCGCTGAGCATGATCCCTTCCAGCGCCATCCATGTTGCTGCAAATTGCATGTGTTTATCTTTTTTGAATGCTGAGTAATATTCCATGGTGTATATGTACCACATCTTCTTGATCCAGTCATCTATTTTTGGGCATTTGGGTTGTTTCCAAAGCTTAGCTATTGTAAACAGTGCTGCTATAAACATAGGGGTGCAGGTGTTCTTTGGAATGGATGTTTCTGTGTCCTTTGGGTAAATACCTAGGAGTGGAATTGCTGGATCATATGGAAGCTCTATGTTTAGTAGGTCCAGAAATCTCCACACAGCTCTCCATAGTGGTTGTGTTAGGGGGAAATGATGTCCTGAGTTAATCCCATACAGGCTTTGTGGACCCCACCCCCACTCCAGACTAAAGCCATCAAGACATTGGGAAAGACAAATCCCATCACCACCAAGGGAGGGTGGCTGGGACCTGAGGGTGGATTTGGGTAGCCAGTTTGGATATAAAAACCAAACACGTGGGCCTTGGGCTCCCTCTGGCTCGCGATCGCTCGCCTCCTAGCTTCACAGCTCCTGGCTGGCGGCCAACTCTGAGAGCGCCATTTTGGGATTCCTGATTGGCGGATCGGGTAGGACTCATTTAAAACTTTGTCTCCCACTTTTCTCCCAGAGCTGTACATTTCCCCATTTCCCCTTCCCTTGTAAATAAACCTTTTATGAACCTTTCACGTGTGCCTGCAGTAGAGCATTGATAAGTCCTTTTAAGCGCGGGTGAGGACCCACAGTCAGGCACCCCGTTTTGTATCGGGGTTGCTCTACAACAGTTTGGCACCCAGCGTGGTTTCCAAGTTACACCCGCGGTTGACCAGCCCAAAGTAACATTCCTTGCGTTGGTCACCATAAGTGCACTAGTTCTGCAGGACTCGCAGTATATTTGTCTCAAGTCCTGAAAAGTCTGTTTTTTTTCCCTGTGCGTATAGCCCTTGTGGGTGCATTTCTGACTCAAATATGGCCTCAACCACGAGCCTATACAATTTCATCCCTAGCCTGAGTTCTTTCAGTTTCCTTCCGGCCTTGAATTTGAGCAGCCTTCTTCCATTAAATATCACCACCAGTTTCATTAATATAAATAATTTGATGAAGCCTGGTGTATGGCACGTGATTTTACTATTGTATACATACATGGGTGGTTTACAAGCCATCCCTTTACAGTCCGTGCTTCTGGGTGGTTTTTTGGTAATATGTGTAAGCACAGTTTGCTACATTCTTGTTTCTGTGAGAGGTAGATGTTCTACTTCACATACTGAGAATGTGCAACAACACATTCAGGCTCTTAACGTAGCCATGCAACAACAAATTCAGGCTTTTAACGTGGCCATACAACAACAAAATCAGGCTTTTAACGTGGCCATACAACAACAAAATCAGGCCTTTGATTTAACTATTAAGTGCATGAGGGATGAGAACCGTAACATCTTTGAGTCAGTTTATAAAAGCATACAAGATCAAGCCTTTAAACGTATGCAGGACAGGATAGAGGCCGCCCTCCATAAATTGGATACGGCGGAGGCTCGGCTTATGGCACAGAGAAAGGATAGACCTTCCCCTTTCCATGAGGACTGCCAGCGAGCAGAGTTAGAAGAGGAGGAGCATCATATTTTAAATACTTTAAATACATCAGGACAAAATCCTCTTCCACGTGACAAGGCCCCTCCCGTGCAGACCCCTGAGGCTGCACAGCCTCCACTGCCCTCTGGGGTGGAAACTAAAATGGCGTCTCCTCCCCACACTAGACTGGGCACCCACTTTGGCAGGAAGGATCACCCTGAGGCAGGACAGTTTCCCCTTCGCCAGATGCCAATGGGTGGCTTAAATGAACATGGGAGACCTGCTGGGTACTTTTGGTCGCACCATCCGTTCAGTACTGCGGACCTCCTAAATTGGAGGAGCTCTGATCCCTCGTACCGGCAGGCTCCCAAGAGGATGGTGAACTTGTTTGCCTCTATCTTTGTCTCCCACCGCCCTAACTGGGCAGATATACAGTCCATGCTGCATACTTTATTAACGCTGGATGAGCAGAGGATGGTATTCAGGAAAGCCAGGGAGGAGGCTGACCATCTCCACCAACAGGATAGGTAGTCCCCAGAGCCGGAGGTTGTTGTCCCAGAGAGAGATCCTGGATGGGACCCTAACAATGGAGGAACGGCGATGTTGGATCTGTATAAAAAATGTTTATTGGTAGAACTGAAGCAGGGGATCCCCAAACAAAAACTTTAACAAAATATTGCAACTTGAGCAAGGAGCTAATGAGGATCCGTCAGAGTTCCTTGAGAGGATTATTCAAACTTACACTAACCACACGGACATAAACCCAGATGCCCCAGAAAATGCTCGTCTGATCACTATGGCTTTCATTACCCATAGTGCCCCAGACATAAAGAAAAAGTTAGCTAAGGTGGACGGCGTCACTGAGATGAGTCCGTCCCAGGTAGTGGACCTGGCATTCAGGGTTTATAATAATAGAGAGCACAGGAGACCGAAACCTGCGACTGTTTTTTTACAAAGAGAACACAGAACAGGGGTTCAGGGAAACAATAATGGACAGAGACGTGAACCCCTAGGAAGAAATCAGTGTGCTTTCTGTAGGGAAGAGGGACATTGGAAGTACAGTTGTCCCAGGTTACAGGGAAGTGGCAGACGCAATGATTATAGAAGGCAGGATAGAAGACAGAGAACCCCAAGATATGATGATTCACGTAGGGGTTACAGGAGGGAATATAGAAGGAGTACACAGAACAAGGAACCAAGGAGAGAGGAAAGAAGACAAATGTTAGCACAGAGTGGAGGCTCAGATGATGACAGGGAATACAGACAGAGAAGGAATCGAGAGCCCAGCACAGAGGACAGGAGACAAATGACAGCACAGGGTAGAGCCTCAGGTGAAGATAGGAGGGAATACAGACAGAGTAGAAGGAATCTAGAGTCGAGTGCAGAGGAAAGGAGACAAATGATAGTTCATGGAGAAAGTTCAGATGCAGAATAGGGGTGCCCGGGGGCTCCACTAGATCTAGAGAAGCCCATTAGAATAGCCCCCTCAGAGCCCCGGTAACACTCGCTGTGGGGGATCGTCTCATTGATTTCTTGGTGGACACTGGAGCGACATACTCAGTTTTGAATTCAAAATTAACTAAAATGAGCAAAGAGACTGCAGCAGTCACTGGGATTACAGGAAGGCCAAAACAAAAAGCCTTCCTGCAACCTTTGAAGTGCCGGCCGGGCACCACACAGCTCCAGCACAGCTTCCTATACATGGAAGAGTGTCCAATCCCTCTACTTGGTCACGACCTTTTAAGTAAGCTCAACGCACGAATTATATTCTCACCAAAACATCAGCGGCTTCACCTACAGGTGCCTCCAGAGCATGCTCTGCGATTCCAGATGTTGCTTACTCAAGATGTTCCACCGAAAGGTGAAATTTTACCTCCAGAAATTGTTGAAAGAGTAAGTAAATGGGTATGGGCTGATGGAACCCCAGGACGTGCGAAAAATGCTGAGCCTGTAAAAATAGAAGTGATAGAGGGGAGCAGAAGCCCGAGGAGGAAGCAATACCCTTTAAAGGAGGAGGCCTTGAGGGGAATTGAGCCAGTATTGAAGAGGTTCCTTCAATCTGGACTCATTCGGCCCTGTCGCTCACCGTATAATACTCCGATTCTGCCAGTGAAGAAACCCCATACAGGCGAGTACCGTTTTGTCCAAGATTTAAGGGCCATGAATGACATTGTTCGGGATTTACATCCCACTGTGCCTAATCCCTACACCTTATTAACTGCCATACCTGGTGACGTTGGGTGGTTTTCGGTATTAGACCCGAAGGATGCCTTTTTCTGTATCCCAATAGATGTCCAGGACCAACCGCTTTTTGCCTTCGAGTGGCAAGACCCTAAGTCCAAGAGCACTCTCCAGTATTGCTGGACTGTGCTTCCACAGGGGTTTAAGAACTCCCCAACTATTTTTGGGGAAATACTGGCCAGGGATCTCAGGAAGGTTCAATTACACCAGGGTGTCTTGTTGCAATACGTAGATGATTTATTGATTGCAAGTCCAGACTACGAATCTTGTCTGGAAAATACCATAGTGGTACTGAACCACCTGGCAGAATGTGGCTATAAGGTGTCACCCCAAAAGGCACAGATCTGTAAACAAACGGTGACGTATTTGGGGTTTGAAATTAGGAAAGGCAGACGGAGCTTGATGACAGAAAGGAAACAAGTAATTTCAGCCCTTAAAGTCCCCAGCAACCGGTGACAGTTGCGTGGATTTTTGGGTATGGCTGGGTTTTGCAGGATTTGGATTCCTAACTTTGGATTAATAGCAAAACCCTTGTATGATGCTCTCAAAGGCCTGGACTCTGAACCTTTGTCTTGGACGTCAGAATGTCAAAAGGCCTTTGAAGAAATAAAGGTTAAGTTGATTTCAGCACCAGCATTAGGGCTTCCAGATCTTAGGAAGCCATTCAAACTTTATGTACATGAGAGACAGGGTGTTGGCCTTGGAGTACTAATCCAATTGTTGGGACCAGAAATGCAGCCCGTTGCATATCTGTCCAAACAATTGGACCACACCACTAAGGGATGGCCTCCATGTTTGCGTGCTGTAGCTGCCACTTGTCTCCTACACGAGGTGGAGAAGTTTACATTGGGTCAGCCCATCACTGTGTGTGTGCCACATCAGGTCTTGACATTGCTGGAGCAGAAGGGTGGACTTTGGTTGACTGCCGGGAGAATGGGAAAATATCAAGCAGCTCTGTTGGACAATCCTAATGTGAAGCTGCAGGTTTCTAACTCCCTGAATCCCGCCACACTGCTTTCAAGAAATGCAGATGGACCTGAGGATGACACTTTAATCCACAACTGTTTAGAAACCATAGACACAGTGTATGCCAGCCGACCAGATCTAACTGACCAGCCTCTGCCAGACCCAGAGTGGGAGCTATTTACAGATGGCAGCAGCTTCATGGACCAAGGCCGTCGATGTGCTGGATATGCAGTGGTGACGCTCCAGAACACCGTGGAGGCCAAGGCTCTTCCGGCAGGTACATCAGCGCAAAAAGCTGAATTAATAGCCCTGACCCATGCATTGGAACTCTCGAAAGGTGAAAGAGTCAATATATTTACTGACTCCAAGTACTCTTTTATGATTCTCCATATGCATGGGGCCATTTGGAAGGAGCGGGGACTTCTTACTGCCAGTAACAAGGACGTCAAACATCCATTAGAAATCCTGGCCCTGTTAAAGGCAGTAGCTTTACCATCAGCTGTCGCTGTGATGCACTGTCCTGGCCACCAAAAGGGTGGGTCTGACATGGCAAAGGGCAACAGGGAAGCCGATCGGGTGGCTAAGGCCGCTGCCCGTTCTGCCCATTCTGCCCTCCAGGGTGCACTCATCCCTCTTTTGGACCTGACTCGGGATGCTCCTGAATACACCGAGCGGGATGAGGAGAGAGCTCGTGCGTGGGGATTTACTGAGTTTGACCCCAGCTCCACTTGGAGAGTAAACTCCCATGGGATGATACTCCTCCCGGAGGCCCTGGTATATCCGGTGCTAAAACATCTTCACGAAGGATCTCACTATGGGAGAGATGCTTTATTAGAAACAGTGTGCCCATATTTGAAGGGCCCGTATTTACACAAAATAGCACAACGGATCACCCGAGGTTGTGAATTATGTGCCAGGAATAACCCCAAGACTGACTCCCACCCTAAAGCCATTGGGGTTCAATATCGGGCAAGTGTCCTTTTGAGGACTGGCAGGTGGACTTCACACAAATGCCTAGAACAACAGGCAATTTCAAATATCTCTTGGTTTTTGTCGACACGTTCTCGGGATGGGTGGAAGCATTTCCCACAAAGACGGAAAAAGCTTCCGAGGTTGCCAAACAGCTACTGAAAGAGATAATCCCTCGCTTTGGGTTGCCGGACTCTATCCAGAGTGATAATGGGCCGGCATGTGTCTCTGACGTCACCCATGCAGTGAGCAGTGCGTTACAGATCAACTGGAAATTGCACGCTGCTTGGAGACCGCAGTCTTCCGGGCAAACAGAAAAGATGAACCACACCTTGAAGAAAACCTTGGCAAAACTGTGCCAAGAAACACAACTTCGTTGGGACCAGGTACTATCCCTTGCCCTCCTCCGCATAAGAGTGGCACCTAGAAGTGGGCTACAATGAAGCCCCTTTGAGATTGTGTTTGGAAGACCTTTTCAGGCCTCAGTTCTGAAAGCCAGTCCGGAAATAACACAAGATTGCCGGATCACGCAATATGTGAAACACATCCAGGAGGTTCTGGCAGTGATTCATAACTTTGCAACCTCAAGGATCTCTATGCCTCCTGATCAACCATTGCATCCCTTCAAACCTGGAGATCAGGTCTTACTGAAGACTTGGCAGAGCGGGGATGCTCAAAACCAGCTGTCAGAAAAATGGACTGGTCCCTATGATGTCTTGTTGAGCACACATACTTCTCTGAAACTTGCAGGCATAAAACCCTGGGTACATCATTCCAGAGTTAAGAAAGCCCCAGGAGGAACTGACCCAGAGACGAAGTCCCATTGGTCTTGTGAACCCATTGAGGACTTGAGATATTTGTTTAAGAAACAGACAAAAACTTGATTGTTACTGACTTCTTTTCCAGTTATTGTTGCAGGATACCCAAGGACTCACTTTTTCTGAAGAAACCCTGAGAAAACTAACATGCTCTAACCAATCTTCTTCCTTTCAAAGTTTAGGAGACGTGAAATAACATCTAGGGTCATGCATATGCTGCCAGTATTTTTTTTTACACAGAAAGGCGTTCAATCTTGATTTTGGTATTTCTTTTTAACTTTTGTTTTTAACTTTGAGATTTTTTTTTTCTCTGCTTGTTTTGTTGTTACTTTGGCCTATCAGTGAAACTGCAGTTGTATGAGATATCCCACGCGTGATACATGGTAACTAAAGAGCTCTTTGTGTCTATATGTTGTATGTCTGTATGTCCTTTCCTTGTGTCCTTGTCTTGACCTCCAGTGATTGACAAATTGGTATACATGGTGCCCATAGACGTTGGAAAAAAGAGTCTCCAGTTATGAGAAAAACTAAAGGTTATGGTTTCATTGTCAACATTGTGCTACTGAACTAAGCCGGTGCCTTCATAGAGATTGAACATTGTTGTTTCTGTTATTTTTCTGATATTTATGGCAAAGCTTCCCAGAAATCTAAATTCAAGTACAAATTTGGTAGCCTGTCATTTGGCTGCTGCAAGGAAATTTTGTGGAACCTCAGTAGAGCTCCTGAGACACTCCACAAAGTTTCTCCCTTTCCTCCTGGGAAAGGCATTAGATGAATTTGTTCTATTTGGCTCACCTAGTAGAGTAAAACTAGAAGGGAAGCATTGTCACTTGGGAAAACGGGTAATAACACCTTGACCTGATATGGATGTAAATTGTCAATGATGATTGTCACCTTGTAATATTGTATACTTCAGTTGTTTAATATCTACAGGAATTGTTTCTGAAAATATAGGGAGAAAAGGTCTCAACAGATTCCTATTGATGGAACTGTTGAGAGTAAAACTTTTCTACTAAGGACTGAATAGACTTGGAAATACACCTCATATTTACTAAGTTTTCCTTGACATAATACTCATGATTTTTTTGCATTTTGTTCTAAATCCACAAAGTTTTCTTGTTTTGGTGACCAGGATCTGTAGCAAGGTTGTAATTTTTTTTTTCCAACAAAGCTAACTTGTGTTTGCATTTTCTCTCCCCTTGATACCAACCCAGCATAAAATTAGTGGTAGTAATCTTTTACTACTTATCTGAGTCTGTTTTTGCATAACTTCCATAGGGATTTTGTTTAAACTGAAAAAAATTGGACATAAGTTTCATTGTGTGACTTTGTGTGGAGTTCTTCCAGAAAGTTGAAACAGAGCTGAACCAAGAAGAGGAGAACCTGTTTGCTTTGTTCGTAGGGTTCCAGAGACCTCCAAAGAAGGTGAGGAAGCTTGCCTCCATTGGCAGGACTGGACAACCCGGCCAATGAAAAGTCCCTGGTACCCTCGAGAAGAGGAAAGCCCAGGTGGAGTCTGATGAGACCAACTTGTTTCAGAAGCCTACACGGACCGGATGTCAACAGTTCGCTCTGAATCCTATATGGAGTATTCCAACGAAGCCAGCTAAAAATTGCTGCTTAGTTATTCTGCCCTGTGATTTTATGCAAAAATAGGCAATATGGTTTAAAAGTAGATTTAGTTTGCAAACTTTTGCTATGCTGTTAAAAAAATTTGAGATCAAGGTTGAGAGAATTTGTTTTTACATAAGTTGAACCATTTTAAGATTTTTTTTCCTGTGATTTTTGACATATCTGCTGTCTTGTTCTGGCTAATGCCTCCAGATGTTTTCTTTCGGCTGGGACTGATGAACTGTTTTTCCAGGACCGGAGGACTTTCGCTTTCCACAATGGACACTACCTGGAGGGATTCATTTTCTTTCAGACTGGAACCCTGGACAGTTTTCATCTGAGACTGTATCCCAGCATCCATATGTTTGATCTTCATCACCATGGAAATGGTGGCAAAAAGTGAAAGGGGGGAATTGTTAGGGGGAAAGGATGTCCTGAGTTAATCCCATACAGGCTTTGTGGACCCCACCCCCACTCCAGACTAAAGCCATCAAGACATTGGGAAAGACAAATCCCATCACCACCAAGGGAGGGTGGCTGGGACCTGAGGGTGGAGTTGGGTAGCCAGTTTGGATATAAAAACCAAACACGTGGGCCTTGGGCTCGCTCTGGCTCGCGATCGCTCACCTCCTGGCTTCACCGCTCCTGGCTGGCGGCCAACTCTGAGAGCGCCATTTTGGGATTCCTGATCGGCGGATCGGGTAGGACTCATTTAAACCTTTGTCTCCCACTTTTCTCCCTGAGCTGTACATTTCCTCATTTTCCCTTCCCTTGTAAATAAAACTTTTATTAACCTTTCACGTGTGCCTGCAGTAGAGCATTGATAAGTCCTTTGAAGCGCGCGGGTGAGGACCCATAGTCAGGCACCCCGTTTTGTATCGGGGTTGCTCTACAACAGTTGGACCAGTTTGCACTCCCACCAGCAGTGCAGGAGAGTTCCTTTCTCTCCACATCCTTGCCAACATTTGTTGTTGCTAGTTTTTTTAATATGTGCCATTCTCACTGGTGTGAGATGGTATCTCATGGTAGTTTTGATTTGCATTTCCCTGATTACAAGTGATGTTGAACATTTTTTCATATGCCTGTTGGCCATTTGCATTTCCTCTTCAGAGAAGTTTCTTTTTAGCTCTTCTGCCCATTTTTTGACTGGATTATTTTCTTTGTTGTTGTTGAGTCTCATCAGCTCTTTGCAGATTTTTGTGATCAGTCCTTTATCATTAGTGGGAAATAAGAAGTCTAAACTGATGGATAACTGAAGCCCCAAATTTGACAAAGACAGTCTAACAGTTGGGAAAAAAGTCAGACTCTCATCCTAAAATTGTTTTGGGTGTTTAATGAATAAATAATCTCTTGTTATATAAACAAAATAATAACAAAAATAGGACCAGCTGATAGCTATTTTTATAAGGCAAATCTCAATGTTTCCCCAAACTTAGAGAAAATAACATAAAATTTAAAATGTGTAATATCTGCAAACTGCTCATTTTATAATATTAATTGATAAAAACAAATCATAATTGTGTATACAGTATCATTCCAATCATATGAGAAAACCAAAGTTACATATCACATAAAATGAAACCAGGAAGGAAAAAATGGTTCACTCTGGATTTGAGTCATTTCGTTTTACTTCTCAGTGATTTCCTAATTCTCACTATGAGTTGAGACAGGATTAAGGGAAGACTGTTATGATATAAATTATTCCCACCCCCCACTCATAAGTTGAATTCCTGACCCCTAGTACCTTCCTTAAAATGTAACAGTATTTGGGGATAGGATCTTTAAAGCGGTGATTAAATCAGGGTGGGTTTTAATTCAGTATATTTCCCTTATAAGAAGAGAACATTAGGACACAGACAGAGGAAAGACCATGTGAAGACATGGGGTGTGGGACCATGTCCAAGCCAAGGGGAGATCTGGAACAGATTCTTCCTTCATGGTTCTCAAAAAGAACCAGCACTGTTAACACCTTGATCTTGGACTTCAGCCTCCAGAACTTTGAGAAAACATGTTGTTGCGTTTAAGTTTCCAAGTCTTTGGTTCTTTGTAAAGGAAGCCCTTGAAAACTAACAAAGGGACCCTCCTTCCATCTGTCTTTCCCTCCCTGAGTCTCCCTCTCTCACTCTTCTCCCTTCATCCATCAAAATCATCTCTTTGTTTAGTAGGTCCAGAAATCTACTAAACATAGAGCTTCCATAGGATCCAGCAATTCCACTCCTAGGTATTTACCCAAAGGACACAGAAACATCAATTCCAAAGAGCACCTGCACCCCTATGTTTATAGCAGCACTGTTTACAATAGCTAAGCTTTGGAAACAACCCAAATGCCCCAAAATAGATGACTGGATCAAGAAGATGTGGTACATATACACCATGGAATATTACTCAGCCTTCAAAAAAGATAAACACATGCAATTTGCAGCAACATGGATGGCGCTGGAAGGGATCATGCTCAGCGAAATAAGCCAGAAAGAAAAAGAAAAATACCAGATGGTCTCACTCATAGCAGGAATCTAGAAAACTTAAATAAGGGACCAGGAAAATGAATAACTATAAGAAAGTGAAAATCAAAATCAACAAAAAACTATGAACCAGAGACACTTTTAGGGGGGCGGGGGCGGGAGGGGAGGGATTGGGGTCAGAATGGGGGGATTGCAATTGTATGGGGAATATAACAATAAAATTTATTTAAAAAAAATAAAAACACACACACAAAAAAAAATCATCTCTTTGGAGGACACTGAGACATCTTTTGAAAACATGCACTGCTTGTGTATATTGGTGATTCCATCCCTTGTCAATAACTCAGTTGATTGGCTGGGGAGAGTGACTTAATTTGCTGGGAGCTGTACTACACTGTTGGTCAGTGTTTGGAAGCAGCACTCTGGCGAGGGGCGGGCCAGAAGGCAGGGATGAGGAGATTGTCTGGGTGGCTTTGGCTCTGTTCATCAGACAGTGAAGGCAGGAAGATCGGGTGAGCCTCTGCGCCCATAGTAGTGACAGGAGGAATATTTAAGGCAAAGTTGCCTCTGTGTGTTTCATCATTTGATCAAAACTGGGTCATTTACTGATGTCTAGTTTTTATAGCTGTTCCTTAGCTATTAAAATCTCTTTTCTAATACTCCTGAAGGAAAAAAAAAATGTTATTGCCAGGCAGGTGGCTCAGAGGACAAAGCCTCTTTATCCCTGTTGAATCAAGAGCCTTTACAATTCAAGTTTTAGCAACATGAACATTTATAAACAACTATAGTACAAATAGAATTTGGTTCTGGATAGAATGAAGAGGCTGTTCAAATCCTGCCATATCTCTTAATCCAGCAGAGGGTCAGGCTGGTGGCTTTCACACTAGATATATTGGCATATACTTTCCCTCCAAAAAAGATATATGGTCTCTCCCATCATCCCTCTGTCTACCTCTTATTTTCATCAGGACATACTTGCAGAGAAATGCTTCTCCTCTATGAAGAAAACTCCAGTGTAAGCAGGTGGCCAGTGGACAATGTTAATGACCCAGCCTCACAGAGTAGCATGTAGCAGCATCTGCAGAGGCCAGGGCAGACCCTTCTCCTGTGGGGCGTGGCTCTCTGGCCACAGATGACCATGCAGAACATCTACCAACTGCTAAAGAGGCGAACACATTTTGGATGGCTATGCAAATTTTCCACATTTTTTTAATGTTGGCTCAGAAAGTTTTAAACCACCCCTTTCACTGTGCTCATGTCTATGAGCTGGAGGCAGCTGCTTCCAGTGAAAGGAAAAGGCTTTTGCTCTGGATATCAGAAAGGAATCCTGGCTCCACCTGGGACTGCTGTATGACCACTGGGACCTGCCGCTGGCCTGCTGGGCTCTCAGGTGTAGCATCTGCAGAATTCATCAGCAATTTTCAGGGCAAATAAAGCTCCTGGCACAAGGTCTGGTACATAGGTGGTGTTCAATAAATGTTAGGTGATTGCAAATATGCCTAAGAAAATCTATCATCAAAACCTGATTTTTCAATTAGAGCATGCAGAAAAAGCATGGCCAAAACAAAGAATTTGTATCAGAATAAAGAGACTCTTTCATCAAAGTATTACTATTCACAACTCAAAACCATATTAAACTCAACATGGATAAGAGAAATACTACTCTACATTCAGTTTTTTTTTTTAAAAAAAAAAAGAGATATCACCATAACAAGCCCTGTGCTGGGCATCTGGACTTCAAAGGTGAGCAAAATAATCTCCAGAGGAGAAAATGGGTATGCTACAGCCAATCACATGATGCCACTATGCACATTTCATTGTGCAATTAAAACAACATAGGGCACCATTGTGATGGCGAAGCCAAAAGTGGAAAAAACTAGCTGTGAACATGCTTTGAAGAATTGATGTAAGACCTTCCAAATATGTCCTTTGCTCCAGAAATCTCTGTTACTCTTACAAGCTCATCCAAAAGAAATTCATCAGAGGAAACAAAAGTATCATTCATTATATAACTGTTCAGGTGTATATTTGTGCCTTTTACCCACCATATTCTGATCTAGTATCCAAGGAGATAAAGATGAACGAGGAATTTGTTCGGCACGTCTCCACTTCAACCCTCATTTTCATGGGGAAGCCTGGCAGTGACCTTATTGTTCAACAACAGGGAGCTATTTAACATGCTGTACACATTGACTTGCACACATCCAGCAAACTACTAAATTTATATTTCAAAGTTAGAGAGGGAGAAAATCATCTTCACATCACAATGCTAACTAAAATATATTAAATTCATATACAGTTCTGGTATTCTAACAAATATTCAGAAAGGCAAAGCTAGGAAAGCATATGCAAATAAGAAAAGTGTTAGGATGCATTATGGATGGTTTTTATTTTATAAAATTACTGCTGTACAGCTTTTATGTGAATAACAGAAAGAGCAGAAAGAATTGACATAACCGAAGAAGATCCTGCAAGAGATGAATAATTGATTACAAAGGGGCCTGCAAACACGAGGTTCTGTCTAACAGCTCACAGAATAACAAGCCAGAACTCGCAGGATACGAAGGGAATCTGATTGCTGCCTTATCCAGACAGACAGGAGAGAGTGTTAGAAGGTGGAATAAAGGGTTGCACTGACTCTCATTCTGTATAACACCACAATCACTCTGAAATTACTGGCTTCCAGAGTCCCACTAGCAATGTAGCTCCTGCGAAGTGTTGTCAAATATGATTCTATTCAGGATTCCCAGGATCAAGTATTCAGCATAAAAGTATATTTTAATGTACTTGTAAAAATGAAATAACCCTTCAATGATTCTTAATTCCTTTGGCTCGGCCACCTGCCCCCAGTTATCCAGCCCAGGTCCGTGCTGACCTGGCACTCAGAAAGTGGGACCTTGGCCCCTATGGGGCCAGGCACCCTAGCCCTCTGCTGCTTTTCTGTGTCCTGGTACCTTGATACTCATTTTTTTTTAAGTTTTACTGAGTTTACATGGGTTTACAGAAGTAAAACCTGGGTCAACTTTTTTTTTTTTTTGAGGTAATATTGATTACATGATTTAGAGGCATAGAATAAACCTGAGTCTGACCTTCTTTCAACAAGAAAGAAGTGTTGGCAAAAATGAGAGAAGCGTCTCACAATGCAAGGTCTAATAGGGACTTCCTGCCTGGGGCAAAGTGAACCCTCCTGTAGCAGGGGAGATAGAATTGCTAAACCAGAGATGAGCTTCCCCCGAAGTAGGAGGTGAGGTGTGAGCACAACAAAGAACACCTCCATCTGGTAGGCAACATAGTTTGAGGGCCTTGGATGTGGCGCAGGGACAGCACTGTATGTCAGAGTGAGCGTGAACTTAGGCGCGGGTCTCGTGTCTCCTGGGGGCAGGACAACAGACGAGCCACACCTGACTGGCCCAACACAGTCAGGTGTGAGATGCCAGCCTCTCGCTGGGTTCAATTTCTGCCTTACTGTCTTTGTGGTTGGAACGATGCTTAGTTCCATGATTCTATATCACATCTAGAACTTCCCTGGAGGTAACCACATCAACCCACCCTTTATTGTAGCTGTTCAGAACTTCCTTGAATTCTTTCCTTTTTGGTCAACAATTTCTTTCTTTTTTTTTTTTTTAAAGATTTATTTATTTATGTATACAAGAACTCGGGCACAGGCCAGAGGTGCAGGGGGTGAGAGGATTCACCAGAGACAGAGTGGGGAGCAGAACAGGCAGATTGATGGAAATACACTGCTGAGGGGAGCAGCTGGTGAGACAGGAGAGGTCTGCCGCACCATGTGGGTTGCTCCCTGGCTGGGGATTGAACTCATGCTGCAGAAGCTGCAGATTGCCTCATAGGTTGCGTCTCAATCCCTTGTGCCACTAGGGAGGCCCCATGGTCAACAATTTCTATGCATACCTGGGGGGGTTAGACTGGTGGGCCCGTCATAGACCTGAGCAATATTACTCTAGCCACTGCCTCTGGCCTCTTACTCCCCCCATAACTGACAGCAATTCTTGGTTCTCTTAAGCTAAAATTGGCTGCGGCTTCCCACACTGCACTTGCCTTTCATGGTAGAGTCCACATGGCCGGTCTCCTAGTGAAGATGGCATCAAGAAGACTTTTGTGACATTTGTATATTTCCTGCTATAACCTATTCCCTGTTCTCCAGCTAACCTCTCCACAATCTACATCGGAGATAACTCAGCAGATTCCCCATGTCCAGGCAGCTCATCCAAGGCCGCTCAATCTCCAGGAATCCCTCCTTGAATCGTGTAATAGAGGCTGCACGAGAATTCCATTTCTGATTGCTAGTCTGGCGCTCATATCCAATGCAAGAAAATCTTGACCCACAAGGTAATGCGAGCAAAGATAATTCCAACACGATATCTAAAAACTTCTTTCTCAGATAATCTATTATTTCAACTTGCCTAAGATGATCTGGTGATATGAAAGCTTTGAAATATCATTATAAACTTAATAGGTAGGTGCCTTTACTTGCGCCTTCAAGGCAGAAATGAGACTAGACCTGAGCCGGGGGCACAGGAGTGAGCAAGAAGGGCTCTCGGAGATGAGGGTAGGGGTAGAGCATTGGCTGATTTCCATCCTAGAAATACTCCCACCTTGCCTGATTTCAAGCTACTGCCACTGTGAAGTCAACCAGTTTGCCAGATTCCTGGAGGTTTAGGAGTCAGCTCCCTCAGTGCTCCTGGGCAGCTCTGGCACACATTGCCGCTCTGCTCTCCACATCACCTCCTGATGGCGAGGCCTCGGGGATCACGCGCTTACACACTGCTGTCTGGATGCCCATGATTATTTCCCCGCCCCGCTGATCTGTGACATGTATGTGAAGTGCTTCTTGCAGGAGTGGCTATAAATTCTACCACATGAAGAGAAACTCATGGCTGCCCCCTCCCCAGCTTCTCTCCACCTCTTCCTGGCACAGGACTTGATGGAAGGGAGTGGCTCATAAACAGAGCGTGGGAACATGGCACGGTTTTGATATATGAGTGTTTGTGAGAGCGTCTCTCTTTGTCAGACCGGAACCCATAAAATGTCCTAAGATTCTCCCATCTTTAGGATAAAGCAGAACCTCAAAACACCACAACAATTAAAGTAGGGAAGAAGAAGAGGGTGTGCACGCATCCTCACATTCTGGGTTCTGCAGTGTAAGAGGGAGTGCATCCCCAGGAGACCATAGCAGTAAGAGGCACTCATGCTTCTGAGCTGTTTACGGTGGGCCTTGCTCTCTGCTCAGGTCTTACATGTTCAATCCTAGTTAGTTCTTTCAACTGCCTTACGCTCTTAGAATGAGGAAAATCACAGCTGGAATTATGATTGGTAATTTGTGCTCTGTGTGTATTTGCTAAATGGTGGATGAGAGTTAGAACCAGGCAGTCTGATTCCAGAAGTTGTGCTCGGAAGCAGTGCCTAGTCTTCTGACCATGCTTTGCTTGGAATATGTGGACTAGCCTGTGGCGTATTACATGTTTTCAAGCTCTCAAGAGTTCCCAGCTAAGCTGAGGAATTACATCTGTCAGTCTCCCAGAAGAAAGTGCTGGGACCCAGGGCAGAAGGTGCTCAAAGTCTGACTTGGAGTTGACAGCAAGTTCATCTTCCTCTTAGCAGGGCTTGACCTGGAGGGGTCCCCCTGGGAGACCTTGATTTTCTCACAGTTGGCGGCACCCAGATGCAGGTGCGAATGCTTGTAGACCAAGTGTGGACTAGGGAGTGTAGCGTGGACTGGGTAACTTCTCAGTGCTATTGAATGCAATAGCCACTCTCCACAGGTGGCTGTTTCATTTAAGTTAAAGTTACTAATTCAGTTCCATGTCACACTGCCCACCTTTCATGTGCTCAGTAGCCATGGATGGCCAGTGGCTACCATGTTGGATGGTGCAGATACGTGGCATGTTTCCAACTTTGCCGAAAATTGTACTAGACAGCGTTGTTCTAAACTATAAAACTTGCCTGTCAGAATTCTCTCTCCCTTTGAGAAAGGCAGGGTGAGTAATCACCCTGATTTCATAGATGGGGAAATTGAGATTGAGAGCTTTGCTTTCTAGTCTGAGTGTTAATGTTTCATGGTCCTCTGATGTCTGTGCTTCCTTGATTCTCACCACCCAGTGCCTCTCTCCACTGCTGCTGCCCCCAGGGCTGTGGGGCATGCACCTCAGTGCCCTCAACCCTTCCCAGTGCTTCCTCTTGGTGGCCACAGGAGAACTTGGCAGTGTGCTGTTTGGTGCATAGATAATTACCAGTTATTCCTGTCTGCCCTTTAATTTGCTCACAGAGCATTTCCTGAGAAGATCTTTGGAAGCAACTGGGCCACAACACTCTGTGGGCCAAGACAGGAATTACAGTGTTGGGAAGAAGATAAATGGTGATGTCAGCTTGATTACAGTGCTGCTGACTGCTCAGTTGAGAGTTTGTGGAAAAGAGTCTTTCCACAGGAAACCCATTTATAGAGCGTCGAGCACAGTGCCACCTGTCGACTGCTAAGGCCATAGCGGAGGGAGGCCTGCCAGAGACTTGGCATTGGTGGGGAAGTGGACTTCCTTGCTGCAGGGACTGCCTTGGGGTAGGCGGAGAAATTTATTCACCTCAACAGTCAACTACTGTAAGAATAAAGGTATTCAAGATCTGAGACTTGACATGCTTTCTGGCTACACAATAAATCCACATGGATCCATTAATAATAGGCTGTTTTTCTAGTGGGTTCTTGATAGTAACAAGAAATAAATTAGAAGGAAGCACCTGGAGGTTGTGCATGTCAATTCTGGGAAGATGGAAAACTCGGGGTGTCAACTACTAAACATTACCTTAACCCCACTTAATTTGCCTGATGACAGTGCAACACTAGCAAATTATTTTGTAATCGAGGAGGTTCTGGTCGAATAATCAGTAGACCTAGAAGTTAATTAACCTCAGGTAATCAGGTTCTAACTCCAGTTTTATTTTTTTTACTAACAGACTAATAGCTCCCAGGTGGAAGGTGTGGACCACTCTAACTTGAGTGACGTATTGTTGGATTCTCAGAACATCTCGCCAATGTCCTTCCTCTTTGTGCCCCCAAATAATGCCTTCAATACAACTTAACTCAAAGGCTATTGATATTCAAGTTAGGCGTTATTTCTTCTTATGTCTACACATGCCATTTCTCCCACTACAAACATGGTTCACTTTATGAACCCCTTCCTTCCAAGATCATTTCAACAATCTTATCACTTCAAGCCAGCTGGAGAATGCCCACAAATCATGATTTATGAAGGATGGACTAGCCCCTCACTTCCTGCCAAATCATTTGTAGCGCTGCCCATAGGTCACTAGCTAGTTTTCAGGACCCAGGTCTTTAATGCGTGCATCCTGCATAAACTTACTGTATGTCTCTGTTGAGAAAAACATTGCTGGGTCTTTTCCTCAGTATCTCCACATTTTTGACCAAGAGAGGGTCCATAGATAAAGTGATCTTTTAAAATTTGAACTCTAAGGGGTTTTTGGTTTAACCGCCCATCTGTTTCCAAGTCTCCTTACAGTGATATATTCAGATTCTTACTACTCTTTACATCCAGCACCCTTTCTTCACGGATGCCTCGGCCCTTAGGAGACACATCAGACCACCACATGGATGTGTACGTTACATCAGCCACACGATTTCCAGCATCTGAATTATCAGAGGCAGAGGGTAACTGGAGAGCAGCGAAAATAAATCATCATCATTACAAGCCATTAAAATAGGTTATTTAATTTGATGAATACGACTACTTTGACCTCACATCCTATTTATCTTCCAAGTTGCTGGCGTGTGTGATGGTATTTATTAAACACCTAAGATTCACTAACACCCTATAGGTGCAAACCAAAGGAGGCTGCCTTTGGGTGTAACCCTAGTAGCCCCTCCACAGTGTCCTGAGGGTGAGGGGTCTGTTTGGAATGAGTGAATCCTAAGCAGTTCAAGTTATCCTTTATGAGTTATTTTCTTTTTAATCCTATTCCAAAATATCTGACATATTCCTTTGCTAAAGAAGGATAACCTTCAATTTGTTATGAAAATAGGGGGCATGTGTGACATGATTTACCCTAGTCTCCACAATTTATCACCCTAGAGTGATGGTTGTGAACATCCAGTAACACCCACACAGGCCCGGTGTGTGCCTTCAAAAGGGCATGGACTTTGGACCCAAAAATACTAAATTTAAATTATTTTTTAAATATATTGTTTTGTTGAGGTAACATTGGTTTACAACATGCTATTATGACGCAGAGGTGCAGGGTCAACCTTTCTAGATGTGCATTACCACCGGTGCACCTGTGGTCCTCCATCACCGTCCACCGGGCCAAATCTAATCCAGCAAGCTCTGGGTGCAGCAACTTAAAACTCCGATTCATGCCCCTTACAAGGTAAACAAATTATTTCACACCGAGGAGATGGAAGATGGGGTGGTTGCAGGATCAGTTCATTTTTTGTTTCAGGGAGACATCACAGACCCAGATTCTTTTATCACTGTCCCTACAGTTCTGGATCTGTCGTCAGAACAGCTGGATGCTGTGGCTTTTGCTAATGTCACAGTCAACCACAGCATCCTGCAGTGCAAGGAGAGGTTGGCTCTTATTTCGGGCGCTTTTAGAAAGAAACAAACGCTTGCCCAGAAGCCTCTGCACAGTCTTCTCCCATGTCTTCTCATTTAGAATTGGGTCCCCTGTGCACCCTTTAACCAGTCCCTGGCAGGGCGTGGGGAGGGAAAAGGAGAGAATAATAGGATTGGTTTAGACCAATCATGATTCATCCCCCGGGATAAAGCCAGGGCACCAGGGAGGAGGGTAAGCTGAATGGGGGCGACCAAAGGAAGGGAGGGTGGTGGGTAAGGAAGGAAGCCTCGCCCGGCAGCTGTGAGATCTTGGGAACATTGCTTAACCTCTTCAAGTCTTCATTTCTAAATCTGAAAAACAGAAATAATACCTGCCCCTCAGACAAGTGTAAGAGTTAGAAACAGTGGCCTTCTGCATAGAAATGCTCACAGCTCGGTTTCCTTTAGCTCAGTCTGTACCCCCCCCCCCCCCCCCCCCCCCGTCGATGCTGCTTCTGCCCTCATCTGTGAACTGCGCCGACCTGTTGTGGGTGTTTGTTAGTAAATCTTGGTGAATTTGCTTCTTGGCCCCCATTGCTGTTCCTAGTCATCTTGGTTTGCGTTTTCTGTCACTCATTTTCCTCCTCTGTCTTGTCTCTTTCTTCTTTGCTTCTTTCTCTCTGTCCAGCTCTCTATTTGCTGCTCCTCTCTGTCCCGGGCAGTACAGTTTATGTGTGTGTGTTTAAGATACAGTCGTGACTCATAAGCAGAGAATTTCTTGTGCTTAGCAAACACCTTCAGACTCTACACTTACTTGAAGGTAACCAGAAAACATTCTCTCCAGATGCCTGTATAATTATGTATTTAATATTACATTTGAAATCAGAATTGTTTGATTGAGATAAGTAGAGATAAGCAGAAAGAACATTCAACAAACATTTCATGTTCAAGACACTGTGATAAGTATCAGGTGGGCGAAACTGGCGCATGGGAAAAGCAAAAGAAATTTCTGCAGAATGGCGAGTTGGCACAGAGGTCGGTGAGCAATAGTGAGGCGGGAAATGCAGCGTGAGGACGTATGTGGAGATCATTGGAGTCTTGATCAAAAGTTAGGACTTTATATTTTTGACAGGGGACAAAGTGGGGCCACTAAGTATTTTAATAAGAGATGAAATACCAAAAAAAAAAAAAACCAACAAAAATCATGGTTACAGAACGTAACTTGGCAGCACTCCAAAGGCATCACTGGCAGGAGAACAAAGCACTCTGTGCCGGTGAGTTTGGAGACTAGCGACAGGTTAGGCTAGAAATGCTAGGGACACGCCACCCCCAACCCTGTAACTTAAGACAGAAACAGCGAAGTGTTTATTCCTCATGCACAGGCCTGTGCATTGCCAGGAGGCAGGGGGCTCTTCGTGCTCACACAGGACCCTCTCCCTCCTGTGGCTGCTAAGACAAAGAAAGCTCTGGAGGGTCTCCCACCAACAGTTGAATCTTTGGCCCAGAAGTGACTCAGAGGGGAGGGTGGGTGCAGCTTGAGCAGGCTCATGGGAGTGCATAGCCTCCCAGCCTCTCCTCTCCAACGTTGAGGTGGTAGCTTGAAATCAGCCCAGGCAAGAGAATCCACCACAGAAACTGCCCAGCACAGAAATACCCCCCCTGCCCCCAACAGAGAGCCAGCTGTTGAGCATCTACCAACACACCTCTGCACGCATTTCATTTTCACTCATAACTCATCGGCCAGAGCTATACACGTAGCTCAGCCCAGACACAACCAGATCAAGAACTCGACTCCCATAGCCTTGTAGGCCCATAGGAACATTCAGTGAAGAGTACTAACGACAACCACCCCATAATGCAAGTGTCCAAGTGTTGCTTTGTCTGCACCTCTATTGCTCACCCTTGGAGTAGGAACATGTGTAGAACACTGCAGGCTAAACTGGGAACAATAAAAAGGGGACTCTGAAGAGTTTTAAGCATGGGTGTTGTGGAAGTTATCAATTTCTTGCCTCTCGGCTCCTCACCTACCCTTCATTTTTCTGGGATACTGGAAGTGCATTTCGCAAGCATTTCTCCTTAGCTAGCAGTGGTGTGGACAGGTTGCAGAAGTGAAGGGCTTCTTCCTGGTTCTGGCGTGACTCCCCCAGCTTGACCCTGCAGTATGCATTCCACCACGACAGCTGTCAGTGGGGTTCTTACTCAGAAGTTTCGGAGGCGCCCTCTAAGGCAGCCTTGTAGCACATTTTTTTTAAGATTTATTTACACAAGAACCGGGGTACAGGCCAGAGGCATGGGAGGGTGAGAGGACTCACCAGAGACAGAGCGGGGAACAGAACAGGCAGACTGACAAAATACACTGCTGAGGGGAGCAGAGGGCGAGACAGGAGAGGTCTGCCGCACCATGGGGGTTGCTCTGCGGCTAGCGGGGATCAAACCGGCACTGCAGAGGCTGTGGACAGCTTCACAGCGCTGCGCTCAGCAGCCTGCGCCACCAGGGAGGCCCCTTTTTTTTTCTTAAATGTTTGATTTATTTATGCATACAAGAGCTGGGGTGCAGGCCAGAGGTGTGGGGGGTGAGGATTCACCAGAGACAGTGTGGGGAGCAGAACAAGCAGATCTACTGAAATACGCTGCTGAGGGGAGCAGCAGCCCAACAGGAGAGGTCTGCCACGCCATGTGGGTCACCTCTCTGGCTGGGGATCAAACTCATGCTGGTGTCTGCAGATAGCTTCATAGTGCTGCATCTAACACCTTGTGCCACCAGGGAGGTCCCCTTGTAGCAAGTTCTAAGGATGCATCAGCCAGTGTCCCAGTGTGTACCCAGCATCCTCTGCACATGTCTTCCTGGTGACTTTCCAGTAAACTGATGTCTAGAAGTCTTTCTTGCATACCAGAAGATTGCTTGCTGCCCTCAGCCTCTGCAGCCTCTGTCTGTCAGGCCCCTAAAAGGAGACTTTCAGCTTGCTAAACCCCATTATCGCTCTCCGCCTGCCAACCTCTGCCTGTGTTGACTGCGGACTAGCTCTGGTCAAGGCCACCATGGGGACTTCTTTGCTATCCACATCCTCCCCACTGAAGATGGACCCATGGCCTTGGGCAGAAGACTCGCCCAATTGGGAACTCCCCTGTAGCCTAGAGTCCTCTTTTCTGTTTATTCTCTCTTAGTAACTGGCTGCCTTTATGTGGTTACCAATTCTTTATTTTTAATCTTCCTATTCAGGTCACCATGTGATCTGCCTCCTGGCTGGACACTAATGCAGGCAGGTAAACTAGACTTAATAAGGAGAAATTAGGCAACATTGCAGACTACAGCTGTGGTTGGTCAGGGTGGAGGTAGGGAGGCCAGAGGGGTGATGGATGATGGTTGAGATGAGCTCAGATGATGACCTGCTAATCAAGAAGCAAGGAGATACTATTTTAGGAGCTAAAATAAGTCATTTTCGGAATGAGTTGGAGTGGAAGAAGGAAAGAGAGGAATGTGACCACCGCCAAGTTAGAGCTCACTGAGGGGTCAGACAGGGGGAGCGAGATTATGAGTGGAATTGGAGATACCTTTGAGTCATGTAAAGTGGACACGTCAAGTCGGCAGGTGGATCGATGTGTCTGTTGCTTAGGGAGAGTCCTGGGTTGAAGAGAAGCGTGTGTGAGCTGCTTGGGCATACAGCTACAGGTTGGTAGATGTTGGTGTTAGTCCAGCATTGCTCCCTCCATATTATTCACCCCAGTTTTTTTGAAGAACCACTTCTTTATTAAATGGAAGTTTCTGGTGGTGTATCTGCAGGCAATTAATTCTGTATTTGAAAGGAGTTTCTAGATCACCTACAGATTGTATGCCCCCTGTTGAGTTGAGGCTGGAGATGCATGCAGTATCCTTGTGGGCTGTGGGGACAGTCGTAAGATGGCAGAGAGCTCTGAGAGCTAAATGCTCAGAGGAAAGAGATCCCTTTGGAAGATCCTACTGGTCCCCAGCCTCCTGGGAGCAGGTCCAGGCTCCAATTACCTCACAACTGGCTTCTCCTTGCACCTGGAGCCATGCACACTCCCCTTTCGTCACACTGAAGGCGTAAGAAATTAGGAGTTTTCTGAAAACAACTTCACTGAAGACAACTAGCAACAATAATGAACATGTCAAAAGTTTAACAATAGATGTTTTCTGCTCATTGAGATTGAAATTTAACTAGAGTCTGAATGCAAACAATATTAGTCTGCACTCGTGGCCCTCGGAGGCTCTGATTCATATTCTTGACGTATGTACACCTATTCCTCTGACCCACTTGCTCCATTTAATCATATTCATTAACAGACTGGTGAGGCTGTTTCTGCTGGTTGGTGAAGTGACGTTTCCTCTCCAATTGTTCTAAAATAGCATGTTAAGGTCTCAGTGGGGGCACACCCAGAGACCTGCTGGGAAGGAAAATTAACACTTCTCTACCAGTGCACTAAAAACCTTGCTTAAAACATTTTAGAAATTTACAGATGATTAAAACATTTTAGAATTTTATAAAATAAGTTATGCATATATTTTCCCTGGTGCTTGTTTTGTTTTCCTCAGTGTGTATTACATTTTCTTCTCCTTTTTGGCAGAGAGAGGGCAGGAAGTTGTTTTTCTGGAAAGGGAGGGGCAGGTGGCATGGGGGCAGGGAAGTATCCTGTATATTACATTTTCAATAGGTAAAAGGAAATTAATTGCATTTAAAAGTAATTAGGAAAAATGCAGTGCTTTTAGATTTATTTAACAGAATAATCAGGATACCATAGGCAGAAAATTGCCCTCTTCATTCTGAAGAAGATTCATGCATTTCCTATGGGTAGCCTAGAAGACATTTAAGAGAAGTCGACTATTTCTTATATTATTTGGGACATGCACCATTAGAGAGACTTGGAGAAGGCTTTTGCTGATTAAATATTTACAGGTAAAGACTTGGCAACAACCCAGCCACCTCTTAAGCGCTTGGGTAAGTGGTGAAAGTGTCCCAGAGGGGAGAAGCACAGAGAAATTATAAGCGACAGCATTTCTGGCAACTCCCTTAATGCATCCGTTATGGCCCCCTGGAAAACTACAAGGATATCTGGTCTGCAGTATATTTTACACCTTTGTCTTTCAGAGCCCCTGCTTTGAAAGTCCTGGACATTCACCTACATAGAACAATTAATTTTCTATGTTTGGAAAAATAAGTTAAAGAGTTGCCCAGATATACAAAAACAAAAACACGCCAGGAGGAGTTCACCAAGAGCTCCTGGCGTGCATTCATCCACTACCCATCTACCCGATATGCATCCTGGGTACATAAGCTGCAGGAAGCTTCCCGCAATGGAGACTAAGAAAGTAATGTCACCTTGAAAGTGACATACATTTTAGTAGGTACTATAAGATCCCCCCACATGCACAGAGGACACCACACCAGGAAGCCAGAGACAAGCGTCCTGGGGGTCTGTGGACAAGGAGTAAGCACACTCCACTAGGGAGTTGGGGGAGTTTGAATTCAAAAGTGGCAAAACTATTGGTGTCCCCAAAGCAGGCTGTTAGAACAAGCAGAAGAGGTATTCAGGAATGAGAAGAAAGAGTAGCAGGAATCAAATTCAAGTTTGGGGGGGACAGAAAGCTTATGCAATTATTCTAAAACTCTGCGAAAAGGGATGCTGATCTGTTTTACTGAATGACGGGTCTTTCCAAGTGTGTGAGGGCCCTGCAGCTTGTTCCTTAACTTCCAGGCACTCCATTTGAGACCAGGTGCGTGAGTCAGGCAGACTGAGGTCAAGTTGGTCTCTGTCACTTACCACCTAGTGATTTTAAACAAAGCACTTCGTTTTCTGAACGTCAGTTGTGTCAGGTAATACCTACTTCAGATGATGTTTATTTCAAATAAGACCTACGTATAGAGTTGGAAATAACAACCCTGTTTTCCTTTGGGGGAACCAGCACCCCCTGCTCCCAGTCAATTGGTCAGAGCCCACCTCACACTTCATGAGTTGATTTTATGATTTGGTCATGAAACAACTGCTTTGGGCAAGTGACCCAAACAGGTCAATCTGGATCTGTGCCTCCAGGCGGTATCTGTCACCTACAGAAACTCTCTTCCCACCGGGCTGGTATGTAAGCCCAGAGCAGCTGGTAGCCCATTGGAGAGCAGAACTGGGAGGACCACAGTGGACAGCAGATCGTGGAGATGCAGATAACGTCCTAAGGGCACCTCTGAGTTGTCTGTCCAGTTTCAGCCACTAGTGCCCCGGCCTAAACCTGCCAGTCAAGCCGGTATTTAAATAGTGGGTTTTCACCTGCTGTGTGCGAGAGGGGGCCTCCTGTGCTGCTCTGCCAGGGCAGAGGTCGGATCTGCTTCCACAGATCTTTCAGGCGCTGCTAAACCATGAGGGTCACCAGCTTCGATTCTGTCTGCCCATACTTTGCAGATAACCCTTCACGTATATTACAGCTGTGCCTGAGACAAATCAATTCACCATTTTGACTGAATATGCTGAAAATTGGTGAAACAACAGCTGTAACTGGATCTTCCATCGAGAATTAAGATGGTATAAATCATCCTGTGTGGGTTATGAACCAATCCCAGCCATAACTCTGTTTCTAATTCTCATTATATGCTAGAGTTTAAGTGTGCGGGTGACATTATTTTTGGAATAGCTGTAAATACACCATAATTTATTTATCTACAGTAAGTTTTTTGCACACTTTGGTACTTTAGCTGTGGCCATAGCACATGACTTAGGACACATGAACAACTGCTGGATCTCACCAACACGTGGGGTGGGGAACAAAATTGAGAACCGCCGATGTGTAAACGGCACAAGACCCCAGGTCACACTATACCTGATTCCCACCTTTGAGAGGGAGCGACACCAAAACTTTTGTTTGGCACTGGATCCCTCCCACCTGGCAGGAAGCTCAGTTTGTGGAGCCAAACTGAACTGAACCTCATCGTTTCCTGTAAACAGAGGCAGCCTGACTCTGCTTCACAAGAAGCAAATGCATAATGGCTCTAAGCTAAATCCCACCCACCACTCCCTCTGCTTGATAAGCTCCCCTCGAGCAAATCATATACCTTGTCGCCTTCAAAAAATATGTAAAAGCTTGTAACTTCCATGATAAATTTCTAGCCCGGCACCTCTCAAGCTCAGGTGCACACGGGAAGCACCTGGAGAGCCTTGACAATCCCGATGCCCAGGCTGCACCCCAAATCGACTAAATCTGAATTGCTGGGAAGAGGGACCGAGGTGTCGGTATTTTTTCAAATCTCCCTGGGTGATTTAGGTCATTCCAAAAATGCAGCCAAAGTTGACGAGCACTGGCCGAGCAGCTTATCCACACCCTGGGCTCTCTATAACTCTAGCAAGCTCTCGTTTGTGATCTTTGCTGCCCTGGCCCACAGCACCACTGGAATATATGGTTTCATAGGAAGAGTAACAAAGTAAATACGAGGTCTCTGATGCTGTCCCTGGGGGTATTGTTAGAGTCTCTTAGGATGCAGCAAGGGAGGAGGAGTAGGCAGCAGGGGTTTCCCCCATCCCCACGTTCTTTCTCCCAGAGATATCAGAGCCCCTCCTGCCCACAGAATGGGCCTCCCTGGTGGTGCAGGGGTTAAAGACGGCGCTATCAAGCTATCACCAGTCTCTGCAGTACGAGTTCAAGCCCCGGCCAGGGAGCAACCCACATGGCGCAGCAGACCTCTCCTGCTCGCCCGCTGCTCCCCTCAGCAGTGTGTTTCAGTCAGTCTTCCTGTTCTGCTCCCCGCTCTGTCTCTGATGAATTCTCTCATCCTCCCCACCCCACACACACCTCTGGCTTACACCCCAGTTCTTGTATGCATAAGTAAATAAATCTTAAAAAAAAAAGAAATGTGCCACTGGAGTCAAGGATGTGCAGTAGAGCCCTGCCACCCACCCCACTCTGCTGCCTCTGCCATGGCTGCAAGGATTTTGAATTTGAGGGGCGTCAGAATCACCAGGAGTGGTGATAACAGATCCCGGACCCCGCTCTTGAACTTCTGATTCAGTCACACTGAGGTAGATCCTGAGAATCTGCATTTACACCTATACCCCAGCTGGTGCTGATGCTGCTGATCTGGGACCACCTCGGAGAAACTTCGCTTTGCTGATTAGCTCTGACCCAGATTTTGCCAGGGAAATTCGCCCATCCTGGCCGATCCGGTAAAGCCGCACCTGCCCTGGTGCCACTCGCGCCTCAGCTTCCCTGAACCACGTGCTGGCCTTGTATTTGGAAAATCTCCCTTGTGAATCATTGCATCCTGATAGGATTCCCTCTACTTGCAAGCACAAGAGTGGCAACGTTGGGCTCTAGGGACAGAAGGCTCAGCAGGTCTGAGCTCTAGCAGGTCTGACCCACCGCTTCCCTTGGGGCGGCCCTTGTTTCTGCACACACTGCTGCCGTCCAGTCGTCCAGACTGCTGCTTCTGCTCTTGCTGCATTTTCCTGAAATAAAGAAAAGCCTTTCCTCTCACCATTGAGACTCCAAGGAGTCCACAGAGCCAAATGCTTGGCATTGCGCCTTTTGATGCAAGTCTGTGATATGTTCCTTGTTTCACCCAACTCTTTAAACTTGCAGGCTCTTTGTCCTGCTCAAACTCCTGGGCACAGGGCTGCATGGCTACACCAGGCTTCTCTCTGAATCCTCTCTGCTAGGACTGCCATGCTGGGTTTGGAGCCTAATTATGTCTACTCAGCTTCGTCTCCATTTGAACACCTTCATACCCCAGACCATTCCTGGTGGGGTGGCCGTTGTTCCTGGCTTTGCAAAACTCTTTGTTCTGGCAGCAGGTGGGCATTGTGGGTGAGCAAGTTGGTGCTTGTCCCTCCAGTCCATGCCGCACCAGCTGTACTGTGTGTGCTGCACTGCATGTGCTGCACAAATACGCTCCTCCCCTCGGGCTACTGAGACGGCTTGACCAAGAGGGAGCACACACAGTACGTGCGGTGAGAAGAGGAGGGAGAGCTGGACCAGGGTCTTTCTTTCCCCAGCCCCCTCCTTAGGGTTACCCTCGGCCAAAGCAGCAGCCCCTGCCAGGCCACCTGGTAACAGAGTCCTCTGTCTGAGGAGCTGCTCGCCCTCCCTCAGGTCTGGATGGTTAGAAGACCACCCTTCACTGGCGTCAGACACCTCATCGTCCCTTGAAGTTTTCAGTTCTCAACTCAGTGAACTTAAAAAATTTGCAGGGACCATGGCCAATACTAAGCCTGTCCTTAGGTGACTGGCCTCTGCCCCAATACAGGCTCCTCAGTCCCAGGGAAATTCCTGACTCTCCAGTTCTCAAGAAATCCCAGGTGCTGGGCTCCTGCACTCTGTCTCGCTGTGTGCTGTTCAGTCTCCTGTTCCTGCGGTTCAGTCTCCTGTTTCTGCTGTTCAGTCTTCTGTTCCTTCTGTTTGCATGGCCCAGTGGTTCTCAGCCTTGGGTGTAAACTAGTCGCCCCTGGGGAAGAAAGCTCTAAAAATCCCCTAATGTCCAATTACTGGTGGTGAGATTGTAGGATAGGAGAACAGAATGTAGTTTATACATGAGAAAGCCATAAATCAGAAACTCCATTTTCAAAGGCAGCAGAATCTGAAATTAAGTCCAGTCTTCCTGAGCCCAGTGCCCTTGGCAGTGTGGACCCTGCATTTTCTGCCAGTTAACTTGGACCCAGACTGTCTCTATTATTATGATATAGTTGTTCCAGGTCAGAAACAATTCATACCTTCCCACAATGTCTAGTAAAGGGTCATGCACGCAGTGGACATTTAATAAAAATGGACTTAATTATTGTGTACTCTCCATGAGGCCTGAAGGAAGGTAAGTTCCTTGTTGGATGCACTATGTGAAATAATTGATAATCATTCCTCTTGCACAGTGGCATGATTAAGGTGGTTTTGGACAGAGAGATAGTTAAAATTGGTGTTGATGTAATCAGTTTTTAAAATGCCATTCACTGTCCAAAAATTTCATGATAGTAAAAATTTTTACCTGCGCGTCCACGTAAAAACCTTCTGATACAGAAGTTGTGCATGTAGACAAAAGTCAACACTGTATTTGCTCTCAAATTTGGAATTTTAAACTATCGGCCAATTTCTAAATATTAAAAGTTTGAGAAAAAAGTCAATCAGATGAGTAGAGAGAGTAAGAATGTTGATGGCCAGGTCTCCTTCCATAAGCTGCCCATTAAGATTCTATTCTCCGGCCACATGGCCATCATTGTTTACCTGGAATTCTGCAGGAGCCTCCTGCCTAGTCATGCTGCCTGCTCTCTCCCCGTCTGCACTTCATTTTTCACATAGCAGCCAGAGTGACCTTTTAAATATGTAAGGACATAACTTCTATTTTTGGTAGTGATTGTCTGGTGCCAGATTAGCTCTCCTGCCATAAACAGCTAGGAACAAAACAACTAAACAAAATAACTCTTTAAGACATTAAACAATAGGACGCACAGGGCACTAATCTCTGAGCAAAAAGAAATAAATGAGCAAAGTCCCCCAATCGTCCTGGCTTTCTGCCTGGACATACTTTCCATGTGAAGCTCTGAGAAGTTCCAAAGACAATCCAGTAATCTCATTACCGAGGAGACGGAGATCAGAATCAGGGCACTGAGCTCGAATTTGCAGAGCAGGGTGCTGAAGATAAGGGACTTGTGCCACATAACTCTCTCCCTGAGCCTTTTGCCAAATAAACTGCATATGCAGGGTGAAATTCCAAGGGACAAAGGGACAATGAACGAGCTGCCATGAAATGAACCTCTTCTGGAACTCGCACAAGGGCTAGAGATATTGCTTCCAAAGCAGTAGAGTGAGGAGCTTTGGTGAACACTTCCAGCAGTCAGCAGAGATCACAAGAAAACATGCTTCACAAGGAGGGCTAATCTAGCCCTACAATTAAAGGTATGCTAGATTCTTCCTGTAACTTAAAAACAAACCCTAAAAGCAAAGGGCTGCTTCACAAGTAATTACTTGCCATGAGAGTAAAACATCAACATTCACATACTATACAATATAGTTTCATAACACCTGGGACTGACAGTAGGTTATTACAGATGAAAAGATTAACTAATAAATCTTAAGACATCAATGAAATTATCCAAGCAGAAAAGCAGAGAAAATACCTTTAAAAAATGAGCAAAACTTCAATAACCTCGTCTTAAACAATGCCGAGTCCTCTACCATGTGTACCTATAAGAAGAAAAGAAAGGTATTGGGGGGAAATATATGAGCAACAGTTGAAAGTTTTCCAAATTTGATTAAAAATAGATCAATCCAAAGATCTAAGTACTCCAGTGAATGCCAAATAAAAAGAAAAATTACACCAAGTCATATTACTGAAATCTAGTGATAAAGAAAATATTTAAAATAAACAGGGAGAAAATTGACACATTACACAAAATAAAGATAGGGAAATTACAGCCCTTAATGAGAAATTATATTAACTTGAAGACAATGAAATGACATCTTTAAAGTGCTAAAGAAAAAAATCAACCTGGAATTATATATCAAGCATAAAATAGCCTCTACAAATGAAGGTGAAATAAAGACATTTTCAAAAAAGAAAAAAAAGTAGAATTCTTTACTGGCAGAACTGCAGGAAGTTCTCCATGCTGCAAGACAATCACAGCAGATGGAGACTTGGATTAAAGACAAGAACGAGATACTCAGAAATGATAAATATGTATGCAAATATAAAATACTTTTTCATTTTTTAATTTATTTAGAATTAAAGCAAAAATAACAAATTGGGAATGTATAAATGAACAAAAGTGCTTCTATCTCTGCTACCCTGGGCTTTACCATCAAGTAGGAGAGGAAAGATCTTGAGTATGTAAATAATAATGTGCAGGGAAGAAAAGACACACAGGACTGTTATATGAGATGGAAGAGCTACATAGTAGGTCACATCAAAGTTCTGGGGATTACAAAAGAGATTGCTGTCTGAGCTAATTCTGGCTTGAAGATTGGAAGCAGGTTTCTGAGTGGGGCCTCAAGGGTTGAGTAGGTGTAAACATGCAAAAAGAGAGAAGTTCATACATGGCAAGAGAGAATGTCATGAACATGCTAGAGTTTTGTTTGTTTATTTTCTTTTGTCCTATTTTGTTTTTCTTGAAGTAAATGTTCAGGGAGTTTGTGCAGACATACTTAATCAAATGAAGGAAGATTCCTTCTGTTCCTCGGCCCCTAATTTATTAAAAGTTGTTGTTGTTGTTGTTTTCATGATCAAGGGTAGAATTTAATAAAATGATTATACATCTTTTTTTTTTGATTATACATCTTTTAAGGTGATCACTTGATTTTCACCTTTTTTTGTTACTGTTAAAACTAACCTTGCATTCCTGAATTGCTTGCATTCCCAGATTGGTTGCAGTATATTACTTTTTTATGTATTGGTAGATTCAGTTCACTCTTACTTGGCTTAGAATTTTACATGTGTGGTCATGAGCAATACCGGCAAATAACTTACCTCTCTCATATCCCCATTAGGTTTGGTATCAAAGTTATGCTTGATAATGCAGTTTTATAACATGTTGTAAAATTCTCCCTCTTTTTCTATTCTCTGATTTTATATAGTATTTGGGTTCTTTATTCCTTAAATGTTTGGGAGGATTTATCCATACATTTCTCTTTTTTCTTGGAATTTGAACTTTTTTTTAAAGATTTATTGATTTATTGATTATTTATACAAGCACTGGGTACAGTCAGAAAGTGCAGGAGGATGAGAGAATTCACCAGAGCCGGAGCGGGGAGCAGAACAGGCAGACTGACAAAGTACACTGCTGAGGGGAGCAGCGGGCATGGCAGGAGAGGTCTGTGGGCCATGTGGGACCCTCGCCAGTGGCCGGGGATCGAACTGGCCCTGCAGAAGCTGCAGGCAGCTTCGCAGCCCAGCGCTCAACTGCTGCACCATTGGGGAGGCCCTTGGAATTTGAACTTTAAAGTCCAAGTTGTCTTGGCTACTTTGTGATTCTGTCACACAACTATTTTCATTTTAAAATTCAACAAATTTATTCAATTTCCATCAGGCAGCATTTAGAAATGGGCTTAAATGACAATGCAAAGATAACTATAAGTAAACATTCTGACAGAAAGAATGTGAATAATTAGGACAGATTGCTTTGGAAAGTAGTGTGTGTGTGTGCGTGCGTGTGTGCACGTGCGCGCGCGCGCTCGTGATGGTACTTTTTTCCCCTGCTTCTGATTTTTTCAGAAAAGAGAGCTAGATAAAACTTCTTGAGATAATCTATAGCTCTGGTTCCAGGGGTTTATTTATTTTTATTTTAACCATATTTTATAATTGTTCTCAGCAAGGTTTTGGTCTGATAAAACAGAGTCATTACAAGGTCCTTTTATGAATGGAGCATAAATTATGGACAGTGACTGGTTGAAAACCTTGCTCACTGGTAATCAATCATGAAAGGTCTTAGATTCCAGAGAATAGTAAGTGATGGGGATGTCTGACAATTTTTGAGTAGAGATAATCTGATCAGAACTGCAATTAGGAATGTAAATATGGCAGGGACGTCTGACATTTAAGGAAGGAATTTCTGTGAAAATAAAGCTCTGCTTAGGAGAGTGTCAATCAAAATATAAAAGGCTTCCTTTAACCTAATGGTTCCCCAGGTAAGTCCCTGGAGCGCCAGCCAGACCTACCAATCAGAACGCCTAGGGTACAGGCCAACCTTCTGTGTCCCAGAGATTCCGGTGCTCACGCAATTTTGCAAACCTCTACTTGAGACCAAGTTTGAACCTTCCTTCCAGCTGGGGATGACGTGCTGTCAGCTTTGGTATATGAAGCATGAGAGGAAGTCCACTTGGGGTCCTTGTAGGAAAACGTTTGCTTTTCTGATAAAAGGGACAGATAGGTCTGGGGATGCAGTTGTCCTCTCTCCTGCTGTGAGGGCTGATTGACCTGTGACCGGGAGGCAAAAAGTCTGAACATGGAGTTCAACAGCCTAAGGATGACAGGGCAGAAATAGACAAGGGGCGGGTTCTCGGTAATTTTGCTGTGTGCAGGAGCAGCTGGGATTGTATCCTTAGATAATTAGACACCAGTTACTCTGGCAACTGTTGAGCATTCTGCCGCTTGCCACTAGAGGAATTTCTGACTGATATCTGTGTCAAGTTTATACCTGGCGCCCAGTAGGAGGCCAAGTGATATTCAATAGTTTCCTTTGATAAAGTCAGGGGAAAAATTGGGTCGTCTGTTTGTTTAACCCATTTCTGGAGAAGCGATCTCTGCCAAATGATGTTCTCCCTGTGAAGATCACAGCTTTGAGTAACATTTTATGTCTAAAACCTTGGGCTTGCAGAGACCATTTTGAAAGAAGTAAAGATGTTTCTACACTGGATGAAGTGGCTTCTGTATGTGTGCCCAGAGGCGAGGTGCCACAACCTTCCTTGTGGGCACCCCAAGTACTGACCCCCATCTACGGGTACAGTCCAATGGGAATCCACACATAGATGCGTCTGTCCATCTCGAGTCCCCCTGTGAGCGGGCATCACTGAATACTATTTCGTGCTCCCCAGGAATTTCGGGGAATAAGACTGTGGCGATGCCCGCAGAGGGCAGGTCTCATCCCAGTGGGTGGCACCTGGCAGCTTCCTCCGGCGTGGCCCTGGCATAGCCACTTGGAGCTCCTTTCCAGGTGTTCCAGAGGGCAGCAGTCACCTCCAGTGCCTCCAGCAGGTGTGGGTGGCACTCGTGGCTGGGGCATGACAGTCCTGTTGCAAGGGAACTGGCCCACTGGGCACAACAAAAATCTCCAGTGGGAACCATCCACTGGGCTAAGGTTTAGAGGGAAACAGCCTGAGGGGGTCACCCACACCCACCTCTGGCTCCTAATTTCTGCTCAGAGTTGTAGGTACCATTTTGCAACCCAAGCAGAATATTCTGCGAGTGGATGCAAATCCCAAGTCCCCTCCTCGAGGCGCTCCTTGGCACTGAGTGCCCAGCTTCAATCCCAGGCGCTCCTCCAGACTCCAGCGTGCCTGCTCCGCTAGGGCCTCCTCCAGCAGTGCACTGGTCACCAGCTGGCAGCTTGCGTGGCTACTTCGTCAGGTTTAATGTCTTTCCTGCTCCACCAGATTGTAAGCTTTATGAGAACTGTGGGTTTCGCCTATTTGCTTGTTGCTACATCCACAGTATTCAGAGAGGGGCCTGGCGTGGAGCGGGTGGCGGGTGAGTGCTCATGGACAGACACTCCTAAACCAGCTGCTGACAGCCCCTGAGGGCTGCCACTCCCTCCTCCTCCACTTTGCCGCTGTCTCCCCAAAGTCAGTCTTAGAGGGGATTAGACTCCAGAGTCTGCTGTGGCTTACTGCCTTTCAACAGATTGGTTGAATAATAATACTGATTAATAATAGCTCTTATTTGTTTCAGGCTCACTCAGTGCCAGACAAGTGGTAGGTGCTTTAGATGTGTGATCTTACTGAATTCTGGGTTAATGAAATTGAAACTGTTTTGTCAGTGAGAACAAGGAGATGTATCCCAGTGAGTCATGCAAGCTTTCACAGCACCTCATAGCACCTGGGACTTGAACTTGGGTCTACCTGCCTCCACAGCCCCGGCTTCACCCCACCAACCCCATTAGAGGACAGTGATGGTGTTGGTTGACACACTTATGTTATCCTGATTTCTCCTCTTCTTTTGATAAAGACAGGCAGTGTGGTGTAAGTGCAGGCATCAAATAGCCAACCAGAGATGCTTTATCCAGGTGTCCCTATGCCTGGATAGAAAGGTGATAGATGGATGGCAGATAGATAGATAGATAGATAGATAGATAGACAGACAGATTGGTTTGGCAGAAGGGAAATTCTGATTAAATGTTGACTCTGTTCTTTCAAAAGAAGAAAATAAAAAACATTTTATGTAGAATGAATTAATTTTATAGAATGAATTGTTTTGTTAAAAATTTTAAAAAAAGGTATCAAGGTAGACAGGTGCAAAAGTTCTACTTCCTAAAATACATAGTATAATTAAGACTCTAGCATATGCCAGATGCCTAAAGAGAATTTCTTTCTTTTTTTTAGATTTATTTATTTAGTTATACAAGCACTGGGTACAGTCAGAAACGTGGGAGGTGAGAGAATTCACCGGAGCCAGAGTGGGGAACAGAACAGGCAGACTGATGAAATACACTGCTGAGGGGAGCAGCAGGCGTGGCAGGAGGTCTGCGCGCCATGTGGGACACTCGCTGAGGGCTGGGGATAGATCCGGCACTGCAGAGGCTGCAGGCAGCTTCGCAGCCCAGTGCTCAACTGCTGTGCCACCAGGGGAGGCCCTAAAGAGAATTTCTTGTATGTTGGGTTAAGTACATAACAGCACTGTGAGCAGACAAGGCTCACTTGCTTTGAGGAAACAGCCAGCTTGCTCACCCACCACAGCTACCTTGGCCTGCTGCTGCAGCCCTCCAAACAGATGCCACATAGTCTCTCCATTGTCCCAAGATGCTTCCCTCAGTCCTAAGATGTGTTTGGCCTTGGCAACTCCTGTTTGTCCTTAAAGACTCTTCTGGGTATATTGTCACTTCCCCTAAGAAGCCTTCCTAGACCTTCAATGTCTTAGTCACCTGTTCTCCACTCTGCACCCAGATAGCCTGTACTTACCTGTATGAAAGACAGTGGACAGTCAGTGTTTTCCCCGCTGCATTAAGCTGTAAGCCTGTGAGGGACTGTCCAGCAGCCATCGCCACAGTGCACAGCACCTAATGTAACTCTGAGAGCAAGAATGCTAAAGAATTAGGCCCAAACCAAAAGAACTGAGTGGGATGTCATAGCAAGAGTAGTCATGGAGTTGGGAAGCTTACTTACAACATGCCTAAAGTTCTCGGCCTCCATTGGCTCTCCACTGGATGTTCTTAAACTTCATCTTTGCAGCCTTTGAGTTGACCATTTTTGAGCAGGCTCACCGTCTGTCACAGTCCGTTAAGCAGAATCACATCCAAAGGGAGGTATAAATCTCTTGCAGGTGGTGGTGCAGTGCATGTAAGGAAAGAAAATCCTTTGACTCAAGGTAGGAAATGCTGAAAACTCAAAGCTTTAGTTCTTTTAGTTCTAGACCTAAAATTATTCCCTGGCCCTCAGACACACCACCTTGGAACATGGCAGCCAAGAGACAAACCAAATGGCACCTTAATGGATTTCTCAGTAACAGGATCACCAAAACCCCCCACCCAGTTAGTTTAACCAGACGAGCAACGTGAAGGCATGGCTTGGGATCCAAAAGCATCCCAGCACGTGTCTAGAACCATCTCTGTGAAGATGATGCTAGAACTCTGGGTGTGGGTTGAAGCTCTGTGGACTATACAGGGAGGCGAAAGTGAGTTTGTCCATGGGAGGGACAGCTGTTTTGGAACACCAGAAGACAGTCTACCCAAGGGTCTTTAAGGTTCAACTTTTACTGGACAGTTACGGAGAGTTATGGAATCTTCCCTGTGACACATATGACCCCGCTCCCCTTTCCAAATTGCAGTGTCTACAGAAAGCTGTGAATCTCCTGGCTGGGTCATCTCTTTGCCCCCAGCACACAGAAGGGCTCTTCTTCCTGACCCAGATCCTGGATACGATGAGCAATGTAGGTTCCCATGTTTCCCACAGTGATTTGATCAAGGAATCACTGTCTTCATTTTCAGGGGACTATTTCGTGGGGTTAGGAGAACCAAGTGCCAACTTTGGAATAATCAGAAATCAGATGTCATGTTTGGAAATATTATGCTAAGTGGAAAGAGCTAGCCACCCGAGACCACACCTGTGTGCTTCCGTTTACATGGGATGTCCAAGTAGACAAGTCTGTAGAGGCAGAAGGCGAAGGAGTGATGAAGGGGGAGGGGCGAGAAATGACTGCGAGTGAGCAAGAGGCTGACACAGTCTAGAACTAAGTTATGGCTGTGATTGCATAATCCTATAAATATGGCCCCATACCGTGGAATTCTACGCTTTGAGTGCTTTGGAATTTTATGATGTGTAAATTATATATCAAAATGCTAGTAAGGATTTTTTTAAACCAAGATCCTATACAGATAATTTCGCTCCTGCCAGTTAAAGTGGCTCTTTATTTCTCTCTCTCTCTTTTTTTTATTATACTTTTTTTTAAAAGAAGCATGTATTTTTATTTATTTATTTATTTATTTATTTATTTATTTATTTATTTATTTGTTGTTTATTTGTTTGTTTATACAAGCACTGGGTACAGTCAGAAGCGCAGGAGGGTGAGAGAATTCACCAGAGCCAGAGCGGGGAGCAGAGCAGGCAGAAGGACCGAAGGACACTGCTGAGGGGAGCAGCGGGTGGCAGGAGAGGTCTGGGTGCCATGTGGGACCCTCCTCCGGTGACCGGGGAGCAGCTGGGGATCAAACCGGCGCTGCAGAGGCTGCGGGCAGCTTCGCAACCCAACGCTCAACCGCTGCGCCACTGGGGAGGCCCCCTCTTTATTTCTCTTGCCTTTTCTTCCTTTCTCTCTTTTACCTCCCAACTTTCTGTAGATCTGCTGTACCCATTCAATTTCTTCCATTATTTTCTTTTACTAATAAGAAATCTGTGTGCATAGCTTAAGCATGACAGTCAGCACTGAAAACTGTAAAAGAAGAAATAACTGCTTCCATTTCTTTCTGGAACCACTGCTCCCTTCACGAACGGAAGTGCTGGCTGTGGTTTTTACTGGCCCCTTCAGCAGTTGTTCATATTTTCATAGCCCCTGTCCACATGATGTCTGTACTTTTACATAACTTGTGCCCCATTCTTTTTTTTAAGATTTATTTATTTATGCATAAAAGATATGGGGTGCAGGCCAGAGGGGCGGAGAGCAGGGGGAGAAGATTCACCAGAGACAGAGTGGGGAGCAGAACAGGTGGATCTACTGAAATCCACTGCTGAGGGGAGCAGCGGGCAAGACCTGAGAGGTCTGCTGCGTCATGTGGGTAGCTCCCTGGTGGGGGATTGAACTCATGCTGCAGTGGCTGCGGATAGATTCTTAGTGCTGAGACTTAACGCTTTGTGCCACCTATATTTTAGGATCTTTTCCTGTTTGCATCTATAGACCAGTCACAGCTACTTAACAGCTGTATGGTGTTCGTTAACTATTTATGCCATATTTACATAATCAATTCTCCATTAAGAGATATTTAGGTTGTCCCCAGATGTGGGTGGTTTTTATTTTATGTATTTTGCTATTGAAACTATACTACAATAAAGATCTTTGAGTGTTGGTATAGGTTAATTACGAGGAAGTGTTTAAGAACTAAGGACCATGTGCCTTTGGAGTTGAACAAATGTGATCAAGTTATCCTGCAAAATCGTGCCCATCCCCCCAATCCTGTGCCCTGGCGTGAGAGACCAGCAGGCATCTCTTAGCTTTGGACAAGTTGCACCCTCCCTCAGCCCACAGCTCTGACCACGCCAAGCACAGCCCAGGGGGACGTCCTATACCAAGGCTCTAATGATGTGCTGTTTCCTTGGCACGCCTCCCTCTTCAGGGCTCTCTCTGTTCTGTTCTCCATGGTCTTGCTTCTCCACAGCTGAGCTTCTAGGATTTGTACCAAAAACAGAATTAATATGTAAATGGCCTATCACTGCCCTTTCCAAGAAAGGACCACGTCAGCTCATGTTCTGACTTTGTGATTCCCTGGCTGATGGGCCTTGCCCCCTTCATATTCCTGCTTTACCTTGAGGAAAGTCACTTAACGCTGATAGCTTCTCTGCTGCCTCACTTAAGGATCTAATGGGGAAGAGAGTGGGAAGGATAGTGTTACCAGTGGGTGGGACTTTGAGTATTTAGGGGGGAAGGTTTGCAGAGGGGCATGGAGTGGGCATACTACTCAGTAGCTGTGTGAGTTTGCAGGAAACCAATAAAATATGACTAGAATAATACTATGAACATATTATGAATCTTGTTAATATTCTGATACAACCCAGTCATATGTGTTTTCAGCTGGGATGTAGGGTTGTCACTATTAAGAAAGGATTGAGTAGAAACGGACATATCTACATGGGCATATCTCAATGAACATATCTGCTTATGACCAACACACTTAGGCCGTTAGAATCAAGCCCAGTTTTATACTCTTAGGCAATTGGAAGTGACTCTGATTTCCTTCATCATTTTGAGGACTTCCAGGGTCAAATTTCCAGCTCCTGCAAGAATAGAGTTTTGATACTTTGTTAATCTAAGTACTCAGAAGTGACATCAGATGAAGAGAAAATACTTCGTCCATATTTGACCAGCTCAAGTTTCTACCTCTATTCTCAGTAAGCTGGTTTGATTCTCAGTGCTGACACTGATTGAGGAGGGGTGGGCAGGGAATGGAGGCATAGCAGAAACCCCGGAGGCATACCAGCTAAGATTTCTGGGCATGCATTTCCTTACTGATAAAATTAAGGTGTTGGTTCAGGGTCACAGCCTCAGATGCATGTAGGGACCGGGCATGTACTTGCACGTGTGCAGCAGGTCAGGGAGACTGAGCTTTCGGGGACCCTCAGACCCGTCCTAGCTCCCCAGTTACTCTTACCATTGTGCATGATTGAGGGATTGGTGGGTGTTGCCACACCTTCCAATTTGTAAATGTTGACAACTAATTACAAACTGTCAAAGCGCTTGGAGCCCAGACAAAGCAACAGGATTGCATGTAGGAACGTGTGTTGTGTCCTGTCCCAGCTCTGACACCACTGTTGTGCGCCATGTCAAGCATGGGACACATGACAGCGGAGGCTACACCTGTACTAAATGTTCACTAGGCTGACACATTCTGCCAGGGAGGGACTTCATAAGAACTAGCTGATTCACTTCTCGGAGCAACCCAGTGATGTCGGGCCTGTAATTATTCCCATTTGAGAGGAGAAATGGTGTCACTGGCCCGGCAACCCTGCTAGCAAGCAGCGAGCCAGGCCCAGGTCTCAGCTGTGTCTGGCGGCCTCTAGCTGGAGGACTGTAGGGCTGGGTGCTGCCCCTCAGCCCGGCCTCTTCAAGTCCTCTCTCTAGCATGGGCCAGGCCACTCTCCTGGGACACACCCCCGGCTCCTGCCACCCCCTTCCCTTGACGGGTCCCATCCACTTTGAACCCAGTCAGGGTCTCAGCACTCTCGCGTGTCTCTCCTGCCTGAGCTGCATCTTGGCGTCTAACTCCACCTCCTCCCTGAGCTCCTCCCGACCTCCTCTCGACCTGTGTGACTCTGGCTGTGCAGCCTGCAGATTCTGGATGGAGGGAAACCCTGTCAGAACCCCTCACCTTCTGTCGCTGCCCATGCAGGCCCCTGCTTCCGTGGGACCTTGCTGCTAGGCCTGGCTCCCACTCTCCTGCCTGCAAGGTGGGTTCTGCCCCACCCGCTTGCCCCCAGGATGCTTTGCGTGCAGCCCTGCTCCTCTGCCCTCTGCTGCGGCAATTTGGGGTGGTGTTCAAGATCTGCTGTCACCCCCCTATACATACACATACTACCGTGATCAACTGTGGGTCTTCCCAAGAAGAAGGGTGATTTGGGGAAAGACAGATGGGTGAGAATATCAGTTCTAAAACAGTGGTCACGTGGTGTAAAATGAAGGCCAAGTCCAGGGCTGATGGGCCTACAAGAAATAAAGAGTAATATTTATTCATTCTAACATTGATTTGGACTTAATATCGTGCTGAAGTGATTCCTGTGTATTCACCATCATATGCTTGATATTCTTCTGTGGAATCAGCTGAATTTTGCTTTAAAATATGAAACAGTAAAGCCTTATAAGATTAATTATTTTTGTCCTGGCCAGTCTATTTCTGCTTTAAAAATTAAAATAGATAGTATCTGGGAAATGATTAAATTGTATCTGGTGGGATATTCCACACACCCTCCCCCCACCAGGAGAGGCGATGGAATTGGGGGATTTGGAACCATCCTAAGAATATAATACTGTGCTACAAAAATCCTGCCTGATTTGTAAATGTGCGTTTCCATGGCAACACAAGTGTCGTTAAATAATCCTCACACGTCTAGGACTGAATTCCAGCAACTCTTCCTAAACCTTCATCCTATTCTAATCCCACAGCTGTTGCCATGGAAATGATCAGATAAGATTCAGTCCTGGAGGCAGATGGACGTTTAGTGAAGCTAAGTCCTGGCCTACATAGAGCCCCGAAAAGCTAGATTTTGTTTTGATTTTTCTTTTCCTCCCCAATCTTTGAATCATAGATCGTGGCTGCCTCCAATGAGAGGTTGCACCCCATGTAGCAGGAGGTCATAAGAGTCATTCTTGGGGTGTGGCCATCTGGAGCAAATGAGGAAAAGTCGATTCAAAATACGGCTGAGGAGTGGACAGTGGTGCTGTGAATGGACTCCTGGGACTGCTTCCTTTGACTCATTTTGGAAACTGCCTGTAAGAGATAATCATGCCAAAGCGTTTCTCCAGGGAGCCCTCATCCCAGAAGTGATTTCCTCAGGCCGTGTCCTCACCTCACAGGGAAGGGAGGCTGCACCAATCTTCTCTCCAAGCTGTGTCAGCCGGGAGGGGCTGGGCGTTCTTCATTGTCCATGAAGAGTTTCGTTTTTCATGCTTGATGGGAGATCACTGGGTGCCCCCAGGGTTCCCTCTGGTGTGTCAGCAGTGCCTTTCAAAGGAGTGGCGGAATTTGTTGGTGTCTGCACTGACGTCCTTTTTATCTTGTGCATTCTCAGAGCAGATTGTTTGGAAGGCCTAATGTTTAAATCATTGTTTCTAAGCAATAGGTCAATGGAATTGTGTTTGTTTAAAACAGAAAGAAGCAATACACTATTTCTTGACCTTGAAGAGTGTGGTTTCCTATTTGAGTGATGTGATTTCATGTGAATTCCTTGCTGGATATTTCACTTTGGGGCTGGGAGGTGGGGTAGGGTTAAGTGAGCCTTTCAGTGAGGTGGATTCCCTGCAATGTGTTTATGAGAGCAAGACACACCTCACAGTAAAACTGACACAATCCCAGAATCACAAGGGATTTCATAGGGGCTCAGCAACTCGCTTGTGGTGAGCAGTTTTCAGAGGCAGAAACTGAGCTACCCAAGGCCTTGCAGTGGCGTTGCCTGCATTCCCTCTGGAGCTCTTCCCACGCCGTCACCCTCTTTGACAAAGGATCCAGCGGCTACTATGGTCTCTCTCATTCTCATTTTTCTGGGCGGCACTGACTGAGCTTCTAGTGTCATTCTTTTGATTATTCCTTTAGAAGCTTAACTCATACATGCTGTGCATCGTCCCGTAAACCTTCATGTGCATACAATTTGTTCAGTGCACACACATTGAGTTGATCTATTTCATGATTGGAGACATCAGTACAAACCGTTTTGGATAAGAAACTATCAAGGGCCTCCCCGGTGGCGCAGCGGTTGAGCGCTGGGTTGCGAAGCTGCCCGCGGCCTCTGCGGCGCCGGTTCGATCCCCGGCTGCTTCCCGGCCACCGGAGGAGGGTCCCACATGGCGTGCAGACCTCTCCTGCCGCCCGCTGCTCCCCTCAGCAGTGTACTTCGGTCCTTCTGCCTGCTCTGCTCCCCGCTCTGGCTCTGGTGAATTCTCTCACCCTCCCGTGCTTCTGACTGTACCCAGTGCATGTATAAACAAAACAAACAAACAAACAAACAAATAAATAAATAAAAACATGCCTCTATAAAAAAAAAATCTTAAAAAAAAAAAAAAAGAAACTATCAGTCTGTTCATATTTATCTTGTCCACGATGACTCATCTCGCTATAGTTACAGAGTAAGGGGGTGACAACTGTTGGAACCTGCCTAGTGCTTTCTGGGCTAGGAGGTAAAGATCATGCTTTCCAGTGACACACAGTAGAATTTCCATCTTTCTCTTCTCTCAACTGTCATCATTGCAAGTGCTGTTGAAGGTAGACAAGAGCTGAAGCATTTATTTTTTTAATGATTGATTTATTTATGCATACAAGAGCTGGGGTACAGGCCAGAGGTGTGGGGGGTGAGAGGATTCACCAGAGACAGAGTGGGGAACAGAACAGGCAGATTGACTGAAATCCACTGCTGAGGGGAGCAGTGGGCGAGACAGGAGAGGTCTGCTGTGCCATGTGGGTACCTCCCTTGGTGGGGGTCGAACTCATGCTGCAGTGGCTGCAGATAGCTTCATAGGTTGCATCTTAACCCCTTGAGCCACCAGGGAGGCCCCATGAGTGGATTCATTTCTTAAATGAAATATTGGGACCAAAAGCTCGCCGTGCTCCGGCTGACTTGTATGAGTTAAACCAGCTCTACTAGGTCACTTTCTCCCTCACTGAGCAAAACGGAGTGACGTAGCCTCCACTTCCTGGCCAGCGAGAACCTCAGCCAGTGAAGACAGAAGTACTTATTCTGATCATCCCTGTGATCATTTAGGCTTTGTAAACACCCTGTTCTCCCAAGGCTGAGTTTACCTGACTTCAGAGTATACTCAGTGTGCAAGAATGTGTCCTTGTCACTGTGGTGATGAGTCACGTCACATCCACAACCTTGAGAAGGTCTGACGTGGAAGTTCACAGTAGCTTGGGGGAAAAGGGCCCCAGATGTGTGGCCATGCTAAGTGTCTGTCTTCAGACTCTCTGCAGTGCTAGAGCGGCACATCACCCCAATGCACCTCTGAGTATTTCTTTTTTTTTTTAGCTTTATTTATTTATGCATATAAGAGCTGGGGTACAGGTCAGAGATGCAGGGAGTAGGAGGATCCACCAGAGACAGAGCGGGGAACAGAACAGGCAGATCTACTGAAATACACTGCTGAGGGGAGCAGTGGGCGAGTCAGGAGAGGTCTGCTGCGCCATGTGGGTTGCTCCCTGGCTGGCTGGGGATGGAACTCAGTGCTGCAGAGGCTGCAGATTTCTTCATAGTGCGGTGCTTAACCCCTTGCGCCACCAGGGAGGCCCACCTCTGAGTATTTCTTAAGGTCACCCTCTTCCAAGCCATCATCTCTGTCCTGGGGCCTTGTAGAAGCCACGCTTCATCTCCCAGATGCCCTCTTCACCCCATGGACCAGAGCATGTTTTTAAAAACAGAAATGTGATCATGTGACGGCTGCTTGGCACCTTTTAATGCCTCAACTCCGCCTTGAATTGAAATCCTAAACCCTGAAGCTGGCTCCGCACGGTGGGTCTCTCCTCTCCCCTGCGCAGTCTGGAGACACCCCCTCTGCATTTCCCAGCCTCAGCTGCACACCCAGGTCCCCAGCATGCAGACAAGGCCTGGAGCACTCCACCCTCTGCCCTTGCTCCAGACTGACCTCCCTCACCTTCACCCTTGGACTTCTCTGAAGCGTCACATCCCAAAGGCTTGGGCCTCCCTCCTCGGAGCCCTCCTCACGGGCACACGTGCATTTAGTATCACCACGGCCCTCACCGCATATCCCTGTGTCTAGCGCTTTACTGTGGTGGCTTCAAGAATGTAACATCCCTGACCACAGAGACTGGATTAGTCTTGGGCATATTGTTATCGAAAGCTCCTGGCATGGAGGAGATGCCTAGAAAGCAGCTGTCACGTCAGAGAGTGCCTTCCTCGGTTCTCCAGTCAGCTCTCAAGAGTGAATGGTTAAGTTTGACCTTAATCTGGCGGCGGGGAGCCTGGACTTCCACAGCACTGACAATGGTGTAAATCAACAGCCCCTCGATAGAAAGTTTAAACCAGACAAATAAAGAATCACTTTGCAAGGAAATAAAAAGTGATAGTGAAGGAATGGCGGTCACTGCAGGGACAGGGAGAGTGGACCAGGCTTAGGCCAGTGGCCGAGGGCAGGCTGTTGGAAGGTCGACGATGTTCACGCACAGACAGGGCACAAGGGTGCATTTGGATTCAGTTGCTGGACGAGTTCCTCCCTCCAGGAGCTCTCAGGCCAGTAAGGGCGACATGTGCATGCGCATAAATGTTAGTAATGATGAACTCACAGAGAGGGGGCTGTCCCTGTGCCAGACCACAGAACTCAGCATGACTAGGAAGTTCTAAATATTCTGTATCCTCATTCCCACTGGGTTCTTACAAGGTCTTTCCTTGTAAAACTGGTATTAGTTCATTTTTTTTAAAGAATTTTGTTTTAAAGATTTATTTATTTATACAAGAGCTGGGTACAGGTCAGAGGCGCAGGAGGGTGAGAGAAACCACCAGAGACAGAGCAGGGAGCAGAACAGGCAGAAGGACCGAAATACGCTGTTGAGGGGAGCAGTGGGCAAGACAGGAGAGGTCTGCTGTGCCATGTGGGTATCTCTCTGGCGGCTGGGAATTGAACCCGCGCTGCAGAGGCTGCAGACAGCTTCACAGCACTGCGCTCAACCCACTGTGCCACCGGGGAGGCTTAGTACTTAAAAAAAAAAAAAAAAGATTTGTTTTTCTGAAGATTTTTTTTTTAATTTATGCATAGAAGAACTGGGGTGCAGGCCAGAGGTGTGGGGGTGAGAGGATTCACCAGAGTGGGGAGCGGAATAGGCAGATCTACTGAAATACACTGTTGAGGGGAGCAGCAGGTGAGATATTGAGAGGTCTGCTGTACCATGTGGGTAGCTCCCTAGCTGGGGATCAAACTCATGCCAAAGATCTGTGGTCAGCTTCCAAGTTTTGTTTTTTTCCTGACCCTTTGGAGGTTTTTCTTATATCAGGGACCCCAACTCAAACCAACTAGTTCATCTAGTGCTCAGCATCAGAGCTGGGGGGAACCCTAGAGATGGGGGTGCGAAGCCACAGTGCAGACTTAACCAAGGCCTCATCCAACCCACCAGGAGTGCTTAGCAGGGAGGGCCCCCTGGATTTGTCCTGGACTCAGGAATGGCGTTGGGCCTTCCCATGCACAGCAGCCTTCGGATTCATGGAGGTAACCTTAGATGAACCTTAGGCTGAGTGCAACTCCTAGGAGAAATTCGGCTGTGACCTTTCAACGCAAATACTTGGAGAAACTGAGTTCTTGGTCCCAAAGGTGGGACCTGAGGAGATGAAGTGAAAAGTTTCCAAGCTGTATCCCCACCCTTTCCCATCTTCAGCAGGCACTGACTGGTGAGTGAGGCCAGGGGAAGAGTCACGTCCCTCAAGGAAAGACGTCAGCATATCATGATGATCTGGCATGTGGACTGCTTTGCCCTTCGGAGCAGAGATGGGGATGCAGAAGAGTGCCAGGGGCTGTGTGCCAGGCAGAGCTGTGGGTCAGAGCTCCCGTCCCTTGGAGCTCTGCTCATGTTTTCAAAGGAGCTGTTTGTCCTCAGCTGAAGGGCAGGAGTGACTGGCAGGAGGCTCCCAGAGCTTCAAGTCATCACCGTGATTTTACCTGAAGCCATGCTGAGTGTGACTGCTGTCGCTGTGGAAGGGACAGACCTGCTGCCCGGTCGCTTTCAGGACCCCAGGTGCTCCCGAGGCAGGTTGAGGTGACTCATCAGAGTGGCAGGCTCTCCCTGCAGCCTTCCGGTTGCAGTGCCAGGCAGAGGGCGGTCATTTGCACTCTGTTCCCCACGGTCTGGCAGTGTGGCCGCAGCCCTTCAGGTGAACGCTGCACTTCCAAGGCACTGCCGGGCTCACCCCCACCCCATCTTTCTGCCCCTTTGTAGCAGTGCTATGGGGTGACGCCCACTGCACCAGTGCCACCCGCCATGCCAGGATGGGAAGCCGGTGTGACTTTGCCACCTGCCTATGTGGTATCTTTCAGACACAGCCTCTTCCTAGGCCAAAGTCCGCTCGACGATCATATCCTTCCTTTTTAAGCTCAGTCACAGAATTGCTCAAAGTCCCTGCAGTCTCTCAAAGACGCTGTAAACCCCCATCACATTTCTGGAACGCCTCTCCCTGTAGGACCAGCCTGCCACTGAAATCTCATGTTTTTGCAGCCTGACAGTGCCATTTTGGGGTCTGGATGGGATCCAGCATCACAGAGGCACTTAAAAATTGGGCAAACTCTAAAGGATTTTTGTTCTAAAAAATCTCACTATAGGAAGGCTCTTGTCACTCAGAAGGTGAATCTGGGTGCTTCTTTATGTTCTGACATCTTCACTGAAAATTGAAGACCATGCAGCTTGAATTCATTCCCTTTCTCTCACCATCAACCCACATCCTCCCCCAGCCCTTGCTGCAGACACACATTGAGCTCCTGCTGTGTGCGGGGCTCTCGGCGGGTTCTGCAGACACGAGAGACACACTGTACATGCCCAAGGCCTCTGCATCAGAGGCCAGGACGCCATGGAGCCCAGCTCAAGCCAGCAACTTCATCTGGAGCTCACTTCAGTGCTGGAAGGAAACACTGCCCCCTGCAGTTGTGCGGACAGAAGGACCCTGGCCCTCAGGGATCGTGCTTCCTAAACCTGCACTGTCCAGTCAGTGCTCAGCCTATGGGTACTGGGCACTTGAATTATAACTGGGTAACTGAATTTGTAACAAAATTTCAATTCACTTTAAAAACTAACGATTCCATTACTGGAAATGTATAAGTATCAATATACTTAGAACAACTTGGGAATATGAGTTTCCTGTTGAACACTAGCTACTATGAAGTGTAAGTAAAGATTGAGTATTGCTGATGGACATTAAGAGGCCAAGTTGAGATGTGCTCTAAGCATGAAGTACTGGATTTCTAAGACACTATGAAAAGAACATAAAATGTCCTGTTAATTGTGTATAAATTTATTACATATTGAAATGATAATGCTTGGGGATATGTTAAATTAAAACATGTTCTTAAGATTAAAAAAAAAACCTAGGATTTTATTTTTACTTTTTTTTTTAAAAAAGATTTATTTATTTATTTATACAAGCACTGGGTACAGTCAGAAGCATGGGAGGGTGAGAGAATCCACCAGAGCCAGAGCAGGGAGCAGAGCAGGCAGACTGACGAAGCACACTGCTGAGGGGAGCAGCGGGCAGCAGGAGAGGTCTGCGTGTCATGTGGGACCGTCAGCCAGCAGCTGGGGATTGAACTGGTGCTGCAGCAGCCGCAGGCAGCCTCGCAACCCAGTGCTCAACCGCTGCACCACCGGGGAGGCCCTTTAATTTTTACTTTTTAAAATGTGGCTACTAAATATTTTTAAATGACACATGTGGCACATGTAGTTTGGATAGTGCTATAGAAGAAAAAATAGATAAGGAAATAAATTAAACTTTTTGTAGTATGAGTGAGATAGAGATGAAAGGGACAAGCAGGTGGGGTATTCCCAACAGGGATGCATAGGAGCTCACAGACCCAAGAAAGCAGAGAAGAGAGAAGAGTGTCCCAGGCAGACCACCTGACATATGCAAAGCCACAGAGATGCAGACAATCCTCCTACATCAAGAGTGTAAAGGAATTAGAATTTTTAAAAATGGGACCAGTGATAAAGTCAGGATAAGAAACTAAGGACCACGTCAGCCAAGTTCAGAGGCCTGAGCCTTCTCCTGAAGCCTGGGCAGAGACAGCGAGGTGCTTTACAGAAGGAGAGAGCAGGGTCAGAGGCATGTTCTGAAGCTCTCCCTCATGTAAATGTGGAGAATGCACCTTCCTCCACCCACAGAGGGGAGGGGGCCAGGAGGGAGGGCTTCCCTGGAGGCAGGAAGGAGGGGGTGCTCCAGGCGCTGCTGATTATAAGAATGACTTCATTGTAGTTTTGATTTGCATTTCCCTGATTGCAAGTGATGTTGAACAATTTTTCATATGCCTGTTGGCCATTTGTATTTCCTCTTTGGAGAAGTTTCTTTTTAGCTCTTCTGCCCATTTTTTGACTGGATTGTTTTCTTTGTTTTTGGTGAGTCTCATCAGCTCTTTGTAGATTTTTGTGATCAGTCCTTTATCATTAGGGTTGTGTGCAAAAATGTTCTCCCAGTTGGTGGGGTTTCTCCTTGTTTTGGTTATTGTCTCTTTTGCTGTGCAGAAGCTCTTTAATTTGATGTAGTCCCAGCTGTTTATTTTTGCCTTCACTATCACTGCTTTGGGTGATGGATTTGGGCAAAAATAGATGACTGGATCAAGAAGATGTGGTACATATACACAGTGGAATATTACTCAGCAATCAAAAAGATAAACACATGCAATTTGCAGCAACATGGATGGAGCTGGAAGGGATCATGCTCAGAGAAATAAGCCAGAAAGAAAAAGAAAAATACCGGATGGTCTCACTCACAGCAGGAATCTAGAAAACCTAAATAAGGGACCAGGAAAAAGAATAACTACAAGAAAGAAAAAATCAAAATTGACAAACAACTATGAACCAGAGACACACTATGGGGTGGGGGGGAGGAGGAATTGGGGTCAAAATAAGGGGGTTGCAATTGTATAGGGAATATAAAAATAAAATAAAAAAAAAACTGTTATACAGATTTAAAACAAAAAAGAATGACTCAGTCACAGGTAGGACTTCTTAGAGAGAAGGAATTTTATATTCACATTCATGTTTCTTCCTTTTTTGAAAATGATCTATTTCTTAGAATGTACAGGCCAAAACTGTGAAAACAAACACATCTATTGGGAAGACAAATCACAACCAGAGACTCCAGAAAATAGGAGCTTCTGACAAACCAAATCAATTAATTTGTACCCCATGGTGTGAAAACTGGAACCACAAAAAGAAGAAGAAAACTGGGCATGTTGTGAAGACAGATTTTCCAGGATGACGTCCAAGCTTGAACTTCCTCTGCACTGGAGGTCAGACCCACTTCTGAATTCTCAGTCTCAGCTTGGAATACAAATATTCTAGTCCCCCTGGGTCTCTGTCGTTGTGTTCCAACTTCATTATTAGTCCTAACTTTATTTTATTACTTATTTAGATTTACCAGGAGGTCAGAAATTTTATTTTTACAAGAAATGTAAATTGCTGCATTTCTATTTTTTTCATTTAAGCACCTACCACTTGGGAATCATGTGTCATTCTGTATCTCCTGAGAAGGACTGAACACATCAGAATTTAAAATATGTAAAATACCTCCGGCGTCTTAGGACAGTAATTGTTCTGGAAATGAAAAGCCGAAATATAGATTGACAAGTATCACAGGAAATGCCCTGGTTTTACCAACACAAATGGGGACCATGTATCCGGTGGTGTGCAGGGCCGGGAGTCGGCATCTGGTCTAGTTCTTGCTGCTGTGCATCTGGCCCCGGTGCCAAATGGGCCATTCTCCTCATTGCCCTGGGCTTACACTCTCTGGTGTGTGAAATTAAAATAATAATATCTGCCCTCTCTACCCCAGCGGGCTCTTGGGGAGAATTGAATAAAATATCTTGGAAAACCAATTGAAAAGTAGCTACTTTCTGCTGTGCAGCCCCAGCAGTGACACATTTTTGAGGATAATAATTATGATGATGGTGTTTGGTGCCACGGTTCTTTTAATTTCCCCAACTTCAGCACTCACCTGACTGATCAGCTTTGCACCCATCTCAGGCACTCAACAAATATTATTGAATGGAACCATTACCTCCCAAGCAGTTCTTTTCAAGCCATCCCTTTAGGAGATTCCTTCCACCACACAGGGTTTCCTTTCATGAGCTCTTAAAGGTGCCTTCCTTCCTCTCCAGTATGCCTCATCCTTGACTTTTCAGGGCTAGCTTTCTCTGTCAGTTTCCTCGCCCCCACCCCCCTGACCCCTCACCTTTAAACCTCACTTGTGGGTTGAATGTTGCCTCTAATTTGGTCCCATCTACTCCTTTCTCTCTCTTCCTGAGCTCTGTTCTTCGTTCCCCTATGTGAGTTCTAGAAAACCCATGGCGTCTCTCTCCTTTCACATACCCCCAAAGGACTTTGAAAACGCCTGTCCTCACTTAAACACTTGCTGCTTTCTTGGCTGCTTTTTTCTCCAACACCAGCAAATCCTTTGCCTCATTTTCAGTGAAACACTTTCTTTTTTTATACATTCCACTTCTGCAACACTATAATCTTTCTCATCATGTGGCTTCCCCTTTGGTTAAACCCATTATTCTGACACAGTTTATAGCCTCCTTTCGTGCTTACCTTTATGCCTCTGCTCTTACATAATACCACATAGCTTGTTTCTTCTGGGGGAAGAGCCATTGTAGATGTCCTATTTCATGATCACGGAGCATATGGCCTCCAAGAAACTCGGCGAGTGCCGCACATTTTGGAAAGGACAAGCGAGATAAGACAGGCCCACATTTTAAAGCACAGTTGGTGCTTCTTTGGGACACTTGAGTGGCTTCCCATCTATTCTCTGAAGTGCTCATTAGCCCTTTGTCTCACTAGACAGACTTATTTGACCACGGGAGTTTGTCTTCTTTCATATATTTATCTTCCTTTCTCGCAGCTTTGCTCAGTGTCACCCATTGTTCTAGGCCAGCCAGAGGATGGAGAGTGATGATGATGACAGTGATAATAGTAACAACTAATATTTCTAGAGGCTTCCCCAGATAAGCTTGAACGCCTTTCATCCTCGCAACAACTGTGGGCACAATTGTTATCACAACCTCACATATGAGAATGTTGAAACATTCATTTTAAATAACTTGTCCAACTTATATGGCTGTAAGAGATGGAACATAATGAAGAACATAGAAGTCAAATTAAATTCACAGATGTGTCTGCAAGAGGTTGGTCTGCTTTTGTCAGTGGGCACGAGCCATCTTATAGCACGAGTTGTTGAAGGCAGGCCCTGGAGTGGGCGATGGTGTCCACCATGGTGGTGGGGGTAAGTCCAGAGGAAAATGCATCAGGGATAAGAACCTCTGAATGAAAAAGTTTGGCTCATGACCAGCAGTATGTGGATCAAAGCTTAGGGCCTCCTTCCAGGGAGTATGCAGTCATTGTGGGACGGTACTGCTTTCTGATGAAGTGACACTACCTTACGTCCATGGGCCACATAGATAAAATGGCCCTTTGATCAGTTTGACACTAGTGGAATCCCGTGGGACAGGGTTAGGGATCCCTCTATGGTTTTCTAATCCATAATGACCGAACCTGTGATTCTCACTCCACTGGGATTTCACTACTAAACAATTCTGTTTCCACTGGACACTGCAGATCGGTGAATAGGGAATGCAGGGGGTATGGAGCTGATTTTCACACTAGAATGTGAAAATGTGCACTACAGTGCTAATTCTTAAATATTCTTCAAAATCATTAAAGGTCATGACTTGAATAAGGCCCTTTTTTGAAGATGCTCACTGCCATTTTACATCCATTACTTAAATATTTATATGCTCCTCAGTGGTGGTTTTCCCACCATAGACATATCAGCTGTTCCTGAAGCTTTCTGCATCTCATTCAACTAGGGAACCCCTACTCATCCATCAAGTTCCAGCTCATCTGATATCTCTTAGGGAAATATTTCTTTAATCCTCCCCAAGCAGCATGTGGTCCAACTTTCTCTACATCTTGGTCACTTTATGCTTCTTTTAGCATTTACCATATTGTCTTATAATTTTTTCTTTATTGCATTGTTGTCAGTAGATTGTGTCTCCAGGACAGCAATTCTATGGTATAGAATCTATATTAAAGTTCTTTATATTCAAGACAACAAGATCACCATGTGGAAAAGAGACGTGTAGAGAGATGAATGAAAACATGAATGATGGAATAGATAAATGGACTCAATTTACCTTTCAACTATTTGATCAGGAAAACAGAACCTCAGGAAATCATATAAAATGAGAGATGTATTATAAAAACTAGACCTCCCACAATTGCGAAAGCTGGCTAACAGGTCTGTGTAACTCTACCACTTCTTCATTGGGCATTTGGGGTGAAGTCAGCGGTCCCACACTGGGAAGGAAAGGACTGTGAGGGAAGCAAGGCACATGCTGGAACACGTGAGAATGAATTGGAGCACACCTCTCCAACCTCAGCAGAGGAGGTGCCTTTTTTCATGGAGTTGTATGTTGATGTGTATGCACCTCCAAGATTGGGAACAGCAGATGGAAGAAGGCTACACCAGCTGAAGGTGCTGCAGGCTTGGCTGCTGCTCCCTCCCAGCAAGACAAGCCAAAGACCATGAACTACAACAGCCTGCGAATGCCACCTGACCTCGAAAGCCAGCATTCATGGCCTACCTGAACCAGCAACCTTGGAATAGAGAAGGGAAATCTGGGAAATGTAGTTCCAACATAGGCGAGTTGCTACTGCACAAAGCCATCATTCCAGGTTTACTATCAAAAGCATGCCCAACGCGAGCGCTGAGCCCCATTTTGAAATTTGAGTTTCCATTTGAGTTAGGGTCCATCCAAAGGAAGAGTCAGCGGATGCAGTCGCCAAGGCAGCTGCGGTAGATGCATCACCCCTCCGTTCCTCTCCCCGCCTGCTCCTGGCCCCTTTAGTCCTCACGATGAGTGCCTTGTGCTTTCCTGATTCTTGACTTGGGCAGTCGGATACACGTGGCAGCGATAGTGCAGTACTTTCCAGCTAGATCTAAAGAGGCCACACAGGTTTTCACTCGCCCTCTTGCTATTTTGCCACGGCTGTGAGAAAATCATGCCCAAACTCGCCTTACTAAGCCAGGGAGTAGCAGAAACACATGTGCAGGGCTGCCGGCCCAGGGCACACACGGGCCGTGACAATCCATATCGTTTGAGCGCCGCCCAGCTCTGAGCTGTAGTTCCAGCTTAGCCACATTGCTATTCTGATACTCCTGCTCTCCCACAGGGTTCTCTTTGCTGAGAATGTTCGCTTCTCCACCTAGTAAGCGCCTTCCTCTTCAGAGGCTACCACAAATGTTCCACCTCTCTGCAGACTCACCATTCTCTAGCTCCTGCCTATCCCCAAGCAGGATGGTTGCCCCTCCAAGTCCTGCTTGTGGTGCTGCCTCTTCCCTTAAATTGTGGCCTCTGGGGTGGGGTCTCCCTCACCACTAAATCCTTTTGACAGAGTGCCTGGTCCCTCACCATTAAATCAGTGCTTAACCCAGACATTGGCCCCCGAGAGGTTAGCAGTCTGCTGTAGCTATTAAGATTCAGTTGCTCTTTAATTTGATGTAGTCCCATTTGTTTATCTTTGCCTTCACTATCACTGCTTTGGGTGATGTGTCTGTAAAGATGTCTTTGATGTGCAAATCACGTAGTGTTTCGCCTATATTTCCTTCTATATATTTTATGGTTTCAGGTCTTATGTCTAGTTCTTTAATCCATTTTGAGTTGATTTTTGTGTATGGTGTGAGGTAGTGGTCAAGCTTCATTCTTTTGCATGTAGCGACCCAGTTTTCCCAGCACCATTTATTGAACAAACTTTCTTTGCTCCAATGCATAGTCTTTGCTCCTTTGTCAAAGATTAGTTGACCATAAATCTGTGGGTTTATTTCTGGATTTTCTATTCGATTCCATTGGTCTGTATGTCTGTTCTTGTTCCAATACCATGCAGTTTTGATGATTATGGCTTTGTAGTATAGTTTGAAGTCTGGGAGTGTAATGCCTCCATTCCCTTCTTTTTTTTTTCAGGAGAGCTTTGGCTATTCGGGGTTTTTTGTGATTCCATATGAATTTCATCAATAATTGTTCTATTTCCTTGAAGAATGACATTGAAATTTTGATTGGAATAGCATTGAATCTGTATATTGCTTTTGGAAGGATGGCCATTTTAATAATGTTTATTCTTCCAATCCACGAGCAGGGGATGTCTCTCCATTTCTTTGTGTCTTCTTCTATTTCTTTTAACAGTGTTTTATAGTTTTCTAATAATGTTTATTCTTCCAATCCACGAGCAGGGGATGTCTCTCTATTTCTTTGTGTCTTCTTCTATTTCTTTTAACAGTGTTTTATAGTTTTCTTTGTATAGGTCCTTTACCTACATCAAATTAAAGAGCTTCTGCACAGCAAAAGAGACAATAACAAAAACAAAGAGAAACCCCACCAACTGGGAGAACATTTTTGCACCCAACACTAATGATAAAGGACTGATCACAAAAATCTGCAAAGAGCTGATGAGACTCAACAACAACAAAGAAAAGAATCCAGTCAAAAAATGGGCAGAAGAGCTAAAAAGAAACTTCTCTGAAGAGGAAATGCAAATGGCCAACAGGCACATGAAAAAATGTTCAACATCACTTGCCATCAGGGAAATGCAAATCAAAACTACCATGAGATACCATCTTACACCAGTGAGAATGGCACATATTAAAAAAACTAGCAACAACAAATGCTGGCGAGGGTGTGGAGAAAAAGGAACTCTTCTACACTGTTAGTGGGAGTGCAAACTGGTCCAACCACTGTGGAAAGCTGTGTGGAGATTTCTGGACCTACTAAACATAGAGCTTCCATATGATCCAGCAATTCCACTCCTAGGTATTTACCCAAAGGACACAGAAACATCAATTCCAAAGAACACCTGCACCCCTATGTTTATAGCAGCACTGTTTACAATAGCTAAGCTTTGGAAACAACCCAAATGCCCAAAAATAGATGACTGGATCAAGAAGATGTGGTACATATACACCATGGAATATTACTCAGCATTCAAAAAAGATAAACACATGCAATTTGCAGCAACATGGATGGCGCTGGAAGGGATCATGCTCAGCGAAATAAGCCAAAAAGAAAAAGAAAAATACCGGATGGTCTCACTCATAGCAGGAATCTAGAAAACTTAAATAAGGGACCAGGAAAATGAATAACTATAAGAAAGTGAAAATCAAAATCAACAAAAAACTATGAACCAGAGACACTTTTAGGGGGGCGGGGGCGGGAGGGGAGGGATTGGGGTCAGAATGGGGGGGCTGCAATTGTATGGGGAATATAACAATAAAATTTATTATAAAAAAAAAAAGATTTAGTTGCTAAGATACTTTTTGAGAGGACTAAAGTTTTTCTTACTAACGCTTGTATTGTTATCCCCAAAGCTGACCTCCTAGGGTTTTGTTGATAATTGCTGGATGCCAAAGCAAACATGGATTTTTCAATCCTTTTTTTTTAGAAAGGCGGTCAGCTGGGTGTAAGAGAAGAGCCTGAAACTTAAAATATACCCCAAAATCTCAAGCATATAAAATGACTAAATTCTCGTCTAATGCAAAATAGCTTAGCAGAAACCTATTTTAAATGGGCCACTTAAATCAATGCCAACAGCACGTGGCTTATCACGACTTCACTTGGCTTCAGACCCCGCTCTCTCCAATGTCTTTTTTTTTCCTTCTTCCAAGAATCCTGTCTCATTTCCCAAACACCACTCCTTAAGCTTTCAACACTTGAAAGCGCCGAGCATGCTTTTCCTTCCGGAGTTGATGGAGGAGGAGCAGGGCCGTGCTTTGGCAGGTGGCTGGAGGCCACCTCGGCTTTCACTTTCACATTTGGCAGGAGGGCCAAGCCCGCCTGCCAGTGACCTTCATGCTGCGTGCCCAGGGCAGCCTGGCACCATGTCCAGGCATGAGGTTCTCTGAGCTCTCTGTGAACCCCATTTTCAATTGACCCGTCAATAGGTGCTGCTGGGGCGAGAGTGAGGCTGCAGGAGGAAGCTGGAAGGAGCAGCTGTCCCTTTGCTCCCTGTGCCTTGGGAGCATGCTACTGCCCACCCGCATCACCTCAGTAGTTGGATCCAGTTTTCAATGTTTGTAGAAAGTACTTTATTGCACCCCCCTCCCCATCCCCATAGATGTCAGTTATGGGCAGTTGACACCTCCAAAGGGCCTCGGTTTCCATCCATAGGCCTCCTCCTCTGAGCTGAGGTTCGAACCCCAACATTGACCCTCTCCAACATGCTACTTGGTAAGTGCACCACTCCAGGCCCAAGAGTGCAGGCGAGACGCAACACCCCCCCCCCCACCCCGGCACTTGCTGCCTGGACCACACTTAACTGCTACAGGGCGTTACTATGCATTTATGTCTTCTAGTGCTTTCTAACTAAAAGGGAAGGGCATGGTGATGTTTTTGCACTCTAACTTCTGTTTTCTCTGAGTGGAAAGAAGGCAAAGGGCCCCCAACAAGAACCTTTGCATAATGAAACTTACTATAGCGCAGTCAGCTGTTTAAGTGCAAAGTTCTCCCGAGTCTCTCTTTACTGGCGTTAATTAACAGCACAGCCACTAATCACTTACAGTGCTTAGTCTTGATTACAAAGACTATGTGAAGTTACCTTAGTCGCCTAAAAGTCTGAAAGTATGGGCCTCCCTGGTGGCACAGCAGGTTGAGCGCAGCGCTGTGAAGCTGTCTGCAGCCTCAGTTCGATTGCTGGCCAGGGAGATTCCCTCATGGCATGGAAGATCTCTCCTGTCCACCCGCTGCTCCCCTCAGCAGTGTATTTCAGTCAGTCTGCCTGTTCTGCTCCCCACTCTGTCTCTGGTGAATCCTCTCACCCTCCCGCATCTCTGGCCTGTTCCCCAGTTCTTGTATAAAAATAAATAAATCTTTAAAAAACAATTCTGAAAGTATGTCCCTGCTGTAGCAGGCTTTAATGAATAATAGTAATAATAATAGTAATAATAATAGTAATACTCTTTAACATTGGTGGTGCTCTCACTATGGACCAGGCACTCTGTCAAGCAACTATTATTTAATACTCACAAGGACTATAATTTGAAGCAGACACTATTATTTTTCTCTCCACCTTGCCCATGAAAAGCCCCAGGTGAAGGTCAGGGTGAAAGTGAAGGAGCTGAGCCTTGGCCCCAAGTGTATGCAACCCGGGCCTTCGCCCAGGACCCTGGTGGCTTCTGAGTCTTAGCCAGTGGGGAGAATGGGCATTTCCTTCTACATTTACTCAGGTAGCAGAACTCCAAGTCATGAAATCTAAGAACGTGAACAAAGACTCTTCTGAAGTTGCAGACCATTTAACTGCAACTAAGGAAACCTTCTCGAGAATGTCGAGTCTGAGGACGTGGAAGCCAAGCCCAAAGCTAGCAGCGGTTAGTCCTCCCCTGTGATGGTCACTACACCAGGCGGGGTGCTGGTGGCCTCCGAGTGACCACATGCAAACCCAGTTGAGGGGTACCAGTTAGTGCTCTCGTTAGTGGAGAGAGTTCTGTAACAGCCCAGGCACTAGGCACCCGTGCTTAGTCTTGACCCCAAAAAGCATGTGAATGGACTAAGGTGGCACAGACTCTGGGACAAACACTGGGGTGGGGTGGGGGGGAACAGAGAACTCGGATCTAGAAGATTGCTACCCACTACCACAGCCAGACCCCTGGCTCTTTCCTCAGCCTCTTCCCCTGTCCTCTGCTTTTTTGCCATTATAGTCACGACTTCACAAGCTTTCCCTCTACCTGGAATAGTCCTTCATGCCCATAAACCCCACTCCTGATAACTTTAGTTTCAGCCTTAAAACTCCTTTTTCATGGAACCTTCTCTTAGCCCCCTGAAGAGGTCATATCAGCCTCTTATGTGTATTTCAACCATGAATATTTTGTTGTGTGATTGTTGGCTGAATAGCTGCTGTCAGCACCTCACGGTAAGTTCTATGTTATTTGTTTTATATCTAGTCTAGCACGGCGCCTGACACACAGCCATTCATCAGTAGCAACTGTGTTAATCACCTAGGGCTGCCCTAACAAAGGTACCAAAACCTGGGTGACTGAAAACAACAGATATCTGTCTCGCAAACCTGGGAACTAGAATCTGAGGTCAAAGTGTCAGCAGAGCCTTGCCTCTTCTAGCTTTGGGGATGTGTGAAAATTCTCTGGCATTCTAGATGCATCACTCCAGCCACATGGTGTCTTCATATCGTCTCCCTCTGTGTATATCAGTCTCTGTCTCCAAATTTCCTCTTTATAGAGGGCACTTGTCATATTGGGTTAGGGCCACCCTACTGACCTATCTCTTTATAAGGTCATGTTCACAGGTACTGGTTATATCTTTTGTTTTTTGAGGGGGACACATTAGAATCCACTAGAGTGAGTAAATGAATACAGGAACTTTGCAGACATAACTCTTAACCTTTCTTTGCTGTAATTTTCCCTATTTGCAATGTGATGATGATGGTGATGATACCCATTTTGGTCCTACACATATTTGAGATGAAAGAAGTTCATGGCAGTAGAATATAGCATTCTTCTACCCACCAGTACATTTGATTTGACTGGCTGGCATGTCTGGGGATATGTTAAGTGTAATTAGACTAAATTTTAGGTGAAGTCATGGGAAGGTTAAAATACCAAGAGAGCTGAAGTTGCATAACATACAGAGTACCCCAAATCAGGGCACAAGGTTTCACAAGTGCAGTGCACTGTTGGGGTGCCAGTGGTGACCCTCAGAGGCACAGGGGCAAACAGAAAGAGCTTTAGGGTAAGACGCATCAGAGATTGATTAGATCCTACCTCTGTCGCTCCCTTTTCCTATAGCATTTGGTCCCTCTTGGCCTCTGTTTCCTAATCTATACAATGAGTTAGTAATTCTTTTTTTTTTTAAGATTTATTTATTTATGCATACAAGAGCTGGGGCACAGGCCAGAGATGCAGAGGGTGAGAAGAGCCACCAGAGACAGAGTGGGGAGCAGAACAAGCAGATTGACTGAAATACACTGCTGAGGGGAGCAGCGGTGAGACAGGAGAGGTCTGCTGCACCATGTGAGTTTCTCCCTGGCCGGCCGGGGATCGAACTCGTGCTACAGAGGCTGTGGATTGCTTCATAGTGTGGTGCTTAACCCCTTGTGCCTCCAGGGAGGCCCGAGTTAGTAATTCTTTAGTAACAATTCTTTAGTAATTCTTAGTAACAAACCTACCTATATTATAGAGAGATTGAGTGAAGTCATTTTTATATATGCCCAGCATAATGTCTAGTATATGATATCCAATTTCTAGGAAATAGATATATAAGGTACACATGAGATATATATAGGACTGTGCTAAAAACCCAGGCCATGCAATTTCCCTGTGTGCAAAATGGAAAAAATAAAGGCTCGTCCATGCTGGCGTTTCCCTGGAGTGGGTCTCCTGGTCCTCAATCAAGGGACCGTGGAATACAACCCCCTGTCCCTATGTCCCTTCCCTCGTCCACCTATCAGCAGACACCCAGGAAAGGCACAGAAATGGAGACAGTACAATGCTGTGTCAGTGTTCAGTGTGTCTTCTGGGGCTGATGCGGATGAATGAGCACAGATGATGTGTAGGCCAAGGGCAGGAAGGCGAGGGCAGACCTCAGGTTGCACTTGACCATCAAGGAAGAGTGGCCAAAGGCGTTGTCTTAGATGCCAGGGATGCTGAGCCATTCTTTGGTGGATGACTGGTGTGGCCAAGCATTTGTGTGGGACGCGCCTCCACTTATGCGTGGCCCATGCGTCAGTTTCTTGACATACTGGGCTTCTGCTTTTCAAACTCAGTTGGCCTGGCCTGCTGGAATCCACCAGGCCTTGATTCATATTCAGCTATGCCACATCCTGGCCACGTGGTGACTGTGGGGAAATGATGTCTTCTCTGGGTCTCAGTTTCTTCAAATGGAGAAGCTTCCCACCTCTCGAGCAGTCAGGAGAGTTTATGAGATGCGGTCTAGGACAGAGTAAGCTCAGCACCAGGTGGCTGTCAGCCGGGCTGCTGGGAGCAGTGCAGCCTGAGTAGGGGGCGAGTCGCTGGACCTCAACACCAGGACTCAAATCCTGGTGCCATTGCCTACCTGCTGTGGGATCGGCCACAAGGCAAAATAAAATGTCTCAATTTTCTCCACCTATAAAGCGAGACTCATGTGTGTCCACAGACCCACTGTCCGCAATTTGCAACACCCAAAACTTCAGAGAAACAAAAAGTTTTTCCTACTCCATTGACACCCACAGACAGGAGAGTGTTTCCAATCTGTGTCTATCCCACTGGTAGAAATAGTCTCCCCGATCGTGGCGTGCTCCCCTCGGGTGCTGTGTGGGTGCATATGGAGTATAGGAATTGCACTGCTTTCCTAGGAGTTGAAATCTTCTGCATTCTGGACACCATCTGGCCTCGAGGCATCTCATATAAGGAATTGTAGAGCTGCAAGTAGAACTCACTGTGAGGGGTGGGGCTGAGGGACAGCTGTGACAGAGTCCAGCGTGTGGAAGGGCTCAGTGAGTGTTACCAGGGCACTAGGCCCCAGACTCGGCACCAGAATCCCCGGGTATGAATCCCATTCCATTTCCTTTGTGGCCTTGGGTGAGGGACATAACCTCTCGCGGTTTTCCCCGCCGTGAAATGAGGGTGATGGCCGTGGTACTACCTATTTCAGCTAATATGTGTAAAGCACTTGGTGAGTGTATGAGAATTCCTGCTCTGCAAAGGGCATGGCAGTGCCTCGCAACTCAGTAAACAAGGCAGCTCCACTTGGTATCGGTATTCCAAGAATTTCCCAAGGAATAAAAGGTTACCCGGTGTATTACTCTAAGCCGATCTTTTGTGCCTTCTTTAACCAGATTAAAGCGCTTTTCATTAAAATGGTTTTATTTTATTTTCACATTATGCTTTTTGATGGATTTCCCCCCTAAAATTTCTGATAAGACAAACACAAGGACAAACTGGTTCTTTGAAGTAACACAAGTTATTTCAGAGGGACAGCTGGAGAAGGAGGATGGAAAGGAAGCTGTGCTAGCTATTATCGAGCTCAGTACTTGTTTTTGACCTTTAACCCCCTCGTGAGGTAGCTGTGGAGGCTTCAGGTTTCCAGGAGAACCTGCTTTAGGAATAGCTCCGGGTGCCCCCATTCGCACCCACCACACGTATACCAAGACCACACTTCCCTGGTAAGGTTGGCAGCTGGTGACGAAGTACAGCAGGTCAGTGTGGGGCTCCTTACCAGATGACGGCTGCCGGCGGACTCCCCTCGGCCTGGCTAAGGCGCTCTCACATCTGTAGTCCCAGGCTTGTCCTACTCAGTGTCCACCCCATCTCCGTGTCCAGGTATCAGATCCACATTGGATCCCCCCGCCCTTATCTGTTCAGAGACAATACCCCCAACTAATATCTTGCACATCTAACCCCATCTTGGTGTTTGCCCCTTGATGGGCCCTAACTGACACCACCTTGTTTATTTCTCATACTCTGCACCTTGAGGGCTCTTGATGTTAATCAGGTTCTGCCTCTGAGAAGTTCTTGCCAGAGATTTGAAAGCAGAAAGGAAGGGAGGCCGTAATCCCTCGGTGGTGGGGTCACTGACGGCTGGGCTCCAGCGAGGTGGCTTCAATGTCAAGCAGATGCTCCATCTTGGTGGCCTTGTGCTGCGTGTACATGGCGGTGGCAGCGGCAGGGAAGCCAGGTCACCACTGCCGTGCAGGAATTTAAAGCCGAGCAGCAGCTCCTCACCCTTGCTTGTGAAATGGGGGCAATGTGGAATGTAGCAGACCATGCAAGGCCTAAGCTTGGGCCATCTCAGGAGGATGACGAGAATCCCACATGGCACAGCAGACCTCTCCTGTCTCGCCCGCTGCTCCCCTCAGCAGTGTATTTTGTCAGTCTGCCTGTTCTGTTCCCATTCTGTCTCTGGTGAATCCTCTCATCCCTCCTGTGCATCTGGCCTGTACCCCAGCTCTTGTATAAATAAATAAATCTTTTAAGAAAAAAAGAAAAAAATGAGCTCCAGCAAGGACCAGTCAGAGTGCAAGCAGAGCTGGGAGGGGTCAGGGTGCAGGGGTCAAGGTCTTTGCTGGTTGGAAAAGACAACTGCCCATCGGCCTGGTCTCTCAAGCCCGCCCTTGACAAGGTCCTGCATCCTTGTCCACGTGTTTCTCAGCGACGAGAGATCTTGGGCCATCCATGTCTGCCCACACGGCGAGTGTGGGCTAGTGCTCAAAGCCTTCCCCAAAGGCTTGTTAAGACTTCTTCATCAAACAGTAAATTGAAGGAAGAATCCAGTGCTGACCAAGGATCAAATTAAAACTGTCTCCTTCTACCCCAGCCTGTTGTTTCAGAAGTCTTCAGGGTGTGCAGCTATCATCAGACGGAGGAAGAAGGGCGGTCCTAATAAAAAAGGCAGGTTTAAGATAATATCTAGGAAAGAACTTGGGCGTGGTGTCTGGCAGATGAAACTCAGGGGAGGCGAATGCAATTGTGTTGCCAAAGGGATGATTCACTTGTTTGGCACTGATCTCAAAGCGACTTCGACCCCCCAAGTTCTTACAAGTGGAGATGGATGGGCTGTGAAGTGAGGCCACTACCAGGGAGGCCTTACTCCCTGGGAAGCCTCCAGATGTGGGTCCAGAAACTAATAGGCCACCAGGAAAAATCTGCAGGGGCAGGGAAAGGCAGAGGAAACTGGATAGGAAGATTTCTCTGCAAGAACAGACGTGGAGACCAAGCAGGGGGCCGCTCCCGCCCAGGAGGTGAGTCTTCACCATTTCCCTGTGGGGTGCTTCCCAACCCCCCCTTTTTCCATTCAGTTTCCACTGTGGTTGCCCTGTTCTTGCTCGTGGTTACATTCTGCACATGGGTGCAGTGTGGCAGGCAGGTGTGGGTATGTTGTCTTCTGGTGTACAGGCTGCTGAGCTGTGAAGGGCCTAAGTCGGGCCCGAGGCTCATACCTTGGAGCTTAATTCAGAAACCGGGTTGTGCCTAGAATCGTCTTCCTTGGGAGCTGTGACTGTTCAGTGTGGAAAGAACACAAGTGCAAGTCGGGGGTCAGAGAGTTGGGCAGTGTTGGAGACAGAGTGTTATTCATGCAAATCCATTCTCCTCATCTTGTGCATTGCAATCAGGGAACTATACCCTTCCCAGGTATTTCGAAAGAGGTGTTCTAACACAGGGGATTGGTTCATGAGAAATGAAAGAGCTGAGAAGACAAGTGGGAAGGTGAGGTAACCCAGAAATTAGGAGCATCCAAAAACTGCCCTCACCTCTGAGGTAAAGGGAGAAAGGAAGGAGACCGGAGCCAGAAGCTCGCTGGCTGTGTCTTGGAGAGTCAGGACCTCTGGCAGCAAGCAGATCAACGGAGGAAACACGCCTGAATGAGAAGGAAATCACCCTGCCCTCCAGCCTCCCACCAGCGCAGACTTCATCCAAGCAAGACACAAGGAAGCTTGGGGGGTGGCACGAGCCAGGCATCTTGGCATGAGACTAGCCTGCATCTCCTAGCTGGGTGGTCAGCTGGGCACACGATTCAATTATCTCCTTTGAGGCCTGGAGCAGAAACCAGGGGTCCTCTTTCCATGGCTGGGCCTAGGTTAGTGGGCATGCCTCCCCCTTGGGACTTTCCACTCATCCACGCCTGGGAGGGGATGTGGAATTAGTTGACGAGCAGGCAGTGGCACTGCCCGATGGCAGGGAGTGGCCTGTTCGCTGAGTGACCAGGTGGAGCAGAGCTGCCCTGCTATTGTGGTCCACTCTCCTGAAGCAGGCACAAGAGAGAGAGATGCACATTCTTTTTTTTTTTTTTTAATATTTATTTATTTGTTTATTTATTTATTTATTTATTATTTTATTTATTTATACAAGCACTAGGTATAGCCAGAAGCGCAAGAGGATGAGAGAATTCACCAGAGCCAGAGCGGGGAACAGAACAGGCAGATTGATGAGATACACTGCTGAGGGGAGCAGCGGGAGGCAGGAGAGGTCTGGCACCACGTGGGACCCTCACCCGGCGGCCAGGGATTGAACCGGTGCTGCAGAGGCTGCGGGCAGCTTCGCAACCCAGCACTCAACCTCTGCACCATTAGGGAGGCCCAAGAGATGCACATTCTTTATCTTATTGTGCGGTTGAGTCTTTGGCCCCTACTTCAGCTTAGGCCCTTAACTATGTTCTCTGTGTTTCATTCACTTATTCTTTCATTTATTCAAGCATCTATCATCAGCAGTGACCTCGGTGCTCAGCTAGATCTAGGAGATAAAAGTGGGAAAAAAACCCAAGTTACTACTCTCAGGGAATATCACTACCTGAGAAGGGAGACTGAAAAATGCACAGAAAATTCTGACAAAGGGTGATCAGTTCTGTGTAAGTGCGTCGCAGCGAGGGTGAGGCGCTGACGCAGCAGAGGACAGAATGACTGATGGGGATTTGGAGGCTGAGGAGTAGCCATTGCTGCTGTGAGTCCAAGTCTGCCTTGTGGGGTCTCCCCTGGTGGCGCAGGTGGTTGAGTGCAGCCCTGTAAAACTGTCCGCAGCCTCTGCAGCACCAGTTTGATCCTGGTCGGCCGGCAAGTGTTCCTCATGGCAAGGCAGACCTCTCTTCTCGCGCCCGCTGCTCCCCTCAGCAGTGTATTTCGTCAATCTGCCTGTTCTGTTCCCCGCTCTGTCTCTGGTGACCTCTCACCCTCCCACACCTCTGGACTCTAACCCAGTTCTTGTATAAACAAATAAATAAATCTTTAAAAAACAAAAAACAAAGTCTGCCTTTTGGCGGCTCCTAAGCCAGGCCCCTTCAATATACAATCTCACTTCCACATTCACAATACTTGTCGAGACAGGTTTTATTAAAACTCCCCATTTTACACACGGAGAACCTGAAATTCAGAGAGTTTAAATGATTTCTCTAGGGTCACAGCATTGCCGAGATTTCAGTCCAGGCTGGCCTATGCTAAGCAGGTGTTCTTTCCAGGCGGGATCTTATCTCTGTCCAGTGAGCCTGGATTTTGTGGGTTCTCAGTCATGTGCCCCGTCTAGACACCTCCTGCGCTGGCCTGTCCTGGGCGCTTTTCAGACTCGTCCCTCAAGCCCACAGGATGAAAGGAAGCAGGAGCTGAGAAGCCACCCTCACCACCTCATGCACAACTGCCCCCCCTATTTCCTACCAGATCTATTCCAAGCGACTTCAGGCTGTTTCCCGCCAAGGCCAGGCTGAAAGGACAATGATTTACCACCAGGAAGGAAGGTCAAAAGAAGCCTTCTAGGCACCAGCCACGTTACCCATTGCTGTCAACGAAAATTCCTGGAAATAAGAAAGAGAAGAGGGCCTTCCCGGTGGTGCAGGGGGTTAAGCGCTGCCCTGCGAAGCTGTCCGCAGCCTCCACAATGCCAGTTCAATCCCCAGCCACCGGCGAGGGTCCCACATGGCATGAAGACCTCTCCTGCCAAGCCCGCTGTTCCCCTCAGCCGTGTATTTCGTCAGTCTGCCTGTTCTGTTCCCCGCTCTGTCTCTGATGAATTCTCTCACCCTCCCGCACCTCTGACTGTACCCCAGTTCTTGTATAAATAAATAAATCTTAAAAAAAGAAGAGGACCACTTGCCACCCTATCTGAAGACCCCATTTTTTTTTTTTTTTTTTTTTTTGCTGTCTGATAAAGAGACTTTTTACACACATTACGTGAAGGAGCGGCTTCTAATCAAGAATATCACCAACAAAGCCATTGCTGTTATCTCCACATGCTAGTTTTGGAACTGCAGCGTCGCCCTCCATGCTGCTCCCCTTTGAAAATTAAAACGAGACTGACCAATATTAAGAGGGATTTTTATCTGCACATATCCTTGATTTGTGGGCAGGAAGAATGACTGTCGTTGACTTTGGAAAGGAACAAGATAAGCCTCTTCAAGGTCCCAGGGGCAATCTTGGCCCATTCCCAATGATGTGCCCTTGCCAGTCTCTGCAACTTTTGCAAATGATCTTGTTTTCTTTAAGAAGAGCCTCTCAAAGGCAACTAAGTCCTCAAAACAGGGCAAGGAAATGTAGCTTCTGAGCTGTGGGCATCTGGCCTTGGAGTGTCCTGAGTTCTAACGGAGAAGTCTTTGTTTAACAGTGAAGAGCAGGGGGCTGATGGATGTTTCTGCTGGGAGCTCTGGCGCCTCAAGTGTGGTGGCAATGCTCGGGGCTCACGCTCACTGAATGAGCATTTATTGTTCTTTGCATTACCTCCTGGACCGTGCTCCTTGGTATGAGGATGCTCATGAGTCAGCACCAGGCAGTGCTCACCGGAGTCCTAGAAGCCCTTCAGGACAGAAGAGTTTCTCGTAACCCTCCACACTGACAGGGGCAGCACCCACAGAAATGCTTCACACTGAACAAGAATGTCCAGAGCACCTACAGCACCTCCAGAGAGGAGTAGCGCGTGGCTGTTAGAGGTGGTTCTTAACCACTTGCAGTTAAAATCTCACACTTCTGCCAGTGTGCAACAGCCCAAAGCATGCAGCACGTCTTTAGTCCTCTCCCAGGGCTTTGCAAAGGGGCCATGCAAGTGACAGACCCTGAGGCTAAGGCTTGGTTAGTTTCTTGGAAAGTACATCTTGCCAGGGCACCCACCTTCACCCACATCCTGATGTGTCCTCCCCTGGGCAGAGCAGAAGAGTCTTAAAGTAGCTAGAACTTGACCTGTTGCTGTCTTTTCTTACTTTGTATTTCCCTTCTGAAAATGTCCCCTTTGGTTCAGCAAAAATCTTTATGCTTGCTAGTGTTGTGAAGATGGAGGGAATAGAGTAGGAAGGGATTGGGGGGCTTTTCTCCCTATGACTCCCAGTCCCAGGTGAGAGGGAACTTCAGCCCATCACCATGTTGTCAGCAGGGAATGACTTTGATGGAGTTGCCCATAGAGGCGGGTCCCAGAGGGAGCATAGGAGGGTCTCACCTCTCTGCTAAGCAGGGTTCTGAGCATGTAGTAGATTTGAGAGTTGTCTTCAAGCGAGCCCTGTCTTCATCACATCCCACACACCTGGCCTCCATCTGCCCTTGGCCCGAATAGTTCAGTCAAGGAACTCAGGAGCTCAGCATCTGGTGCCAGCCAGCATGGAAGAAAAGAAACAGAGCAATAGTCTCTCTTTTTAAAAAAAAAAAAAAAAAAAAAGATTTATTTATTTATGCATATAAGAGCTGGGGTACAGACCAGAGTTGTGGGGGAGGGGGGGTGAGACGATTCATCAGAGATAGACTCGGGAACAGAACAGGCAGTACACTGCTGAGGGGAACAGTGGGCAAGTCAGGAGAGGTCTGCTGCGCTATGTGGGTTGCTCCCTGCGTGGCCAGGGATCAAACTCATGCTGCAGAGGCTGCAGATTGCTTCACAGTGCGGTGCTCAACCCCTTGCACCACCGGGGAGGCCCATAGCAATAGTCTCTTGTCTGTACAAATCCTGTAATTTCTTTATTAGTGTCATTTTATGGCTAAAAAACACTCTGAAAATTGTCCCCTTAAAATGGCCGCAGTGACACTTTGACCCACCAGTCTTGAGCCCAGCGGCTTCCACTGCTAACCCACATGGAACACTGGGAATGTCTGCTGTTGACTGGACCTCTGTGTGCCCAGCAGATGGAGATTGGCTGAGACACTGAGTAGAGTCAAGTGGGCATGGGAACTGTGGAGTTAAGATAACCCAGACACAGGGGCTCACAGAACAATACGCCCCTGTTCTTGTTCTTTAACTGAGGAATCCACCAGTGATGCATTGGACTGAGACCAGGTCCTTCCCTGCTTACAAAGGCCCATTCTCACGAGGGCCAAAGGCGGCGTACATGTGCCGCCTGGAATTCAGATGCCATGCTGGCATGTGGGTGTGTTTGCACATACATGGTGGACATTCGCAAAATGCTCTCTGGCCTTGCTGGGTGACAGTTGCTTAGAAGTGCTGCCTGATCCAGAGAGTATGGCTGTTCTGCCCACAGCTGGCTGTCCCTCTCCTAGACTGACAGAAAATATGGCCTTCTAGAACCTCTTGGCTATGCAGGCTATGGATGGGTTCAAATAAAAATACCATCATAAGAATTCCTCATGGCTGATGAAGGCTGACGGACACCGGGAAAGGTGGGGTGTTGGGGCTAGAAGAGACCTTATGATGAATCATGGATTCAGCCATTATTTATAGATCATCTACTACATTCCATGCATTATTCCATGCCTTCTATTTCATGTAAGTGAATGAAAGAGATTATTTGCCCTTGTGGATTTTACATTCTAGAAGGGCAGACAGGTGATCAACAAGTAAATATGTAAGGTAGTCTGATAATTACAGTGGTGTGATGGAAATAAACTAGGTGTCTGACAGTGACTGTGAGGGCTGGGAGAGCTCCTTTAGGTAGGGTAAGGCCAGCCTCTTTGCTATGTGTTCTTTTTGCCCCATCCACACAAATTCTGGTTCCCTAGTAACTGTTCTCTCCTTAGCCCTTATGATCCAGCAAATCCATAGAAATCCACGTGTCTGGGCTAGACAGAGATGCATTAGGGAAGTCCTGGGTAACCCCAGGAGGAGAATCACTGTACGGGCCTAGGGCTTGGGAGTGAGGCTGCCCACAGGGCGCTGTTCCTTTGGGGGACCCCCAGTCCACTGGGAGCACAGTGTGGGCATGTTAGCATCCAGGTGATTGTCCCCGAGGGCACCTGTCCTGGCACGGCTGTCCCTGATCAGAGTTCCCTGTGTCCTGTAAGCATCAGCCTGGCGCCTCTCCCATCTAGTGTCTGCTCAGAGGAGCCCGTGAACACAGTGGCCCTGACGGGGCTCAAAAGCCTGGACCTGCCCGTACTCTGTCTCCTCCTGCTAGAGCCTTTACCGAGCCTCCAGCTTCTCCCTGGGAGAAACCAGCATTAAGGTGGGATGTGGGACTTTGCCCTGGGTAGACCAGGGCCCTTCGGTCATTGCGAGCATAGTTGTCGTCACCACAGTCGTAGGCTTCTATCCTGAGTGCAGACTTGCCTCCTCCCGCACCAGCCCTGCCAGGCCTGCCATTCAGGGGATCCAGGGGGTTTTCTCCCTCTTCCAGCAAGGAAGCAAAGTGATGAGAACTGGCTCTCAGGAGGCTGCATTTGCTTCTCAGCATTGATGAGTCCACATCGCAAGCCCTTGATAAGGCGCTGTCATTATCTACCTTTTTGGCTACGGACACCGAGACTTGGGGGTTTAAGAAACTTGCCCTGGTGGGTCAGCGAGCTTGTGGCATGACTTGGACTAAAGTCCAGACTCTGGCCAAAAGGAATTTAAAAAATTACTGTGTTTAAAAAAAAAATTATATGTATTTAGAAAAATGACTGATTCCAGAGTTGGGGAGGGGAAATACAGGATGACTCAGAAACATCTTATACTCCAGAAAGTAAGGGAGGGAGAGAGACAGGAAGCGAAAGGACAGGAACCAAGCTAAGAAAGCTGTCGGTGGCCAGAGTCGAAAAAATTGGAGCGATAAAGCCAATGACGGTAACCCAAAGAATAAAACAAATAGCCACGAGGCCAGACTGTTAGAAGTAATTGATTGAATAAATAAATATATGGAGGGAAAGTATAAATCTCTTTTTTTTTAAAGATTTATTTATTTATGCACACAAGAGCTGGGGTACAGGCCAGAGATGCAGGGGGTGAGAGGATTCACCAGAGAGAGTGGGGAGCAGAACAGGCAGACTGACGAAACACACTGCTGAGGGGAGCAGTGGGTGAGACAGGAGAGGTCTGCCTCGCCATGTGGGTTGCTCCTAGGCCGGGGACCGAACTTGTGCTTCAGTGGCTGTAGATTGCTTCATAGTGCAGTGCTTAACCCCTTGTGCCACCAAGGAGGCCCTGGGATAAGTCTTTCTTACAGAAGAATTCTAAACAATATAGGTAAATCCTCCCTCTGAAGAGGTGGAGCTCAACTCCCTCCTTCTGAGTTAGGCTGGAGTTGAGGAAAGTGGCTGATGGAAAGGGAGTGGCCTGGCTTCCAAGCCAGGAATGGGTCGCCTCATCCTCCGGCAGTCCAGACAGGGTGCAGTGGGAGCTGCTGTTTTCCCAACATATCCTGCCCCCCCATCTTACTATGAGAAAACATCAAGCAAACCCCAACTGAGGGGCACCCACAAAATATTCTACTGGCGTTCTTCAAAATTGTCAAGGTCCTGAGAAGCAAAGAATTAAGTGAGCTCCCAGATTGTGGGAGCTATGGGAACATAACAATTAAATGTGGTGTGTTAGCCTGGACTGGGTCCTGGAACAAAAATAGACGTTTGTAGCAAAACTGGCAGAATAGTCTGGTTTAGTTAGAAGGGCTGGATCAATGTGAGTTTCTTTGTTTTGACACATGCGGATGGATTGATGGTGTACGATGCTCCCTTTAGGAAAAACTGGGCAAAAGTTATATGAGAATAATGTGGAGTAAGTGCAGCTTTTCTGTAGCTCTAAAAGGATCACAAAATAGCTTTGAGAAAGCACGGGAACCAGACCAAGGCATTAGATTGCCACCGAGTCAGGGTGTTTGACAGAACTTCCCGGTGCTTTCCATGTGGGAACATTCAGTCATAGGCCAAAGAAAAGTTTCTCTCTGTCCAATTAATAGAGAAAATAAAGAAAGGATAAAAGGACTTGATTGATTATCCAGTTTATGAAAGCGGCTCTGAAGAGACGGCCTTATAAACAACTGTGCACAATTTAAGAAATTCAGTTACTCTACCATCAACCCCCAGTTCCCCTGTTGAATTTTTCTCTAAGTAATTATAAAAACCACAGATCTTACATCTTTTGCCAAAATATCCAGCTCTACAACAACAAAAAAAATTCACCAGCCTTGATGAATAATCAATCCCAGGGACAAATCATTTGAGACAGTCAAAGGCTCCATTATGCATTTGCCTGAAAAATCGGCCTCTTTGATGATTATTTTTAATGCATCTTCAAGTCTGTCTGCACCGCAGCCCATCAGGCTGGTGAATCAATGTGGAGAGCGGTGTGCCGGCGCGCGGGGGGCATGAGAGGTCATTGCCAGAGGCCAGGCCAAGCTGCTGGGTGTCCTCAGGTCTCAAGGTCTTTTCGATGCAGTCGGCGCTTACACCTGCAAGTAGACTCACGCCTACCTCTGAAATTCATGGAAGTCACCCGCACATGTGCAGGACCGTGTGACCACTGCTGAGTGTCCGCCTATGTAGTCCTAACAGGCACAGTCGCCTGCGGCTGGAGGGGAGAGGCTGACCCGAGGGTGCCCATCCGCACTGTCAGGTGGGCAGCGACTCTAGGTTACCCTGGTCCAGACCCTGGGCATTGCCCAGAGTGTGCGGCTTACCCACAGGGAGCCAGCCTGCCCCGATGTGAGCGACCCTGCACCCTTGGGAGACCAGTGAGCTCCAGGGTCATTCTTTAAACAAGACATTTAAATAAAAATGTGACAGATCAGTTAAGCAATATTTGGTTATTAAACAACTCCAATTTCTCTCTTTTTTCCTTCAAAGGGAGTGCTCTATGTCCCACATAAACATGAAGGAAGTGAGAACTTTCCATGCTGGAGATACCTGTTTAAGGTATCATCTGGGGCAAAGTCTTTTTTACTTTTTTTTTTTTCCCTCAAATCAGAGAAACTGCCGTTTCTTGGCAAAAACAGCAGAAAATAGTATTTTGAGCAAGAGCACAAACAGCAGGCAATGCAGACCTGCAGCAGTCTCAGGAGGGTAGACCTGAACACTTTCACAGAGGTGCAGGGAGGGGCTCCTGGGGCACAGTGGGGAGTGGGGTCCTGCCTCCGAATAGACTCCAGGAGGGACAGCAAACTCAGGCAGAGGGCACCCCGGCCCAGCCTCAGCTCTGCTTGTATGGACACACACGTATACAGTCGCCTGCGTATAAATTACATATATGTTTATACATGTATGTATTTGAGTACATATGATGTACAATATAAAGGGCATAAGTATATTTATATTTTGGATTTGTATACTTTTTTAGTATGCATTTATTTATGCATACAAGAACTGGGGTGCAGGCCAGAGGTGCTGGGGGTAAGCGGATTCACCAGAGACAGAATGGGGAACAGAACAGGCAGATTGACTGAAATACACTGCTGAGGGGTGCAGTGGGGAGCCAGGAGAGGTCTGCTGCACCATGTGGGTTGCTCCCTGGCTGGGGATCGAACTCAAGCTGCAGTGGCTGTGGACAGCTTCATAGCGCTGTGCTTAACCCCTTGCACCACCAGGGAGGCCCTGTATAGTTTTTATCTCTGATAAGGACATATATGCATAATATAATCATATAGGATATGAAGTATAAAATTATCTTCATATATAAAAGGGCATACAACTGTATGTAATATACAAATCCAAAATCTAAGGCATATTGTTTTCAATAACAATTTGTATTTTTAGATGAACTAGTTTGACATTCCTTTCTTGGCTGACAGTTTGGGAGTCATTAATCAGATGGGAGGGGCACCCCTGACTGGAGAAGAGAACGTCTTCAGAAAAATGGTGTGTAACTGGGGTGAAGGCTGTACGACATCTGGCATGAAAGTAAATCTATAACCACTTGTGTAGTTTTCTTTCTGGGGTGCCTGTAGATGCCTGCATTGCCTATGGAGCCTGGACCTCCCAAGCCTTCTGCTTGTTCATTTCTAAAATTTGGAGAGATTGACAAACCATCAGGATTTGTAAAAAAAAAAAAAAAAAACATTTTACAAATCTTTTGTTTAAATGAGCTTTGAATTTTATCTGTTTGTGCATATGGGGTTGATTTCTGTGTCTTCCAATTTCTAGGTAATGTTCCAGACACACATGCCCCCAAACAGTTGAAGCTAGACAGATGATAAAAGATCAGAACAGGGAACCAAACATGTGCATTAGCAAAAGGCCCCCCAAAACTGATGACTATGACTTTAACCTGGAACCTCAAAGAGTCTTGTCCTCAAAACGCCAGGGCAGTCTGAACGTCACCCTGACACTCGCTAACTCCTGCCTGGAGCAGAATGGAAAGGGGTGGAATATGGTGTTGGGGCTGAGGTAACAGAATCGGTGAGCCAAGCACCCGAGCCGATCCCAAGTAACAGAGTGGATGCTGTGCATCCTGTGCACATGTCACCTCCTGTGCACATGTCACCTCCAGTGATTCAACTGCACAAACAAGGAAATTAAGTGGAAAATACATAGTTAAGAGCTTGCAAGATGAATAATGTGCATAATGCAGGCTCTAAGGCCATTCTTCCATGGCAAAACTAGGAGAAGGGCTAGAACATGTGGATGATTTGAAGGATTTCTTGGCCAATGAAGAGGAAGTAAGTCCTTTATTCAGCTGAAAAAGATGAGTAAGGGTTCAAGGATTGCAAAGAGGAAATAGAACCAGGGCCAGGAAGAAACACTACCCAGCACAGAAGACTACAAACCTGTGAAATCATTTGCAGAAGAGCGGAAAGATGGTCTTTGGTGGTGGGGGAGGGGAGGGGTGTGTTCACCCTCCCAGGTATGTGTGACTTCCTGTGATCAACAGTGAGACCTCCACCCATCCTAGGAGTGTCTCACACAGGAAGGGGTCATTCACTGACCTCAAAAGCAAGTGAAAATTATTGTGTTGAGTATCAGCTGTCAATCAGAGGCAGGAGAGGAGGAGGGAGATAAAGAATCCTTAGACTTGGGGCCTCCCCAGTGGTGCAGCGGTTGAGCGCCGGGTTGCGAAGCTACTTGTAGCCTCTGCAGCGCCGGTTTGATCCCCAGCTGCTCCCCGGCCACCGGAGGAGGGTCCCACATGGCGCCCAGACCTCTCCTGCCACCCGCTGCTCCCCTCAGCAGTGTACTTTGGTCCTTCTGCCTGCTCTGCTCCCCGCTCTGGCTCTGGTGAATTCTCTCACCCTCCTGCGCTTCTGACTGTACCCAGTGCTTGTATAAATAAATAAATCTTTAAAAAAGAAAAAAAAAAAGAATCCTTAGACTTGGCAGAAACAAGTCATGTTTGCAGAAATATTTGTCTATAAAATCCTATTACTGCAACTTCAAAATCACTAGAAAAAGTTCCATCTCTTCTTCCTGCAGTACTTTCCAGAATGCCCACACATATTCTCTAGTGGACTCAGAGCATCACAGTGTGGAGACAAGGTCAGGTGGTGAGTGGATCGTCACGGCTCAGACCTGGAAGGGCGTGGCTGTCTGGCCATAGTGGTGAGGGACCAAATTTAGCCCCTAATAACATTCTGCACTGAGCTACGAAAGAAAGGGAACCACTGTCTGGCTGTCTGTTTTCTTGGGCTAGCAGCTTGCAAGGTTCTGGTGAAACAACAAGGCTATTCAGGCACTGGCTCCTCAAATTCCATCATTAAACCAGGATGAATGCATGCCTGACTTTATGGGCTTCCCTGCAAATAACTCTGACTCCGCTCTTTCCCGAACCTTCCCAGTCAGAGCTCCTTTATTTGTTTTTAAGTCCCTTCCTTCTATACAGCCATTCAAGTCCTTCCCATGCCAGCATTCTAGACTGTGTGTGGACACAGAGGCAGAAGGTCACTGTCACGTCCATGACATGCTGTGTAACTGTATCTACTCTGGAAAATACAGCAAATGTGTTCATCTCCGGTGGCTTTGTTCCTGGAATTTCCTCCCTATAGAAAATCCAAAATGGCAGAAGATGACTTCTTTTGCTTGTAATTTAGACCACCTTTCATCTGTCCTTGTATAATTATAATAATGTCCCTAGAACGCCATATACAACATTCAAACCTCCAGATCCCTCATGTATTTGGCATATTTTGAAAAGAAAATAGAAGGAATAACTTCCACTTTAAGGGGAAAATAAGTGCTGGGCTCATATAAAGTGATTAGGACTCCATGAAAGTCTCAAAATGGACCCACCACCTTCCAAAGTGACCCTAAGTCCAATCTGTTCTCCTCACGCAGAGGGCAAATTTCTACCTATTGTGTTGTTGGGGAAGAAAGTTTTTAAGTAGGAATCTATGCATAAAAGCATCATATTAACTCAAACAGGAGATACACAGAAAATACAATAAAACCTCCATGTCACGGGTTATAATTTGGTAAGATGGATGAACGAATATTTAGTAGCGCAAAGAATTCATTCCTTCAGCAGATCTTTTTAAAAGGTGCCAGATCCAGTGCTAAAAGCAGGGGCAGTGATGATGAATCTTGTAGGCAGATTCTGGAGCTCAGATTTTAACATGCATTAGTGAATTAATTATTGAATTACTTTTCTAGTAAGTGATTCAAAGACGGAGAGTTGTACAAGAGTTAATCAGGGAAGTAGTTAATCAGTTAATAGCTGACAATCGGTTCATCAGAAAGTTTCCCCAGAGGAAGTGATACTCAGCTGAGGCCTCCTTGAAGAATCTGAGTGATCTTGAGAGGGGGGAAGCGCAGAGGGGAGAGTGTGCCAAGCAGCAGACTGTGTGAGAAGGACCGATGGGGAAGACATGGTCTTTCTTGAGGCACTTGATGAAAGCTGCTGTGGTTGCCTTTGAGGAAACCATCTCCACCATGATAACAGACCTTGGCTCATTCTCTAAAAATGGCAGCCAAGAGCTCCTTAATGTTTTATTGCCTTAGGCACACAACTTGAGTCCTTTATGGAGCTTCAATGCTTGCCTCTTCCTGGACAAATAGTGCAATCACTTATTGATCCTGAATGATTTACTGGACAAGCACTTCCTTCAAAAATATGTTCCCAGAGACTCTATATGAATAGCCTTGGACATTTGATGGCTTATGTCAAAGTCTTCAATTTTTGGTTTCAGGATCTCAAAGAGCTGTTGTTTAAGGGTATCTGTCTGTCTATAATGAGAGTTAAAACTGAAAAACTAAGAAAATATCAGCTTATGGCCTCCCTGGTGATGCAGGGGTTAAATCCTCAGCACTATCAAGCTATCACCAGCTACTGTGGCATGAGTTCGATCCCCAGTCAGGGAGCTGATCCACATGGTATGGCAGACCTCTCCTGTCTCACCTGCTGCTCCCCTCAGCAGTGTATTTTAGTATATCAGCCTGTTTTGCTCCCCACTCTGTCTATGGTGAATCCTCTCACCCTTAGCACCTCTGGCCTACACCCCAGTTCTTGTATGCATAAATAAATAAAAATACATCTTTTAAAATATCACCTTAAAGATTTATAAAAATAGCAACAAGCCCAGGATGCATGTTAACAAAAATACTATACATTTTAATAAAAAAATACTGTATTTCCAAATCAAAAACAAATAGAAGAAAGCATCATTTTTTGTTGTTGAAATGCTTTTAATGTTTAGTATAAAGAAGACAATTGGCAGCATTCACAAGGCTGCTCCGTTGTCAGGCCCCTGCAGCACATTGTGCTGTCTGACCCCACGTAGTGGACATTCTCTACTACTACACCAAAACTCAGGGCAATTTCTTACCATCTAGTTATAGTTACATATTGCAACAGAGCAGTACAGAATTTGAAACATCACCAATGAACTTTTTTCATATACAACTACATTCAAATCCATTGATTTATTCAGGGTTCAGAATATATACTCTACTCATGCATGCTTTTATTTGTTTGTGTTTTTAAAGATTTATTTATTTATTTTTACAAGCACTGGGTACAATCAGAAGCGCAGGAGGGGGAGAGAATTCACCAGAGCCAGAGCGGGGAGCAGAACAGGCAGGCTAACGAAGTACACTGCTGAGGGGAGCAGCGGGCATGGCAGGAGAGGTCTGCGTTCCATGTGGGACCCTCGCCGGAGGCCAGGGATTGAACCGGTGCTGCAGAGGCTGCAGGCAGCTTCGAAGCCCAGTGCTCAACTGCTGCGCCACCAGGGAGGCCCTCATGCATGCTTTTGTAACAACACTCATTTGTCGTTAAGAAAATATTACACTGATGCTCTAAATGTCATATTTCATCATACAGTATTAAAAATTACATTTACTAAAATCACCAACAATCTCTCTTGGGTAGCCTTCAAGATTATAATGGCAAATACAAATCTTCCATAAGTCCTATTTCACTTGAAACCTTGAATTTTACCATTGGTAACAAACAACCATTGGTTGTTTTACTTAAAATGACAGGTTTACTTGATTAATTTTAGGAAAATTGCTTCCAAATGCCCAAGTCTGAATTAGCAGCATTTATCTATCAGCCATTGTTTCAATTAAAATTGGTGTTTCGTTTAAAGAAAAAGTGGATTCTGCAGCTTGCATCTTAAACAATTACACATGTGCATTTCTGCTAGAAAACACTGAGCTTTTAGTAAGCAACTAAAAGCTCTGTGCCCCTGCCTTTTCATTCCTGTACTCATGGTGGAGTCGAATAGCCAGAGCCCATGGGCCATCCAGTGGTGATCAATAGTCACCCTGGAGTTCAACCCTCTGCCCCTTTCATGTCTGATGAAAAATCATGGCTTCCAACATCTGTCTTCCCAACAATGTCATCTCACTCCACATGTGCAAATGTTACCACACCTTAAAACCTAGCTGACTGTATTATCATTGTCACTACGCTCATGCAGTGCCTAAGGGCACTTAGGAGGTGGTCCCAAGATTTCTGTTGCATAGTGACTTCATTGCTATGATAACTGTATCATTTTATGCCAGCAGCAGTATCCTACATCAGTTTACCACATCTCTTGATGCTATGCAGGTTTGTGTTCTAGTACTATTGTACAGCCTAGGTATGCAGTAAGCTCAGCCACTTAGGCTTGTGTAATTACACTTTATAACATTTGCACAATGATAAAATACCCAAGCATCACATATTTCAGTACATACCCCCATCATTAAGTGACATGTGACTGTATACACACGTCCCATCTTTCACAAGTGGGAGTAGGTGAGAGAACAGAGATACCCATTAGAGAAAAACAAAACCAACTCAAGTTCCTGGTCCTTTGCTGATGGCTGGGGTGACTTCTTCCACGTTCTTCAAGAGCCTGTGAAAATACAAAAAAAGCCAGCATACAACAATCCCAGGGTGTTGCTGGGGACCAGGGATGTGGGTGCTGGTACAGAAGAGAAAGTGATCAGCACCCAGGTTTGAGGATGGCACTGGGACTAGGGGTAATTTTCGCCCCCATTAAATAATCATAAGAGTTTCCAAAAACACTTACCTCATTGACACAGGTTTAGCCAAGAAGCACAAAACCATTGTCATCAGGAAACAAACCAGTGGTTCAGGGAATTAATAATGAAGCAACCAGCAGGAAGAACAGGACCCCACACCCCCCCCAAAGTAGAACTGAGCTGCCTCTATGCACTCTTCCTGCACTGGTGGCCCTTTTCACTACCAGAACACGCCTGGAAACATTTTAAAGCTAGGATTTGGAGAGATGTTTAGCCTTGAATGTATTTTAGAAGTGTTGTGTTTGCTACATGTTTTCTGTTAATAAAACCTCCTTAACAGCGTCTTCCAGGGAATAAATTATGAGAGGGGACTGTTTCCGTGTTGGCAACCTTATGAAAATGCTCTGATAACGAGGATTGTTCCAAGAATAGCCCTTCTTTTATCCTCTTTATGTTTTCCAAGTAAAAGCAGAGTCCAAGAGCGGCTCTGTCTCCTTGGGCAAATGACTTAACCTCTCTGATCCTATCTTCTCCTTTGTCAAATCAGAACAGTAGCAGCCCTGGGCCTCCCCGGTGGCGCAGGGGTTGAGCGCTGGCCTGCAAAGCTGCCCGCAGCCTCTACAACGCCAGTTCGATCCCCGGCCACCAGCGAGGGTCCCACATGGAGCGCAGACCTCTCCTGCCGCGCCCGCTGCTCCCCTCAGCAGTGTACTTCGTCAGTCTGCCTGTTCTGTTCCCCTTTCTGGCGAATTCTCTCATCCTCCCGTACCCAGTGCTTGTATAAATAAATAAATAAATCTTAAAAAAAAAAGTTAAAAAAAGAACAGTAGCAGCACTTATTTCCAAAAACAGCAGAGGGTTAAGTGAGGGGTTACACTGACGTATTCAGCATGGCGTCCAGCATGTATTAACACACAGTGAGAGGTGCAGTGATGGTGGTGGGAGTGGCTGCAGTGCTGGCGATGGTGGTTATGGTGGTGGCAGTAGAGGTAGTAGAGGCAGCCTAATGGTAGTGGCGGCAGTGGATGTGACCACAGGCATAGAGATGGCGGTGGTGGCTGCAGTGGTAATGGTTGTGGCAGCAGTGGTGGTGATGGCAGAGATAGTAGTGATGTCATAGTGATAAATAATGAGCACCTTAGTGGTGAGAATGCATTTCTATGTGCCCATGATGCCCGTGGCTTCACGCTGTTCTCCCTGGTGGTCCCTCACAGTCCTCTCCCTTGATTCAAACTGAGGCAGAAGCCCCCATTGTCACCCACCAGGGGGCAGAGGGTGGAGTGCAGCGACCTGACAGCTCTGTCCAAAGAAACCCTCCTCTCACTTCCTTCCCTCTTTCTTAAGCCCAGATGTGGGTGAGGGCTACCCCTCGCAGCAGAGCTGGCTTTCTGTTGGCTCAGCTTGGCTTGCTCTGCAAAGGGCGTGGGAGAACATGACTTCTGTTGGAAAACTTTGGGGTCCTGGTGAAAGCCCCAGATGGAATGAGTGACATTTTAACATCCTCTTACAATAGGGGTGAAGTGCTAGATACTAAGAACAAAACAAACAATGACGTACTTGGTCTCAGAAAATAAACACAAGAAGAAGGCTATAATAATGAGAAAAATACCCTGCGTTTGTTGAGCAAAGCTTTTACATGTATTGTTATATAATTTCTGAGGACTTGGAAATGGATGTGGGATCAGAGTAATAAGCTAACATTTGGACAGCCCGGCAGAGTTTACTGAGCGCTTGTGCACATAGTGTCTCATTTGACTCTCATAAGAAGCCGGTGAGGTTGGTGCTGTTCATCTCATTTTACAGAAGAGCCAGGGTCAGTGGAGGTAAAGGGGGTTAATTTCACCACGAACCCACGTCAGTTGAGACCTGCTGCCTAGAGCTGTTCTATTCAAAGTGTACTCCAAGTGCAGAAATAGAAAGTAAGCATGTAGGAACTCTTAGAGCAGAGAAATGTTGCCATAACATCTGTAGGCTGGTCTTGTTGACCAGGGTGTCAGCCGGTTCAGATGTTATTAAATGCACGTGCTGGTGCTCATGCGGCGTGACTGTGTGCCTGGCCTGTAGGGCTGCTTTCCTGTCTGCAATCAATCAGAAATCTAAAAGGAGAAAGGACTGGCCCTTGATGACAAACCATTTGAAAAATAGTCCCTACACAGAGCAGTGCATTCCGAAGGATCAAAAGACCAGAAAATAGTGCTGTGGTTGATTGATGATGTCTGCCACAAGCATAGGGGTGGTAGGCAGTGAAATGCACACCATACGGAGCCCTATGTGCTTGGTCATGGGTCCTTAGATCTTGAAAAGTGGCATATATAGTGGAAAGGAAGCTAGGGATCATGCTGATACACCTGATTCTCGATTTTCAAAATGTTTTACAAATTTCAAAGACATTTAACATGTGCTATCTCATTTGATAACTTAGGACAATCCTGTTAAGAAGATGAGAAGGGCATATCAGTCCTGGGTTGCAGAGAGGAAAACTAAGCCAGACCATGTAAGTTCTACCTGTATTCACAGAACAGGGCAGTGGCATGTCGAGACCAGAATCCAGGTCTCCAGTTTTCCAGTCCCAATATCATTGTTACCATCTCACACAGGCTTCCTGCCTGTGGGGAGGGTAAAACAAAGGGATATGTGGGAAAGCTCTGAGTAAAATGAAAATGTCCTGTGATAGCAGTTTTGTTATAGAAAAGTTAATTTCATGGATGACATTCCTGGATGGATTTTAGATTGACATCATAGAAGACAAGCCACTGTCAGAATAAAAGGCAATTGCCTCTTTCAAACAAATGTCTGGTCTAGAGGGCGACACGGGTCAAACTCAGCATGAGCTTCTCCCTCCATTGAATATCTAAGACTGGTTCCTTGAGTGTTACTGTACATAGGTTTGTATTAATTTTCTTCTGCGTTCACTGAGCACTTGCTGTGTGTCAGGGGCTATAGCAGGCACAAGGGAGAAAGAAAAGAATGGAACTAGGGCCTCCCTGGTGGCGCAAGGGGTTAAGCACAGCACTGTGAAGCTAGCCACAGCCTCCACAGCATGAGTTCGATCCCCGGCCAGGGAGGTGACCCACATGGCACAGCAGACCTCTCCTGTCTCGCCTGCCGCTCCCCTCAGCAGTGTGTTTCAGTCAGTCTGCCTGTTCTGCTCCACACTCTGTCTCTGGTGAATCCTCTCATCCCCCACAACTCTGTCCTGTACCCCAATTCTTATATGCATAAATAAATAAATTAAAAATAAAAGAATGGAACCAAAAGATGCACAAAGATGCAAGTAGCTTTCCTGTGTGTAAAAATGAGAAACATGTAGGAGGCAGAGAGTTGCTTCTATGGAGGGAGTGATTAGCTCTCCGGGAGGAGAAAACACAAAGGAAACGGCTCACAAAGGAGATAACTCTGTTCATGGCATGTCCTGAAGGGTGGACAGGCAGACAGAGAGAGGTCGTTCAGACAAGGCACAGCCTATGCAAAGGCACAGAGGCTTTGAACCACATGACAGTTTTGGGGAAATACAGAGTTGCATGTTTGTATATGTGTGTGTGTGCTCATGTGTGCATTGTGGTGAGTACATATATCACATACAACTCACTGTCTTAAGTGGGCAGGTGAGTGGCATTAAATGCATCCACACTGTTCAGCAGCCACTTGGAGATGCAAGCTTCTACATGTCTGCTTTTTTCAAAGTGATGTAGTGGGGGGAAATGAAGTCTTGATTTTCACCATTTTAAACAGAATTTCAACTCTCGTTCACAAGAAAGGCAAACAATTTGACTTATCGGCACTAGCCTAGAACTTAACCTAACTGAGACTTAGCTTCTGGTTTGAATATATAAGGGTTTTAATAGAGCCCATTTACCGGATTGTTGGGAAAATTCACTATGTAGTGTTTAGAACAGGATGTTAGTGCATAGTGAATACTGTTGTTTTATTGTTGATGATGATGATGATGGTGATGGTGATAATGATAATGATGGTGATGATGATGGTGGTGGTGATGATGGTGGTGATGACAGTGATGGTGATGATGATGATGGAGGTGGTTATGGTGATGGTGGTGGTGAGGAGAGTGATGGTGATGATGATGATGATGATGATGATGATGGTGGTGGTGATGATGTTAGTGATGATAATGATGGTGATAATTATGGCGGTGATGGTGTTGATGATGATGGTGGTGGTGGTGGTGGTGGAAATTTCCATTTTTCTTGACCCCTCACCTCTCACTGCCAGCCACATTGTGGCTTCTACAATTAAGTATGGATATGACAATACAGAGCATCATTTCACCCACAGAGACTGCTCTGCTTGGTGCTGCATGTGCAGGCGTAGATGATACTGGGGGTTAGAGCTCATTGGACTGTTGATTCAAGTCTCTACTCCTAGAAGCCTTGAGCACTGTCCACCACAAGGACTGTGCCTCCTCATTATTCAGATTCCATGTTTGTGAACTTGCCGACTTGTTAAAATGTATCTGTTTCTCGGAGTCAATGCTCACAGTAATTTTGTAAAGGTATACCAGGTGTCTTTGGCACTTTATAGACACTTGCAAAGCAGCCAGAAGTGTGAGTTGCCCTGTATGCCTTTCCTGGCAAGGCCAAGCAACCTCCCTTCTTGATGCAGCTCTTCATGGTTTCTTTAGCTTCATGTTTTTCATACTTCCATACTCTCTTGGTGATTTTTCTGTTTATAAGGCTCCTCAAGTGTGTGTTGAAGTGCTGTTGTGTGTTCCCAAGCTCACAAAGGCTATGACGTGCCTGACGGAGCAAATGTGTGTGAGAGAAGCTTCTTTCAGGCCTGAGGGTAGAGCTGTTGGCCATGAACTCAACTCCAATGAGTCCCCTAAAGCTATTCAAACAGAAGCCCACCAACAATGAGGTATAAATTGATGGATGAAAATATGAATGGAGGGTCACAGCAACCTCACCCTGTAATTGCCCTTGAAGCCATGGGTCAGTGTCGGTAGTGACGGTAGGCCATGGCAGAAATAACAGGAGCCAGCTGTGCCAGGAAGGAAGTGGCCACAGAAGTCCAGGCTGTGAGCCACCTGGCAGAAGGCAGTGTTCAGAGAAATAAACGTCCCTACTAGAAGTCAGGTATGGTTGGGGAGTGAGGGGCTTCTGCTCTCACACCAGCTGACCGACAGGAACAGGAGTATTCCCACAGTGGATTGGGCAGAAGTCATCTCCAGAGGTTTCTGGGAACTGACTTTGGGCATTGGGTGGTGCTACATACGTTTTTCTAGACTCAAAGTGGCTTAAATTCCAGTATCCTTTTCCTGGAACACTGGCTTCACTTCTGGGAAACAGCTTCCTTTCCCAGCCAGCCTCCCTCCGCCTTTCCCAGCACAGAGATAAGAAAACGTCCCTCAAAGAGTGCTGCTTTGTGTCTGGGCTGGCCGGGGAGGACACCCACATCTGGGGGTGGTCCTGAGCTCCGTCTACACCCAGAGCGAGGAGGCCCTGGGTTTGCACGCTAAAGAACAGGTGGCTTCTTGTGCCCCTGTGGGCAGGCCCTGGCCTGAGAGGGAGGGCCCTGGCTTCATGGTGACGTGTCACTGGGGCACTTCAGGTTGAAGTTGCCTGGCAGGGGTGGTGCCTAGTCTGCAAAGAGGCTTGGAGTCCTCATCCATCTGGGGGCTTGATCCACAAAGCAGCGGTGCAGGCCTGACACGGGCATGATGAGCCTCACCTCGTGCATTGAAGGGACGAGCATTTGCAATCTCCTTTCTGTCCTCTCCCCTGTTGACATCCTCCTGCCTTCTTTCTCTCGCTATTGCTTCTCCATCTTGACCTGCTTAAACGCTGTTTACTCCCGATCAATAGCACACGCTAGTTGGCTGGTGCTCGGGTGGAGAGGAGTCTGGGGTTCGAGCCTGTCTTCCTTCCTCACTGTGCTCGGGACTCAGCCCTCAGGCGCCGCTGCAGCTACTGCTCTGGGCCGGGGCTGGCTCAGGAAAGCCCCGCAGACGCTGTCCTCGTGAAGCTGTGACCTCGCAGGTACAGATGGGCTCTCAGTAGCAAAAGTAGTGACTTTTTAGGGTAAAAAGTGTCAAGCATTTCAAAGAAAGGACACAAGGTGCAGGATTGAGAGGGTGCGCTTGACAGCACAAAGAAGGACCCCATGTGGGCAAGTCAGCAGCCCCCGGGATGCCACATACTCATGTGTAAAACGTGGGGACACCCCCCACCCCCATGCCTCTTGCTGGCACACAAGAAATGGTGGGAGCGTCTCCTCCTGTGAGGAACCCAGAGGCTAGAACAAAGCCCTCAGCTGCAGATGAGAAGTCGAGATGAGAAGCCGTAGTTGAGGGAGCAGCTTCTGACAGTGAGGCAATTATCAGAAGGGAGCAGCCCAGCGCTCTCTTTAAAGACTGGAACACTGCATGCCCAGTTGAAGGTACAAGGTGTCTTCTGAGAGGAAAAAATACATACATCACTTCAAGTTCCAAGCTTGTGCACAGAAAGAATTGACAGGCGTGTTAAATATTGCTCACCAGGAAGCTGAGCAGGAAAAAAATGTTTTTTTCATGCTATTTTTCCAATGTTGGAGGTTTTGAGATATTAAATCACTTAATTTTATAGATAACATAGTGGTTTTTGGCAGTTAACGCATGTCTGATCCCTGCCAGGTTATGAATAAAGATAGTCTGATTTACATATTTATTAGCTGCATTTTACAAGAAAATAGCAGCCCCTCATCTCTTATGGTCCACGATCTGCACTGACTGACAAGGACATTTAAAATAAGCCCCTGTCACAAAATCTCACTTTGTACTGGCCACTGTGATAGCTCCGTGTGTGAAATCAGAACAGGGAGGGAGTCCCAAGTCTGTCTTGAATATCAAGTTTAAGTGTGATGAGGTCATTCGGCGAGACTGTGACCCTTCTAATTAGGTAGGGGTTATTGATCCCCCTCCGTCCCCACCTTGGAAACACAGCGGCCTAGATCTGCTCACAGATCTTAGCCCAGGGGTCATTACACGGTGCCCCCTGGGTCCGGGGCTCTGATGCCTGTGCCAGTGATTTGAATGTCACTGTGTTCATCATTATCCTGCCTTCTACCACAAGGCACTGGACACAATTAGTTCAGTTTCCTTCATCTGGTAGAACACTATGTGCGTATACAAGGAAAACAAGGATGGACACAGAAGCACCCGCCAAGAGGACCTTATTGGCGAGGAAGTACCGGTATCTGGACCAAGGAGGGCCTGGTGCTGCAGCCTGGAGGGAATCCCAGTGCGGAGATGCCTCCTGTGTTGGGGGGTGTGCCCGTAGGTACACACAGAGGATAAAGTTCTGAATAAACACAGATTTTTATTTTCTTTTTATTTTTTTTAAAGATTTATTTATCAGATTTTTATTTTCTTTTTATTATTTTTTAAAGATTTATTTATTTATTTAAGTACTGGGTACAGTCAGAAGCATGGGAGGGTGAGAGAATTCACCAGAGCCAGAGTGGGGAGCAGAACAGACAGACTGACGAAACACACTGCTGAGGGGAGCAGCAGGCGCGGCAGGAGAGGTCTGCATGCCATGTGGGACCCTCACTGGCGGCCGGGGATTGAACTGGAGCTGCAGAGGCTGTGGGCAGCTTCGCAGCCCAGTGCTTAACCGCTGCGCCACCAGGGGAGGCCTTAGACTTTTATTTTCTAACTACACCTTTGGGTTTAAACGAGATGTCTAACTACTAATTCAAGTATCATTCATGGCATGGCCTACCTTGGCCCCGTGTTACCATGAGAAAGAAAATCCCCACAGCTCTCCACTGCTTAGCTGTTAATCCAACAACTCTTTGGCCTCTGACCTGTTTCCTGGGCATGGGGAGCATGGGGAGGACTAGAAAACAGTATGGACATCTGGCACAAGGCTTCTATGAAAGAGTAATTCATTATCTCTTTTCTCATTCAGTCTATCACCTCATGCCCAACATGCTCTGCGTGCTTCTCAGGGGAGAGCAGCAAGGATTGGCTGGATGGCCTGTTTCTGGGCCCTTAGTTTTCTCTAAACCAAGTTAGCCAAAGATTTATTCATTTACTCAGAGATTCATTCATTTACTTGGAGATTTATTCCCACAGAGAAAATAATGAGCTACAGAATGTAAATCTAAGGATTGCTAGGTGATGCTCCAGAGGTATGCGAGTGCCTTCATGTGTGCAGACAAGAATTTGGATTTTCTTTTCTTCAGTTATCTTCAAACTGGAACCTTCTAAAGCCCAGCTTGACATCCAGAGTCAAGGACCACCTGTAGATGTGCGGCTCTATTGGAAAATGATAGCTTCTTATTTAATCTTGGCCAGGCCTCCTGTGAGCTCTTTTGACCTCCTGTTTTCACCTGGAGTAGCTCCAGCAGGTGCAGACCCCCTCACGGTAAGAACAACACTGGCCTCTAGTACTGGGCCTCCTGGCCAGAATTAAGTTGCTTTCAGGAGAGACTCCAGTCCCCACTCGGCCCATCAGAGATTTTGCTGAGATGCTCAGTGATAGCTCAGAGGGGCATGGGAGAGGACCCTGTAGTGCACCAGGGGGTCAGCCGATGAGCAGCCACTGTGGGAAAATGCAGACCTGAGTTGGGTCAGCAAACCCAGCCATGAGAACATGAATCCCAGGGAGCGAGTCAATCTCCATGCTGCTGCCCCCTCCCCCAAACAGACAAAATTCTCTCTGCATCAGTCCTCTCTGTGATTCCCTCAAGAGGATCATTAAATAGGAACTTTGGAAATGTGTGTGTGTATAAGTGAAAGAAATTTTTAAAGAAGAGAAGATTATTAGTAAAAGGACAAAAGATCACAAGTGCTGGCAAGAAGGGCGCCTTTGTGCAAGGTTCATGAGAATTGTAAACTGTTGTAGCCACCATGAAAAACAGTGTAGAGTTTCCCCCCAAAAAATAAAAAAAATAGAACTGCCATGCAAGCCAGCAATTCTACTTCTGGGTATATTTCCAAAGGAAATGAAATAAGTACCTCAAAGAGATATCTGTATGCCAATACTCATGCAGCACTATGCACAGTATCAAAGCTATGAAAATAAGATGCCCATTGACAGATGAATGGAGAAAACTGGTATGTACAGACAATGGAATGTTATTCCGCCTTAAAAAAAAAGTGGAAATACTGCCAATTACAATCACAGGGATGAACTGGGAGGATTATACTAAGTGAAATAAATCAGATCCAGGAAGACATATACTACATGATCCCACTTATATGTCAAATCCTAACAATCAAGCTCAGAGAAGCAGAGAGCAGAGTGGTGGTTGCTAGGGGCTGGGGATTGGACGCCGGGGAGAAGTTGATCAAAGGGTACACACTTCAGTTGTGCTGCAATAGGAATGAGTTCTGGCGACCTCATGTACAACACAGTGACTATAATTAGCAATACTGTATTGCAGACTTGAAATTTGCTTAAGTGTTCTCACAAACAACCCTCCCTCCCACACACACAGCTTTGAAGGAAGGGATATGTTAGCTTGATTGCGGTGATCATTTCCCAATGTATGCATGTTACTGAGCAAGGGGCTTGCTCCACGCTACGCATAGAAGCTGGTAACCATGACACCAGGTTTGGAGGAAAGAAAGGAGCTTTATTGCAAATCCATTAGCAAGGAGGCAGGAGGGAAACTCAAGTCTGCCTCTCTGGTTAAGAAAGGTAAGGAAACTATATAGGTTTTGAGGTCTGAGGTTGAGAACAAAGGAATTAAATTCTATTGGCTAAGGAGTGGGCTAAGGGCAAGAAATGTGGATGTGGCTGAAGTTAATTGTCTAGTTATAGGACATTTCATACATGCAGAAGTCAAATAGCTGAAGTTTTGAAATTCTGTCTGTGGGCCCCTCGCCCCTGGGCAGCCCTCCTCCTCTGTGTTTGTAATCTTGGCTTAGGACTCAGCTTGTGGTCAGTTGTTTTTTTGTTTTTGTTTTTGTTTTTGTTTTTTTAAAGATTTATTTATTTATGCACACAAGAACTGCGGTACAGGCCAGAGGTGCAGAAGGGTGAGAGGTTTCACCAGAGACAGAGTGGGGAACAGAACAGGCAGACTGACTGAAATACGCTGCTGAGGGGAGCAGCGGGCACAACAGGAGAGGTCTGCAGTGCCATGTGGGTAGCTCCCTGGCCGGGGATCAAACTACAGCTGCAGAGGCTGCAGATAGCTTCACAGTGCCGTGCTTAACCCTTTGCGCCACCAGGGAGGCCCAGTTGTTTTGTTTTTGCAAAGAAGCTATATTTGCAAAACAAGTGCCGGAGAGAAAGTTAGATCAAGTTTTTTTTTTATCTTTTATGCTCTAGGGTCTGAGAGCAGTTTAATCATTTAACCTGAGTTACATGTATTTAAAAACATTGCATTGCACACCTTAAATAGATAGTTTTTACTTTGAATTATACATTAATAAAGCTGAAGAAAGTAATTCTTGAGAATTTGCTGAGCTCTGATGCCTATCTCCCTTGAGTTTGCACCCTCTGTGGGGATTCGGTGATGGACTGCACACTCAGGTAGCTTACCTCCAGCTCATGAAAGCCAGGTTCTTCAGGAATAAGATGTTTCAGAAATACTGGCATCAGACACCTGAAGTGTTATTCCATGAAGAAAGTTTCTGGACTGCAAGCTCCATCGATTAAACTATTGGACAGAAGGATGGTCTCTGCAGGAGTAAGGGAGTGGCTTAAACCCCCCACACCTAAAAAAGAGATACTAGTAAAATCTAATCCACAGAGTTGTAATGAAGACTGAATTTATAAAATTGTTTTTAGAATACAAGTGCTTGCTTAAGAAGCGCTTGCATTCACATTCCTGAACACAATATGCAAAAGATAAAAACAAGGTCCTGTTTCACAAGTTTGCCAATCCGTGGGAAGGCAGGGGTCAAAATATAAATGAGAAAGAGGATAATTTTTAACATGGACATGAGTACATTGGGGAATGCTATAGAGTTTTCCCAAGTTTTCTGAGGCGCAAGGGAAGATTCCCAGAGAAGGTGACCTTTGGGCTAAAATATCTAGGATGAGGGCCTCCCCTGTGGCGCAGCGGTTGAGCGCTGGGTTGCGAAGCTGCCCGTGGCCTTTGCAGCGCCGGTTCGATCCCCGGCTGCTCCCCAGCCACCGGAGGAGGGTCCCACATGGCGCGCAGACCTCTCCTGCCGCCCGCTGCTCCCCTCAGCAGTGTCCTTCGGTCCTTCTGCCTGCTCTGCTCCCCACTCTAGCTCTGGTGAATTCTCCCACCCTCCCGTGCTTCTGACTGTACCCAATGCATGTATAAACAAAACAAACAAACAAATAAATAAATAAAAGCATGCCTCTATTAAAAAAAAAATTAAAAAAAAATATCTAGGATGAGTAGTAGGGGTGTTTTCCACATAGACACACTGTAGGGGTGCACATGACTCCCCCTCAACCTTAGCCCACAGAGACTTTTCAAAGATTCGTAGTCACAAGATAATAATGGATTTGGGGAAATGAGATTACTTAAGATCTTATATTCTAAGGTTCTTCATTGAAAGTCAAATATATAATAAATCAGCAATATGATTTTTTTAATTGCCAGATTCTCAAAAATCTCAGGCAGGCAAAAGCCATTTCACACTTCTTTACTAGAGAAGAGTTGATAACATCAGGCTTCTTGTTTAAAGGAAAGCATTAGATGTTTCTGCTTCTTAACTAGTGTTTAGTTCCAGAGCAATAGATTAACACTGAATACATTCTCTGGAAATTATCCTAATTAAGTAAACAATATACAAGATCAGAAACAAACCCCGAGGCAGTCACTCAGTGTCACCAATGTCCAATTTAAAATTGGCATTTAAAGTCATAGATACAAAGAACAGGTTGCCCCATGGCAAAATGGGTGCAGGGAGTCAAAAGGCATAAAATGATTAAAATGATATAAAATTAACCAGTGATAAAATAAATAAGGTATGAGGGTGTAATGTGCAACATGGGGACTGTAGTTAATACTGTGTTGCCTATTGCAAAGTTGCTGAGACAATAGATCTTGAAGTTGTCCTCACAAGAAAGAAATCTGCAACTAAGGTAATGGGTGTTAAGTAGACTCGTGGTGATCATTTTACAAAAGACGAAAATATCAAATCACTCCGTTGTACCCTTGAAACTAATATAATATTGTATGCCACTTATACCCCCATATTTAAAAAAATTGATAAATTTGGAAGCAATTTTCTTTTAAGTATCCTGTTAACCAGCTATGGTGTCATTTCTTACTGTATCGCCAGGGATCTCAGAGAAAGAGAACTAATAAAAATGATATGTCTGTCTCTGTGTCTATACATCAATGCCTATGTCTGTCTGTAGCTCTATCAATATCTATATGTCTGTCTGTATCACTGTGTCTATATAGTTATATCCATTTGCTGTATATACTAGTTGATATATATATATATATCAATTCTGTGACTATAAGCTGATGTCTATATATTATCTATCTGGCAAATAACATCAATGAGTATGTCTGTATCTATAGCTACATCTATTGGATATATGTATATGTCCAATTGATATGTGTGTGTATCAATTCTATGTCTGTAAATTGAGCCCTATATATTATTGATCTAGCAAGTAACTAATTGGTGAAATCCTTGTAATGGCCATTATAAGGAGGATCATATGATTATGGAGGCTGATAAGTCCAAGATCTATAGTTGATGAGCTGGAGACCAGGGGGAGTCAATGATTGAATTCCAGTCCAAATTCAAGGGCTGGAGAACCAGGAGAGTAGATTTTGTTTTTCTAGGCAAAAGTCATACAGGCCAGAGATCCAGAAAGAGCTGATGTTTCAGTTCAAGTCTGAAGTTGGGAAAATCCCAACGTTCCACCGAAGGCAGTCAGGCAGGAAAAACTCTTTTACCTGGTGTCAGCCTCTTTGTTCTAGTCAGGTCTTTAGCTCACTGGATGGTGCTCACTAGCATCAGGGAGGTAATCTGCCTTACTCTACTCGTTCATATGTTAATCTCAATCTCAAACCAAAGCACCTGCACAGACTTCCTCAGAATATAATGTTTGATCAAAGACCATGGCCCAGCCAAGTTGACACATAAAATTAAGCACCACATCTATCCAGTTGGTGTGACACCTTGTTTGGCACTTACACTTCATAGAACTTTGTTAGTAACAGTATGAATGATAAGTATAATACCCAAAACTCTATGCATAGGGTATATGTAGGGTTAAGGTAAAAGGTATCAGGCTTTTCTGCCCTCCCGCCATCAGGATAGATGAGGGAACCCTGTGATCCTGAATGCATGCCTGATGGCGGGCACCTGAAGTGGGTACACCTGCGCTAAGACTGTGCTTTTAAGGGCGGTGTCACAGGGACACCAGAAGCCGAGAAAGCAGCAGCAGAAGCCGAAAGAGAAGCCTAGAGAGAAGCAGAGAAAGCCAGAGAGCCCAGATAGAGTGAGGATTTGCTGGGGGCTGGGAGGACTGCCAGCCTCCCAGCCCCCCAGCACCTCTGCCTGCCATATGCCTGGTGAACTCCAATAAAAGACCTGCAAAAACCCACTAAGGACTCTGACTCCTACTTTACCCGGTCTGCATGGGATCAGAGAACCTGCACCGTGTCCATTCCTGCCTTTACGGTATAATATCCAGAAAGACATCATCAGAGCTCAGAAGAATTTCCATGGCCTGAATTTCTTACAGCAAAGCATGTGACAGAGGATTATCAGAAGGGGTCCAAATATTTGTGATTTTTTTTTAACAAGAAGCTCTGGGTATTTCAATACCGAGAGAGGAAAATATACTCTGAACAAGAGGCCTTGACTGCTGAATGTCCGAGGCTGTGTGTGGTCACTTTATAAAATCTGCATCATTGAATCCTGCTCCTGTATGGAGGCCTGTCCAGCTGTCCCCACAGCACAGGTGAAACCAAGTCCTGGTGCTCCTTCTTCTCAGCAGATTGATGTGAATGGCCAATCCTGTGACTTCAGTACTGGGGTAGTTTTTCTCTTGGTTTTCTCTACCAGTCTTTGTTCTTTGATCCCACTCATTGGTTAATTGTGAACTATCCATGGGGCCTTCTGCTGTCTGCAATCCCCAGGGAACTTCACTTTAGGTAGATGTTCTATCACACTATGACCTTTTCCCCAAATGGGAAGCAAGTCATGACTTAATGATGTCTCTGCCCTTGAAGTGTCCGCTTGACCACTCCAGTTCACACCACTCTCGATGCCTCAAGGAGATATGGTTTATTCTAGTATCTCTTCCTCCTTTTACTCTTGGCCAAGTGATAAAATCTTAAGTCCACAAGCCAGGTGGCCCCTGACTAACTAGTCCTCCTCTGCGCTGGAACTGTTCCCCTGTGGTGAGCAGGATTGATCCACCCAGGCATAATGCTGATGCCAGCCCACAAATGCTAATTGTTCTAATTATTACCAATTATGAGCAGGCTCCTCCAGAGTTGCCATGGGAGGGAGGAAGCCTCTTCATGGCATCTCTGCCTCTAACTGCTTTACAGATAGAGCTGCCAAGGGAGATTATTGGAAAGAAGGGGCCATGACTATGAAAGTATCTAGGTGCTTCCTTAGGAATCTTTCTCCCTTACTCCTCGTGACCTTTGTTGGAATCAACTCCTTGATCCTTCTGTGCTAATACACTAGACTAGGGGAGGCTATAGGAACAGATCAACCCCAGCATCTCAGTGGCGCACCACAACAATGGCCTGTTGCTTCTTCATGCCAACTTACATGACCAACACCTGTTGGCAGAGAGTCCTACTCCACTAGATTCTCAGGGACCCAGGTTGACCAGCGCTCAGCATCTCAGTGCAGGCTGGCCTGGTCTCCAGGCCAGGGCATGAGGGAGACTGAAGGTCGTGCACAGGAGATTCTAAATCTACATCCCGGAAGCAATAAGTACTACTTTCACTTCACTTTTCACCACAACAGTGACATGGCCCCAATCTAAGTGGGAAGTACAGACCTCCAGGTGCCCCAGGAAGTACAGAAAAAAAAGATGTTTGCAGCATCTGGGAATGTCCACCAGAACAGCTCTGCTCTGTACTTCATATCAGGCCTCTGACTCCCGTCCAGCCTCTTCTAATGTCTTGGACCCTTTTGGGGAATCCTTGTCATCAGTGTTTCTATTCTTGCCCTGGTCTTCCCCCATGAACCTTCATATAAATCAAAAATCACCCCCCTCAACACAGTAGAAATGAGAAAGGTTGGATTATTCTTGACAGTGTCAACACGTGCTAGAAACACGAGTGAAGACTGAGCACTCAGATTGCCTAGAACTTACTAAGATGCTCGTGAGAACTGATCTCCAGTCTTCTGGTTTTGCCATGTCTGGTGGCACTGTGTCTGGTGGCACTGTGTTTGCACATATGATAGCTGGTCCATGGCACTATCTAGTCTCAGATAGATGTGTGTGTGTGTGTGTGTGTGTGTGTGTGTGTGAAGGGAGGGGATTGACAGGCTCTTCCCCATCCAGCTGCAGAAATAGCAACTAAATTCAACTAAAATAATGTAATAGAAAACATTTTAAAGTATAATACTCATTTCTGGCAGAGATGCAGGCAGGCAGGCATGCCCATGTATTATAGGTGGGAGTGAACTTTTTAGCACAATTCTGAAAGAGAATTTGGCAGTATCTATCAAAAGATTTAAAATTGTGTATATACCTCGTTCCAGCACTTCCATTTAAGAAATTTGTTCTTAAGGGTAAGCACAAAGGTTTAATTGTAAAGTTGTACAGGATAGCATTATTTATTATAGCTTAAAGCATCATAGATGCCCAACAATAGGGAATAAAATAAATTATTTCATAATTTATTGGACACTGCCCAACAATTAAAATTACATTGCAGAAATGTATGTATTGACATGAAAAGGCATGTTCATAAATTACTATTATATGTTTCACTTTAAAAACAACTACACATACAAGTGGGCTATTTACTTTGCATAAAGGTCAACTTGGTTGATCCCTATTTTCTCATTTCAATTAACCTGAAATGTTTTTTTTAGCTGAGGTGTTTATCTAAAAACACTATTTTGAAAAACATTTGAAATGTGGTGTTTGAAGGAGGCCTGTTGGTGTTGACTCATCCATGTTCACCCCTGCTCACCCCCAAAACTCTCCCTGGATGGAGCTCATGAGCACTTGGCTAAAGCTGTTTGTTCTGTTATTTTATACTCACCTAGCAAACATCCTCACTCTTGATCACGCCTCCCCGTAGCTTCTTGCTTTCATTAATCTCATTCTCTAATTATTTGGGCACAGATACCCACATATAACTAGCTCTTCTCTCCAGCTCTTTCTTCTCATGACTCTATACTAGTTCCATAGTTTTCACACTGTGGACTCTATGTTAGAGGTTTTCTTCAGCACATCCAGCCCATCCTTCAGAATCCATATCTCCGTGAGCATTAATTATTATGGGCCTCCCCGGTGGTGCAGCAGGTTGAGTGCAGCGCCATGAAGCTGTCCGGGGCCTCTGCAGTGAGGGTTCGATCCCGGCCGGCCGGTGAGGGTCCCACATGGTGTGGCAGACCTCTCCTGTCTCACCCGTTGCTCCCCACAGCAGTGTATTTCGTCAGTCTGCCTGTTCTGTTCCCCGCTCTGTCTTTGGTGAATCCTCTCACCCTCCTGTGCCTCTGGCCTGTACCCCAGCTCTTGTATAAAAATAAAATAAAATAAAAATCTTTAAAAAAAAAAAAGCACAAGGGGCAAGGCACTGCCCGAAAAGACAGAAGAATTGGGGGTTGTGCTACAAATTTTTCCACACATTCCAAAGTACACACCCCATGTGTGCGGCCTGGCGGGGCACAGCACGAAGGAGGCATCTGTGCAAATGCATGCGGGCCCTCTCAGGCCAGGCACACCCCAGCTATTTCAGAACCGTGCGAGAGCGAGCGACAAATTCTCCTGCTGGGCATGTTATCACACATCATGGTGAAGCTGAGGAGCAATCCATCTGGATAGACGTTCCACTCTGAAATACAAGGTTTCAGAATTGGGAGAAATGCATTTATTCTTTGTTACAGCTTGTGAGGAAGAAGACTTGGTTCTAGCGGAAGGTCGGCGCAGAGAGACATGGAGATGTCGGACACCTGAGTTGATAATGGTGACCCTGGGGCCTGGTGTCATGAGCTACTATCTCAGAGCTCCCTGGAGAAAAGTTCTTTATTTATAGACACACATGCTCCACCCTAGTTATAAATACACGATTTACATGGGAGCAAGAGGTTAAAGCTGGAAGGATAAGATTACAAAACGCCACCTGTCTTGCCCAGAGAGCCAGGTGCCTTTTGGGCTGACTGAGGGCCCCTTTCAACGTGATATTATTTAATGTATAAAATCTTGGTAGCGGCATCCCCCGATTGACTGACTTCTCAGCAAGAAGGCTGACGACTATTGAAATGAGATCCCTTGATTAAATCAACAATGAATCAAATTCACTTAAAGCTCCTAGTTGCCCCTTCGGTGAGCGCCAGCCCTGGAGAGCGACGGCCGCCCGTTCTGCTGCCGTCTGCGGCCTCCGCGGGGGGAAAGGCTTGTCTTATTTCATCAGCTGGAGCAGCTGGAGCAGGGGAAGAGCAGCTAGGACGGAATGAACTCGGCTGACAGTTATGGAAAGGGACAGCTCGGCAATGCATATCCAGCTGAAAGGCCACAGGCTCTTTCTCCTCCCTCTGTGAGCTGAGGACTCCAAGGGGGCTGGAGGTGGCTGAGGGTAGGGTTGCTCTGCTGCCAGAAGTCAAAATATCAAGTGATGTGGTAGAGAGGAAACTGGACCGGAACCAGAGGATCTGCTTTTCCTGCCATTTATTCACTGTGGGGCTTTGACAAATATCACAGCCTCTCTGAGGACCAGTTTCCCTGACTGAGCGGGAGTGGCCATTCCGCTGGAGTGGATTCATTTGGGGGGCTGCACGGCGACATGGAGCAGCCCAGGGGGCTTCAGTAAGACTCCCTTGCGGTTTGGGAGGCTGGAGGCTGAGCTCAAGACATGGGCAGGAGGGGCTTCTTCCGAGGCCTCTGACTTGGCCTGCAAATGGCCGCCTTCCTACGTGCCTTCCCATGAGCATTTACATAGCTTCTCAGACGATTGTCTCTTCATCCCTGGGGCCTTGACCCCTCAGAATTTGACGAACAGTGTCACTTGGCAGAGGCCAAGTAAGTGACCCTCATATTGACCCTGCATTCTTCTCTCCCTTACTCCCCAAGATACTCGCGCCCTACCTAGTAATAGTGCATATGGCTTTTCCTCACGCTGCACTTTCCAGTGACCAGAACATCCCCACTGCTCTGTCCATTGTCTGCAATTTCATGGTACCTAGGAGGTCAGATTTGTAGTGAGCATGTTGCTGGTGTATAGTCACATGTTGCCTAGTGACAGGGGTGTGTAATGAGAAGCACTTTGTTAGGCATTTCTATAGTTGTGTGACTGTCACAGTGTCATCACACAAACCTCCATAGAAGCACCGCTGCTCACCCAGCCTGTGTGGTAGAGATATTGGAACCATATTGGAACCATATCTGCATCCATTGTTAAGTAACTTGAGACTGTATACACACCGTGGAGTACTATGCAGCTTTGAAAAAGGAAGCAAAGCCTATTGCACACCACATGGCAGTGAAGACTTGATACTAAGCGAAATAAGCCAGACACCAAACAACAAATCCTGGAAAATTCCACTTACATGAGATACCTAGCATTGCCAGATTCACAGACAGACAGAAAATAGGATGCAGGCTACCAGGGGCTTGGGAGGAGGGGGCCAGAGATCATCGTGAGTTTGTCTACATTTTCACTTTCGTAAAGTGAGGTGTTCTGGAGATGGTTGCACAACAACGTGATGTACCTGATGCCCCTGAACTCTGCTCTTAAAAATGGTGATGATGGTCAATGTTATGTGATGTGTTTTTTTTTGACCACAAATGTTTTTAAAATTTAAAAGTAACTGGAGGTTTCCTTGATGAGCATGTGGTCGCACCAAAGGCAATCTGAGATGTGAGGGGGAGCCTCTTCTAGCTCCATAAGAGAGTCTGCGTCTGGCGACAGCCACCCCAACTCCTCCACCTCAGCAGGTGTGAGGCATCCACCTGACCTACTCCTGTCTTCCCTTTCCCACAGTCCTAGCAGACTCTTCACACACACAAGGCGGAATTCTTTCTTCACACACCACGAGAAAGGAGCAGTTAGAACAAGCAAACTGGCCTCTCCCCGTCACCTGATTTTATTTCCTCCACTGTCTGGTTACTGCAGGTGAAGATGATCGTCATGGCCAGCACACCCTGCAGCAGGGACCGCCCTCCACTCACCTGCCTTAGCTCACCTGCTCCTCATAGCACCCCATAAACAGGTGCTGCTGAGTATCCCCATTTTATAGAAAAGAAAATTAAAACACATGACACCCCAGCTTTCAACCTAGGCACCTGGCTCAGAAGTCTTGGTTCTTAACCCCTGCGTTGCGCTGCTTATTTAAATGACGATTTTATTTCCAAGGGGTGAAGACATTTGACATCTGCTCCTTGTGAGTTCTCTGCTCCCTACTCTTTCTTGCTCCCTTCTCTGGATCAAGACACCCCAGTTCTTTCCAACATCTGTTACATGACAAACCCTTGTCTGACCACATCTAATGTGCCAATGTGTGGCCCTACACCATGTTCTGGGTGCAGAGTCCAGCAAGACTGTTCCCACTAGAATTTATTATCCATACTTTAAGACTATAGTCAAGGATTGTGCTAGACTGGGTTGGTATAGTTAGACTCTACGTGTCACCTTGAAAGCCCCTGTTATGTATGGAAGTGTGTACCCCACAATTCTTATGTTGAAGCTTTAGCTCCCCAACTCCGTGCTTCAGAATATGACCTTATTTGGAAATAAGATCATTGCAATGTAATAATTAAGATGAAAGAATGCCATGGAAGGTGAAGGCAGAGATTAGGGTTGTGTTTCTACCACTAAGGATGACCAGCAAATCACCAGAACCTGGCAGAGAAGCCTTGAACAGATCCTCCTACACAGCCCTCAGAAGAAACCCATATTTCTGACACCTTGGCCTCAGACTTCTGGCCTCCATAACTGGGATACAGTAAATTGCTATTGCTTATGGCGTTTTGTGACTGCAGCCCTAGGAAATTAACACCCCCACCCCATCCCAAGATCTCTGTAAGTCAGTCTCCCCTATGCCATACCTTGCATTTTTTAATTCTTTTTTCTACTCAAGGACAAGACCTCATTGCATAGTTTTGATGCAGAATATATGCCATGGAAATCATTGCAACTCTTGGTTTGGTCACATATTTCATGTGCTCCCTGCAAACAGAATATTTAGCTCCTCTGAGGTAGGGACTGTGTCCTCCTGGGATTTAGAGTGTGCCCCCAAGTGCCCAGGACGACACTGGCCTCCCAGGAAGAGGTCCAGTCTGTTGACTTGGTGAAGAATCATGTTTTTGTTACCAATGTCACTGGCATGTTTATGTGAATGGCTGACCCAAAGTCAGTGACAAAAATCATTTCTCTTTCCACTGAAATGGCATGATGGTAATATAACAAAAGACTCACCATTTTTTTTTGCAGTCTGATTTAAAAGAAATTAGCTCACTGAAAAACCAGTAATTTAACCCACCTTCTTGCTTTCTCTTGGATGTGATTGTGACCTGCTCCCTCTTTATCATTAGGTATCTATCTTTCTATAGGTTTGTGTATCTCTCTATATCTGTGTATATCTACAGATGTGTGTGTGCGTGGCAATATACACGCACAGACCGAGAGAGGGGTCACATGTGTCATGCATGTTTACCATGCAGGCACACGCATGCACAGAGGTAGGCTGTGCCTTTTGTGTGTTATTTTGATATAGGCCCCAAACTCTCCTGTTGACTTGGCAGTTTTCAGCCTTCATTACCACTAGATCTGGTTTGACTTTGCGGCACATAAAGGACACAGCTTGGACTTCATTGTTCTCTCTCCAGCCTAAGGCCCTGTCGTCCCTGTCACCCACCTTGCCCTCAGTCCCCGCCAACCCTGAGTGAGCTCCAGCCTCATTCTCCCTCTCTAGGCACCTGGAAAGTGGGGGCTTGGGCAACCAGCTGAGCTCCCTTTCAGCCCTGATTCTGGGACGCTTTGGGGGTGATTGGGGCAGGGAATGCTTCATCATAAATGTGTTTCCAAAATGGTATTGATTCTGAAGAGAAGACATTCTTGCCCCAAATCTCAGGGGTGACAGAGGCAGAATGGGAGCAGGGCTGGTGATCGTGGTTCAGATCTCTCTCGGGAACTTCTCCCTGCTGTTTGTAAGGGAGAGATGTCAGAAGCATCACATTCATTGATGTGAATTTTTATTGAACATCAAGAGTAAATAATAGATGACTTGGGAGGAAATTTATGGTAAGTTTATTTGGGGCCTTAGGTAGATAGTTATTCAATTTGTGCTTCGCTTCGGTATAGATGCTGTGTTTATATTTGTCTCTAAATAATCCATGGCTGTTCTTTCTGCAGGTGCCGGAGACAATAAGTCTTTGAAAGGCTTGGGGAATCAGGAGCTTTCTCCACACTTCAGAGAGGGCCGTGGACAAGAATTTCTGCCATGATGTGAACCAACTAGCAGAGCTGAGCGTGTCTGTGAGACCTGTGACCGTGAGAGGCAGCAGCAGCCTTGGGGAAAGAAGGTAAAGGATCCTCGGGAGATGTCAGGAGGCCAGTGGGGAAGGAGTGGAAAGTTCCATTAGGACAGAAACTTAATGTTGAGCAAATGTAGGGGATAAAGAAAATTAGATGTCGGTTTTATTTTCTAGCACATATACCCCCCCCCAAAAAAAAAGGTCTTTCAGGAAATTAACATGTATTGCTGGCCAGCCCTGCGCAGGAAATGTTACAGATGCAATCTCAGCAAAGCTGCATCAGCCAGGGAAGTATTAATGTCAGTCTCTCCTCTAGATCTGCTGGTAAGGCTCAAAGAACTAAGGAGGGTTGGGAGAGTCTGCATTTATTCAGTTTTTAGCACCTTGCAAACATTATGATGATGTGATGGAGCTGCTCAAGAATCCTTTGACCTGAGTCCATTTCACAGATGAGAAAACCGAGGCTGGCAGTGGTTATGTAGTTCACTCAAACAAAAAGAGGCATAGCTGAACTTGGCCCTGTTGACTCGTGAGTCTAAACTCTTCCCATTCCACTCTGCTGCCTCTTGGAGTAGAGTAAGGTTAGGTATTAAAACAACTTAATAACCCTATAAACATACTATCATTAAAATTCCTACAAACCCTGAGGGCACTATGGCATTTGCCTAATAAACCCAGGTTTAGACTTTTAATCAGAAGGATAAACTGTTCCCTAATTCTCCCCAAATTCCTCAACCCCTTTGGTGCAGACAGAGTTAACGCTAGAGCCTCAGATTTGCTTGAAGGGTCAAGTATTTATGTGTGTGTGGCTTGCATTTAATTTTAGAAAGGTCTCGATCCAAAGAAAGATAGGAATTAATGGCATAGACTCGTAGAGCTATTATTAGCCTTCAGGCTACTGGTGCTTTAATAGACCAGTGCAAGGATGGACTATATGAGTCACAGAGGAAGTGGTTCCTTAAAATGAGGTCATGGGTCCGTAGGAGAAATTCACTGACAAGCTGAAGGGAGGAGAAAGTGACACCAAGCTTGCATGGACCAAATCCCATCCCAGTGCATCCTGAGTGCCATATATTTCGAAAGGACCTTGACCTTCAAGAGAGGGAACAGAGGGAGAAGGCACAATGGGGGTTCTTCACATAATGCAAAGGACAGATGGAAGAACACGGGGCAAAAGGAACTCTCAGCTGCCCTTGAGGGTAGGGGGTAAATTGCACCGCGTGTTGAAGAACACTGAGGCAATATGTGATCATCTGAAGCGTGGACCTTCCGTAGCTCACCATTTCCACCCGTCCTCACAGGAACTCTTGCCCATGTCCACAGAAGTCATGCAGAAGGGCTTCATTACAGCCTGGGCATGAGAGCAAAATGGGGAAAAAATAAAAGCGAGAACCTATAGAAGAAATGAAACCCTATGCATCTAGCAACAGGAGAATAGGTTAAATAAAAGTGTTCCGTATTCACAGGATGGGGAGCAACCAGTAGTTACAAATAAATGGACCAGACACACCTATGTCAGTATGGATGGATCTTTTGAAAGATTGCAGACAATGTGATATTCTTCATGTAAGCTTATACACTTGTAAACTCATAAATCATGCTCCCTGGATAACGTGTGCTTTGTGTGCACATGAGTATATGGTACACGTCTAAGCATGCGCACGGGATGATGCCAGCATTCAGGGTGCGGTCACTTTGGGGGTCGAGGAGACCTGCCGTCAGTGCAGTCACAAGAGGGGCTTTGGCTTTATCAGAAATGTTTTGATTTTTTTTTTCAATCTGAAGCAAATATGGAAAAATAGCCCAGTTTAAAAAAGGTGAGTGATAGGTACACGCTACCATTATTATACCATTATATGCATGTCTGTGTTTGAAATATTTTATCATGCTATTGAAGCACAACAAGATGGTGAGTGCTGTGTTCATGGAAAGGGCTCAGTCTGAGCCTGCATGTATTTGGAGACAAGCCTTGGAGCAGCCTAAGAGGAGAGCCATCCAATGCTGGGTCTTTTCCACTGTCCTTCGTGGCCACAACTGGCCTGATTTTGTATTTTTCCTGCTTTCTTTTACCTGGTACTCCAGAGTCCCTTCCAGAGCAGAATGCTTGACCCACAGTCCTATGTGTGGGCAGGAACCCCTGTATGTGAGTCCGTACAACTTACGGCTGAGTCAGGCCTTAAGAGCTTGATAATAGTGTTACAGGGAAAGCACTCACATCTTATTGTTCCAGAAGTGCTGACCAGAGGCTAAATAGTGGTAGGGTTCATGAGCCCTGGAGCTGCCTCTTACTTCTCCAGGCAAGAACTACGCAGCCACACTACCCACCTGGCCTGGCCATGTCCTGCACCTTCAAAGCAGCCCAGTCTGCAGGAGAGGTCTCTCTTTGCCCTGGTGCCCACCTGTGTCTCCCTCTGGACCAGCACCTCATTGTGGGTGTTCTCTCTCTCCTCCAAACTCTCTTGTGCCCTCCATCATCTTCCAGTGTGAAAATGAGGGGGCAGATTTGCATGCTACGGTCTGCATGAGGGCCAGGCTTTAACTCAGAGAGGTGACTCAGGGCACCGACAGCATGGTGCGTGGGGGCCATGAGGCCTTTCTAGTGCCCCCAGATCTAAGGGTGCCCTTGATCCCCTACCCCCAGACAACCTAATTTAATTGGAGGATGCTTTCCTTCCAACTTGGTGTCAATACTTGGCAAGCGCACCAGGAGCCTGTCAGTCCTGATCTGAATCTTTTGTCTTTACTTTTTGGCTGGGCAACCTTAGCAAGTTTCTTACACGTACTATGTTCTTAAACATGCAGCTCTCTTAGAAATTAGGGAACTATCTGAGTTATTTCGCTGAGCATTAGTCCTTCTAGCTCCATCCATGTTGCCGCAAACTGCATGTGTTTATCTTTTTTGATTGCTGAGTAATATTCCATGGTGTATATGGACCCCATCTTCTTGATCCAGTCATCTATTTTTGGGCATTTGGGTTGTTTCCAAAGCTTAGCTATTGTAAACAGTGCTGCTGTAAACATAGGGGTGCAGGTGCTCTTTGGAATTGATGTTTCTGTGTCCTTTGGGTAAATACCTAGGAGTGGAATTGCTGGATCATATGGCAGCTCTATGTTTAGTAGGTCCAGAAATCTCCACACAGCTCTCCATAGTGGTTGGACCAGTTTGCAATCCCACCAGCAGTGCAGGAGAGTTCCTTTTTCTCCACACCCTCGCCAACATTTGTTGTTGCTAGTTTTTTTAATATGTGCCATTCTCACTGGTGTAAGATGGTATCTCACTGTAGTTTTGGTCTCACTTACAGCAGGAATTTAGAAAACCTAAATAAGGGACCAGGAAAAAGACTAATTATAATAAAGTAAAAATCAAAATCAACAAGTAACTATAAACCAGAGACACACTACGGGGCAGGAAGGAGAGGAAGAAGTAGAGTCAAAATAAGGGGGGGTGCAATTGCATGGGGAATATAACCAAAATGAAAATGCATATATTGTGCAAAAATGAAAAAATGATGTAAGAATTATATAAAATATTAAATAAAAGAAATTAGGGGACTAAGAAAGACAAACTATGTAAGCTACCCCACCAGAATATGACCCAATTTGTGTGAGTTCCTGAGTTCGTTACCTACTGCTGTACAAAAAGTAACCCCAAACTTTGCAGTGTTTAGCAGTCGTACATTTGCCTTCTCGCTGTTTCTGTGAGGATTCTTTTGTGGCTTAGCGGGGTCCTCTGATTGAAGGTGTCTCCTGGGCCGTCATCAAGGTGTCAAGTAGGCTGAAGCCATCTTAAGACCCAGCTGGAGCTGTTCCTCATGGGCTGTCATATGGAGTCCTCAGTTTCCTATTGGACCTTGGCTGAAGGCCACGCTTCCTTGCCTCACAGGCTTCTCCAACATGAGAGCAAATCAAAAAGAGGAGAGACAGACAGACAGAGCGAGCAACTTAGTAGAAACATGAACTTCACAGCCTGTGTTAACCTAACCTCAGAAGTGACGTCAATCTCTCCCCATATTCTGTCCACTAGAAGCAAGTCTTAAAGCCCAGCCTGCGCTCATGGGGTGCGGCTTAAACACAGGGGTATGGGCACCAGGAGGCGAGGCTCTTGGGGACCCTGTTTCCAGGTTGCCCCCCACTGTTCCTTCCCCTTTTTCACTTTGGGCCAGTCCTGACCGAAAGGTCATACTCTCCCACATGGCCCTTTGTTCAACTTGATTGTCAGTGATTCTAACCTGTGCACCTAAGCTCTGAGTGTTTCCAAGGACTTCCATGCAGATAACGTTTACTTAGAGAGTCTAGGGTGTCCCATCTCTGTCACTGCAGCTTCTTTCCTTTAAGATTTTCTGATTCCTTAAGATCAGGACTATTATAATTCTGCTAGAATCTCCCTAATTCTCAGCTAAGATCCAGATGTTGGGCTTTTGGGGCCTAAGACTCGAGACTCTTCATGTGCCAACTCCTCCTGGGCCTGATGGCCCCCCACACAGCCTGTCCTGCCCACAGATGTAAGGAAAGTCACAATCTGGACACCCTCCCTCCCCTTACTCAGAATATTGTCCCACTGTTGTCCTGCTGATTCCTAGGAAGACGAGCCATTCTGAGTCTTCCCTGTGGACCAGAAAGACAGAAAACAGGCTCCCAGCTCTGTCACTTTGTCCATGTTCATGTTCACCTCCAGACCCAGAGGGACCATGTGCAGGTCCCTGCCCTGTGCCGTGACGCAGGCCCATCAGCCCGGTCCCAGTGCAGCTCTGGTGAGACATCAGCTGTTGTCCCTCTTGCCAACTTCTAATAAATTGCAGAATAAATTCATGATCATACAGAGCCTCCGAAACACAGCTCCATGTCCAAGATGTTCAAGAAAACCAATGCCTGTCTCTTGTGTTTATCAGGCGGCTTTGTTCTCTCTCAAACACGTCGAGCAGCTGAGATGCTGTCCCTCTGTTCCACCCTGCCCATCTTATCCACTCCCCACGTGTTGCCCCTTCCTGCCAAGCTCTGTGGGCTGGCACCACTGGTCATCTTGCTTTTCCTGTGGTGCTTTGTGCCTCCTGCTTTTCCTGTCTTACACTCTCTTCCTCTTTCAGAGCACAGCTCCCGTGCTGGCTCCAGGAAGCTGGCCCGAACCCCTGAGCCCCATGCAGGGTCTTACCAGAGGCCTTGCTGTATTATGTGGAATTGTCCTGTTTGCATCTCTCTCCACCGCGGGGGCTTTCTTCATGATGGACGCCTTGGCCGCATTACTGGCCAAATGTTACTGAGCATTATCATCTGTTGACCACCCTAAAAACCTGAATGTTATTTTTTTAAAGATTTATTTATGCATGCATACAAGAGCTGGGGTACAGGCCAGCGATGTGGGGGGTGAGAGGATTCACCAGAGACAGAGTGGGGAACAGAACAGGCATATTGACCAAAATACACTGCTGAGGGGAGCAGTGGGCGAGTCAGGAGAGGTCTGCTGTGCCATGTGGGTAGCTCCCTGGCCAGGAATTGAACTTGTGCTGCAGAGGTTGTGGATCACTTCATAGTGCGGTGCTTAACCCATTGCGTCTGAATGTTATTTTTAGCCCCACTTTGCAAGTAAAGAAAACAAGGTCTGGAAAGGTTAAGTAGCTTGCTCAATATCACGTGGTTAGAAAGGACCAGCGTTTCAAACCCAGCTGGTCAGAACCCAAAGCCCGCGCAGCCCTGGTGGTCCTCACCTCTCCTTGCTCAGCAGGCTCCCAGCCCGCCCGGAATGGCGCTCAGCTTATGTCTAATACTGAAAAGGGCCCAGTTGTTTACAGATAAGGAAATGACATTGCTGCTGCCTTCATCAGACAAGGAGGCGTGAACAGGTCTTTTTCTGTATGGGGTTTAAATACACTTACCTCGCATTTTCCTAAGTGACAATATAATCATCTCGCTCATCAGCACATGCAGACGCAGTACGGACTTGCAGATAAAGCGCTGTATTGACGTGTGTCATCTGTAGTTGACTTCGAGCCACTTGCATGCCTCTAGATTCAGCTCTGATATGCACATCAGCTAGGCTCAGGGGCATTAGTAAAAATTAGGGAGAAAGAGCTTTAAGTACCTTTGCAAAATGAGCTGTCATTTACAAGTTGCTTCCCAGCTATTCGCTGAGGCCCGGCTAATCAGGGACTGTGTCTGACGGTCCCTTTAAACACCGCTCTCTCGCTCTTTGAGGAAGGGGAATGATGTATATTTCTAATTATATCTGACTGGGCTCTTCCACCCTCTGTTTGCTTCCCTGCAGGTTACACTGTTTGCCAATATCTATTTAACTGAGGCCGTAACAGGAAGAACTCCCAAGTCTAATCAGCTAGAAATTCCTTGGCTCTCTCCCTCTTTAGTGGAATCATGTTTTTGCACTTGAGGTCATCTTTATATATGAGAGGGGAACAAGGCCGGATAAAAATTGATATTAAAAATTGAGCAAAGTTCCCGGCTCTTACTCTCTGGAGCTCATGGGAGATGCCGGCCGTTTATCATTCATGCCCAACGCTGACCCCACCCCCTGGCTCGAGAGCACACTAGGGGTCTTCACTCATCCTGGCTCTGTCTCCCCAGCTGCCTGGGCTGTTACCCTAGAAAGGGCCCATTTTCCTCCTGCTGTCACCACAGGCGAGTCAAGGTAAGTGGGGTGTCCATCACTCGAGGGTTGCTCCTCCTCTGAGACCCCCTCCCACCACTACCTCCCTAACCCCCAGTGCCTGAAGCTGCCCCAGCTTGGAACAGTGCCTGCCCCAAAGCCCACAGAGATCATCACCAGCTAACTCGCCGAGTCAATACTGGAAATACATTTCCAGCATGAGAATTCCTTGCAGTCAGAAAATGCAACTTATATTGATAACACCCTGCTTGTGAATCTGGTCCCAAAGTCATACCAGAGGGCCAGTCTGGAATCTATTTTAGGCAGATGAAAGCTTTTTAGAAAACCTTGGATTTGACTGTGTCATAATTGGAGCTGGGAGAGGGAATTAGACGAGCGGGGAAAGGTGAAGAGACCCCTGGCCGCGTGCTTCCCACGCCGACACGGTGCCTGGTTCTCGATTCAGAAGATTTCGTTTCCTCGGACCACCCTCCTCCGGGTAGATGTAAGACTCCTCATTCTGGCAGCTGAGGATACTGAAGCTCACAGAGGTTAAATAACTTCCTGGGTCACAGGCCAGAATGGAGACTTGAACCCTGGCCAGGAGATCTCCAAGGTGCTGAATTTCCTAGGGTCCCACCGTGGGGGCCGGGAGAAGGTGCAGACTGCACTGAGTCAGGACCAGGACAGGGGTCCCTGTTGGAGAGAGCAGTGGGGGGGCCCTGTGCTCCGAATCCTGTGCTAGGTTAGGGCTGTGCCCACACAGGGCCAGGTGGCTTACAAGGAGGAGTCCAGTGACCAGGACAAGCAGTTGGAGAGAGTTTCCAGGAAGATGCAGAGCAGGCCATGGAGGTGGAGTTCAGGATCAGGGCTGCTGTCTGCTTGGAGACTGGAAGACAGAGCAGAGAACTGCGGACAGCTTCATAGTGCTGCGCTTCACCCCCTTGCACCACCAGGGAAGCCCCTTGACATAAATTGTCTCTCCCTCCAAATAGTGTGAGTGCAAAGGTCCAGAGTGCAAAGGTCACTTTTCAGTCTCATTTTCTGGAAGTCCTGAGCAGTGACACTCCGCGAGGGCCCGGGCTGCATGGAGACTGGTCTTGTCTGGCCCCACGTGACTGGGTGGAGGGAAAACAAGCGGCTGGCCAACGTGGTTGCTGCTCCCTGGCCACGAAGCGAGCTTTTGTGCCTCCTTAAGAGCAGTTTTGCTCTGCCTGATGGGCAAGGTGCCCATCTGGGTACCCAAGCCCTAACGCCTGGGAATCTCTTCCTTTGATGTTCTTTCTCCTTGAGAGTACGATGCAGCATAAAGTGATAGAGAGACAAGTGACCCCCATCAGGCACCTGAGCTCAGACAGCGTGTCCACCTGTCACTGGCTGTGGGCAAAGTAGTGGACCTGACTCCACTATATGTCTGTTTCTTTTTTATAAAAAGATCAACAGTTGTGAATACAAAGTGAGTCTGAATTTCAGCAGGTCCTTAGAGAATGATATCTGCATAGACCATCCCTTCTTTGAATTTTAGAACTTTAATGAAATAATTTTAAAAGAAAACTGAACTCGTGGTTTTTACAAAAACCCTCTTTCAGTATAGGAGATTATATTTGATTTGCTGAAGTGTTAATTAAACATGTCTCCATAAAGCCTGTTTATGCACATGTATTTGTTATATCTGCACACACTAGGAATCTACGGGCACACACACACACACACACACACACACACTCACACTCACTACCACCTCAGATTAATTGCAGATGTGATGAGTATTTGACTCCAGCATTAATTTCCAGTCCCTCCTCACCAAGGGATTATCATTGCTAAACTGCATTAACAGCCCTGTGTCTTGTTATTGTAAACATACCTGCTAGTAAGAGTGTCCCCAGAGCTTCTTAGTTATCAGTTCCTAAGCTCAGTGCCGGCTGCAGTGCACCAGCGGCCCCAGTTCACCTGGTTGCCATGAGAAAGAACCAGAGCAGAATCCTCTGATTGAACTAACAAGCCCCTTTAGAATTTCCTCCCAGCCTCAAGCAAGAGGAGGAATTCCACACAAGGTTCTGTGCCTCCCACAGGGTAGAAACATCTGCCACGCCTCCGGGTCAGGCCCACACCCAGCTCTCCTGACGCATTTGGTCGCTAACCAGATCATATCACTAATGGAGTCATGGTGTAATTATTCATGCATCTCTCTCCTGTGTGAGGCCAAAAGTTATTGTGTGTGTGTGGAATATGTAGTATTCATTTCTGGGTTCCCAGTACGTAGCCTGCCTACTTCTTGACATGTATTTGATTAGTTAGATGGATGGATGACTAATGACGGGTAGGAGGGAGGATGGATGAATGGATGGATGGATGGATGGACAGATGACTGATGGAAGTACTTACCATTTTTATTTTTTATTTTTTTAAATTTATTTATTTATTTATACAAGCACTGGGTACAGTCAGAAGCGCGGGAGGGTGAGAAGATTCAACAGAGCCAGAGCGGGGAGCAGAACAGGCAAACTGATGAAATACACTGCTGAGGGGAGCAGCAGGTGAGAGAGGAGAGGTCTGCCACGCCATGTGGGATTCTCGCCGTCTGGCTGGGATCAAACCCCCTGCTGCAGAGAGGCTGTGGACAGCTTCACAGTGCGGCACTCAACTGCCTGTGCCATCAGGGAGGCCCCTGATATGGGACTTTTTGATCTAGACAATTGACAAACAGCAGAAGCCTGAGAAACTCCCTCTCCTTCCCCTTTCTGACTAAAAACAGGGCAAGAATTTCCCCTTGAGACGTGCCCCCCTACCCAGTACCAGGAAGGGAAGAGCAGCTTTATGACCAGAGATGGAAATAGCATCAATGGAGCCTGTGCAAATGGCCTCCCTAGATGACCCTGATCTTCCACTCTTCACCTAAAGGATGGTGAAGAGGTGGTGTGCCATGTGGTTATTACATTTTTAAAGATTTATTTTATCTGTACAAGAGCTGGGGGATAGGCCTGAGGCGTGGGAGGGTGAGAGGATTCACCAGAGACAGAGTGGGGAGCAGAACAGGCAGACTGACGAAATACACTGCTGAAGGGAGCAGTGGGTGAGACAGGAGAGGTCTGTCTCACCATGTGGGTATCTCCCTGGCCAGCTGGGAATCAAACCTGTGCTGCAGAGGCTGCAGACAGCTTCACAGTGCTGCGCTCAACCTACCATGCCACCAGGGGTGGGGGGCGGGGGGGGAGGCCGCCATGTGGTTATTGTTAATAAATTATAATTATTGATGATAGCAAAAGGGGAGTCTGAAAGAATGCTTCTGTGCTTCTCAGATTTGTCTAAGAGGACTTTTTTTAGGTCAGTGTTTTCAAAGTTCACTTTGCATGACCCTGAATAAGAACAAACACTACACAGTGTGCCAGGGGCCGTATCCCGTGTCTGTGTGTACACACATATGGGTCAGCATTCTGTAGCATCACTGACCAGCCAGAGATACAGGGTCCCGTGTTGCCTGACCAGGTCTTGGTGGGCAACCAACTGCGCATTTGACAGGGACCCAGCAGGCCACACCGGGCTGCCTGGGTGTGTGGTCACTACTCTGTCCAGGTGTGGAAGTGCACACAGTGACATCAACATCACAGAGTCACCTAATAGCACATTGCTCAGAACTCATCTCTGTCATCACACCAGGCGTGACTGTATGTAAAGAAGTTTAAGGTTTTGGCTAATAAGATTTTGGAGGCTGAGGAGGTCTATGACCTGCCATCTGCAAGCTGCAGACTCGGGAAGCTACTGTGTAGATTTCAGGCCAACGACCAGGAGCACTGAGGGCAGAAGATCAGGTCCCAGCCCTGTCTGCCAAGAGGAAACCAGTTCTGCCTTCCTCCACCTTTTTGTTGTAGGCAGGTGCTCAGAGGACTGGATGAGGCTCACCTGCACTGGGGAGGAAGTCTGCTTGGTTCAGCTCAAGTCCCAATGCTAATCTTCCAGAAACACCCTCACAGATTCACCCAGATAGAATGTTTAATCCAGTGTCTGGACATCCTTTGGCCCAGTCAAGTTGATACCTAAAAACCAACACAAAATACAAAACAGTGGTGTCTTTACAAGATAGTATTTAACTTGAAAATAGAATGGACTCTGATATTTTCTATTCTTTTTCACTCTGCTTGAGAGAGAATGGTGGTCAAAATTCTTTAAACTGACTTAAAAACCATGAGCAGGTCATGCGGCAGTTTGAATAACACTCACCCAGATCGAGGGCCAGTGAACCTCTGTAAGGGCCAGACAGTGAATCTTCTAGGCTTTCCGGGCCATAGAGCTTCTGCCACAGATGGATATGTCAACGTCTCAGTGAAACTCCATTTACAAAAGCAGGTGGCCAGCCCACGGACCAAAGTTTACTGACCCCCAATCTAGATGAACTCAACTTCTATTTTTTAAAAAAAAAAAAAATTTATTTATTTATACAGCACTGGGTACAGTCAGATGTGTGGGAGCGTGAGAGAATTCACCAGAGCCAGAGCTGGGAACAGAACAGGCAGACTGACGAAGTACACAGCTGAGGGGAGCAGCGGGCGGCAGGAGAGGGCTGCGCGCCATGTGGGACCCTCACCAGCTGCAGGGGATCGCACCGGCGCTGCAGAGGCTATGGGCAACTTCGCAACCCAGCACTCAACCGCTGCGCCACCAGGGGAGGCCCTCAAAGTTCTTTAGGTAGAAATGTCCCTAAAACTTGTCTGGGCCTCTGATTCCACTGCAGAGCTTGCTGGCAGTCCTCTGTGTGGCCGCCCAGAGCTGTCCATCCTCAGGACGAGACTTCTCCAACAGCACAAATAGCCAGCCCTGTGTCAATGAGCAAGTCCTTCTCCTGGTGCAAATGAACAAAGTTGGCCTCCAGTTGTGAGCTCAGTTGCTCTGAGTCATTGCCCAAGAGCCTGATCAGCCAAAGTGAGAGGAGAAGCCACATTCCTGAGCCTGTAAAACTGAGCGCCAGATCCCAGAATGTCACATCTCATAAAGAACTGCCTCCCGTACCACTTCTTCCCCCTGCCCGGCCCCAGCCTCTGGCTGAACATTAACTATGGAAATGAACCACTGCTCCCTGGAACGTGCTGTTCTGTGTTCATTGTGTAGCTGTGAAATGGGAAACTGTAGTGTTCACTCTGGTGAAGGATTCACCATTACCCGAGTGCAATCTAACTGACGTTTTAGCTTGACTATTCCAGAAAATCATCTTGTCTGTGTTTCAAAATGTGTAGAGCCCAGTCTGGTGAGCCCTGGAACAGACGAGCATGGCCCTGCATCTATATGTAGAGGTCCAATGAGCTCAAACTACCCCTTTTGCTCATGCCTGAGTGCCTAGGGGCACAGGGCTCATTGTGAGCACATGGAGGGGTCAGCAAACTCATTCATACCTGACCAAATTAATTAGTTTAGGTTTTGCAAAGCCAGAGACAAAATCAAAGACGCATGTTAGATACTTAGATAATCTCTTCAGTGCAAGCATTTAAAAATGTAGAAGTCATTCATAGCTTTCAACTCTACCAGCAAGAGGAGGGTGGCATTTGGCCCAGAGGCCATAATTTGCCAACCTCTGGCTTAAAGGATGGAGGGCAGGAGTAGCGTTACTCAACTAGAAAAAAAGTATGTCAGATTTGACATACTGAATATGTGCTTTTAATGTCATTCTTTCTTTTGATGGATAGTATTATCTAAGGGAATTTATTATATTGGAGTAAGGATGTTTCCTAGGTTAAAAATTAAGGACAATAAAGTACACATGGTTGGGTCCTAAAGGTAAAATTATGTGGTTAAGTTTGCTTATAAATATTCTCTATGATCTAGTGTAGAAATATGATATTCTACTCTAGTGGATTTAGAATAACAAATCTTAAGTTAGGATGACAAATCAATAAACTGAAGCACAGTTATGGTGCTACAGAGGAAAAGTCATGAAAAGTCTATATTCTTGAGGCTACTACAATGATGTGGGAAGGGGATGTATTGAGAATCTGGTCAGTAGACCCGAAGTCTCCAGGGAGATTGGCCTGGTTGTCCTGGGACCCTGCTAATAACATGTAAGAAGCAAAATGATAAGGTACCAAGATATTGAGGGGTGAGCCACAGTGATCTTTTGAGTCCTATTTGAAAGAAAAATGATAGTGGGTTTGGGTAAAGCACAAAGAGTGAAATAGTATGAAGAGCTTGGTCATAAAGTCTAAGAAGAACAGGAGTCTTCATGGACAGGAGCCTTTGGGACATTGAGTATGCCGCGTTTCTGCTAAATGATCTGTCTTGGAGAGTCCACGTTTGCCCGCGTATTCTGCTAATTGCATTGCCGGGTAACCCAAGGTAGTGTTACCAAGAGAGTCAAATGGCCATCTCAGTCGAGGAGAGGAGCAGGCCTTGACCAGAATGACAGAGTCAAATGCCAGGATGGGTCGGTGAGGTAAGGCTCAAAGTGAGAAGCTGAGTGTGAGGACCAGGGCAGCAGGAGCCAGTGTGGAGACAGGCAGAGCAGGGAACAGCAGCACAAGCAGCTCAGGATGTTGTAGAGCAACCCTGATACAAAATGGGGTGCCTGACTGTGGGTCCTCACTCGCGCGCTTAAAAGGACTCATCCATGCTCTACTGCAGGCACACGCGAAAGGTTCATAAAAGGTTTATTGACAAGGGAAGGGGAAATGAGGAAATGTACAGCTCAGGGAGAAAAGTGGGAGACAAAGTTTTAAATGCGTCCTACCCGATCCGCCGATCTGGAATCCCAAATGGCGCTCTGCGAGCTGGCCGCAAGCCAGGAGCCGTGAAGCCAGGAGGCCAGCGACAGCGAGCCCCCCAAGGCCCACGTGTTTGGTTTTTATACCCAACCTGGCTGCTTAACTCCACCCTCAGGTCCCAGCCACCCTCCCTTTGGTAGTGACGGGATTTGTCATTTCCAATGTCTTGATGGCTTTGGTCTGGAGTGGGGGTGGGGTCCACAAAGCCTGTATGGGATTAGCGCAGGACATCCTTTCCCCCTAACAAGCACACACGTATGGGCAGGAGGAAAACACGAAACTCAGTTGCTTCTGGGCTGTCTCTTCTGCTCCCGGGAACTGCCTGCTTATTTGCCCCATGCCAGTCTAGTGACCGTGGCCTTGGCATTGGTCTTACTCTGGTGGATGGTCCCAGGAGGCGTGGTTCAGGCCGTGGGCTGCTACCAAAGACACTACGGTCTGTGCAGCCAGGTGGTGTCACTGTGCTCACGGGGGCCCACGCCTTGTAAGATTGCGGAGGAGGAAGAGCTGGATTTCAGAGGAGAAATTGGCAAAAATCTGGGTCTGAGGAGTCAGTGCCTGCCAGCGGGAACGGGGTAGAAAGCCTCATCCTCAGCAGGAGGGGTAAGCAGGCCTGCAGGTCGGCCATTGGCAGGGCTTCGAAATGGGGCTCCATCCGGGCTTTGATTTGAGGTGAGCTCCTTGGGAGCCATTGGAGGTTCTAAAAAGAGCGTGCTATTTCCAGTCTCCAAACCAAGTGGTGTCAGTATCTGCGAAACAGAGCCCAGAATAAATTCCCGCTGCGATTGTGTGACCGGGGCGCTGCGCAGCGGGATCTGCTCATCCGATCCCCCTGCAGTACCAGCAGCAAGAGCAGCTCGCGGCGTCCCCTGTGCCCTTGCAGCAGAGCAGGCCTGGGCCCAAGGGTTAAGTGTGGATTTAAAAATTCAGCAGCTATCTGAGCTGGTTCTGAGGTGATAACCCAGCCTTGGCCCTTGGCTGGGGTTTGCTCTCCACCTCCCCAGACGTGGATAGTGTTGCTGGCTGCCCCAGATTTTGAGGGCGAGACAGCAGGAGGTGAAAATGTCACTGTTCTTGGCCAGGAGAAGAAGCAGAGGCGGATTTAGAAACCTCGTCAGCCCCACGCGCAGGCGAGCAATTAGACGTGTATTTTAGTCTTTGCACCTTGGTTGCAAATATTCCCCATATTCTGTGTATGTTGTACTCTCACCTCAAGCTTCCAGCTTAGTGGGTACATTGGAGTCCATGTTTTGGTGTCCAGTTTGCTTTTGAATGAATTTCTATAACCCAAATCATTCCCCGTATGACCTTAATAGACTGCTGAAGTAGATGGGATTATTGCAGAATGCAAGTAACCCCGCAGTTTTGTCTGCTGAAGATGGAGAGTGGAGTTTTCCTAAAATTAGATGTGACCATAATGCAGGCCCCTCCCCCACTGGGCTCAGCTTGGCGGACGCTGGGCCTGCAGCTGAGAAGCTGGCACTGGAGCCTCAGGAAGGTGCAGAAGAGCCAGCCTCTGGGTCGTCAGACACCCCGCGCCCAGGGGTGCTCGTTGTCCTCAGCCATAGTGTTTAGAGTAGCTCCTTGCAGGGAGAAGCATTATTTTTTTTCCCCCAGGGCCTTGGGATTAAAAGCAGCCTTGGTCCTCCTTGGGTTCTCTTCCTCAGCCCCAGGAATGATACCTTCAAGGGAAAGTGCTCCCCACCAGGCTTGGCCAGTGGACGCTCTCCTGGGTTGTCCTGTGGGTGCAGCCTTCCCACTGACCTGTGGCTCAACTTGCTCCCACCAGGCCCCAGGCAGTGACCTCAGAGCAAGGAGTGGCAAGGCCTGAGTGACCAGACCAGAGGGGATGACAGGAGAATCCCAGCCCGCTGTGAAGCTCTGGCCGTGGAGAGGACAGTCCCCCTTCTTGCCCAGCCCTGGCCCTCACAGACCCTCTGTCCTTGGCGGGTTTCTCTTTGCCTTGGTTTCCACCTGTGTTTGAGGAAGCACCTGCCCCACAGGAGGCTGTTAGGATGGCCCCATGGGCACATAAGGCCGTGGGTGGAGGGCCAGCCCCCCATCCTAGAGCCCTGGGGCACCTCACCAGGGGGAGGCACTGGGCTTGCTCCTCTCTGTGGAGGTGGAGGATCTGGGTCCTTGCTGCTTTACTCAGGCTCAAGTTAGTAAGGAAACGTCCTCTCTTGTGCATCATAATAAAAAGATTATTTTAATTTTAATTTCTTTATCTAAACAAATTAAATGTAGTACTTTTTCCTTACATTGTTGGACAGTATATGATTTCTCCCCTCAGGTTTGGTCACTGCAGTTCTCCCACCACGAAAGCACCCATAGTCCATCACCATGTCCCTCTGTGCTGTGCCCCCTCCCCACTGTGCACCCCTCCCTTCCTGGGTGCCCCATATCTATGGTCAGCTTTCAAGGTTTGTCTGTCAGACTCTTTGCTTTTTCTCTTTTCCAGAAATAAGTGAAACCATCCAATATTCATCTTTCCTTTTGATTTATTTTGCTTAGCATTAACCCTTCCAGCTCCCTGTAAATGGCATGAGTTTATCATTTTTGATCACTGAGTCATACTCCATTGTGTATATATACCACATCTTCTTGATGCAGTCATCTGTTTTGGGCCATTTAGGTTGCTTCCATATCTTTTTTTTTTTTTAAGATTTATTTATTGATGCTTACAAGAACTAGGGTACAGGCCAGAGGTGTGGGGCGGGTGAGAGGATTCACCAGAGACAGAGTGGGGAACAGAACAGGCAGACTGATCTAAATACACTGCTGAGGGGAGCAGCGGGCAAGTCAGAAGAGGTCTGCTGTGCCATGTGGGTAGCTCCCTGCCTGGGGATCGAACTCGTGCTGCAGTGGCTGCAGATAGCTTCATAGGTTGTGGCTTAACCCCTTGCGCCACCAGGGAGGCCTATGTTTCCATATCTTGGTTATTGTAAATAGTGCTGCAATAAACACAGGGGTGCAGGTTTGTTTTTAAATTAGTATAATGAGGAGCCCTTTCGTGCTCATGTAGTCAGTGAGAGCTTCTGCTGACGGGCTTCCTAGGCTCTTCCCGTCCGAGTAACTGGTCGTCCTCCATACCTGCACTCAGTCCTGTTTGTAGTTTACAGGATGTCACAGCCTTAAACACAAACCAACAAAATCTTAATGACGGAAGTGTACCAAAAGAAAGAAATAAAGTAAAACAAAATATGAAAAAATCATAAGCATACAACTTGATTAATATTTCTTTTGCTTTATAGCCTTTATATTATAGCATGACAATTGCATTATTAAAAAAAAGGAGAATTACAGAGTTTTTGTATTTATAGAGAGGGGAAATATCTCAAGCTATCAGCAAACCAAATTCAGCAGTATATAAAGAGACCACGACACCACAAGCAAACTAGTTTTATTTCCGAAATGCAAAATTAGTTTTACATTAAAATAATTATCAATTTATTTATTTGGTTGTTTATTTTTTAACTGAAGTAATATTGGGACACCCCCATCAGTTATTACCACCATCGTGTACCCACCACCAACTCACCCACATTCTGCCACCGCAGACTATTATTTTCTGAACAATCAGTTTTTACTGGGTCGGGACGCCCTGACCCCACCTGACTGCCCGTGCCCAGCTTAACTTCCTCGTTCACTTTCTTCCCTCTCAACAGCTTGATTCATTTTATCCTTCACTCCTTGTCCTGCTACTCTGGCCAGGCAGGAATATTCAGTTGTCTGACTGTTGGTCCCCTGATGCTCTGTTGTCGTGGTTCTGGCACAGAAGGAAAGAACAATCAACAACAGGAATGAGATGTGTGGCAGACAGAGGTGCAGAGCTTGGGGTTTAGGTGAATGGGATGGGACTGGGGCAAAAGGACTCAATCAACTTCATTTGTGTCCACCAAGTCTCCTAAGCTCCAGAGCATTAAGTACAATGGAAGAGACAAGTTGCAGGAAAAAGGATAGAAGGAAGCTCTCTAGGTTCTGACCCTGACAGAGTGTGGGATGTAAAATGGGATCCCCATCTGGGACAATCACCATCATCCTCTTTCTAGAGCTTAATGGAAGCTAAAATGCCAAGTGAAATTGTGTATCAGCAGAGGAATTAGGGCAACAAGATTATCAGTTGACGACAAATTTCAAATTTCCAGGAGGCAAAACTATCCTTGGCATTTGATGAGCAGAATGGCATGGCGAGGAGTCAAAATTAAACCATACCAGTCATGGATTTAATCTTTTGTGGATAGGAGACAGGACTCTGGGACCCTGTTCCCCATCTGAAGAGCAGCTGTGGGGGCTGGATCTTTATCTAGACAAGCGGAGCCCTGGGCAAATTTTTAGCTTTGGTTTCCTGACAGTTCCTTTCTCTATTAATTTGTTTATCCAACACATACTGAGTTCTGATAAGTGTCAGGCAGTGTTTCAGAGGAAAGGCTGCAAAGAGGAATATGATATGGAGCATACCTTTGGGGAATGGCAGGATTTAACGGGAGGGACAGATAACAACAGCACCTACTTAGAGTGTGAGGAGCTCTAGACAGGGGTGTTGCAGGAGTGCAGGAGACCCCAGGCTGGCGGCTGGAGAAGGTGAGATGGAGGAGGTTTTGTAAAAGAGCTGATGTTTGATCTTAGTCCTCAAGGAGGCTAGGATTTCTCAGGCAGGTAAAGGGAAAAGCATACCAAGGAGACTTATGCATACTACAAAAGCAACCTCTTGAAAGACTTTTATAATGGTGTCACTCAACAGAAAATCTTCTCTATTTTTCCCTCTTGAAGTTAACGAGATTATAACTGGAATTTAAGCTATTTTGATCATTCTTATAGCCAAAAGATTAGTTAAAAAGAAAGAGTTGTTCAGAGAGTTGCAGGAGGGTACATTTTAAAAACATCTCATTTGGCCTCCATGAATCATAATGAAATTAAATAGATTTAAATGATTTTGAAAATGTAATTATTTAGCTAATTTGCTTGATGCACAAAAATATGTTGATGTTAGGGTATGGTGGTGGGTTTTTGTTGTTGTTGCTATTTGTTTGTTTGCTTTGTGGGATTGAAAGCCAAAATACTGGGCCTCCCTTGGTGGTGCAGCGGTTGAGCCCTGGGCTGCAAAGCTGCCCACAGCCTCTGCAGCGCCAGTTCGATCCCTGGCCGCTGGGCCAGGGTCCCACATGGCGCTTAGACCTCTCTTGCCACACCCGCTGCTCCCCTCAGCAGTGTACTTCGTCAGCCTGCCTGTTCTGTTCCCCGCTCTGGCTCTGATGAATTCTCTTACCCTCCTGAGCTTCTGACTGTACCCAGTGCTTGTATAAATAAATAAATAAATCTTTAAAAATAAATAAATAAACAAATGAAGTTACAATTCCTTATCAAGTACTTTAAGCCCCTACAATTCATTAAAGTAATTCTTTTCTTTCTTTTTTTTTTTTTAAAGTTTCCTTATCTGAGCACAATAGTACATTCTGATATCCTAGTTAAGAACAACCCTTAAAGAAAAGATAAGACAATTTAGTAAGAGGTGACATTTGCAGTGGTTGTAAGGTGACTAGGAGAAATAACGAAAAATAAAGAAGTAAATATGAGTGAGACCTCTTAGATTTCTGTTCACCCCTCTGATTAACAATGTTTCTCTTTCTTTTGTTTTGATTTTTGTGTTTTTTTGGTGTTTTTTTTTTAATTTTATATATTTTTACATCATTCTTCATTTTTGTACAATGTATGCTTTCTCAGATGTAATCCCCATAAAATTCCCACCGACCAATTCACCCGTGCACCATCACCATAGTCTGTTGTGCTCTTCCGTCCCCTGTGATTATTAATATTTCACTCAAATCTTCATAACTGCATTCGCAGAACACCCCAGAGCCATCCTCAGGGCCCTAAATCCCTTCCCTAAAGGTTTTGCCTGTGACTTCCTGTAGACGGCAAATTCCACAAGGACAGCGGCCGTGACTGTCACTGTCACTGTTTGTCCCCAGAACATAGGATAGTGCCTCCCACCCACCCAGTAGGTGCTTAATAAGCACTAACTGAATGCAAAACACTGTCATCAGTTTTGTATGGTGTAGCTTCATGAATATTAAAGAAGAAAGGTGAAGCAGATGTGGCTTTCAAAGCAGACCAGAGAGAGCCAGCATCACTGCAGGGGAAACAGTGACCTCAATGGACTCCACCCACTGATGTTTTATGGAATCCACCCCCACTTCCACGGCAAAGAGATCTCAGGTGCTGAGGGGTACAAATCCCATCATGTCACGAATTTGCCATGACTCATGATTTCCTGAACGGGGGATTGCTAGAGCTAAAGAGCCACACTTGATATAAGAGCAAAGACATATAGACCCACACTCTTAATTTTTCCCTGCCTTCAGCATACTCTCAGTGTTCCAGTTCAGACAGCATTACCAGTAACATATATTCACCAATTAATATATCTCTCTCTCTCTCTCTCTCTCTCTCTCTCCCTCCCTCTTCTCACTCCCTCCCCAACTTCACCCCCCCTTTTTCATTTCCCTTGGTAAATAACCCTTTTATTAACCTTTCTGTGTATGCCTGGGTCTTGTTCTAAGGTTTATTAAGCATGCAGATGAGGACTCACACCCAAGCCACCCCATTTCCTTTTGGGGTTGCCCTATAACATCACCAGTGTAGATTGTCAAATGGAGAGTATTTGGCTTTAAGAGCTCTTGTTGAAATTTCAAGACCCTCTTGGAGGCACAGATATATTGGTTACATTCTAATGCCATTTGCTTTAATATTATAATCAATAACTACCCAGACTGATATCCACAATAAATTTTTTTTCATATGAGCATGGAGAAGGGTTAACTTAATAGAGACCTTAAGCTTTCTCAGAGCAGAGATCTGAGATAACACTATCAGATTTAAGTGCATGCCTCAAACTAGGTACTCTAAGTGTTTAGCTCATTTTCTTTCCCAAAATTCTATCAAAAAATGTATTATTATCCAAGTTTTACAAATGAGAATACTAAAGATAAAGGAGGTTAAAATACTTGTTCAAGGTCAACTCAACTAGCTAGTGATAAGACCAGCATTTAAACCAAATCTGCTGCTTTTACCTACCATAGAGGTTGGTGAAGCTCGTCTATGAAGGGCTAGATCACAAATATTTTGGATTTTGCAGGCCGTACAATATTTGGCACTACTTCTGAGCTCTGCCAATGGAATGCGAAAATAGCCAAACAATAACTAAGCAAATGGACATGACTGTGTGCCAATAAAATGTTACTTATGGACTTGAGAAATGAATTTTATATAATTTTCATGTGTCACAAAATAATTTTTTCACCATTTTCCCCCAACCATTTAAAAGCCACTCTTAGCTGCAAGCTATACAAAGCCACATGGTGGACTGGATTGTGCATGGTGTGGGCTATAATTTGCCATCTGGTGACCCACTGCAATCTACTCCTTTCCCCCACCCCATTTTGGAGGCACCAGGGGTGTTGTGGGTGCCTGCAAAGTAGGTTTGAGGAGATCTGGGAAAAGTTTCTGTGTCCCTTGAAGTTTAGCTGAGGAATGAAGTAGCACTGATATGCCAGGAAAAGTACAATTTCTTTTAAATCGGGTGGTCTTTTACTACTGTGGGTTCTTACAGTGCAAATTGAGTTTCCACAAATAACCTGTAAGTCTGCAAACTTCTGGAAACTCTAGTTCAGTCCTTTCTCTTCAGGTCAATCCAAGGTTTCCCATCATGTTTGCAACCCCTCACCCTTCAGGAAAGGAGAAGGCAAAACAAGAGGAGGAATATGGTAACCACATGACTGAGAAGCCCAGATTCTTGCTGTTACCCATCCTGTTCTCTCCACCTCCATTAATGTTGACTATGGACCATTAAGAACCCAAAATAAGATACATGAGTAACATGAAAAATCTGTGTGTCTGTCTCAATAAAATATAGGTAGCCCAGAGCTGGATATCTTCCACATTAATTGCTCTGCAGTCAACTGGCAGCTTTCAAGATATGGTCTGAAATGGCTGCTCCATTCATGATGTCCACATTCCAAAGACAAAACTGTGGCAGAGCCATTAAGACTTTACCTTCAGGATGCTGCCATTTCTGTGTCATAGTTTCAGCTATCCCTAGCTGCAAGGGAATCTGAGGAATGTAGTCTAATTCTTGGCATTCAGGTACCCAGTTGATATTTGGGGCATTTTGACTCAGCAAGGAAAGAAGAGATGTTGGTGCATGATTGACATTTTTTGCTACATAATCCATTGGTGGACCAGGACCTTAACCATTTCCTGCTCTTGACATTTACCTTTGCAACATCAGTATGGGGGCTTCCAACCAAAGCTTGTCCCCTTTGCATCTGACACTCGGGCTGCGTATTGCTGCCTTCCTGGCCCCCAAGTGCAGTTGTCAACCTCCCTTACCTATTCATCCTCTTTCCTGACCTTTTTCTGTTACTACCTTTCAACTGGATTGATGAACTTCACTCTTGCAATGGACTTTACAACCAAAGGAGGACCTTGAGACTATCCTGACACCTAAGACCACAATCCAAGTGTTCCACTTGGGTTGGTCTTCCATGCACCTCTCCCACTGCCTGTATCTGGGACTGAACCCGTTGTCTGTGCTCCCTCCAGCATGAATATCTGATGCACAGACATGAATATGTTTTGATCCCAAGGATACATTTAAAAATGATAGGAAAAAACACAAATACAGAGTAAAAATGCCTCACTAGTCACTGTTTCTTTAAAGAGTCAAGTCAAATTTAAAGAAACTTGGTTTCTTCTCAGACATTATTAAATCAGTGATGATAAAGGTATTTGCTTTACTGGTGTAAAAACCTAAAATTTGAAAAAATATATTAGCTGATTGACAGTCAGTAGCTGAGCTCCTGGTAGGATAAAATCAGCAGTGGGTTTCCCACTATAAGCCTGGGTTTTCAGTGCTGAAGAGGGCAAAATGAGACTTTATTCCTTGTGCTTTATTTTCCTACTTAGAAATACAATATAATGCCATTGGAAGAGACTTTTTTTAATGAATTATAGAGTATCATAGAAAGGACTTTTTCTCCCTGAAAACTCTCCAAGCTAAAGTCCCCTATTCCAAAGTTAGAATAACACAGGCATAAAATGTGCTTGATGGGTGTCCTGTGTCACACAGAGCAGCAAACAGACTGTTCTGCTGGAAATGCCAGTCTTGTGTAACATGTAGCCACCCAGCACCCAGAAGCCAGCACCACCCCTTGAACTTTCCTCTCTCTTATTGGTCAGATAATTTTATTTACAGTCTAGATACATAACTTTGATTTTAATGAATGTGTGTATTGAAGGAATTCATTTTACTCATGGTTTGGATTTAGTGGCTCACCCTTTTGTGGTTTAAGAATATTGTGATTCACTGTATTTTGTGATCTTTCCTCCTCATCTCTGCCTCCTCAGAAGACTTCCTCCAAATACATACTTTTCAAGGTTCTTTTGAGTCTGATTTATGTCTTTTGGATGTTAAGCTGTGCAGATACTGGCCTCGGGGCCACCCAGGATGATTGTTTATATTTATTTGATTTGGTTTTATACTTTCTGCAGATGTGAAAGAATCTCCCCCAAAAGGCCTCTGGCAGTGTATTCATCACTCACTTTAAGCGTGGACACAATTGCTCATGCAGGGCTGGCAGGCGAGGTTGGGGCCAGAGAGGCAGCTCTGGGTTATCTTACGTCGGAGCTACATGCCATAACGTGTGTTGGGAACATGAATCGGGCAGGAGCCAGAAAGTTTAGAGCACAGGAGTTTAAGATCATTACCGCTGGCCCCATGAGCTTTTCTCAGTGCCTGAGGTCTCTCCAAACTAAGCGATACCTGCTATAGGAGTCACGAGGCTCCCGGTATAGCCACCTGTCACACTCCACGTAAGGTTTTGGGGTCCTCATTTGTGCCTGGTAGGTGTTTTAAAGAGACCTAAAGCCTCTCCAAGACACTGGCATCTGAATCTTTAAATTTTTTGAAGTGACAAAAATTTACTGAAGGTAAAAATGAAGAGAGCTGAGAAGGTCATCTAGATCCTTTCCTCTGGTGGTTTTGACTTTGGTATTTAAGTTGCAAGTTCCCTTTGCTCCCCCCACAGCCTACTTTGACTTTCATTGGGTTTTGAAGGACCATTGGGAAGCTACCCCGTAAAATAGATCATGGGGAGAGCCTCGAGAGAATTGAGAAAATGTGTCTAGATTCATAATATCGGGAAGGACATGACACATAAGAGACACAATCAGCGACCCGGCATTGCTGGTAGATGAAAGTGAGGGTAAGTGGGTGATGAGGCTGGAGAATGTGAATCAAGACTATGTAGCTCATGTGGATAATACAAAAGACAAGGTATTCATTTCAGAGGTAGCAAGTTTATGGAATTTTGTAGTCATTATTCAAGGGTTATATCAAGATGTCCACCAAAATTTGTACTGCTTGCACTGTTTTGTTCTTACTATGGAAAGGAAACAACTTTAAAAAGCAATGAAAAGGCCACATCCAGCAGTTTCTCTGGCTTTTGCTATTGGTGTGAGCCTCGGATCCCTATTCCTATTGGAGAGTGGCAGTTATGCTGGAAATTGAGGGCTCTGTCATCATCACCAGACTCACTTCCTCTACATGTTGTTAATCCATAATAGACACAGCATGGACTTCTTTATGGAGTCCTCATGGAGGTCAAGAAAGTTCCATTTCCTAACACATTTCCCACAAATTTACTGCAGAGGTCTAAATGGAGTGTTATGACTTCAGCATGGTCAGGTCAAGGGCATGTAGGATATTGGGTAATCAGAGTAAGCCCGCTGCTGCCTGGATCACAGGCTGTTGTCTGTGTTGACTTCTTAGGATGCTACTGAGGAGCCGTGGGTCAGATTCCAGGGGTTCTTGCTGCATCAGGTTAAAACCAAGCAAAGTTCTTATCTCTGTTTCCCATGAAGACATTGTCTGAAATGAAAGCAGCTGAGATTTTTGGGTGGGATTTGGAGTGGGTTGTGGATTGGAAAGATGTGCTGTTGTTCACATGGAGGCATTAAAAGACAACAATTTTCTTGTGACACTGGTTGGACTGTGCTTGATGAGAATGGCCCTAGCTTTGAAGATCTTGCAATCCTTTGAAAAGTGTGGTTTATTTCTCTAAGTGATGTCACCGAAGGTCCCCAGTGCCCTAGTCTGTCCATTCAGTAGGGGCATTAAAATAACCACAAACTTTTTAGTCTTTGTCCTTCTTCCAGTGAGCTGGCTCCTGTGCTAACATCCAGGCCTTCTGGGGCAAGTCAATTAGGAAATTAGACCATACATTCTTGGTGCTAAGAATACCCAAGGGGGAAGGGGAGACAGTGATTAAATAAATGCATCATTGGATGAAGTTACATTATAAAGTTTCCATTATAAAGCCCACAGTTTAATGGATTGTTGTGCAATGAAAGCTTCTTTGGCTACCAAGTACCATTGTCTCCATACAGGTTTCTTCTGTCTTTCCTCCGAACGCCCATACTCTTAACCACCTTCTCCTTTCTGCAGCCTCCCTCATCCTCTGATTTGCCCCTAATCAGCAGTTATGGAAGAGCGCAAACTCCATCATGAGACAGTAGTATCTGTGCCTAGAAGCACTGGAGAAAATATAATTTTTTTACTAGGGACTGAGATGGTCAAAATGAGGGTAATGTCTAGGGTCTGACTTCTGGGAGAAATCCTTGCTCAAGGAAAAAAGAACAGAAAAGGAGGATGAGCTGAAAACTAAACCTTCAGAGAAACTGGGATGTGGGAGAAAGGACAAAAAGCTTGGTTGTCAGAGAGGCCTGGGTATACATTTCATCTCAGTCCCTAATAAATTGTGTGGCCTTGAGAAAGTCATTTCAAATCAATTTCCTTGTCTGCAAGCTGAGTATCAGGAAGGCCTGTCATAAAGAGTGCACATCCCATCAGTTGTATGTGGCACCAGTAGTGTGTGATGAGTATGAATTATTATGTTATCATCATCAGGGCTGAGGACTAAGCTGAGGACAGACTCAGTCGGCAAGTTCAAAAAAATAGAACAAGTTCAAAAAATACTAGATAAAATCAAGAATCTGAATGGGAGGCGGTACGACTTCAAAGCCAGAACACCTATAGCCACTTCACCCCGGCTGCCACTCCCCTGGGGTATGAACAGGCTCATCTGGTGGGAACTGCTGAGCCCCACCCTTGGGTGGAGGTGCCACCTGCCTCCCTCCTGCTGGGAGGGGCTTCAGGAAACATGGGGTGAGGGGCAGACGCTGCCATCCTGTCTTCTTAGCAGAGGCACATTCAGTGCTTTGGAGGAGTGTTGGTATCACTTTGTATGTCCAGGCATAAATATGAGAAAGGAAAGGGTTTGGGGGAAAATGAGAAGAGAAAGCTATGCTTGGGAGGAAAAAGGGCATCAAAAATGAAAACACAACAAAAAGGGGATGCTATTGGCTTTTTATGTTCAGGACTTAGCTTGCTTTGGGCGCTAAGCTAACCCTTTTTCTCACTCCCTCACCTGCAAAGTGGGAAAGCTTTGGTCTTGACTAGTAAAAAATCATATTGACTTTGAAGTAGAAGAAATCCATTTTTTTTTCTTTGCAGGGCTGTAAGATGGTTGGGGTTCAATTCAAATATTCAAACATTTACTTTCTGCTCTGTGCTTGGCACTGTGTTAAGTATTTTTACATTAATTAGCTCACTGAATCCTCATGACCACTTCATGAAGTCAGTGCATATTATCAACTCCATTTGACAGAGGACAAATGCACAGCTAGAACATGTAAATACTGTGTCCCAAGTCACAGGGCTGGGATATGGAAGTGCTGGAGGTCACAGACTGGCACTTCACACATTTACTCTGCAAATATTGGTTGGGCACCTGTGGTGTTCCAGACGCTATGCTAAGTTCCTAGGTGCCAGCATGATTAAAAACAGACTCAGTCAATACCTTTCATCTACAACGGAGATAAACAGGAAATAGTTGCATAAACTAACATCTGTTAGAATAGCAACAAACACAAGGAAAGAAAAGTTGATGACACCTGATGATCGTGTGAGGGAGTAAGGGGGTTGATCTAGTCAGGAAGCTGGAAAATCTCCCCTGATCTCAGCCTGGAACTGAGATTTGGATGATAGGTAGAGGCAAAAGGAACATCCTAAATTGCATGTGCAAAACTCCTATGGCAGGAGGGTTGAAGGATCTAGAATGTATAAGAGAAAACCCACATAATAGACACAGAGAGAGCAAAGGGAAGAGTGGTCTACAATGCAACTGGGAAGGACACAAGGCCAGGCCATGCAGAACTTGGTGCAACAAAGTAAGGATTTTGTCTTTCTCCTAACAGTGAAAGAACTCCATTGAAAAGTTCTGAGCAGGGGGCCTCCCCAGTGGCACAATGGTTGAGCGCTGGGTTGTGAATCTGCCCACAGCCTCTGCAGCTCCGATTCAATCCCTGGCCGCCTGGCGAGGGTCCCACATGGTGCGCAGACCTCTCCTGCTGTGCCCGCTGCTCCCCTCAGCAGTGTACTTCATCAGTCTGCCTGTTCTGCTCCCCGCTCTCTGGTGAATTCTCTCACCCTTCTGCACTTCTGACTATACCCAGTGCTTGTATAAATAAATAAATAAATCTTAAAAAAAAAAAAAAAAGAAAAGTTCTGAGGGGGAAAATCATCAAGCTGCTCAATTATATGCAAATTCTCCAACGCCCTTTGCCAGTAGGAAGGAGGTGTGCAAGTAGGGAAGGGAAGAGTAAATGTTTATGCACCCTGTTGAGGGTGCTGACCTCAGATCATTACCAGTAGAGTAAATAGTCTATGGCAATAAATAGTCTCTGAAAATCTAGAAAGAACCCAACCTGGCTTCTGAAATGCTTTGCCAATGGAAATTATGCACCAGTTCTCAGTTATTCTTAAAACACAGTTACATGAAAAACAGATGAGCTTTATTTGTTTTGTCTATAAACCAACAGACTTAAAGTGCCCACTCACCCAGTGTGGTGAGTAAGATAAATGTGCATGTAAGTTGAACGTTCCGATGTCTGACTTCCGATGTCCTGCATTTTAAGTCAGCACTGGGGGTTTTTACATGAGTGTGGGGCATTTTCTCTCTCCATGGAGGGATCCCAGGTCCTGTGAGATGTGCAAGGATGTGAAGGAATAAATAAAGTGAGGCCCTTCAAAGTTTGGTTTCTTTTCCTGAAGGGTACATATATTCATCAACTCCTAGAAAAGAGCTATAACGTAAGAGAAGGAACTTGAGCATCTATAGTTATTAACCATTTGTAGGAAATTCTGAAATGTGGGTTTTCTTTTTAAAGATTTATTTATTTATTCAAGAGCTGGAGTACAGGCCAGAGGTGCGGGAGGGTGAGAGGATTCAGAACAGGAGAGCAGAACAGGCAAAGTGGAGAGCAGAACAGGCAGACTGACCGAAGACACTGCTGAGGGGAGCAGCGGGCGAGACAGGAGAGGTCTGCCTTGCCACGTGAAATGCTCCCTGGCCGGCTGGGAATCGAACCTGCGCTGCAGAGGCTGCGGACAGCTTCACAGCACTGCGCTCAACCTGCTGCACCACCGGGGAGATCCAGAAATGCTGTGTTTTATGTACAGCGACAATGTACTTTCTGGTTTCATGAGTATTGACAAGTTTTTGAACTTGAAGCTTCTTAAAGAAGCTGATCCCACGGACTTAGTAAAGAATTAAAACAAAATGAACCTCAAGTTCATTTCTCTGTACTTTAAAAAGAACAAGGTTCTTCTTCTAACAGATCTTAAAAGGAACAGAAATGGAAGGGAAACCAGGAACATTCTAGAAAATGAGGCTTTTGTTTTTGGACAGCAGGAGGAACTCAGACAAGCCCTCCTCGGTGGCTCAGACATGTTCTGTTCACATGTCTGATACTCATGTGTTGCTTTCTGCAGAGGCAGCCAGGAGCCCTGTTGTTGGTGGAACTCCAGACTCCTCGTCTGGTCTCACTCTCTTTTCTGACCTCTCCCCACTTGTTTTTCGTAGTGGTTTTCAGGTGTGTATACAAATTCTTCTAAATTTCTCTTTCCAGAGGTGAGGGCCTAATTTCTTTTGAGTATGTGCTAGTCTTCTTGATTCACTTCTAACAGATAGAAAATGGTATCAGGATAACTCTGAGAGTAGGTTGTAAAAGGTTTTATAGCTCCGTCCTTCCTTCTGGCTTTTGGAATGCTTGCTCACTCTGGGCAGGCCAGCTGTCATGGAGTGAGGTTGCACAGGCAGCCTGATGCACAGGCTCAGGTGTGGGGAAGGAAGTCTTCTTGTGCTCAGCTATGTGAGCATGCCATGTGGTAGTGACATCTCCAGCCCCAGTCAGGCCTTCAGATGGACTGCAGCCCCAGCATCTGGTGCAGTCCCGAACCTAAGCCACCTCACTAAACTGCTCCCCAATACAAAACAAAGAAACAAAGATAATAAAAGTGTGTTGTGGTTAAGCCTCTGTGTGTGGGGATAATGTGTTACACAGCATAGATAACTGATACACCAATAATAGTAACAAAAAATTGCAAGCACTTGCTGAATTTGCCAGAATATCACCACCCTGCAGAAATCATGTCTGTCTCAGCACTGCAGCCCTCATGCTGGGCACAAAGGCAGTGCTCAGTACAGACGTGCCATTAAGTGAATAGACCTTAGCTACATGACCTGCATAATGCTAGTCTCTCTACACATACTTTCTCATTTAATTCTCACGCTCTTCTATAAAGTAGGTTTTCAATTCCTGTTTATAGATAAGTGGCCTGAGATAGCACAATTCTGTAAGCAGACTGTGGGGTCTCTGTGACTCCAGACCTGACACCCGCATAGGAATGGGTGCTGGTCTCACGGACTTAGGGTCCTGCTCACTGAGGTGCGGCTTTGCACTTGCTGTATGATCAGCCAGACACATGTTCTTCCCACACCTCACCTCAGAACTCTGGCAACTGGGCCAAGCTGCGTCCGGCACCTGTGGAGGTGTGACTGCTGTATGTTCCTGCAAAGGAGCTGGAGAACAAGCTCATCTGGTAGGAGGGGGACAAGGGAGGCATCTGCACTGGGGGATGGGAGAGTGGATGAGGCCATGTCCTGTCCCTCCGGCAGCCTTCCCTCCTCTAGACGGTTCTAGGGTCTAGTGGCCAAGTCTTAGGCAGGTTCAGAATAGAGAAACCAGTGCCCAGATCTGAGCAGGGGCCACAGGATTCTGCCTGGATCCCCCAAACACACCACACTCTGGGGGTCAAGTCCCTGAATCATATGCCTTGATGGAAAAATGTCAAATTGTTGAAAACAAGCTTAAAAGAGATCAAACTACAAAACCCAGACAGCGATCAACAAGCAGCAAGTCGTAGTGGGGAAAGTTCCTAAACCTTCCCTCCTCCAGAGCTAGCGGGGTTGCAGGGAAGGAGCCAGCCCTGGAGTGCGCAGCCGAGCTGGTCTGGGCTCAGAGGCCAGAGTGTGGAGCAGATGCCCCGTGCCAGCCCTGGCCTTATGTTTTTGCCTGAGAGTGAGAACAGCCATCTCATGGGTTGGTCGTGCAAGTGAAATGAAGGTCATTAACCCAGTACCCAGAACTTGGCACGGGTTCAGCAAATGTTGATTTTCTTTCTTTGTCAATAAGAAGGATGTATTGACTGTATTTACGCGCTCGCTTTTGTGATTCTGTCACTTAGTGCCAACAAGTCCTCATTCTCTCGTCATGTATATTCAGATGCAGGGTAAATAAATCTCTTAGATGCTTTTAAAGTTGAAGTACAGCTGAATTAATTAATTAAGTGGGTTTTGAAGGAGGAAGTACACCAGCCACTTTTGTCTTGGTGAGCAGGACCTGGACAACAGAAATATTGATTTGAAAAACATTTTGCATTTGAGTAAAATGGCCAATCAACTCCTGTAGCTTCCTAAACTGGTTCTCATTTGTAACCGCAGTCACTTTTATTCGGCATATTTAAAGATATTGCTGCAGAAGACTATTTTGCAAAATATTTGGGAAAATGGATGTACAGCCCCCCCCAACAGAAAATTAATTAAAATAGCAAAAGCAGGCAATGTTGAAGCTGATACGTGAAACAAGCTGACATTTATAGACAAAATGAATAAATATATGCAAAACACTCTGTGTCAGCAATGGGCAAAGGAAAGCTTCATGATGCTAGGAAGGCTCGCTTTTTAGCATAACTGGATAACCCTGGCCAGAAGAGAAATAAAAACCCTGGACAAGTCCATTTGGCCGCATTAGTCACCATTACCCAGCAGTCCGAGTGAAAAACGTGCAGCCAAGTGGTGCTATTCTCATTAGAAATCATACTAAAAATTTTGCAATGGAAGGGTTAAGAGACTCCTAAGTAAAGCAAAATGACCCAAACATTTCATTCATTTATGCCGATTGTCACTCATTTAGCTGCTGTCTGATGCGAGGACAGCACTGTCCTAGAGAGAAGGGTAAGGCAATATCTAGTTTCCAGAAGGGAGAATTTGACATATAAAAGCAAACATGGGTTTGACTTCCCTGTGCCTCTTGGCCTCCACGCTCCATCAGAGGCAGGCACTGCCCGCCTGTCTCTCTTCCCTCACACCTCAGCTCTCAGCCAGCTGCCCTCCCCAGAACCCACTTCCTCAGAGGATACCAGTCTTCTCTTAATTGCTAAAACAATGGGATTTTTTCCTCTTCAGCTCTTAGTTGTCTTAATTTCTTAGTAGTTTCTAACCTAGTTAACTGGCCTTCTCTGATCTCTGTCATCCTTTCTAATATTGCTTGCATCCCCCCTTTAATTCATCATCCTCACTGTTGGCAATGTTGTTTATTAAAATGCAGTTCTGCCCACATTAGTCTTCCATTTGGACTCCTTTGGCATTTCCTGGGCACAGCCTCCCTCCCACTACATGACACGGCATGTGAGTTTTCTCCTGCCGACCCTGGCAGCTTCGTTTCTCCTATTGGTCCCCTTCGAATTTACGCTCCAGGGCATGCGACAACTCTTCTTCAAGTTGGTCATGCTCTTCCAACCCTCTGCTTATCCAGGTCAACTCAGATGGGGATCTCAGACTTCCAGAAGATTCTATCACTCGGTGTCAACCCAGTCTGTTTGCTGTATGTCTCCATCTCTGGTTTTGAGTTTTCTGTTGATGCCCCAAGAGGTAGCACAATGCCTGGCACATCACAGATGGAAAAAGGCAAACTTTTTTGTGAGAAACAAAGTTCTGTGGGTTTATCTGTCCAGCTTCTCTTTCTCTGCCCTAATTGCCATTTTCCCTGTGATTCCCAAGCTAGAGCAGTCAGTCCCCCACTTAGATGAATCATGGAAGTGACCACAAAGCCTCTTGATTTTCCTCCCTTGTGTCTCTTCACCCATATCCATCCAGATCACAGAAGCCAGAGGAATGTGTCTGCATACTTGTCTATCAGTAGTAGGTAAATGGCCCTCGAACCCTGGAATTATGCCCTGCCAGCCAAGCCACTGTGACTTCACATCAAAGGAACTTGACCCGTCAGCTTCCTGTGCCCCACGGTGGGACCAGCACTGGCTTGGCTTGGTGGGGCTGTGCTTGCACAGCTGCTTCACGCGACTTACCAAGCAAAGTGTGAACCCCTTGGTATGGCATCAGGCCCTCACGGTTTTTATCCTTCCTTACAAATAATACATTTAACCTACACCTCACCTCAGATTAGTGTCCTCATATGCACGCGAATCATTTGGAGATAGAGATTGCACACCATGTGGATTCTGACTCACTAGGACTGAAGGCAGAGCCTGGGGCTCTGCATTCCAAGGGCATTCATGTTGCTCTACAGGCCACAGCTGAGCAGTGGGGGACTCCACTCAATGGCCTGGACCCCGTGTTCCTATGATTACTTCCACCTGGAATGCCCTCTGGTCTACAATAATTAATTGATTAATCCCTCAAAAGCAAGTTCAAATGCAATCTCCCCACTAAAATGTTCTTTTATCCACTGAAGTAAATATGAACTCTTCCTCCTGGGAAGGCTTATATATATATATTTTTTTTTTTTTTAATTTATACAATAGCCAGAGGCGTGGGAGGGTGAGAAAATTCACTAGAGTGGGGAGCAGAACAGGCAGACAGACGAAAAGCACTGCTAAGGGGAGCAGTGGGCATGACATGAGAGGTCTGCTGCGCCATGTTGGTATCTCCCTGGCTGGGCAGGAATTGAATCCACGCTGCCGAGGCTGCAGATAGCTTCACAGCACTGTGCTCAACCCACCGTGCCAACGGGGAGGCCCAAGGCTTATATTTTTAATTTAGGAAATCAATCACCAGCAGCTATAAGTAGCAAAGTTTTCACATTTATTCCCATCTTAGGACAGATTTTATTGTTTCTCTCTAAGCTGAGCCACATGTACCCTAAAATGATGGGCACTTCCATTGCCAGCTCTGTGTAGTAAAGTCCTGAAGCAGCCCCTGTCCATTCATGATAAAATAATCTGAAAAATGTGAACAACCTAGATTGTGAAAAATTGCATGATAATAATTTATGTTCATAGTAATAACTCAGAGGCATAAGGAGACTGAAATAGCTTCTGAATCATCAAAGGAAGATTAAAATTATATTCAGCATAGTTTAGTGTTAAGTGAATTTGATTGTGTTCTAATTCTCTGAAAACTGACATAGTGGAGTGTGTGCGTGTGTGTGCGTGTGTGTGTGTGTGAGAGAGAGAGAGAGAGAGCTGATTTCTTAAATGTATAAGGGAGACATAATTGCCTGATTTAGCTGCATGCACACCTTTAGCACAACTCTCTGCCTGCCATTCCCCTAACACACACACACACACACACAACACACACACACAACACACTCATACTACACATTTTCTCAGGGTAAAAAAACAGGAAATCTGGGACTCTACCACACTTCCTAAATTCCAGAATAAAGTCCTTGAGGGCCTCAGCGCTCTCTAACCTTGAAGCTCTTCCAGTGAGCTGGGCCAAGCCTAGCTGCTGGTCATTTCTCCACTTTTAGGCATTTCCACAGTGAATACATATTGCTCTTCATTCCACAGGGAACTGCAATAAATTACAAACACAACAATAATTCAAAATCAAATTAAATAAGCAGGAAAAAAGGCGAGGGTCCAGTGTGAAGGAAGCCAGGGAGAGACCGCTGGGCCTGGGGGCTGTGGGCCTGGCCGTGCACCCGGAGCAAGGGAGGCGGCACAGGAGGTCTGGCTTCCTGCAGCCATCTCTTGCCTCCCTCCTCTCGGGGACATGTGCACCCTCTTCCAGAGGAGGCCTATGACTCCCGACTTCCCTGGGATTCTAGCAGAAGCCTCGTTTAATTTACTTGGGAGAATAAACACAGTTGTTGGCTGTTTTAAAAAGTCTTACATTCAATACATCCTCCCCCTAATAAACCTTTGTACCCTGGCGCCCCTTGAGCCTTCCCTTTGGCTTGGAAACCTCACTCCTTCCTAGAAAATGGGACTTGGTCTCGTCCTGCGCTGGCGTTTGTGTCCACCACGAAGGCGCCAGAGTCTCTCAGGCTGCAAAGTCTCACTTGCCCTCATAGCGATTCGCTCTCCTCCGAAGAAGCTTGACTTTCCCAGTGCAGGCTCCACGGTCAGTGGAACGTAGCCATGCAATCAGACGAGGCTTTTCTCGGGTGTGGACGAGGTGTCGGGCCAACATCTATCTGTTGCCTCCAAAGTCTGGTTCCAATATCAGGAGCTGGCTGAGCCTGGCTCCACAACCACAGCCTGTCCTCGCAGGACTTCTCAGCTGGCCCTTGGCCTGTAGTTACTGTAACATAGTGGTGGGGGGGCGTGGGGTGTCTTTCCCAGGATATTTAATAGTCTTTATATCATGTGCATCTGTATCTCTCAGGGCTGACCTGATCAAAATTAGAAAGCCAGGTCACTTTGAGTCCTGGGTCAAAACGCTGAGAGAGAGATGGGCAGGACTGTCAGCAGGAGGAGGAAGGAGGAGAGTCATAGATCCTAATCTCCAAGCTCTTTTCATGAACTGTTGGTCTTTGAAAGAAGAGGCCCCTCCCTAGAAGAATACAAACCCAGCCCCGTGGCATAGCCTTAGGGCAGACTTTGAGTGGCCGCTTGCCGAGGCAAGACTCAACCAAGTCCAGGCCAGAAGGAGGAAGCCCAAGTGAGCCTGTCAGAGCTATAGGCGGTTGGGGTCCCGAAGGTGGGGGCCGTTACCAGCAGAATGCCCAGCTGTCTTGCTCAGAGAAGACAGAATGTCTGCATCCTCCAAGCATGAGGAAAAGAGCTTCTTTCAGAACAATCGAGAAGCTGGCCAGCCCTGGGTGGTGGCTGAGGGCCATCTTCCACAGCCATCGGTCTTTTAGCCATTGAGTGTCCAATGCCCAGAGGCTTTTCTGGGGTCCCCTCCATGACTGAACCATTGCCTGTGGACAGAGCACTGTCAGGCCATAGACATTCGCTAGCATCTGAAGAGAGTCTTGTTCTTTTATGAGGGTATGGGACAGTTTGCCCCCTGACCAAGGTGGGGCTGGGGACCACCCTGTTGCAAAGGGACTGGAGGTTTTCCTGAGTCCTGGCAGCAGCGGACACTCTGTCCTGACCCACTGGCCATCCCTTACATTTTCCTTGCGTTTGGCCCTGCCGTCTGCTCCGGGAGCCCCTGGTTTCATTCGGGTCGCCCACGTGTTGTCTTTCTCTTGGCTCAAAGCTCCCCAGTTTACATTGGCCCATTTCTTTTAAGTCTACCTACCTCTTCCACAGTGCCTCAACCTCAACCTCAGTAATTCATCTCTGCCTTGTTTCAAAGGTTTAGACTTTTCTCTTATCCATGACAAACACCTGATTCTTCAAATCTTGTTTTATTTTCCTCAGACTTGATTTCTTACCCTTTATCTACTGACATGTACATCACTGCAGGAAAATACTCAAAACCACCATGAAAGGTGTTGTCCTGTGTTGTGAGGGGTCAGCAACGATGAAGAGGCTCAGTCACCTGAGGGCTTTATTTGGGACCAAGTTCTCAGGACCTCCTGACTGCCTCATCCTCCCCTAGAATGGCTGGTGACCATGAAACCGTGGTGCCCCGATTGTGTGCCTCACTAGCGTCTGTCCACCACCATCCCAGCTCAATCTACTGAGTTGTTAGGGACTTTGGGGAATCCAGCACAATCCCAGTACTTCACAGGGAGGTAAACAGTGGGCCTGTGAGATCAAGGCCTTCGTCCAATCCTTAGGACTATTCCTCAAAACCAGAGACCACAACCTGGGTCAGCAGATTCCCAGGTCTCGTGTTGTTTTCATTACGCTAAAAGCCCTTTCAGCATAAGTAAGTAAATAGTAACTAGAAATGGAGTATTTTTCGAAAAAACAACACTTCAGTGGGTGATGCTCAAGAAGAATTTGCTTGGTTCCTGCAGTCATTCCAGGCCTGTTTATTGAATGCACGTCTGCAAGCGCCCTGCGCTGGCTGGGAGAGGCGGCCAAGTGGGGGCAACGGAAGCCTGCGCTTGCTATGGCCCTAGCAACTCAGTGTGTGGTGCTGTAACAGGGTGGTCCCCAGGAAAGGGGGAGGTTCCAGGTTCCCTGCCCCACCCAAGGAAGGGTGGAGCTGAGCAGGAAGAGAAGAAGCTGCAGAAGAGACTGAGGAAGGAAGGAAGCAGGATGGAGCCAGGAGACCTGGAGGAGGCACATGGAGCCTAGAGACACGTGAAGAAACTGTGCTTGTCTTTTGGTCGTGGACGGGGTGACACAGATGTGGGTGAGACCCGTGGGGAGGTGACAATGGCAGCTTTTATCTTGATGTTGATTTTGCTCTTTTCCTTCCGGGCTTGTCTGGTTGTTTCTGACCCTTTTCTGTGGGTCCCCACTGGAAGATGCTTTAGACTTGTAGCAGGCTTTGGGGCCTTGTTCTGGGCCGATCCCATTTGGATGGAGTTTTACCCACGAGGGGACGGGTAACTTTGGGTGCTTCATTTAGAAACTAGACTCTTTGCCTTACCTGTATTGTTTCCTAGTTTTATTAAAGTTCCTTCCCATTAAAATCTCATATGTTTTGTGTTGATGCGGCGGATGGCAGAACCCATGTAGAATAGGCAGGTTTGCGGGGTTTGGGCTGCCCCTCTCCCTGTCCTATAACAGTGCTATGTCGCATTTATTTTAAGGTGCAACTTTAAGAAAAAGTTCAGCATAACCAATGTCAGGACTCCCTGTGCTGTTCATGAGTGTGTGTTTTAAGGTTGAGTTGGCCTGGAAGGGAGGCCAGGTCTGCATTTGTCTCTTTGAGCCGGGACTGCTCCCAATGAGTACCTGTGTTCAACGTGGTCCTCTGCTTGAGGTTCTCTGGACACCACTGGAAGTCAGCCCCAGATGATCAGCCTGCACGATGGTCTGATAACATCAGGTTCAAATTAGCAGGGGACATTTTCTCCCTCCTTCTGCTGGGAGCTAAAGTTGAGCACCCTGGCTACCCCTTTCTGCGGGAGTTCACTACTACTGGGCCCTCAAGTTGGAGGCCAGCTTTGTGCATGGAGTCCCCTGTGCCAAAATCTCCACCGTGAGCTTTTGCTTTTGAACACCCCATAGGTGCCTTTAATAATAGTGCATTTACAGTCCATGTCATCACAGATTCTATCAGATACAGTCATTATAAGTTGTGTGGCACCTTATTTAGACGCAACACCTCTGAAATACGTGGCAAGTAAACTGTTTGTCTGCTCAGGCTGCCGTAACAAGTCCACAGGCCAAGGGCTTAAGAGACAGAAGTATCCCCCTCCCGGATAGGGAGCCTGGAGGATCGTGGTGTGGGAAGGGTTGCTGCCTTGAGGCTGCTTTCCTTGCCTGTAGATGGTTCTTTTCTCCCTGTGTCTTCTTGGGGTGTTCCGTGTGTGTGTGTGTGTGTGTGTGTGTGTTCATCTACTCTTCTTTTAAGGACTCCAGTGCTACCAATCCATCCACCGACCTCCTTAAACGTTTATTACTTCTTTAAAACCCTTTCTTCAGAATACAGTCACATTAGGAAGTGCTGGGGTTAGAGTTTCAGCACAGGAATCGTGTGAGGTGAAGGGGGCACACAGTTCAGTCTATGATCTACACTGAGGCCTGGGGTTTGGAACAAATGACCCAGGAGCTGAGCATTCCAGCCGGGGGTGGGGGGGTAGGGAGGGGTGGTTCAGCCTGGGCACTGTCCCCATAAGGAGCATCAGTTTTCAATTTCTTGAGTGTGATTTCTCCAAAGTGCTCACAGCCAAAAGAAAAGAATGCTATTTCAATGAATCAGCTTTACTTGAAACCTGAAATAGAAATAGGATGAATTCCTGCTTATAAAAACACATTTTTTAAATTAAATAGGGTTGTACCCTCTGATTATAATTATCACCCACGGGTTCCTCAGTCTGAAGTTGGTTCTGTTCCCCGCTGCTGTGGTAAATGCGCTGTGTATTGACATGTGGGTCAGTAACATGACCTCTTCCCTTTGCATGGAAGGGATTGAAACCCTTTCTGGTCCCTGATTTTCAGAACATCCTCCTCTTGGGGGTCCCAGCATTCCCAACGTGGGACAGCTGTGGGCCTTAGAACAGGCTCCTGGAAGGCAGCTCTGCATCTGGTGAGTGTGCCGCGCCCCTCTGCGCGAAGACCACTGCCCACCCAGCACTCCCTCCAGGGCCTCCCTGCAGCTTGGGAGGCGTAAGTGAAGAAGCACAACTTGCATGTTTTCATGTGTGGTTCGATAGCACGCGGGGCCTTCTTTGCTTTTATCAGGCCGTTGCAAAGCTTGGAGATGTGAAATCCCTGTTGGTTAGAAGATTAAACACTAAGGGCTCTCTTTCTGTCTTTTTATGTGTTTTTTGTTGTTGTTGTTTTTTTTTTTTTTTTTTTTTTTTTTTTTTTTGCTACAAGAGCTTCTGGATAAAGGTAAATGACTCACTCTGTTGCGGAAGTATGCAGTCATGGCGCAACCAGGCCAAATGATGTGCCCGTGTTTTTTCTAGCAAGCACTCTGATCTGAAGTGGACAAAACACTCAGGTGAATTCCTAGGAACATGCTCAGGTTTTGCCCTGTTCCCCATCTGGGCTGGGCGCCAGGCAGACTCAGGTATGGTTTGGTTTTGCTGGACTAGTATTCAGGTCTCTCCCCAGGTCAGATGCACATTCCAGCCAAGGAGGGGAAATGGCAGAATCTCAGTGAGTGACCTCTTTCTTTGTCACTTGTCTACTGTCCTCCAACAGAAATAGGCATGAAGTCCCCAGGCATGCGATTGCCTTCCCTACAGCCAAATCTTATATTGGGGGGCTGAGGGGAATGTCTCCCCAGCTAGCCCCTAATTTTATCTCCTCTGGACCCCTGGTTGCTCATTATACTACAAAAAAATTAAATTTCCCTATGCTCTTCCCTGCTTCATTCTTCTGTGATTGTTCAATTCAAATGAAAGTCTTCAGCTTTGATGAGAGTGGTGGACAGCAAGTTAACAGATCATTCGTTCAAACAGTAATTAACTGGCACCTGCTAGACACTCAGCTGCTCTACGTGTTCCCAAAAGTCTCTTTCATGGAAGTTGTTCCTCTGGATAGCTTCATCTTCTTCCTTTTCTTCCTCTTCTCCTGTCACCTTCTGCTCTTCCTTCTTAAGTTTTATATTGACTGTTAGCTCAGATAATTGTATTTGGTTTGAAAAAAAGAAAAGGGATCTCAAAATAGTTAAATCCTGACTTCAGCTGTTAATGTCAGACTTTGAACAAAGTTGCCGGGCCATGTCAGGGATCTAAGAGAAATCATCAGTTGCTGTGAAGCCAAAACACTTTCAGAAAAATGAGTGAACAGCTGACACCAACAAGGTTCCCTCAAAGTTGATCAAACCTAAATCTGACCCTTTTACCTGATAAAAACTGTGGGCATATGTGGAGAAATAAACCTTTTATTTCAAAACTAAACTTGGAGGCTATCAAATAAAAGGTGAAGTGCTGTGCCCAGGGACACAATGACTATTTGAATCTGGATCCCACCAGCACTTCTAAGGGAAATGAAAAGAGGTGAGCACCCACTTCTGCTGCAGGAGTGGGTGCTGACCCCCCACAGATGACGCAGAGACTTCCAACTGATGCACTTGTCAGCTATCTGATTGACTTTATTGCAAAGAACGTTTGAGGCACAGGACCCTTGAAGGGAAAAGTATAACCAACACTAAATGGTTAAATTGCTTTCAGAACGTAGAACATAAAAGAAAAAACTTTCCTTGGAAGTTGCTTTCAGAGACAGCAGGGCTTGGACATTATCTATGAACAACCCAGGCTGAGCAAAGCAGAAGCAACAATTTCAGGTGCCCCTAAAGCCAGCTAGGGCTGGGAGACTGAAAATACAAAGGAGAGGGTAGTGGGTTGCCCAGGGGCGATGGCACCATAAGCAGAAATTCAAAACTCCTATTATCTGAAGAAAAGCCATTTGATACTTGTCTGTGTCTGAACTTCAGCCAAACCCACATTTCATGATCACTAACCTGCTTTTCAGCCAATAGAATTTAGCTCCTTTGTTCTCAACCTGGTCCCCAAAGCTTAGATAACCTCATGCCCATTCTTAATCAGGGAGGCAGATTTGGGTTTATCTCCTGTCTCCTTGCCAATGGATTCACAATAAAGTCTCGTTCTAATCTCAGAACCCTGGTGTCTCATAAACTGGTCTATGCGCATCAGGCAGTGAGCTCAATGCTCACAGAGGTACTGGCCTTGCCTGCCTGTGATCCTGGAGAAGTTATTATTTTCTTTCTCATCTGTCCTCTGTCTGCCTGAAAATGGCCACAAAGAGGCTGGGAGAGTCTTAAAAGGTGGACCCCTCTACATAGAGTAGTGGTTTTCAAAACAGGCTGCTTGGCTACACATCAGAACCACCTGGGAAATTTTAATAATCCTGGTGCCCAGGCCATGCTGGGGTAGGTGGAGACAACATAATAGGATCTAGGGGTGCAGGGCAGTAGAGTCAGGTTTTGGCATCTGCAGAAGACCCCCGGGTGCCTCTGGTGCACAGCGAGTTTGTCTACGAGCAGGGGTCTATGTGGCACTTCTGTGCACAGAGTTTGAGAGGGCATCTCTAGAAGCCTCCCAGGTGCCATTCAAGCTGTGTGCCCAGAATAAGGCTTCAGGTGACAAGGTGTGGGATCCCTCCCACCCCATTCCCCGCAGTGATGCCCTGGCAAAAGGAAAGAACTGAGTGAAGAGAAGTGGGTCTAGACAGAAAGCCCTGGTGACTAGAGGGTCTCCTCACATCAGCACTGCCCGAGGGAAAAGGGATAATAAATCTATGTGTCACCCAGAGCCTAGAATTACTTGTCCTGTGAACCAGGACATCCTTCTTTTCATGATACCCCCCCCACTTTCTCCTCCACCCAATACCATGCAGGTGGGAGCAATCCAATGGCCTATATCTCTATTGGGGAAGGAATTACAGGGGCTCCCTGTAATGACCCTGCTGGATGAAGAAGGCAAGGGCTTATGCCTCTTCCCCAACCTATAAAGACATACACGTGGGCCTCCCTGGTGGCGCAGTGGTTGAGCGCTGGGCTGCGAAGCTGCCCGCAGCCTCTGCAGCGCCAGTTGGATCCCCGGCCACTGGGTGAGGGCCCCACATGGCGTGCAGACCTCTCCTGCCGCCCGCTGCTCCCCTCAGCAGTGTACTTCGGTCCTTCTGCCTGTTCTGCTCCCCGCTCTGGCTCTGGTGAATTCTCTCGCCCTCCCACGCTTCTGACTATACCCAGTGCTTGTATAAATCAATCAATCAATCAATCAATCAATCAATCTTGTATAAATAAATAAATAAATCTTAAAGACATTCACATTTCTCCCATCTTTAAAACACACATGAAGCCAGTGCAACCCATGGACTTTGGGACCTCCTAGCAAAACCTCTCTCCTTCCTGGCACCCAGATAGCTTCAGAAAAAGAACACATTCCCTGCGCTTACAAGCTCTTAATTTCCACTCTGCCGGTATCTAATTGTTAATATTTTGTTCATCATAGGCTTTTGTTTGCATTAATTTTGACTTTTTTTAAAGAACGGTATCTTAAAATATTATTAATCCGGATAACTGTTTGCTAGCACCCCCTCACTCGCCCTGCCCATGTCCTGTACCTGTTCATTCCTCAGCCCATCACCATGTGACATCTGTTCCCAGAACTGCAAGGGAAGCTACCCTGGAGCTTCACAAAAAATCTGCAGTATGCTGTTGTTTTTTTTTTAAGGACCTTGTTTCACGCTCTGTTTCAGGTGATGTTCTTTTCAGCACCCCACATATATCAAAGCAACGAAACGTACACACATATGATGATTACCCCAAAATACTCCTGTACTTGTCCCAACCCTATTCTTAAAATGTTGACATGTTGTTTTCTTCTCTACTTCTTTATTATGCTTTTTTTTTTAAAGATTTATTTATTATTTATACAAGAACTGGGGTACAGGCCAGATGCGCGGAAGGGTGAGAGGATTCACCAGAGACAGAGTGGGGAACAGAACAGGCAGACTGACCGAAATACACTGCTGAGGGGAGCAGCAGGCGAGCCAGGGGAGGTCTGCCGCACCATGTGGGACCCTCCTTGCTGGCCGGCCAGGATAGAACCGACACTGCAGAGGCTGCAGACAGCTTCACAGCACTGGGCTCAACGGCCTGCGCCACCAGGGGAGGCCCTTCTTTATTATGTTAGTACCTCCTCTATCCTAATTAAAACTACAGCAAAACTCAACTTCCACCCTTCCCAAGGGCTGACAACATTGTTATCCAGACCCAGAAGAGACGGAACACCGATCCAGACAACCCGGGTTACAGCACCTGATCGACCCACTGACTCTTGGTTGTGGCGTCAACCCAGGTGGTTTCTCCCAAGGGGACAGGCGTCGGGAGGAGACTTTCTTTTCAAGAAAGTTAGTCTTCACTTTCTAACATTAATTAAGAAAGAAACCAGGTTCGTGCTTTTCCTGTGGGTTTTATCTTTCTGGGCCTGGCATTTCCCCCTCAGACATTGAGGCTTTCCTGGGCACACGAGGGAGACTGTTGTCCTGTCACTGCGGCCCCCCTGAGACCTTGGCTGTGTGCAGGTCTCCTGTGTACCGATGCCTCCTGCGTCTCCGTAGTTAGCGGCGTCCTCTGCAGGCCTCACTCCCAGGAGAGGGAGAGCTGACGTCGTGCCGAGAATGTTCTTTTCTGAGACATTTTGTTAGTTTGTCGTCTTGGAGCACAGTTCTGAACCTTTCTGCCGAGTTATTGTGTGTGAGCGCTGGTGCCTGTAATTCCCTTCTGCTGTGGGTTCTGTGTGTTTTCCCAGGGCAATCTGACCTGCGATTCTCTCAGTTCCCCGGACGTGTCCTTTGCTTACGCAGACAGACGTGAGTTCGCTGTCTGCTTTCAGGTCAATAGAGAGTTAACAGAAGAAATAAAACACCACCTTATGCTAACCTACTCTCATTAAAATTAATAAAAAATTAAACAGGTCCCTTTATAGCCCTCTCCTATGCACATCCTGATTATCTTCGGTAGACGCCACGTGTACTTCTTTCTCAGTGTCATTATGAAATTAGGGGCCTTCCACAAACTCATCGCATTTCAATTAACTGCAGTTATTATGCCCCTTGTGATGCTCAGATTACAGGGTGGCCGACGGGCGACCCACAGCCAGCTCTCCTGTCCTTTCTGCACTGTCCCTGGCAGCTGGGGACGTATCTGCTTTCAGGGTGCCCGGCCTCCCCATTCTTCTGCATGTCGTGCCTTCCAGGGAAGTCTGGGAGACCCAGGCCAGGCCTTGAGAGCTCGTGTGAGAACAGGCACTGAGCAAAATGCTACCAGTTCCCAGGCTGAGACACTTCTAGCTGGAAAAATACTGCTGCTTAGCGTCAGGAGTTCACATCGATTTTTCGCTAATATTATTAACATAATTAAGTCGCCGTATTTGCCTCTTCTTACAGCATGAGTTTTATCGACCTCTGAGACTGTCTGTTGTATTTATGCAACGGGTGACCTCAGCTTGAACTGTGCTTTTGTAGCCCTGAAACTGGTTTCTGTGTGTCTTCACTTCCCCCTGACCTTCAAGGACTTAGCTCCTGGCCCTTATCACTGGCTTCCAGTCTCATCCCGAACACTTCTCGGCTCCTGAGAAGTGCACCTGAGTATTGCCCGTCCCCGAGGGAGACTTGTCCTGAAGATCTGCCTGCTTGGGGCCCACTCTTTAGGACCCCTAATTCCCGCTGTCCCTGCTTCCTCTGGTGCTGGTTTATAGCTCCAGTTGTCAGGCACCAACTTCCTCCACATTTGAGTGGATTACTCCAGAGGAAGAAGCATAGTCTTGAGAGCCTTCTCAGTGAGAGCACTGCAAGGCGGGAGCGCCTTTCCCCATCTCAGGCTGGTTAATACGCTTCCTGTTTGCTCACATTTTTATGGGGGTCCTCTGGACGCAAGTGCGCTTTTGTTCAAGGGTCTGGAATGTCACGCACGCTTCCTCTGGCAGCAGTAGCTTAGTTCCATCCACAGGGTGGTGTAGACAGAAGCTGCCACCACTTGGGGATTTTGCCAGGACTCTTGTCTCCTTGGCTCTGAAGAGGAGGGTGCTGCACCCAGAAATGGGAACACACCAGCATAGACAGATAAGACGAGAGAGTAAAGAACACACAGACACAGCTCATGTCTTATTCAAAACACTTAAAAACCTGATACTGTCAAAATATTAACAAGGATGTAAAGCATCACTAATTTTTTTTTTTTTTAAATGAAGCAACGACAGTAGACAATGTTCAGCTCCACCCATGCATGATTTTGCCAGCAGCCGGAGCTTCGTTTTCAGCTGAGGCAGAGTGCAGGAGAAATGTCAGTTTGCTGGAGGCTTCCCATTAAACACAGCAGTTCGGGCCCAGAAATGATGGAGTATGTATATGTTTTTTTAATATTAATGAAAAATTTTAACAAAATGTGATCCTAATGCATATTTATTTTTTAACAGTAACTCAGAAATGTACGTGTAAATACAATCTGTGATTTATGAGCAAGGAGCTACACTAGGCATGGTTGCAAACTTCTCCAATGCTCACGGCAACGTGGCGGCACAGGTGTCATTGCTATTCCCACTTTAAAGATGGGGAAAGTGAGACTTAGACAGGTTACGTGTATTATCCAGGGTCCTAAAGCAGTAGGTGGTAAGTTGTGATTCAGGTTCTGCTCCTAAACCTCATGTGTCTGCATTTGTGTATGTGTGGAAAAAATTGGATCATAACACATGCACAATTTGCAAAGTTCCTTTTTCTCACTTATTAGTTATTAAGAGCATTTCCTCCTTCTTGTAATGTTTTGTAAAATAACCTTTCAATGACTGAATACTGTCTTTTTTTGGAAACTGTACTGTAATTTTCCCTTCCCTTATTAATGAACACATACATTCTTTCCAGGTTTTCAGTATCATAAGTAATTATTCAGCAACATTAAGCAATAGCCAGCAAAGCATTTACTGATACTTTGGTTTGTGTCTCTGATTATTTTCTCAAGATAGATCCTTGGGGGCCTTCCCTGGTGATGCAGCGGTTGAGTGCTGGGCTGCAAAGCTGGCTGGCTGCCGGCAAGGGTCCCACATGGCGCGACAGACCTCTCCTGCCGCACCTGCTGCACCCCTCAGCAGTGTATTTCATCAGTCTGCCTGTTCTGTTCCCCGCTCTGGCTCTGGTGAATTCTCTCACCCTCCTGTGCTTCTGACTGTACCCAGTGCTTATATAAATCAATCAATCAATCAATCAATCTTAACAAAAAAAGAATTAAAAAAAAAAAAGATCCTTGGAGGGGAATTACTAAGCCAGTGGAAGTCAATCCGATTTGAGTACCTGGGTAGATAGCTCCAAATCATCTTCCAGGGAGTTTGCACAAATTCACTCCTCTGCCACCAATTTATTAGGAAGCCTTTCCATCAAACTTTCATCAACACAGCCTTTCTGTGGCTGAATCAATGCATCTTGTACCTGTTTTAATTAGTATCTGTTGGATTCAGTGTAAGAGTGATGTTTATTGGATTTTGTATTTCTTAATGTGTTCTGTGGCTTCTCTGCTGGATTTCTTGCATGGAACATGAGAGTTTTACTTACTGTCTTGTAAGAATATTGCATGTTTTGATGATACTATCCGGATCACTGTCCCATTCCTAAACTATTTTTCCCAATTTGTGGTTTCATTGTTGCTAACTATGTTTCTTTTTTTTAAAAAACAGATTTCTTTTTTAAAGATTGATTGATTTATACAAGAACTGGTGTACAGGCCAGATGTGCGGGAGGGTGAGAGGATTCACCAGAGACAGAGTGGGGAGCAGAACAGGCAGATTGACTGAAATACACTGCTGAGGGGAGCAGCGGGCGAGACAGGAGAGGTCTGCTGCTCCATGTGGCCTGAGGACAGCTTCACAGCACTGCGCTCAACTGCCTGTCACCAGGGAGGCCAGAACCATGTTTCTTGATGCAGGGGAGTTATACCTGTGTCATAGTATAAAATCTAATGAGTTTTTCCTTTGTAATTACTCCCATTGCTTTTATGTCTAGAATGTCTTTCCCGCTTCAGAGATTTGATGATTATCATATATATTTTGTCTATGCGTGGTTCCTTGATCCATGTGTTTTCATTGTTGCTTTTGTTTGGGCCTCTGAAGGATGAGGCTATAGTTGGAGTTAAGCAGTTTTTCTCATTTATCATTTGGTGAGTAACATCTTTTCCCATTTTGTGCTGTGCTTACTATGAAGTTGGGGTATACGCTGGAGACTGTTTCAGGCCCGGTCGCTCGGTGCTCTCAATCTGCCTGCCAGTTCTTGAACTGGAACCATAACTGCATTGTTTGATGTTGCTTGCAATATATTTAAATACCTAGTCGGACATGCATCCTTAATCTAATTGTTCCAGTTTTCCTGTTTCAATATGATCTTCATGTTTTTTCACTTGTTATTCATCCATATTAACTTTAGAATCACTAGGACTTACATGAAAGATAACAGTGGCTTATCTTTTGCTTTCCATGTTGTTGAAATATTTAACATGTCATTGCAAAATCATGATAGCATTTATTTTTCTTTGTGGTGCCCTTTGTCAGTTTGATATCAGTGCTATGTTGACTTCACAAGTGAAACTTTATATTTTCAGTTCTTGTTTTTCTATCTGGAAACATCTAAACCATAGAATTATCTCTTTCTGTAAGTCTGGAAGTTAATACTAGCGAAATTTCCAGAAAATGAGAAACCTTTAGAGATAGTTATCTTAGGGTCAGGTAAATTGCCTTGAGAATATGATTTAATTATTTTTCAGATTTAACTGTTTTAAAATATTTTCTTATTGTTAAAATTCTCATATTCTTTTTTTACTTAGTCTTTTCTCTCTCTTTACTTTTCATGTACACTCCAAAGGTGTGTTGGGAAAAAAAAAAAGCTCCAAATTTGTTTATCAACTGTGCTGTTTTAAATAGTTTATTCAACTTTCTATGATTATCTTTAAAAAAGATTTTCTTCTGTTTTCCTTAGTTTTGCATTAGATATATTTTAACTGCAAATAGCACAGCTCTTTTAAAACATTCCTATTTTTTTAATTGTTTTACAAAGGCTAATCATTCTGTGAAGGATCACATGAAATAAATGTTTCTGTCCATCTCTCATATTTATTTGCTGCATAAATACAACCTTTTATTTGTCATTGAAGATGGTACATGTTTTATGTAAAATTTGACCCATTGAACATATTTTGGCCATGTATCCAGTCTTGTATGAATTTAATATCAATACCTTCATTTTTATTTTGTTTATCTTTTTCTGGTAAATATCTTTTGGCTTGTATTTAATTTATTTATGTCTTTGGTTTTGACATTTTTATATGCTATGTTTCTTATGGCGAGGGCACAGATGTATATTCTTAGTCTAAATCCTGACGTCTTCATATTTTAGTACAAGAGGTTAAATCATTTAACCTTTTCCTGAATAATTCTCCAGAATACCAGGGTTTACTGAGGCTGGGCCTTGCAGAACCAGACTCAACAGGGACCCCAGGAGCAACCATGGCTGCCATTCTGTTACAGGGCAAGCCTGATATAAAACAGGTTGCCTGACTGTGGGTCCTCACCCGTGAGCATAAAAGGGACTTACACTGCAGGCACACAGAAGAGATTAACAAAAGGTTTATTTGCAAGGGAAGGGGAATGAGGAAATGTACAACTCAGGGAGAAAAGAGGGAGATAAAGTCTTCAATGCATCCTACCTGCTCCGCCGACCTGGAATCCCATATGATCCACCAAGACCAAACCTGTCTGGCCAAGAGCATGAGCCAAGTGCCTAAGACCCCACTAACACGGCTGGTTTTATTTACAAACTGAGAAAATGGCTGCTTAACTCCGCCCTTAGGTCCTCGCAGCTTCCCTTTAGGATTTGTAGTTCCCAGTGTCTTGATGGAGTGGGAGTGGCATCCACAAAGCCCATTCGGAGTTTGTTCAGGACATCCTTTCCCTCTAACAATTCTAGCAAAGACCGACTCACCATGGGTCCCATGCAATTCCATCTTGCGAAGAAAGGAACATTCTAAAAGTCAAGTCTGTAGAATTGATCGAAACGCTATAGGACCCAAATGGAAGAATTTTAAAAGCCCACTCCACGATTGAGGAGTGGGCTTATGAAACAACCTCAAGGAAAGGTGCGCAGGGAGACACAATCATTTTTAATCTTCTGCTGTCAGTGATCGTGAGGGTAATAATGATGGTGACAACGTATGGTCTCGGTTCATGTATTGACTCATGTTTAGGCCAGGCGCGGACTCAGTTCTTTACGTAAAAATTTCCTTTAATCCCCACAACTACCCTGTGAAGCACGTGTTATTCCCATTTCACAGATGGAAAAACAGAAGCTCCCAGCAGGTAAATACATTTTCCAACCAAAGTTAGAAAGTGCCAGTAACGCTCTCAGAGCAGCCCCTCCACAGCTGGGAGCCTCTGATGTCATCCTGGTGTGATGTTGTTTTCCTTCTTGTGTCACTTTCCCCCTTATTTTTATTTTCCCTGTATTTTACAAGCACGTGTTCTCTTTTGAATTCATCTAACTAGATTTTCCAAAATCACATTGAAATACCTGTAGATTCTCTAGTTATCGAACTCAAATAATATAACAACTTTTGATTCCTCTTCTCCCCAAGACAAGGAAATTAGCGCCTTTCTAATTCCCCACATATGCTTCTTATCCATATCATTTGGAATTACGAACTCTTTTATTATTAGTTTTATTTTTAATTATTCTATTTCAAGGAACAATGACAAAAAACTTTCCATCTGTGCTGATACTCTATTTACACCTTTTTTTTTTTTTACTGAATTTTGTATGTTTAGCTGGATTTGTCACAATGTTTGAACCTATTTTGCTCTTCTTGAGTTTTTGTCTTTAATTAATATGTAGTTCTACTAGAACATATCTTTAAATTTTTTCAAGAAAAGTGCATGGGTGGTATCTTTTTTTGAGCCCTTGGTTAGAATATCTAAGAATGTCTTTTTTGTTTTCTTTGCAAATTAACAACATTTCAGCCTGAGTCATAAGCCTTTTCTCTTAGTACTATTTAGACTTTGCTCCATTATCAGCTGCCTCTCGACTCGTGATGTAGGCTCAATTAAACCTATTTTCATTTGATGATAAGTCGCTTTAACATTCTCTCCAGATGTTTGTAGAATTGTCTGAAATTATTTATATTCAAGCAGATTCACCAGGTTATTCATTAATTGTGCATCTTTCTTCATTAATTTTCCTTGGAAAAGATAAGGCACCTTTATATTGTACACTCAAATTTTGCTTTCATCTTAAGTTGTCTTCCATTACTTTTTATATTGTAGCAACATCTTTGATTCTGATTTTTTCCTTGCTGGTGATGGGGAGGTGATGGGGGTCCTTCTTAGCCATGTATTAACTATTATAGATCTACCAAATCATCCATATTTTTTCTCTCATTTTTATCTTTCTTTTATCTCTGTTGGCAATAGGATTTACTAGCTTGTTTTTAATTGCATTTACTTAATTTTCTACAGTTTTGATCCTACACTTTACTGCTTCAAAATCAAATTTCAATTCTATAATTTTATTTTTAGTTTACCTGAATCCAGTTCTTTCTATTTATTTATTTATTTGTTTGTTTGTTTATTTATTTATTTATTCAAGCACTGGGTACAGTCAGAAGTGCGAGAGGGTGAGAGGATTCACTAGAGCCAGAGCAGGGAGCAGAACAGGCAGAAGGACCAAAGTACACTGCTGAGGGGAGCAGCAGGCGGCAGGAGAGGTCTGCACGCCATGTGGGACCCTCACCAGCGGTCAGGGATCGAACTGGCGCTGCAGAGGCTACGGGAAGCTTCGCAGCCCAGCACTCAAATGCTGCGCCAGCAGGGGAGGCCCTGAATCCAGTTCTTATCTGTCACCTTCCTTTTCAAATTCAAGTAGAATCTCAGGCATCACCTTTTTCATCTAAAGTTTTATTTCTTATTTCAAGAAGTAAATACTGCCTAGTAATTATTAAGCAAGAAAAGTGTGGGGTTAAAATTTTTCTTGTTTTCAAGTTTTTTTTAAACAAGCAGCTTTTTCTCAGACTTGTTGATTGACCTTGTGACAACCTTGGGTATGTGACAGAATATTTTTCACAGACTCAGTCTATTCACCCCCTGCCTCCCAACACGTACCCACTCACTTGGACAGAGACAACTCTGACTAAATCAGGTGTATGCTGGACCCACTAGAACCATCCACTTTAGTATTAAATCTGAGAGCAAGTCGCTAGCCTAGTTCTCAGGGCCTAGCCAGCAATGTGTCCTGGTGGACTGTGGCAGGGGCTTCTGTTGCCCTGACTATCCCTTCGTAAAATAATTCGAAACATCCTGGGGGGACTGAACCATTGTAGAGAAACTCTAATTCCAAAAATGTGTTCTCAACATATATGGCAGATTCTATTTTACATAGGTGGCCCCAGCAATTACACACCCCTACAGGCTCCCCCAACAACGTGGCACTGACCCTCCCTCGTCCAGGCCTGTGTTTGCTCCCCTGGAGTCTACACAGTTAGGCCTGGGTCGTAGAACTCTCTGAACCCAGCCATAGGGAACCCAGACCTGATATGTATGAAGTCGGGCTTCCCCAATGAGAAGAGACCACACAGAAACATGGAGATACCCCAGGAGGCCCAGCTAGCCCAGTCCCAGCAGTGCTATCTTCCTGGCCCAGGTATCAGCATGCAGGTGAGGGAGGCTGCCAGGGATGCCAGCCTCAGCCTTTCACTGCCCCCGCTGCGGCAGCTCTCTTCACTAGCCCCTACTCAGATCACAGATTCCTGAGCAAATTGGGTGTTTTAAACCACTACATCTTGGGGTAGTTTGTAACCCAGCATGAGCTAGTCAGAATATGCGCTTCCCACCCCACCCCCACTGCATTACTGTATTACCCTGTCCCTGTGTTACTGTAGCACCCCCTCCCTATAACATCCACACCCCATAGTATCACATCACTTTATACCCCCAGGGTGTGTTCTGCAACCAACCCCCCCTCACGCTCCGGCCCATCGTAGTCTCTGGGAGCTGGAATTGCACAGAGATTTGGCAAGATGAGAGGGTGCAGTGAGATCCTCTAGCAGCGGCATGCGAGCGTCAGGCTTTCTGCTTTTGGAACCAACCTGGGCCTGGACAGAGCCTTCCTCTCCTTTCCCCCAATGCCCTGCATCAAAGTCAGTTCCCCTGAGAAGCTGGGAAGTCCACACTCAGGATCCTGGGGGTCCAGCCCTATTACACCGTTTCTGGATTGTCATGGGTATTTTAATGGGAGTAGGAAGAGGGACCTTCAGGCACCTGTCCTGATACAGAGGCCCAGCACCCCAACTTTCACCCTGAGATTCAGAGGTGTTGCTGGAACAACCACCAGACCCCAGATAAAACTGCAGGTGGCCCCTCTCAATTCTCATCCCATTATTAGCTGCCCAAGCTCATTCTCCGTGGGACTCCATGGTGTCGATGTTCCAGGAGAATGAAAAGAACTAGCACCTTCTTTAGAGCAAATTGTTCATCCCAGTCTGCTCTTCCAAGTGCAAGGAAAAGGAGAATAAATGGAAATATTAAACTGCTGCTTAAAATGGTCTAACTCAGGCTTTGACACTGTTTGAGGCCTGTTCTGCTCTCAAATCACACTGTCCCCGTTGAAATTTAAAGTCTGACTCAGCACATCTGGGCTGAGGGCTGAGCACCTGCATTTCTAACTAGCTCTGGGGTGAGGCCGGGTGCTGCTGGTCCGAGTCTGCAGGTGCTGGGCCCTCCTGCGCTCTCTCCTCTGCTTCCTGAAGGTGACCCTGGAGCCCTTTGACGTTCTGCCCGGCTAGGTGTGGCTCCACAGCCGCCCCCACCACCCTTCCCTTCCCCTTCCCCCCAGTGCGCGTGGCTCCTCCTGCCATTTTGTTCTGTCCCAAAGCTGGGAGCAGGTTATCTTCTTCTTGTGCCCCTCCCTGCTAGTTACTGTCCACTGTGGGCCTGCTTCTTCCAGGGCAGCACTGTAGCGAAGGGGGGGCGCCAGGTGGAGGTCAGAGAGAGGCACAGTCAGGCACTGGGGTCGTGCCAGGGCAGAGGCTGTCTCCCGCAAGAAGGGGACCTGTGTGGCTTTCTGCTTCTCGTGGGTCTCCTTGCACAGACTTCTGCTCTCCCTTCTCCTCCACTCTCTTTCCCCCACCTGAGTGTCTGTGTGTTGTGCTGCCCTGGCCCCCCCTGGGGTGCCTAGACCCAAAGCCCACCGTCCCTTGTCCTTCATGGGGGTGAGACCTGGGGCCGTGTTCTGCCAGGCTGAGGACCCATGGAACTCTTGACATATCATCAACCTCGATGCCTTATACTCCCCTTGAGGAGATGCTGTTCCAACTGCTAGCTGATGCCACCTGCCCACAGTTATTGTCAGTGCCCGTCCTTAAAATAAAAGGTGTGTGTGCATTGTCCAGAGATGGGGAGCAAGGCTGGGCTGTCCCTCCTGAGAGAGAAGAGAAAAGGCAACTGAGAAAGGGACGGATGGGGACAGTTCTTGCTGCAAGAAGGGGGCATAGAGGGAAACTTGGGTCCCTGGAAAGAATACCTGGAAGGAAGTTTTCTATCAACCTTGACCCCTCTGGGGTTGTTTTCCTGTGCTAATCATGAGTATAAGCTTCTTGGCAAGAGGCCCCCTGGGCACTGAGCAGGGCAGCTGATCCTTTGCTTTTAAAGTGAGTCATTCTAAAAAGCTACCAGCCTATTTGCATAAACACATTCTATTTACATACGAGCCAGCAGACATTAGCTCGTGATGAGCCCCTCAAATGCACTAGCATTGATCAACTTTATTTTTATTCTTTCTCCTTTATCTCAAAAATCATTTTCCATAAATATAAAACAGTCCTAAAACCCGAGTTTTCTCATATCTAGATCCAATTTCATTAATGTTTCTCCACTTGGGATTTGGGAGTCACCATTTTTTAAATTGCATTTACACTGATGTTTATCCTTTTCATTTCTGTGCTGAGCCTTAGGATACATTCAAATTAAGAGATATAATTTAAAATACAGAACTAAGAATATAGTAAGTCACAAACCCAGGCTAGATGGTAGAAAGGCATATGGACCAAGCTAATTGGAAAGTGGAGATGCAAAGAGAAAAACTCTGAGGAAGAGAAAATAAGCTTCAACTCAACCCAAATATTAGTTTCATGCCAAGGAAGTTGGCCTGGTCCCAATTCTACCCGTGGTTGGACACAGTGTATGATTGGTGTATTTTCAGAAAAAAAAGAAAAAATTCCATCCAAAGGGTGAGAATCTAAGCATCTATTTTCCATCCCAGTGACAATCAGAAATCATCCTTTGCATTTATTTTTCAACTTTGTATTTGCCTGTGAACAGAATTGAAGCTGGCAAAAGATGGTTCATGTGAATTACTTGAACAACAGTTTCTCATTGTGTTGAATTACATTGAGGCTGCTTGCTGTGAAATCTTGCCACAGCCCAGTAACAGTGGAAGATAGCGTCATTATTTTTTCATGCCCATGAAGTTAACCCACGTCTCTCCCACACAAATGAATTGATGGGCCTTTGCGAAGGGGGTGTGGGGGGGGGCTGGGTGGTCTCCCAATCCTAATCATGAAGATTTACAGTTATCAATAAGCTAGGAATCCAAAGTCAGGTCTTCTTCTCATGTTACTGAGTCTTCTTTATGCTCCCCTAGATCAGATGTCAAGATGGCATGGCTTCTCAATGTGTGGAACACCTCTAGTGGCCAGCAAACTCAGGGAACCATGGTCTTGGCCACACTTGGCTTCCATTTAACTTAGAAAAGTTAGATCTAGCCCAGAAAAGCAGTCGAGAGGCCAACACAATCACAGGGATCCTATAGTTGTTCATGGTACAGCAGGTCCTCAAAAAATGCCATTGAGTTTGATATTTCATTACCATGTTGAGGACAAAATCCAACAGTTGCTCCCCGCCTGGGGCCTGCCCATTCTGCAGTGGCACGTTCTCCCCAAGTCTGCAGGGTTCTCACTGGGACTCCAGCTCCCTCCACATGCACATGAGGTGCATGGGTGTCTGCGTGGTCTGAGCAAGAGTGAGTGTGGGGGTGTGTGATGCTCCCCTCTGCCCCGGTGGAAGGCATCCTGTTTAGGGTGGGTCCGGCCTTGCACCCTGAGCTAACCCTACCAGGATAGTCTCCCACCACCCCTGCCCCGAGTTGAAATAAGTGAGTTGGAAAATAAAGGAATGAACACAAATTATTATTCAATAGGAGGAATATTTTGGGTATTTGTTTAGAAGTCTGGTGGTGTTTTTGTGACCAGAAATACGTAGTAGGAGCTTAACTCCTGTTTTATCAATTAGCCTGTGGTCATATTGGTTTTGTCCCACATCCTTTTGCCTTGAGTCACCATTTCGAGAACCTACGGAAGGTGTTAAGTGAAGACTTAATCTACGGGATGTTCCTACAGCCCCATATACAAGAAGAGGCCAAGGTGAATTAGAAAACCCTAGCCTGGACGTGGAGCTTCCAGCATTTTCCCAAGGCAACATTTAAGGTCAAGGTCACCCAGCCGAGGTGTTTGTCTTGCTCTCTACATGCTGTTAATGGTCCAGGTAGAGGCTGGGTGGAGGACATCACAGATCCTGGGAGGACAGAATGCTCTTAGTCCCCCTCCACCTTCTCCTCCTGGCTGCCCCCGACGGCCTTGGGGGGAGAAGGCATACTTCAACTTCTGCCACTTGCTGGCTGTGAGTTCCAAAAAGTCACTTGCTGCTCTTGCTCATGAGTAAAATGGGGCAAATAGGACCAGCTCTCTCTGTTTTGGGCTCTGGGTAAGATATGGGACACCGAAGCACTTTATCAGCATTCACCTGCTGTAGAGATGAGCGCAGCACATTTTTTGCTGCTTGCTCTGTCTTCATAGAAGAGAAGTCAAGCAGAAGCTCCAACCCACCTCATCATCCCTGGAGCCCTCATCTACAAGTAGATAAGGCACTTGCAGGGAGGTGCAGGAACGGAGCTTGTCAATTTCCTTCTTTCTGACTGTCCCGAGGCAGAGGCCTGATTTCTTTCAGGCTGACTGTGATGACTCTAAAGGCTTTTTTAGAGGATATTTTCATGGCTGCCTGTTAATTATGGGAAAAAAAATCTACCACCCCAATCTGGAATCCTTTCTGCGGTAGCAAAAGTGTTTGCTTTCTCTGGAACCAGTTAATCTTTATGTCAAATTGTTACAGGGCAGCCCCGATACAAGACGGGGTGCCTGACTGTGGGTCCTCACCCGCGCGCTTAAAAGGACTTATCAATGCTCTACTGCTGGCACACGCGAAAGGTTAATAAAAGGTTTATTTACAAGGGAAGGGGAAATGGGGAAATGTACAGCTCAGGGAGAAAAGTGGGAGACAAAGTTTTAAATGCGTCCTACCTGATCTGCCGATCAGGAATCCCAAATGGCGCTCTGAGAGCTGGCCGCAAGCCAGGAGCCGTGAAGCCAGGAGGCGAGCGACAGAGTGAGCCCCCCAAGGCCCACGTGTTTGGTTTTTATACCCAACCTGGCTGCTTAACTCCACCCTCAGCTCCCAGCCACCTTCCCTTTGGTGGTGACGGGATTTGTCTTTCCCAATGTCCTGATGGCTTTGGTCTGGAGTCGGGGTGGTGTCCACAAAGCCTGCATGGAATTATCTCAGGACAACCTCTCCCCCTGACAGCACCAGGAGAACTGGACTTCCCTTGGCGCTGGCTGACACTTAGCGAGTCACGGCCTGTCCTGAGTCTCCATCTACAATATAGGAACTAAGGAGGCTCACCTGTGGCCAGAGACCGACTGCCTGGTGGTAAAGGGGCCGTGATGGGGGCATCATTAAGGATCTGGACCATGGGAGCAGACGTGTTTTCAAACATGTTTTTCAAAGGCTGACCCCTGCCGGGTGTTGGGTACAGGGTTTGAGTAACTGAACCTTTCTAGGCCTGTTTCCTTCCTGGTAAAACAGGGCTGAAGATGGCCTCAGGTTTGGAGGAAGATGGCGAGCTGGGGAGGCAAGGAAGCCCCGCGAAGGGGGGCAGGCCGGGCAGGCTTGCGGCGAGCACTCACTCTTGTTAGTGCACGGAACGAAAATAAGAGCTGCAGGCGAGAGCGTGCACCTGGGTGCTGTGCTGATAGTGTGGCTCAAAGCCCAGCTGTGCAGCTGGCGGCCCCAGGGGCGGGGGCGCTGGCACAGGCTCCTCAGAGGTCTTGGGGAAAAAGTGAGGTGGGGGCTCTCAGGTCACCAGAGTGACAGGGAAGCCCAGTGCGACAAAGAATTCTAGAAAAGTTGGTCGTGAATACCCGGCGGGCGGCTGTTGGGGTGGAGGAGGGGCTGCAGTAAGGGTGAGGCGCAGGCTTGCTGGGATGGTGTGCAGGTGAGGACAAGAGTTGGGGGAAATGGAAAAAGATGGGGGGCGGGGAGAGGGAGCCCTTTGAGATGGGCGCAGGGCCCAGATAGGGGAGAGGAGCATCGCCCAGGGACACCCAGCCTAGGTGAGATCATGTCTGGAACCACAGGAGGATGAAGCGGTCACATCTAGATGGTGCAAGAGGACCACACCCCCTGTCCGGCCATGCTCCCTCAGTTCTTGGGGAGAGTAAACAAGATGGGAGTGTTCCCGGCTATTTGTTTGAATTTCAGGCTGACCGCACCAGGGGCCTGGGAGAAGGGGTCATTTTGTTTGACCGAATTACCGCAGTAGAGCTTTCCAAAGCTGAGCTAAGGGGGCCCTCGCCCCCCACCCCCTGCAGAAGGGGCTGACTGCTTGCTGGGGCTGGTCCAGGCCTTTCCATATTGTTCAGTTGCCCAGAGCTGGGGCTAGGACTACCAGATCCAGGGGCGGTTTGAGGCCCCGGCTCCTGGTGGTGCCCATGAGCACAATGGCTGCCAGGTCCGGGCCCCGGGGCTGAAGCCCAGGAGAGTGGCAGGAGCCCTGGGCCAGGGGCCGAGGGGGCCAGGGATGGACTGTCGCAGCCTCGGCCTCAGGACGGGTTCCAGCAGACAAGGTCTGCACAAGGACCTCTGCTCAGGTCGCTGAGACCCTGCCGCCACCTAGATGCCAGGGCTGGGGACACTGCTGGTCTGTCTGTCTCCCGAAATGTTAATGAGGCTTCTCTCTGGCCACGCTTCCCGTGTGCCAGGGCCTTGGGGGCATGCCCAGGGGTCTGGGCAGCAGGAGCAGGGGCCACTCTCCCCTCTGGCGCTTCCCCAAGCCCCAGGGCGCAACACCTGCCCTCTGAAAGGCCCAGGGGCGGGAACACAAGCCTCCCTGGGATCCCTCTCTGTCCCTAAAAACAGCCCCCTCCCCGCTCTCGCGCCCGAGGCCCCAGCACCAGGTCCCGGCCCTCCCCGCGGGGCGCCTCTGCGCCCCACCTCTGCGCCCCGCCGCGCTTCTCCTGCAGTACCAGCCGGCGTCGGCGGTGGCGCCCCGGGCCCCGCAGCGCCATCTAGGGCCGGGGCGCCGCCTTCCCGCCCCGGGGGCGCCCCCCCGCACCCCGACTCCGCCAGGTGGGCCCCTCGGCGCGGCGCTGGCGGCCGCGGGACCCTCCCGGTCCGGGGGGCGGCCCCGCGGGTCCCGGCCCCGGGGGCGCGCGGCGGCGCGGCGGGGGCGGCCTGGGCGCGGCCGGGGGGGCGCGGGGGGCGCGGCGGGCGCGGCCGCGGGCGCGGGCAGCGGCCCTGGCAGCGGCGGGCGGCCGCGGGCGGCGGGCGGCGCGAGGCGCCCCTGTGATTGGCACAGGCGCGCCGGAGGCGGCGGCGCGGGCGGGCGGGGGCGCGGCGCGGAGGAAGGGGCGCGCGCGCGGCGGCGAGGCGCTGCCTTCCACCTCCGGCCCGGCAGGACGGGGGCGGCCGCCGCGGGCCCGGGGCGGGGACAGCGCGCAGCCTCCCCGCGCGCACCCCCGCGCGCCAGCGGCCCCGGCACCCGGCGACGGGCGGGCGGCGGCGGCGGGGCGAGGATGCAGGGCAAGAAGCCGGGCGGCGCGTCGGGCGGCGGCCGGAGCGCCGAGCTGCAGGGGGACGAGGCGCAGCGGAACAAGAAGAAGAAAAAGAAGGCGTCCTGCTTCTCCAACATCAAGATCTTCCTGGTGTCCGAGTGCGCCCTGATGCTGGCGCAGGGCACGGTGGGCGCCTACCTGGTGAGTCCCGGGCCAACTCCGCCGCGGGGCCCCCGCGCCGCCCCGCGCCCCGCGCCCGGCCGGCACGGGGAGGGGGCGCGCGGGCGCCGGGGGCAGCGGGCATGACCTCGGCGCGGCGCGGAGGTTGGCGACTGGCGCAGAGGCGGCCGCCGGGGGAGCTGCCGGCCCGGGCGGCGGGGCGGCGGGGCGGGCGGAGCGGGCGGGACCGCGGGTGCCGGCGGCGGCTGGCGCGCCCGCGCGCGGGGCCGGGGCGCGGGGCGGAGAGGCGGCGGGCAGGTGGGCGGGAAGCCGTCCCGGGCCCCGCCGGGGAGCGCGGGCACCGGGGGCTGCCGGGGCGCCCCGGAGAGGGAGGCAGCGCGGTTTTCGGGTGCCCTGCACATGGGAAGAACAGCCGGTTAGCATCCTGCGCCCTTGCTCTCCATGCCAGCCCTCTCCATTCCAGCCGGGAGAACAGAGCCCTTATGCATCATTTTTGCGGGGTGCCTCCGCCGTCCGCTGCTCACTGGGGGGGTTCAGCAGCTTAGAGTGAAATGCCCCCTAGTGTGGCCCTGACCTGAACCGGGGCTGCAGAGGGAACCGTCCCTCTGGCATCCCCAGAGCCTCTCCAGCGTCTGGGATGAAGTTAGGGTACCTGGGGAGCCGCGGCGAGTTTGTGTAGTTCCTGCTACCCACTTCGACCTAGATTCTGCACGGGCTGCCCTGGCCCAGGAGGGGCTTGCAGCTCTGTGCAGTGCGCCTCTGTTTGACCTGCCTCCCCGAGGGGGGAGTTCCTGCTGAGACGGCCCAGGGGGGCATCAGCGACCAGAGGAAGCAGCTCGTCATGACTCAGCACTGCCACTTTCTCCTGCCCCTGTCTGGTGGTCCCGGCTTGAGCCCCCCAGGGTGCATTTCCAGATCCCAGTGCAGCCCTCTTTGAACAGGACAAGATTGGCCGGAGTTTTTAGTGTTAACTCATTGCTTGGCGATTGACCTGAAGCTGGAATCGAATGTCATGGGCTCGGAGTGTGCGTGAGGAAGTTTGCTGGAGGTAGAACTCGGCAAGGTTTTGGCTGTTGGGTAAACCACATGCAGAGACAGAACGTGGTCCCCAGTATTATCACTGACCCCTCGTTCCTGGCCTTGGGGCAACGAGGGCCAGCTTCAGGGTGCTGTGTACCCCTCATAAACAGGGGCTCATGGTCAGAAGGACACCCAAGCAGGCTGGGGCTCCTGTGTGGGGTGAAGTCAGGTCTGTGGTTGGGAGAGAAAGCCCTTGGCGCTCGGCTCAGTCCGGGTTATGGAATGACTGGGCTGCTGAAAACCACATGCATTTCTTTCTTTTACTGCTTCTGAGATGAAAGGCATGAAATTCCCGTCTGTGTGCACCCATGACTCGGCGCCTGCAGGTGAACCCTGTCACAGAAGCATATTTTCCTCTGTGTTTACGGTTCGCATACACAGTTGGGGGCGGTACCTGCGGCCTTGGGAGTTTGGGGTATGGGGGGCAGTTGTATCTCGGAAGAAGCATCCTTGGAGGAGATTTGACTGGGAAAATATTAAAATAGGTACATGGATTATGAGGAGGCAAATGCACATTAATAATACATGTGGGGTCTGCACTGGGGCACATGCAGAGTACAGCGTGCCTAACCAGGTCTGTGTGTAAGGGAGGTAATTAGTGTATCAACAGCTGCCTCCAGTCGAACAGTTTGTTTGCCTGCAACCAATTTTGTTCAGTGTAGAGTGCATTATTCATGTGTGGCAAGCACCACAGAACTTTTCTCACCGTGAATGCTAAAGGCCTGGGCTTAGTGCGATGATCTAAGGGATTTAGAAAGAGGTGAGGCTGGGCTTGGACCAGATGAGGGCCTGAGAGCCTGTAGCAAGTTAGGAAGCAGCGGCTCGGTGCAATGGGGCTGGAGGGGGGCAGGGCTGGAACCAGGAGGGCAGTTGACTTGTGATCCACAACATTCAGGCAAATGTAGGCAGAGGAGGGGTTCGCCAACCAGGTGGGGTCTCCTGGGGCTTCCAGCCTGGGCCGATGGAAACCTGGGTTAGTGGGGCCTGGGGTAACAGGACTTGGCAGGTGAGGGGCTGGCGGCAAGCAGATGGAGGCCCAGCAGAGAGGACAGGCCTAGGAAATGGAATTCATTTTGATTTGGGGAGTGGAGGCCTAAGGGCGCTGGCTGGCCTTGCCCGACAGCCTGAAGCTCCCCAGTGCTGCCTGAACCTTGTGAAAATAAATAGTTTGCTTGTCGGGCTTGGCTGAATCAGCTTGCTGTGGGTTGTTCTCTTCTGGGCCACTTTGGAGTTTTCACTGTTACTTGGGAGGTGGGAAGAAAGTGGGTTATTCTTTCAGCTACGGGGGACTTCTTTGTGCATCATCGGACAATGAAAGATGGCAGGATGTTTGCAGGAAAGTTTCTCCCTTTCAGCTCACCGTGGCTTTCTTAGGAAGCCCAAGAGCCGGAGCCCGCGAGCACAGAGGCCGGGTCTGTAAACGAGGTTTACGTGATCTGACCTTGGCAATCCGCCTGCCCCTCTGATGTAGCATTTTCAGGTACCTGATGAAGGGCTCAACCCGGGACACTGCCAACAAAGCTTATTTTCAGAGACAGGAGGGTGATGGCAAATTCTCCACCAAGGACGCTTATTTCCCATTTGAGTCCACAAGTCCACGCAGGCGACGCCCTCCCTGTTCTGCCTTCCCCAATCCCATGTTTAATATTCTGAGGCTTCATTTTATTTCTCCCTTTTCTTTGGGGAAAAGGAGAGTAACCAGTGCCTTCCGTGACATTGGTGCAGGCTCCCAACTGCAGAACTGATGCAGGAAGTTGCTGTGGTTTGGGAAGCAGTTGTGAAAAGCAGGACTATGAGTATGCGTGTGCGTGTGTGTCTGTGCTCCTCGGAGGAAGCTCGGAGGAGACCTGTAGGCCAGGAAGCCAGTCAGGGGACCAGCAGCTTTCGGCCTGGGTATTGGGGTCTCTTAGGAGAGTACAGGACACTGACTCGGCCTGTCTAGGTGACGATAAAGATAAGGCACTGTGAGTGCAGCCTGGGCCAGGAGGGGTTTCTGAAATCTGTTACTGTTGCAAATGTTTGATTTGGAAATCAGGCTTCAGATAAGCTGCAGCCCCAGGGAGGTTCTCTCTCGCTCTCTTAAACTCTCGGGTGGACATGAAATAGTTTTTTCAGCGTAAGAAAAGAGACCGGTTCAGCTGGATGGCCGTTGTGCACCCAACACAGGCTGCAAATACATTTTTCTCTTCGTGGGTCTTTGTTTCGGGTGGCTCCAGGCTGAACTGACCTACTTCAAGGGTGTAACATCTGCTTAAGTCCAGGGCTGTTTGGAGACGGTCACGGGCAGAGGGAACTGCAGGGAAAGGCATTTTGTGTGCACGTTCTGGTGTTTTCTGGAAACCCACTGAGAGGTTTGCAGCCGCTCACTGAGCGTCGCCCGGCATTAGAGCTCCACGCGTGTTATCACACGGCTGGGCACTGAGGCAGATAAGGACGTGCGCAGGAAATTAAAGCCCCAGACACCTCAGGCTCGCCGGGCAGGCCTGCAGACAAGCGGAAGTTACGCCAGCCGGGGGTAGTCTCCGCAAGGGGCACACCGCGGTCCTCGGAACCACAGCGGGCGAGTCCCTGCTCAGCGTTATGCAAACACCAAGTCTGACATGCGGTGACAAAGCAATGAGCTGAGTGACGGGCCTGTGCTCACCAAGTTCTGTCTCGCTGCTCTGCAGCCACTTTTTATTTTTAAGGCCTGAGAGCGTTCAGCGGGCTGGCGGTTAATGGGTGAGGTAGAACTGCTGGGCTTGTTATTTATTTATTTTCTGAAGATGCATCATTTCGAAGGGGGGTTTTGCATCTCTAACCCAGAAGCAGACAGCCGAGAGACATTTTTAAAGTTTCTTGTCAAATTAGTATGATGACTAAGGCAACTGTATTTTACTTAATCAACTTATTTTACACACTTATGCTTACTCAAAGTGACAAATTCCCTGCCATTTGCATAATTACTATATAGCCTCAGGTAGTAAGAAATAAAATTACCCTTTTTTTTTTTTTCCCTCACAGTGGGGTTGAAAATGTTTAGTTGATCATTACCTTGGAGGAAAAGACTTATTTCTGAGTTCTTTCACGACTTTGTGGACACACCTTTGTTTCTGGGGTGGGGGTGGGAGTTCTTTTGTGTGTTTAACAATTGAAAAAATTGAATTAGTGGTCAAGTGAGCAAGAGCTCTTTCCTGAATTGTGTTACTTCTCCCTTCTGCCTCCCCACCCCAGTTTCCATTTTACGCACAGTATAGAAAAGATGACCCAGAGGCCTCTCTGCCATGGCTCAGCTTCGCCGACGGGTCGCTCGGCGCTCACAGCTTGTCCCGGCCGGCTGGGGGGGTGCATCTTCTGCATGACACTGGAGAAGTCTCCTCTTGCACAGTCATGTGCAAGGCACCTTGCGCAAGAGGGTCTCTGTGTCTGTCTTGTTCATCTTAAAGCAAACTTTGAGGATGGCCTTGTCCAGGGAGCGGGTTCTCTGAGCCTACTGGCTTGGGACAAATGAAGAAGGGGGTGTCCAGCTGCATTCCATGTGGAGCTGGATCCAAAATAAGAAAAGTTGGTAATGGGCTTGGGGTCGAGGTTGGCATCAGTTGTGGGGTGCACCAGGCCTCCTACAGAGGGGAGGACAGGGGAATGGATCCAGTGAGCTTGTGCTGGGCAGCCGTGGTCCTTGGGTGACAGGGCTCTATGAGGTGCCAGGCCAGGAGAGTGGGGCCCCAAGGAGGCAGGTGTGCACGAGGGACAGTCCTTGCTGTGGTAGAGAGCACAGCGCTATACTAGAACCTTCTCCAAGTCCTTGCTTCTAGGGACTTAGACAGATTTCACCACGCACATGTAATCACCTTGCTGTGGAGTCACTTCTGCCTGGTAGGTTCTGGCAGCTACTCCACTGTGTCCCATCCCTGACTGTGTGTGTACGTGTGGACGTATGTGCTCCTCCACAGGGTGACGGTCACGGCACACTGTCCGCTATACTTTCTGGAAAATGTTGAGGGGAGTTTCCATGGCAATGCCGATGGCTTGGCTTACACCTGGATTTAGAACCCAGTATTCCCTGACCACCAGTCACCTACATTTTATTCCCTTTCCCAAAGGCCTTTGGTGCCTGTAGGCCAGAAAGACAGCAACCTTGCTCTTTTCATTTATTGTGGTGTTCTTTCTATCTGCCTTTACAAAATAGAGAGCAAACGGGGCGGGGGGAAAGTGGAACCACTGACTTTGATTCCTAGGATGAGAGAATCGATGTGGTTTGAAGATCCTTGCATTTTCGGTAACGCCTTTGTGTGTTGACAGGACAACCAGTGTTGCCAAGGGCTAAAAGCTTGTGGAGGCAGAGCTCCCAGGGCAAGCCCCTGCGGCAGCTGCGGCTCATTGGATCCACTCCCCTGTCTCCCCTCCCAGCTCTGTGACCTCGGGCTGAACACTTACCCTCTCTGTTTTCTGTTTTCAAAGTGGGATGGGACTGGTCCCCACCCCCTGTGAGGACTACCTGGTGGGTGCAGAAGGCACAGTCGGGGCTGGCTGAACACTGGCTGTTGTTATTAAGGAGGCCTGGCTGCTCATCCACTGTGAACATGAGGACTTTGTGGCCCGCGAATGAGAAATAAATGATTTCAATCAGGCTTCGGATTTGGCGTCGTGAATTTTACGCACAGGCAGTTTTCTATTCTGCTTGGACATTTTGTCAGGGAGGTAAAAAGTTTTTCAAAGTGAGAAATCAGTTAAGCACCCGTTGCTAATTCGATCTGCTCCTTTGCTGCAAGCACAGCAGCCATCTTGTGTGGAGGATGCTGTAGAGTCACAGTCACGTGGGAGAGGATGCTCCGGAGGTGGCCAGGACGTTGGTGTCTACAGCCAGTGGGGCCTCGGGCCGAGTGGTGCACAAGGGGAGGTGGGCAGGTGCCCAAGGGCTCCAACGCTCTGTCTGGGCCGCAGCTGAGGGGCAGAAACAAGCATGGGAGTCGAGAGACGTGGGTTTGAACTCAGACCTGCTGCCCGTCGGTTGCTAGTAACTTCACTTCCCAGCCTCAGGGTCGTCACCCACAAGACGTGGGTTCTGGTGCGGAGACTGAACTGGACACACACAGTGTCATCAGGCACAGGGTGGGTGACTGCTGCAGCAATAAAGGTCAACCCTCCTCGTGGGTCTGAGCACAACAGCAGGCCCCCCAGGGACCTAAGGATTAGGGTATCGTGTGAGGCCTGGGCTTCTGGTCCCTAGATTGGAGATTCTTGCTCTGGCTCTCTGATGAAAAGGCCCAGTGGCCACTTCAGGGCAGCCTGGGAGGTCAGGAGTGACATATGTCGGGCACATATGCTGCTCTCCAGGCAGCCTCGTTCGAGACGTGCAACCTTAGAGCTCAGCCTGGCTGCCGGGGGGACTCTAGCCTGTGCCTAGCCCTCTGCCTCGCTCTGAGTCCTCTCATGGAGCAGAACAGAGCAGAACAGAACAGTCCTCCCTGTGGGCCTGCCCAAACCCGACCGGTCCCTTTCGATTTCCCCGAGCAGGGTCTTGATCCGCTCCTGCTGCCCTCCAGTGGCTTCCTCCCTCGCCCTCTGGCCTGTGGTGGTGGCTTAGGGGGGGAGCTCCCCAGCAAGGCGCCACCTCCCCCCAGGGCGGTTACAAGCAGCTCTCCTGTCCAGGTCTTTCAAACCTGTCCCCCATCTCTTCTCTGTGAATCAAGTCGCAGGTGTCTTGGGGTGAGTTCTTAGGTTCCTCTTGGCCACCACTGACCCCGAGGCCTGGGCGGCTCAGGAATTCCCCATCCGGTGCTGAAATCTCCGACCTTCTGCAGCCACAGCTGTGGATTGACCAGCGTGGCGGGCTCGGCCATTCCGGTGACCAAGGGGGGCGGAAACGTTCCTCGGGGTGCAGGCTGCATCACCGGGGGCCCGTCCCAGCTTCTTCATTTCGGTTCTGCTTTGTGGCTTTGGGTCAGGCCCTTCTGAAAAGGGAAGCCTTGCTGATGGGGACTTCGGGCCTCCATTGTTTATTAGAAACATGGCAACCAGCCCAACTCTTGCTTAAATGACTGGGCTTTCCTCCTGCAATGGAATCGTTCTTTCACGCTCCACGATGGAGTTGGTTATGAGGGTTTTCCTGCATTTAAGACAAAAGTCTCATTTATCCCTCCAATCAGTGCTCGTTGGAAATATTTAAAAGTCAAAGGGAACATAGGTTACGACGCGCCCTACTTTCTGAATCTGCGGGAGGGGGTAGCGGGAGGACAGCGGGTGGACCTGTCCTTCTCCTTTGCTTCTTGGTTTCCTTCTTAAATGCCCTGGCAGCACCTCTGCAGCGCGCCCTTCTGGGCTGCCATGTCTCAAGTGGCGTTTGGAGTTACCTGGTAACAGAGTCAAAGAGAGAACTGGCTGTACCATGTCTCAGTGCCTCAGCATTGGAATATTTTTCTTAAAAGTTTTACCATGAGGGGCCTCCCCGGGTTGAGTGCAGTGCTGTGAAGCTGTCTGCAGCCTCTGCAGCGCTGGTTCGATTCCCGGCCGGCCAGGGAGAATCCCACATGGCGCAGCAGACCTCTCCTGCCGTGCCCGCTGCTCCCCTCAGCAGTGTATTTCGTCAGTCTGCCTGTTCTGCTCCCCGCTCTGTCTCTGGTGAGTCCTCTCATCCTCCCGCGCCTCTGGCCTGTACCCCAGCTCTTGTATAAATAAATAAATCTTTAAAAAAATTAAAAAAAAAGTTACCATGAACCCTCTGAGAATCCTGGAGGTGGCTGCAGCCGACCAGCCCACCGGAGTGGGCAGCAGCAAGACGGGCACTCACAGGGACAGGGAAGAGATCTGAGGCCCAGGGCGGGCGGCATCCACTCAAAGCCAGAGCGTGTGCCTGTCCTTCTGTCTGTCAGCTCTCCTGCCCCACCTCCCTCCACATTTCCTATTCAACTTCTCTGTGGACCGTGATAGCAAATTCTCACTTGTCTGGCAAGCTGCCCTTGGGGACAGGTCTCCCCACTGTGTACCTAGCGCCCTAGAAACCTCTTCTCGGGTCGTCGAGGGCCTGTGTGGCTCTTACCTCACCGCCTCTGACTTCCAGTTGTGCAGTCAGCCGACAAGTAGGCAGGGCCTAGTGGGACCAACAGTTCTGGGGAGACCACGCAAGAGGGGTGCCCTCTGGACACTGGAGGGGGGCAGACATGACTCCTCTGCTTCCCCCACCCCTCCCCCGGCTGCCTGGGGAGCTTGGTGTAGGAGAACAGAACGTGCTGAAAGGTACTTCTCAATTAAAGACTATTGTGGAATGTTCTTGGGAAGGGCGATTGCCCTGCCCCCTGCCCCCACTTTGGAAAAGGCTTGTGTAAAAGGGGAGCTGCTTCTCCAGCTGTTGGACTTGCGCCCCCATCCTGCCGCTGCTGCTGCCCACCTTCGGCTGATTACAGTGAGAAATTACCACCTTGGCTGTAAGCAAGTTGGAATTGGAAAGCGGCCCTCTGACTGATTATATAAGCTTTAAAATACTGTACCTGAAATCTTGTGTTTACTCTGCTAAGAATTCCCTTAATGAAGATAAAAATTTCTCAGCAGCGCGGGCCCATATGTTTTTATTATATAAGATTCAATTACTGTGATTCAACCTGTGAGAGAAAGAAGGTGCTGATTAGTGACTCTCCTCGTTGGCTTTTTGGGTCAGAGAATTGTTGCCAGTGGAGCTGCAGAGCCTCCTAGAGTTGGTGCCCAGAACGTAGCTCGGCCCGCACCCTCCAGGGTGCTCACTGGGCTGTGGCCCCACAACTCTCAGGGTGTGGAGGGGAGGCACCTGCTTCGGTTGGCTTGAGGGTTTGCTCCTGTGACTCGAGGCCACCCTGGAATGTGGCCGGGGTCCTGTGTGTGATGGGCTTCACCCTGAGTGGCTCATTTCCCTGGGGCTCTCTCCCTCCCCCCAGAGCCCTGGAATGTGCTGGTTTTGTTTTGCAAAACTTGCAGGTTTTCTGTGTGTCACCACATGAATCCTCCCAAAACCATACACAGGTGGGGCGCGGCACCCCCCACAGTAGACCTGGAGGCCTCACCTCCTGGGTCGGAGCTCAGGCCTCCGTCTGTGAGCAGGGAGAACTCAATGGGGAAGAGCCCCCGCCAGCCCGCTCTGCCTGAACGCTGGCGCAGGGCGAGGCTCCCGGTTTGTTGTGGGGCTGTCGTGTGGCCTCGCCGGTGCTGGCGAATGCTGTGCCTCGGGTGGCTGAACGTGCCAAAACCACCCGCTCCTGCGGCAGCCAACAGGAGGATGGCTCTGGGAAACAAAAAACATAAATTAGCACCTTCCCTTTCCCTTTGCCAAGCCGTGGAGATTTGTGTAAATAGACCGAAAGGCCAGTGAGCAGGTTTGCAGCTTGTGGCTCGATGGGGACAGATGGGGCCGCCCGCCTTGCCGCACTGGGGCCAGAGTGGGCCTGCGAGCCAGCCGCCTGGGCCTGAGTCCCAACCCAGCCCCATTTGCTGTCCTGGGGGCTCAGGTGGAATTGGTTGTCACCGCAGGGGGGCTGTCCCTGTGTTCTGGGTTGGTCTTGGCCCACGCTGGGACACCTATGCTCACGTCTCCTGGGAGATCATCACCACGTGGAAGCTGTGAGCTGGTCGCTTCCCTCTGGGGTGGAATCAGGGTGCAGAGCTAAGTGACATACTCAGGGAGCAGCCCCGCCCCACAGAGCAGCAGGTGCAAGCAGGTAAGCTGCAGAGAAGAGCTTTAATTTTGGAAATAATGATTGTAAACATATATAAATAGAAATGGGATTCTGGTGACTGCAGGGGGAGAGAAATCACATTTCCCTTGCTCTCTTAAAATGTTCCTCTCCTTTTTTTGTGCTTAGACTCTGTGTTTGCTAAGAGGTGTCATCCCGTCCTTAACCGAGGGAGCAGATTGAAACATCTGCATTACACCTGTCCTCCCAGACTTGGGGCGTCATTGAGGAGTGCTCTGGTGCCTGAGCTTCCCGGTGGGACCATTCAGGGTGACAGGTGAACTTTTGGGGAGTTTTGATCCCAGAAAGGAGGCCAGTGTTTCTGGTGCTGGGGTCTGCCGCCACTTTCCTCATGCTGCCAGGTGATCGGAGCCTCGTGGTCACCGTGGTCAGCTCAGCTCTGTCGCCTCCTGCTTGCTCGTGAGCTTGCTCTTCCCTCTCTCTCCTGACCCTGGCCCCAGCAGGGCCACCTTCACCCCCCAGCTGGAGGTCACAGCATCCTTGGCCAGGACAAGTCCCCACGCTCGAGGCCCAGGTCGCCATGAGCGACCCTCGTCCTGAGCACTGGGCCAGGCTGGAGAAGCACCTTCCACAGGGGACGGTGTGCTGGCTCCTGCCGCCCCCCACCCCCGGGCCGGTGCTGAGCTTGCTGTGCTCTGTTTGGGAGGGGCGTGTGTGTGGGGTCTCCATCTGTTTTAAGCCTTTCCTGCTGCTGTGTTTATGGGGCAGCAGGACCTTTCTGGAACCTCTCCAGTATCCCGGATGTAGGTCCAAACTGGTCCCAGTGCTCCCTGAGACACAGAAAGACGCGTTGTGTGAGAAGAGAAGGGAGGGGAGTGGAGCATGGACCTGGAGGGTGTAGGTGGGGAGGTGTTTCTTTGGGCACCTGAAGGAGACGCTGGCATCTTGGTTTCCTGGGGCTGCTATGACAAATGGCCACATGTTGGGGTGTCTTCAAACTGCAGATTTGTCTTCTGAGTCCTGGAGATCAGAGGTCAAGCTGTGAGCTTCTGAGACTCTGGGTGGAATCCCTTTTGCTTCTCCCAGCCTCTGGTGGCTTCCTCGGTTCTGACATTTGAGCCACACCCCTCGAGCCCTGGCCTCCGAGCTCACCTGGCATCTTCCTTCCTGCCTCCCCCTCCCCTAAGGACACTGGCCATTCTGGACCAGGGCCGCCCTCACGTCTCATCTTACCTCAATGACATCTGCGAAGACCTTGCTTCCCAATGAGGTCACGTTCCCAGATACCTGGAGTTGGGACTTCACCATGTCTGTTTTGGGGGTGAGGGGCACATTTAACCCATAATACCAGGGGAAAAAATTAATAAAGGATCCTAAAACAGTCTGAGGGTACAAAGAAAGAAAGGGAAGAGGCAAACTGCCCTGTCGACGGCTTGGGTTGAGCAGGGAGCAGCTGGGTACGGGCTGGAGAGTCTTTCTGTCTGGAAGCCCTGGTTTTGAAAAATGATCCTGCAAGTGAGGCCTGGTTTCCTTCCTCGAAGAAGGTAACCACGTTCCTCGCTTCAGGAATGACCCTGCTTGGCTTAAGGGGTAGTGGAGTAGTTTTGTTTTTTTTTAAGATTTATTTATTCATTCATTCATTCATTCATTCATTCATTCAAGCACTGGGTACAGTCAGAAGCGCGGGAGGGTAAGAGAATTCACCAGAGCCAGAGAGGGTAGCAGAACTGGCAGACTGACGAAGTACACTGCTGAGGGGAGCAGCCGGTGTGGCAGGAGAGGTCTGTGCGCCATGTGGGACCCTCGCTGGCGGCCGGGGATAGAACCGGTGCTGCAGAGGCTGCGGGCAACTTCACCAACCAGCGCTCAACCACTGCGCCACGGGGGAGGCCCCTTAAGGGGTAGTTTTAAGCGAGCCCTTTCCTTATCTGGGCGGAGCTTGGTGCAGGCATTGAGCTATACGGTCATGTCATTTGATGAAGAAACATGCAATGAAGATACCTGGGCGAACACGTGAGCGAGGGCGGTATGTGCTCAGGGGGGTGTGTGTGCTCACACACTGCTCCCGCTCCCCTGCCAGGTTCTTTCCCCAGCACCAGGCCTGGTGAAATTCCCGGCAACGCCGTCTTCCCTGAAGCCCTGGGTCCGTCAGACCAGCGGCTGTGCTGGCCGCGCTCAGGTTTGGCCAGGTGCACGTCGGGTTCGGAGCCGACATCTACATCTTAATCTCATTCATCTCGGTTTCTTGGGTGGAGGTGGGAGTCACTTGATTCTCAGAATTTCTCAACACAGGCTCCTTTGAAAAGACTTCAGCTTGGTCTCTGCCAAACTAATTAACTTGGACAACTTCCTTAAGTGCTGTGAGCAATCGAGAGAGTTGAACGAGGCACGTTCTTGGCCCTCATGGAGTTTAGATGTCCTAGGCGGGGAGATAGTGTGTTTATAGTTTTTTATGAAGTAGTCATTCATTCGACCGCTTCAGGTCCTGCATCAGGCCAGGCCAGGCCATGCTGGGCCTCGAGGAGCCTCACAGCCGATCCAGCTGTTTTACAGGAGCCGTGTGGCCTCTGGTTCATCACGGAAGCAGAGAGCTGGGCTCAAGAGGGAGGGGGTTAGTTGAGATGTAGGGTCTTTTTCTCCAGGGGAATGAGATATGTTGAAAGAGGCTGCCTGGGGATAGCCTGTGCCAAGGGGAGGCGGAGCAGGCTGGGCCCTCATGGCCTGGGAGCACAGGCCAGGGCCCCCACCACACATGGGGGGCATGTCAGGACCAGCTCTGGGGTGCTGCACTCCTGCCAACAGTGTGGGGGCTGTTGGCACCTCTTTGGCAAGGCTGCCATACCACGCCCTGCTAACTTTAAAGTGGTGCCCTAAAATGCTTCTAGTAAGCCAGTCTGCATGCTGCGGAGGGAGTGGGTGTCTGGGCACCCTGAGGCTCAACTGGAAGTGAGTGTGCCCTGTGCATGATGTGGCTGGGGCCAAAGCCCATCGTCCTGGAAGGTGGGCTCCCAGGAGGGGTGCTGGTGGGGGCGTTGTCCATCTGTACATCATGGCACCTCTGTATTCAGCTTCCCTTCTGCGTTATCTACAAACCAGAGTCTGCAAGATGAACTAAAATTAGGAGCGGTCCACTCATATTCGACTTTTTTTTTTTTTTCCACAACCCTTGAGCTTGGCCTCGGATGTATCAGTTCTGAATAACTTTAAAGCTGGTAACAGAACAAACTGTGTTCACACACAGGAAATATCACCAAACAAAAAGTGGGCGTGCAGTTTACAGTTTCAGAATTGGAAGGAGGCCACTCAAACCTCCCCTCCTGTCCTTCCTGAGGACTTGGCAGGCTGCGGAGAAGGGGCACTCCTTGGAACCACCACGAGGGTCCAGATTGACGCTGGCCCACGAGCAGAGCTGACCGGTTGGGGGGCGAGGCCCTGGTGCCATGGGGGATTCCTTAACTGCGTGGAGGGCGTGCGGAGTCCCGCCAGGACACCACTGGCCCGTGGGCCACACCTGCAGCCGGCACAGGGCGGGTCCAGCGCTGGCAGAGTTGCTGGAAATCCTCGTGTAGGCCCATCCCTCTGCTCTGTCATCAACTTGAACTTCAGGTTCTTGCTTGTGGCACTTTTTCTTCATGGGAAGACAGTGTTACTCTTTTACTTATTGCACAAGAAATGTATGTGCTGTTGAAGATTTTTTAAATGCATAGATACATTAAGAAAGTCACATTTTGGGTGTGTCCTTCAGTGTCTCTGGGGTGACCCGTGTTCCTACGTGACTTATAGGACAATGCGGTAGAGGACGTTGGTTTCCGGGGCTTTGTGGTCCCTGCAGGCTGCTTGATAATCCACGTGGCTTCAGGTCAAGGGCTTTGCCTCTCCAGCCCCCGTTCGTCTCTAGGGTTGGCTGGTGTCTGTACCTATGTACATGAGCTCGCGAGGAGTAGTGAGCGAATCCATCAGGGTACTTAGCTGGTGCCTCTGTGGTACTTTGCTGCTGCAGCTGTTATTATCATGATTATCATCATTAGTATTTTTTTATACTGAAGTCAGAGCATGCCGACATCCTGTTTAAACACCTGCTTTTTCCCCTAAACCACTGTGATCACTTTTCTAGAACATCAAGGTGTTCTTTCTGGTATGATGACTCGACAGAAAAATCACATTGATTTTGTGAAAACAATGCATGTTTGTTATAAAGAACCTTTTTAAAATGAAAAAATGTTCAGATAAGAAATGTTTTAGGAAGTTCCAAATCCTACCATTCAGAATTAATTATGACTGATGCTGGGGTTCAAGGAGTGATAATCCACCACACTGTCCTCTGTCTCCCCCAGTTCCGAACGGTTGACATAGCCACTGGGGTATAAAAATACTAGTTTGGAGCTTGGGTGGAGCAGTTCAGTGCTTGAACTGGGATTCGGTTTGTGGCCAGGTTCAGAACATCTGCTGCTCTGTCCCAGCCAGCCTGGCAGGTGTGTCCCTCCAGGGGTGTCCAGGTGAGCTCACCTCCTGGAGAAGCCATGAAAATACAATGTGAGGACCATTCACAGAAGAAGAGGTGGGAAGAGACCAGGCAGCAGCCAGCTTCCTTGTCCACTTTCACCCATTGGAGGTCTTGCCCCTTCGCCCCTTTGGGGTGAGGAAGTCTGGTGCGTTTCTTCTGTTACTTCCAGAAGGTAGAAGTCTCCTGCTTTGGCTCGAGGTCTGAATTCAGGGAGGAGATCCTAATAATTCTTCCTCATCATTAGTAGTAGATCATTGTGTTGACTGCCTAGATACGCTCTTTGAAATACATGTTCTTAAAATATCAAGTAGTAAGTGCATTTTCATGCAGATGTCGCAGGAGACAACTAATCAGCAGGTGGCTTCTGCCATGGACTCTTGTTCTCAAAGAGTTCAAAGTCAGCCTGGTTTTTACTCCTTTATAGATTACTCCCTTATAGAACAGATGCCTGAGGAATTCTCTTACTCTTTGACATATAACTTAATCCCAGTAGGTAATGCATCACTGGTGCTTGAAATATGCCTGTCATTTTTGTGGGAGTCGATGCATTCTTTCATTCAACAGACTCTGTTCTGTATTTGTACCAGGAGACTTTTCTTATATTGCCCCATGTTCTTAGTTCTGTCTGGGGCTTCTTATCTACAAGGACGCCTGTCATTCGTGTGTTGGATTATCTTTGCACATCATTCATAGTTAGTCCCTGTTGTTTATTGATATCCCCTGTATTTATTTTCAGCTTTCCTCTCGTCAGTAAATTCATTTCAGCATCAGCTTTTTTTTTTACTGCTGTCTTCTGTATTACTTTCCCAGTGTTTACTTCTGTCCCCAGTTTATTCCTTGAGGTCTGCAATCTCAGCTTGGTTTTTTGCTCTCTTTTTTTTTAACTTTCCCTCTGAGTCTCATGTTCCTCTTAAAGTTCTGTGGTTCCAAGATCTTCCAGGGGACTCCTTCTTCCCTGCGTCATGTCTTCTTTTAGGCTGCAGTCTGTGTTTTTGAGACAGTGATCCTTTTTTTCCCTTTCCCCTAGAGGTCTGTGTTTTTGTTTGCTTCTTATCCCTTTCTTCTTGCCTGAGTGCATCTGCCTAGGACTTTGTTATTCTGGGTGGGGATGCCTTCTTTTATTTATCTATTTTTTTTTTAAAGATTTATTTATTTATACAAGCACTGGGTACAGTCAGAAGCGCGGGAGGGTGAGAGGATTCACCAGAGCCAGAGCGTGGAGCAGAACAGGTAGACTGACGAAATACACTGCTGAGGGGAGCAGCGGGCGGCAGGAGAGGTCTGTGCGCCATGTGGGACCCTTACCCAGCGGCCGGGGATCGAACCGGCGCTGCAGAGGCTGCGGGCAGCTTTGCAACCCAGCGCTCAACTGCTGCGCCACCGGGGAGGCCCAGGGGATGCCTTCTTGATTTGAAGGTCCTCTTTTTTTCCCCAGTGAAAGTAGGAAGCCTGTGTTTTTGTTCCTGTCCATGTTTCTGGACCCTGAAGACACACAAAAGAGCTGGGATTAGCTGGGCTGGCAGGGGTTGGGTGGTCGTGCTTGAAGACGCGGACTGGGTGGCTTGGCTTCCGGGATCGTCTCAAGATTCTGTCAGGGTGTCCAGGCATCCTGAGTCCAGGCATCTGCGCACCCTCAGGCCGAGTTTCTGGGTCTGGGTCACCCTGGCCTTCCTTGGGTTGCTTTATGTCCTTCCAGCAGAGATACCCAGCTCATGGTCATCCTTTCCTCCTCGGGGCGTGTCACCATCCCCCTCAGAAAAAGGGGGGGGTCTATGAATGACACAACTCAGGGTGGTTTTCTCCAGATTCGGTGACATAAATGAAAAGTCTCAGGATTTCTATTCACTGTGCATCTTCTCGGAGATGAGGGATGCAGGGTTATGAGCCTTGCCACACCCACCCTTTGGTTCTGGTCTACAATCTTCCTTTACTTTCCTTGGCAGGCGCTTCTTGAATTTTATGACACTGAAGTGTGCTCACTTTCTCGCAGTCAATTTACTTCTACTTTAAAAATCTTTTGGCTAAATTCTGGAAGAGTGAGAGCGTGAACAAAAGTTTGTGCCCTCTGCTTGAGAAGAACCTACCGTCATCCGAAAAGGCTGTGTGATCGCCCACTGTCCACCACTGCAGTTCATCCCCTTCTGTATGGAAGGTTGCCTGCAGCTGTGTTTTCCTAACATGAATCCAGATTTCTCATTACTTTTCCTGGGCGTGCTTTTAGGATTGTAAAATGGGTGATGAAGTTAAGGGATGGTCATAACCAAGGGGGGCGTCACATGAACCCTTGTGTGGAGAGGGGAGCTGGCATATTTTTTTGAGGGTCTTTTGTGAGGACTCATGTCTTCTGTGCCAGGAAGTACATAACTGGTCTGGTTGGGCCCTCACAACCTCCCTGCGTGATAGACTCCGTTATTTCTATTTTCCAGGTGAGGAGCACAGGTAACAGAGCTTGGGCCTGGCCTCTGAGTCTCTTTGCTCTGGCCACGCCACCCCAAGAAAATGCAGCTGAATGGAACCCTTGGCACGTGTGATGTTTTCATATCTGTTAAACACGTTACTAATTGTGAGAGAACACTTTTATTTATTTATTTATTTATTTTTTAATTAACTGAGGGAAAAGATAATGAACATTCACTTCCTGAGACTGGAGATGCTCGTAATCCGCCCCTCCCGCCCCTCTGAGTGCCTAGTGCCATTTTTACAGGCTGTGAGAACTCTCTGGAGCCTTCTACGGCCGGCACCGGGCCCTACTCTCTCATGCTGTTACCCGAACAGCAGCCACTCAGAGGCAAGGCCATTATGTAACAGCTCCACCAGCACAGCCTCATAGAATCACAGACTGCACAGAGTGTGCTCACCGTGCGAGCACACTCTCTAATTAAGGCTCACTTTTTTGCCAGCATCATTTTTCAAAGCCCTAGTGCAGAATTGCATGTGCCTTATTCACGAGTGTTCATAGGACCTACCAAGAGGGGCGTCTGAGCTGTTAAAGGACTTCTGATAGGAAGGAGAAAGGCAAATACCAGATGGTGCCACTTATATGTGGCATAGAGAGAAACCAAGCAAAGGGTCGGACAAAGACAAACTTTAAACCAACCCTTGAAGCTGACCCTGGATCTGAAGCATTGGGGTGGGGGGGGCATTGGGGGGTGGAGGGTGCAGAAGGGGGCACAGTGGACTGTGGTGGAGGACATTGTGTGCTTTGGGGTGGGAGAGCAGTAGTGAACACGCCTGAGGGGAGAAATCCTGTGCTGTTAAAATATCACCGAGAATATAAAACAGTGGTACTTCATCAAATAAATATATATCTAATTTTAAAGACATATTAAAAAAAAAAAAAACTTCTGATTGGGGAGTCCTTTATTTGCCTCGGATTTCACTTGTGCTGTCAAAACCAAACATGGGTACCATGTTGTACAATGTCAGAGTGATCAGTATTATCAGCCTTACGGCAACCTGGGAGGTAGGTGGGGTACCTTTGGCCCACGTTTATTTTTAGTTCTGCTTTATAAATTCTCAGACAAGACAGAAAAATAGAAATGACAGTAGCGTGAATACCCATATACTCACCACCCAGGATTGAACAGTTTGCTGAGATTTGGCATGTTTGCGTCAAACTTACACATCCGTCCATGCACCTGTGCACACACACATACACACACCTAGATCTACATGCGCATGTGCATGTATGCACAGGTACACATGTGCACACATGTACTTACATGCACACACCAAGACCTACATACACATACATCTTTTAAAATCATTTTAAAGTAAATCATAGAAGTGAGGACACGTGACACCTGATTACTTGATATGCTTGTCTATAAAGTATGACTATTTCCCTATAAAACCACAACCTGCTGTCATCCCTAACAAATGAACTCTTCCCTCACTTCAGCTGATACCCCCTTTGTGCTCACATTTCTCCCAATGTCCCCCCTTGCTATAGATACCCCCACTGCTCTTCTCACTCTGTGTCCAACAATCCACATTTTTAGAGCCCCCCACAGCAACTATTGTTTTGTGACTTCTTGGTGGTCAAATGCATGTAACAACACTTACCATCTTTGACGTTCCCGCGTGCACAGCGACTTAAGTGCCCCATGTTGTTCATCTGTTACCACCAGCTGTCTCTGGGGCTTTTCCTCCTGTGTAACTTGGAGATGAGAAAGCACCTCCGTGGGGGTGCTTGTGTGGAGTGACCACACCTGAGACACAGGGTGGTGCCCAGCACGCCTGCTCCTTCAGTCCTCGTCATATCTGTCATCCTTCCTTGGGTACCAGAACAGCATTCCTTAGGCCCCTTTTGCTTTGAGGGTTTTTTTTTAAAGATTTATTTATGCATACAAGAACTGGGGTACAGGCCGGATCTGCAGGGGGTGAGAGCATTCACCAGAGACAGAGCAGGGAAACAGAACAGGCAGACTGATGAAATACACTGCTGAGGGGAGCAGCGGACAAGACAGGAGAGGTCTGCTGTGCCATGTGGGTAGCTCCCTGGCCGGGGATCAAACCTGTGCTGCAGAGGCTGTGGATAGCCTCATAGTGCTGCATCTTAACCCCTTGCGCTACCCGGGAGGCCCTGAACTTTGAGGGTTTTATTATAATCACTGGGGAGAGTCACTGGAGTAGCTGGATACAAGGAGCAGAGGCGGAGCAGTGAGGGAGGTTCTAGAGCAGGGGCTGTGGCTCTGGATCAGGGACAGCAAATCGTGTTTGGCTCGTTGCCAGGGTGGCCTGCCTGCTGATGCTGACTCCAGTTTAGTGGGACCCAGTGACGCTGGTTCACTCACACGCTGGTGTGCATGGGCACTTCTGTGCTCCGGCAGCAGCAGTGAGTGGCTGTGACAGTGAGCAGGTGGCTTGAAAATATCCTGATTAGGTCTCAGAGAACGTCTGCCCACTCCACTCTAGAATCTCGGAGTTGTGGAGTGGAGCTCCCTGACCTCGGATGAGACACTGCCGCCTGCTGTGTCCTCCCTCTGCTTTCGCTTCTACAGCCGGCATCTGAATCTCCCCGGAGCCTCAGGCTGACTTCTCCTTCAGGCAGCTCTGCTTGACCCCTCACTGGCCACCTGGAAACAAACGCAGGTGTCCTCACAGGTGTTCTTGCAGCTGAGTAGCTGGTGACTCTGAAGGCCCCCAAGTTAGAGATGTTCCCTGGGGCCTCTTTTTCTAGTTCCCCAGTGCATTAAGTTGTGTTTTGCATCAAACCTTCCAAATGACCCTGCAGGGACCACCTTTGGGCTCCTCTCTGCTGCCTCTCCTGGGTATGGTCTCTGATGGAGGCGGTCCCTGTGGAGGGAGTCGAGGATGGAGGGGCTTCTGTGGAGAGGCATCTGTGATGGTGGGGGCCCATGATGGAGACCCATGATATAGGGGGTCATGGTGGAGGCCCATGATAAAGGGAGGTTCTGCTATCGAGGGGGCGTCTGTGATGGCGGGGGCCCAGGGTGGAGGGGCATCTGTGGTGGCGGGACATGGGCTGCCTTCCTGCCTGCCGTGAACGCTAGAACAGCTAATTATAGATATTTTACTTTTGCCAATATGTTTGGGGTCCTGCTGTTTGACCCAAATGGAACTGATTCAATGCCAATGAATGCGAAGTCTCATTCCTGTAAGTTCCTTCTGCATTTGGACTGAAAAAGACATTTGCTGTTATGTGTGACTTGTAGTCTCCTTTATTTCCTGGTCTTTTAGATAGCTTTTGTTGATTTGAGGCATTCCATTTAATTCGGGCATGGAAGAATCTTTCCCCTTAAATTTCCTTTTGTCTCCTAATCACTTACATAACTATTTAATGTTTTAATTAATTTTGCGTGAAGCCCCAGAAAAGATGATGACACTTCTCTTTGTATATATATTTTTTATTTTTGGTATCAAGCCCCTCTCTTCTTTCTCTTGCCTTAAAAAATGTAAATGTGTAGTCTTAGAAATGACCGTATTAACTCAAGACCTTTTTATTGGGCTCTCTTGATTTCCAGGCCCTCTTGTTGGTGTTGCGGGCACGGTCTTCCCTGAAGTCTTCGCTCTGAAGACTTTGTGGTGCGTCTCTGAAAACCTTTGCAAACGACATCAGCAATGGTTGGGATTCTCGCAGGAGTGGGTGTGGGTGGCTGGGGGGAGATGGCCCTTTGTGGACATCGAAACAGGGAAACTCTGACCTCAACATGAACCCCAGAAATAGCTGGAGCCGCATGCAGCCACTGTGGGGGTGGGGGGGTCATGTGCCAAGGACAGGAGGGTGCCAGCCTCCCCTCCCCCATGAGGGAGGGGAGATGGCCTTCTTAGCTGGATGTTCACTTTAGGAAAGTGAAATCCTTGAATTTTAGGGTGGAGCAGAAATTTCCTCCACCCCTCTGGGTTCTTCTTGGGCTGGTTGAACAATCAAATTAACGTTGGACAGATTAGTGGGTGAAAAAACATATTTAATTATGTACCTGTGGAGAATCTGCATGGATGTGTATTCCTATGCCACTAAGGAAAATGGGGGGTGGTGTTAGTGATGGGAGGGGCCTGGCTCCAAAGAGAGTAGGGGGCTCACCTGACAAGGAGGCTCATGTGACACAGACCAGATGCTCTGCAATTAGATGTTTGCCCTTTTCTTGGATGGAAAGTTTATTTCTGGTAAAAGCCCTAATTCTGGGTAATAGCTCCAATTTTCATTCTTTTCGGTAGTTAAGGGAATAGTTTCCCTTGAGCCGACAAGGCCTCAACTGACCTCGGTTTGCAATAACCCATGTGCCAAAGTGACACATCTTGGGAAGGCTGTTCTGAACATCTTGGGGAGGCCTGTTCTCCAGATTCCAGAACCAGTCTTTAGGTTTTTGCAGAAAGGGGCTTGGTCTGTGGAAAGAGATGTTTGGGGAAGAGAGTAGCTCCATGAGCCTCAAAGGGACTAGAGACTATGGTCTCTAGCCAGAAGTTGGGGTGCTGGTGCATGCGTGGGGACATCCCCAGTCCTCTGTGCACTGAGTGTGGACCCTTTAGACCATCCTGCTAGAAAGACGTTGTACAAAGGCTTTACTGGAGTGCAGGAAATGGTGCTGGTTAAAGGAGGCAGCACCAGCACGTGGGACCTTGGCAGGCTTGAATTCAGGGGTCTCCCCCGGGCTGTGCCTCATGCGTTCCCAGGTCTTGGGAGGCCAAAGAGCATCAAAACCAGGTAGCTTGTTGGGTGTCATCTCATGGTCTCCCAAATATTGGTCCCTCAGCACAGAGAATACTCGAAGCTTCTGTTACTGCAGTGGGTGTTAGAATGTTAACTGTGACATTTTGACAGGGACACATCTGCATTGCCGCCACACTCTGTTATGTTTAAAAACCAGGTTCTCGTTGGTGTCAACCCCTCCAGAATTGCCGCCTCCTATCTGTCTCCCCTAACCTCGGAGCGTGAATGTTCACCTTCTAAGAAATCTTCGCTCCGACATCCACACCCTGACATGTCTCCGTGGCTCATAAAGGACCCAGGCTTTATCCGAAGGGCCTGGCGTGTAAAGACAGCGGTGTTGTCTGTCATGGAGACTTTTATAATGTTTCTTCCCTTTAGGAAGTAGGAATGGAGACATTCTCCTGCTCCCACGGTTTTCTGCATCCTTCTCTGTGAGTGGTTGTATTCTTTCTTCTTGGCAGCCAAGCATTTTTTAAATAGCTATTCTCAGTTGGGCAATAATTACAACTTCACAATAAATTAAAGTCCTTGACTTTATTTTGAAAATCAGCCAGTGATCTATACCTGCGCCGTTGGACATATTTTTTGCATTCTACGTGCATGCCTGGAAGCGGACAGCCGTGTTTCCAAAGCAGTGTGTCATTGAGAAGCCACTGTCATATCTGTTAGCCTGAGGATCCTGTTGAAATATTTATTGTTTGCCCCTGAGTCGGCGCCCCCTAATGCAGCTACTTTCTGCATCGCCACTTCCAAGCTCGCGTGCTTGGTTTCTACCACTTAGATTGTGTGTCCTTTTTTTTTAAAGCCACCATCTGCATTTTCCACTTTGAAGTACATTAGTTACTATGGAGACTGTGATGTCATTGGTGGGGGTGAGGGTTCATAATGTCCACAAGGAAAGTCTAAAATCATTTTATTTAATGGTTTGAAATTTATACTACACTGGGGGGAAATTAGAAGTATGCTTGTGAGGACGGTGTGCTGATGCAGTTTAAGCTCGCGTGACGCTTGTGCATGTAACAAAAGTTGGCCTCTGTGCAGATGAAAATATACCTGAAAATTGAAAAAAAAAATCCAAAGGACAGAAAAAGGCGGGTCAGGGAATTCATACAAATATTCTGACCTCCCAAGTCTCGTGGTTTCTGCAATGCACCGTTCCCTCTCTAGGTGTGGTATAAAGAAGTTGGGGTCCATTTCCGTCCCTATAAAAATACTATGAAGGTGAGGACTTTGCCTTTATAAGTGAAACGTGTGTTCCAGGCAGTGGTTGATTAACTCTGATGTGCTACTCAACTCCTAACAAGGTCCATGCAGAGGTGCTAGTGGCTGGAGGCTTCTGAGAGAGGTTTCATGTAGCTTGGCTGCTAGGGCGGGGTTGGGGGTGGATGGGGTGTCCCGACGAAGGCAGGTGGACCCCTCAGTGAGTGCCCAGGGTGCTGTGTAGAGCACCCGGATGAAGTTGGCTTTTGTGTCTCCTTCAACCTCACCCTGTTTAATTTAGAAATAATTGTAGATTTACATGCAACTATAAGTAGTAAAATGGAAAGGCCCCCAGGCACCCCCAAAGGTAACATCTTAGGTAATTGTAGTGCAAAGCCACAGTCAGAAAACTGACATGGACACAAGCCCCGAGGGGTCCCCAGTTTTTCAGGCAGTTTTCGTGTGTACATTCTGAGACCACCACAGTCAGTGCACAGAACAGTTCATCATGGGGTCCTTCCTGATTCCCTTTTGTCATCACTCCCCTCCCCTGCTTCCTAACCCCAGGCAACCACTAATCTGTCTTCCAGCTCAGTAATGTTGTCCTTTTAAGAATGCTTTATAAATGGAATCAGACAGCGTGCAACCTTGCGAGATCGGCTCTCTTCACTCAGCACAAATCCCTGGACATCCACTCTCGTTATTTCATGTATCAGCAACTGGTTCCTCTTTATTGCTGAGTAATACTCCATAACATGCATGTGCCCCCCATACCCCTCCTTGGAGGGCTTTGGGCTTTGCTTATGTTTTTAAACAGTGACCCTTGGGAGAGAGCTGATGTGTCCTAACAGCAGGGAGTCAGTGAGCTCTTTAAAGGCTTCCAGTCTTGTCTGTTCTTGTTCCGAGTTTTTAGCGGGGCTCCCTCCAAAAGTCCCTTTAAGGCCCAAATTATTTAGAAGGAAGGATTGTGATGGGGAGCAGACTGAAGCCCAGTTCCGCAGGAAGCAGGAGGGAGTGGGGGCCTCGTCCTGAGTCCTGGTGGAAGCCTCTGCATTTCCCTTCTAGTGTTGATAGAAGAACGTCCTTAGGTTCTGATGACTTGCTGGTGGGCAAGGGAGATGCTCAGCCTGGTGGAGGACCGGCCCCTTTGGGGGAGATCAAAACCTAAACTCTTATTCTAGGAATCATGTCCTCAGCCTGACTGATTTTCATTCTGCAAAGTGTACCATTTGGCCTTTCAAAATACATGCCCAGGACTGTTGAACTGGTCATGTGATAGACGAAAGCACCAACAGCATCCTCAGTACCAGCCACAGGTCTAGGTTTCTGGTTTGATTATTCGTAAGTTGCCTGAGCTGAGGGACCAGGTGATCTAACCTTGCTTTGCTGGAGACACACATTCTTGTTGGGTCTTGTATGTCTGCTCTTAATTTCTGTTTATTAAATTAATGTTTTATTATTATTATTTTAAAGATTTATTTATTTATTTGTTTGTTTGTTTATACAAGCACCGGGTACAGTCAGAAGTGCGGGAGGGTGAGAATTCACCAGAGCCAGAGCGGGGAGCAGAACAGGCAGACTGATGAAGTACACTGCTGAGAGGAGCAGCAGGCGGCAGGAGAGGTCTGCGCGCCATGTGGGACCCTCGCTGGCGGCCGGGGATCGAACCGGTGCTGCAGAGACTGCGGGCAGCTTCACAGCCCAGTGCTCAACTGCTGTGCCCCCGGGGAGGCCCTAATTTTTTTTATTATTGAGGTAACACTAATTGACAGCATTGTATAGGCTTTAGGTATAGTTTCTCACTTTAGCACCTGTATGTATCACACCAGACCCTCCACCAAGTGTCCAGTTCCTTCCACTCCCGCCCCCCCCATGGAGAGACTCCCTCTTACCCCAGTTACGCAGCCAGCAGAACCCCCTTCCTTGCTGTCATTGAAGCTGGAGCCCTGAAGAAGGGAACAGACTTGAGCATTGGGAGCAGGGATCTAAAAGCTACTCAGATCCTTGCATATTGCAACGGAAGCTTTTAGAAGGAAGGATTGTCATGGGGAGCAGACTGAAGCCCAGCTCCACAGGAAGCGGGAGGGAATGGGGGCTGTCAATACAGCTCTGGGTCCACGTCAGATGCCGACTTTTTGTCCGGGCTGCACAGAGATGCGAGTCCCATGGGAAATGCCAGCCTGTGAGATGCGCATCAGGGAGACAAACACGTTCCTCTGCCCAGACTTCGGGAAATGCCCAGACTTTAGCAATAAGCCACCTTATTTCTTTGCCCTCCTCACCTTCTGGGGACTGACCTGGGATGTCCTGCTTGAGTGGGTCACAATGTTGCCTCCCTGCCACCACCTCTCCCACCTACCCCTGGCCAGCTCATGTACCCTTTCTTGGGGCCTTTTTGCAGTTGACCCTATTATAACCTATTATCACGCCAAACCCTAAGATTGGCCTGTAGTTGCCTCTAAAGCAATGTGGGATACCAGCATTGCTGGGGGGTGTAAACCGGCTTACCCCCTAGAGGCTGGCTCTGCACTGCTGTGACCTGTGTCTGAGGCAGAGAGGGCTTGAGGGACTGACACCCAGTAAGAGGACGGGAGGTCACGTCTCCCTCTGCCAGTGCACGTTCTTTTATGTCCTTGATGAGAGCAGTTGGAGATACACCATCTACACTCTAACCAGGGTGGTGTTGAAGCTGTGCATTTGCTTGTTTTTGTTCAAACACAACACGAAGTCCTCCAGTTCAGGGTGAGCACATGGTCGGGTTTGGTAAGTGATTACTAAGTGAGCGAGTGAACAAATGAATGAATGATTAAGCAGAGAGAGGTGAAGTTCACTTATGTGGGGAGGGGGCCGTTTCTACCCTCCCTGCCCAAGGCAATTGTCTGTGACATTTCAACTCCAGGCTTATTGTCTGCATCTGTGCACTAAGCCAGTAAATCATGGACTGGAAGGGACTGGACTTTGCTTTGCAATTAGGGGTCGCCTGGTATCCCATGGAGCAGCAATATTGCTTGTCTCTTAAGAAGCTGTTTGGGCTGCCCTCTTGGTGCCCAGTAAGCAAGGAATTAGCAGACAGGCCCCCAGCCAGGGTGTGGTCCTGGCAGCACCACCCACTACAAGCAGGAGGTGGGTGGCAAGGGCTGGGGATGGAGCCGAGTCCTCCCGCCGATCAGATTCCAGATCCCTCTATCAGCTCGTCCTGCTCTCCAGGCTGCCAAGAGGCTTTCTGACTGGTTGATAATAAAATAACTTCCGTCTCTGCTGGCAGCCAGGGGTCCGGGTATCACTTTCGCCAGTGGCCTGCAGTGCTTGCCCGGTGAAGTCTGCTTGTCCTGAGAATGAAGAGACTAGATCCCTAGATCGTAGAATCTCCTTTGCGCTCCATCCCCGGGGCACCATGGGAATGTCAAGAACCTGAGGCCTCTGGGTCATCGATGTGTCTGTTTGGGGTCAGATGTCCGTCCCCTGCCTGTCTTTGTCGCTCTGATGTGAAACCTTCTCTCGGGCCTTCAGAAACCGCCGTGTCGTCAGTGTTCTGCCCCCTGGCTCTTACACCTGCCAGCCATTGCCTTCCGGATCTTCTCTTTCGATTAATTGTAGTGATGTGATGCCCTGTATCCCCTTCAAGTTGCAGTTGTTACAAATTCCCAGTTGTGATTTATATCCCTTGATAATTACTCAGGCCATCCTTTCACACATTATTCATACTCTCCTAATCAGCGCATGTGTGTTACTGGCTTGAGTTTAGACATTTTGGTTCCAGCTGTTTTTAAGCAGAATTGTACCAGGAATAGCCTCCATGCAGCCACCTGCTAGGCCACGGTCACTGCCATCACGTGCACCTGCTCGGCTCTGCGCCCTGCTGTGCTGCACATTTTCGTTCTCATTTAACTCTCAAAATAGCATGGGCTCCCCAGAGGTGGCCTCACCCGCGTCTCTTCCAGTTGCTGGACCTCAGGTGCTGGCGCCCTCCTGGAGCTCACCTGTGTTCCCGGGGTATGGAGTCTTGTCCCCAGCATCAGGAAAGTTTCTGGGAATAGGTATAGTGTGCAGGTTTTCCTTTAATAGGAGAAAGTTTTCCCATCCCACATGGGTGCCTCTGGATGAAGCGGCTGATGGGAAGTGTATGGGAGCAGGAATCTGGGAAGGAAGTGGCTGATGGGGGTGATGTGGGGGCGCTGAGCTTCCTCTTTGCTCTGGGTCACCAGGCAGGAGAGTCTGTACAGGATGAGATCTCCTTCTCTGCCCCGCACCCCGCCTTTTCCCTGCCGCCCCAGGCCTGCTGGGCCTTTTCTATCATCACCCTTTGTCCAGAGCGACTTTGAGGGAGAGCCATGCTGGCTTCCCCGTGAGCAAGCTCAGAGGTCAGGAACTTCCCACACTTGTGGTCAGGAGACACAGGGTGGCTGAGGTCAGAGCGCCCTTCTCCGAGCCGCCCTGGCTCCTGCTTCTCTGGCAGAAGCTGGGCAGATGCTTCTTTCTTCCGGCAGCCAAACACCGGAGGGTCTGAAGTCAGGCCCTGCTGGGCGGTTGGTCTGAAACCCCAGTGGTTTTCTGGAGACGCTTAGTGTGGCCCCTGCTTGGTTTCAAGCGCGTGTGTTTCTCATCCGTTAGCCATGGGCGTCATCTACTCGCCTTGATTTCATTCACCACGGGCGGTGTGCGAGGAGACCCCACTGCGAGCAACTGCATCCTGCTTGCCTTGATCCCTCTCCTTCACCTGCCCCCCACCCGCTTTACCCCTTTTTGTTTGCTGCTAACTTATGGGACGGTAGAGAAGAGCCTCTCTGGCCAGGTGACATTGGGTAGATTTGAAGGAAGTGTCGGATCAAGTTATACAGCTACGTGGAGGAGAGTTTAGGCAGAAGAAATAGGATATGCAAATGCCCTGGGGTTGAAGCATGTTTGCTATGAGTTTCTGGCAGAGAAAGCAAGGGGGAGAGTAACTGGAGATGAGCACAGAAAGGAAAAGCCGATCCTGTGGGATCCCCAGCCATCGTGAGGCTGCATTGATCCCTTTTATTTATTTTGGCCTGGCAAGTGAGATCAATGCATTTCTCTGGTTTCCCGACCAGCCTCTGCATCTCTGCCTGTGATTATTCCCTTCCCGTCATGCCTCGTGTGTGCTGCTCCCCCTTGGTCTGGGCTCATGTGTAACAGAAAGGTTTTCCTGGAGCAGTAAAAGCACAGACATCCACCCTGGGGGTTTCAAGGATGCTCTCTTTCCCCGTGAAGTGGCAGCGCTCATCTCGTGTGCTGCCCTTCCCTCCCCTCCTCCTGTTTGGTGAGATCTGCCCTTCCTAGGGGTATCTGGCCCCCTGCCTGCCCCTGGATCAGGGTGGGCCCCTGCTGTGTCTCCCTCTGGGGGGTGGAGCATGTGGTGTGACATCCTCTGCCGTGCCCTCTGCCCGGGGTTCCTGCCGGAGCTTGTGTTGGGACACACCATGCCTTGCTCCGCTTTGCCCTTCCAGAGCGATGTCAGGCCGGCCTGCAGCATCGCGTCTCGCTGGAGGGCAGGGCGTTTCTGTGCTCGGCCATCCCTGCAGGGACCCTTGGGCGGCCTTGTCTTTATGGTCAGCTCTTAGGCCCTTTCACCGACGGCGTCCATCCCTCTGGCCGGGTGACATTGGGTGTCCAGCTTCTCTCCAGAGAGGAGCCGAGGTTGTGAGCAGGTGGCGCTTGGTTGATTCCCTGCCAGTGTGACTGAGGACTGGTGGGTGTTTCCAAGCCCCGCTCGCTGCCGGGTGCTGGCTGGTGCTCTATGTGCTCTACTGATTCAGCCACTTAGATGTTATCTTTCCGAGCCGTGAGAGATGGGGGAGCCCCGGGAATCCCGCTCACAGCTGACGCTGCAGAGCCCCCCTGGAGGGGCACCCAGCGTTTCTCTCTTCCCCTTTTCCATTCTGCGGTGTGGCACAGCCCAGACTCGCCTCCCCAGGAGCCCTGCCTGCCTTTGTGGCCCGCCGTGAGCAGGTGCCAGGAGGCTCGCCCACATGGACGCCGGGTTTGGGCGTCCCTGCCAAGCGCAGTGTCCTCGGTGCAGGTTAGAAAGGCCCTGGGATTCGGAGCTTATGCGGGACAGGTGCGCGGTCACGTTTGCTCCATTCTTCAGTGATCCCCTTTTCTCATCCCTTCCTTCCCTCTCCCGACCCTGCTCTTTCCCTCTGAGAACAGGCCTGCTTGAGCTTGAGCTGTTTCCTGACTTGGTTTTGCTCTCCAAGCACCCCTGCCCACCCCACCCCCCAACAGTGACCCCAAGGCTTGCTGGGGTCCTCTTGGCCTGCCTGGCTGAGAAGCTGCGGCCGCAAACCCCACACCCCTCGCCTGCACCACCACCCAGTGACCTGGTACTGCCTGTGTGCATGGGGGCACAGCAGCAGCTGGCACCAAACAATGCTGGCTCTCATCCAGGCATGTGAGGATGGCCTGCGGGCTGGGTATTTACTGCGCAGCTGCCACCGGGGTTCCTGGCTCTCCGGCAGAGGTGATTTGCCACTTCCTGCTAACAAGATTTCAGTCCTAGGAGCTCCCAAGGGGCTGTTCCTCTTAGCCCATCTCCCTGACGGTCTTTGCCATGAAGATGTGTGAAGCAGCCGCACAGTTTAATGGGATCATGCTGGAAGTTTGCAGCATCGTTCTGTCACCAGAGCTGTGTGTCCTTGGGCAAGCGACTTGACCTCCCTGAGCCTCGTCTTCTGACTCCGAGCCTCGTCTTCTGTCTCTCGCAACTGAAGCTAGCAATACGCAGTTCATGCCAGGAGTTAATGAGACTGTTTGTGGAAAGCACCTCGTCCAGGTCTTGGCACATCGTGTGTGCTCAGTGGATGATTAACTGTCCCCCCCTTTCTCAAAAGGGATCCAGGCAGGAAGAGAAAAGCCAAATCAAAGTCAAGACCGGCTGCTTTGCTCTGTGCCATGATCTGCGTCTGGGCAGATGTCAGATACTTTCAACCACAAGTAGAAGAGCTTCAATGATGCCCTTGTGCGTGGCGTGCTTTGGTTGCATTATTAACCTATTTGAGAAAGCCGCTGGCCCTCTGCAAAGAGAAGGGCTGGCCCAGAGCCAGGAACTCAAAGTCGGTGCTTTCCTAGGGTGCTCCCAGAGGTACCTACCTTGGGTAGTTTCAGCTGAGGGGGGTGGGGTGCGGGGTGGGAGCACCACCCCAGCTCTCATACCTACCCAGTGTGTACGCCTTTGGCTCTGCTCGAAGCACTTGCTGCGCTCTTGGCTGTCAGCTCAGGGGCAGTTGTGATGCCCTCCCGGTCACTGGACACATGGTGACTGCACTGGCGGAAGCCAACAGCTGGAGTTGCCTGTGACTGCAGGATCACACCACCCGGCTCCCGGCCCAGCTCCGCCTCTCGCCAGCTGGCCTTCACCAAAGGAACCTCAGTTTCTTCCTCTATAAAATGGAGTTTTGGTAGTGCCAGCACTCACTCACTGCCTGGGGGTTGGGAGGCCTCGTCCGCAGAGGTGGGGCATGGAGGGGCGTGCAAAGTCCCGGCCCTGTGCCTCCTCCACTCAGCGTTGGCAGAGACCCCATGAGTTTGGGCAGTTTCCAGAGCTCGTCACTCAGTGGCTTGCTGTTTGCACCTGGAGTCTGCCCTTACCTGTCTGTGTAGTGCGGGGTGAGCCTTGCTACCTGCGTTGCTTTGGGCCCTTTGGTTAGTCTGGTTACCAGGCAGCGGAGGTGAAAGTAAGACATTTGAATTTTGTTCCATTTCCTTTGTAGGTTGTTTGAATCATCTTATTTTGCATTATTCAAAGTTGTATTATCCTCTGACACAGAAATCATAAATATTATTTGTCCCGTGCAACTTTCTGTTCCATTTAAGAGTAACTTTAAGAGAAGATAATCTAGAGTTTTCAGGGTTATGTTGTCGTGGAAACCTTGCAGCCATGAGTTTTTTTTTAAAGATTTATTTGTTTATGCATACAAGAACTGGAGTATAGGCCAGAGGTGTGGGGGGATGAGAGGATTCACCAGAGACAGAGTGGGGAGCAGAACAGGCAGATTGACTGAAATACACTGCTGAGGGGAGCAGCGGGCAAGACAGGAGAGGTCTGCTGTGCCATGTGGGTAGCTCCCTGGCCAGGGATTGAACTCGTGCTGCAGAGGGTGCTGATAGGTTGCATCTTAACCCCTTGTGCCACCAGGAAGGCCCCCCAATATTTTATTATGAAATATTTCAAACATGTAAGAAAGGTGAGCTGTGCGGTCGGCAGGCATGCGCCTGGGTGGCCGGAGCTCCCCTCTGCTGTGTTGGCGCCGTCACGTTGTCCATCTCCCCGTGGCTGTGACCTCCACTTCCAAGCTTTGCAGTTGTCTTTCTAAGTGAGTGGCATGCTGCCCCACTCATGGTCTGGTGACCTGCTGTCAGGGAGCATGTGGCACAGCGTGACTCTTCCCTAAGTCCCTGTAAACCCCCCATCAGGCCTCCTCATGACTCTGCCCAAAGCCTCAGCATGGGCACAGAGCTCTCCCAGCAGCCTCACCCGGGCCCTAGTCCTGTATCTGGTCGGGGCATGCCTGCTGCCCACTGTGCATTTTAGGGACCGAGTGTTCAAGATGCCATACCATGATGCTTTCTCAGACAAAGAAGCTAAACTGGACTCCCCAGAAAATGCCATTGGCAGCACAGCCTTTAAGCCCAAGCCACGTAAAAGCTCTGGCACACCCCAGCTCCAAAAGAGGGTGATTTAGCCTCAGTTGCCCCTGTGGTTATTTTCCAGAATTCTCTAGGCCCCCTGCGCCCTCCTGCCAGCCCTTTGGGCTGGCCCTGGAGGAGTCGCATGATCCCCGGCTCTGACCTGGCTGGACGGCACCCCGCTGAAGGAATGTAGGCGTAATGACTTCCCTGGCTGTGAACCTCCCAATCATGTTAAATCACGGCTGTCTCCACGATTATTTTTTATAATACTACGGTAGTCACTGCCATTTAATGTGTGCCTTCTGTTGAAAATTAGTGATGAAAATGTAAAAAACATGCCTGTCAGATAAGAATAGCATGAACCCAAGTCAAGTATTTTATTTAATTCATTATTGAGGGAACCGGTTCTGGTAAAGCTGATGTAAAGAGCATTTAAGGGACTGGGGTAGTTACAGGCATCTTGAAAAAACAAAGACTTATGGAAGAGAATCTCTTGGTCAGTGGGGATGAGATTGTGAGGTACCAGTCAGCTAGCTCAGCCTCAGGGTGCTCCAGCCTCCAGGGGTGCTGCCTGCAGGGAGCCCTTGGTTGTCTGCTGCCCTCAGGGGCCCCTGGGCAGACGAGGGCCACCCGGCTGCGCCAGTCAGTGACAGATACAAATTGGTGAGTGTCTCACAGGGCGCGATTGCTGCGACTTTGGGGCTTATGCTTCGACTTTGTGGAAATGCACAAGATAATATGCACCTTTGCAGCACTCAGGTCTTTAAGTGCAGTCAACAGCAAGGTCCAGCTCTGCTGTGCTCTCTGGGTGAGGCGTGGCTGACCTGTCAGAGTCAGACAATCAGTATATAGACTTGCAAGTTAGGGAGTCTCTGCCACTGTTGCAACGCCTCAGCTCTGCAGTGGACCGGGACGGCAGCCTGAGAGTGAAACTCTACCTACAAAACAGGTGTCCGAAGGCCTCTGGCTCAGTCTGTGGCCTGCTAACCCTTGTCCGAGTTAGGTGATCCTCGGGAGGCCTGCGCCACGGCATCCTGGCATGCCGCTTGCTGCAAGCAGGAGCTGCTGCAGGATGTAAACGCTGACCCTGGGCGCTGCCCTGGCGCTCCTGGGGCTGTTTCACAGTTGAGGTGTGAGGATCGGGGAGGGGCTTCCCGATTCTGTTGCCGGGTGGTTGTGGAGGTGAGTCTGTTGGATTTAGGCTGAACACGTGCCATGTCCCTGTTCTGCCAGCCTGGGATACGGAGTTGGGGGAAGTGCGGGAATGCAGTTGAGAGAAAAGTGTGCAAAAAGCAGAGCGCGCTGCAGATTCATGAGCCCAGCCTGATCTGGAGAGGTTCCTCCCGGTGTGGCGCTGGGCTGCTCCCCTCCACCTGCCATCGGCGGGGGGATTGACCTTTAGCCGGGCAGTGGGTGTGTAGGCAGGTCTGAGCCCTCAGGGCTTCAGCAGAATTTCCCAGCCTGGACCTTGTCGGTCCCAGCTGAGAGATGGGGGTGCTCTCGCCCGCCCAGCTCTGCTTTGTTTTCTGGGCCTGGATTGCGGTTCTGACCCTCAGCTCACCAGCTGGGTGGCCAGGGACGAGATTCTTCTCTCTCTCAGCTGCCTCATATGTCAACTGAGGACATCCCCGCAGTCTCTTTTCAATATGACTAATGTGACAATGAAGTGAGGTTGCAGATGTAACAAAGCCGGCGCGTGGCAGCGCTCTGAGAGTGTTTTCTGTGGCTATTTTTATTACTGTTATTGTCATTATTTTTAGCACTTAATGTGGCATCAGGTGACTTATAGTTGGTCAAAAAGTGTCATTCAGAGCCTGGTCGAGCCCGTGATAAGGTGGAGTCAGGTCTCGAGAGTGCTCTCCCGCCTGCTTCTGCGGTATCTGCCCCCCAGGAGGGTGGCAGCGCGGCTGAGACCCCTGGATTGTGAGCAGGGCGTGCAGGAGCTGCGTATCAGCCTCGACCCGGCATTAGATCTGGGCATAGCACTGCACGTGGCTAGTGGCCCCTGTGTTGAATGCTCGGGCTCAGGGGTTGTGACTTCACACGTCTGGTGTTGCATTTTCTCAAACATCAGCAGACGATGAACATGCAGCCAGAGTTGAGAACCAGAGGACTAGAACTTCCAGCCCTTCCCTGCTTGCTTCCACCCTCCTTTCTTTTTCCCTCCTCCCTCTCTCTCCCTCAGTAAGTACAGATTGTCACTCTCTAAGCACTGGAGATAGCACAGAGGATGTTCTGGCTGGTGAAGACCTGGCAAGCTAGGGGGGACCCCTCCAGGAGACAAGAGCATGGTGACTGGTGAGGCCATGGTGGCCTGGATTAAGGAAATCCTCCCAGGAGTGGCCGCCTGGGCTCAGACCTCTCTGGTGAGCAGGGCAGCCTTGTCCTGGTCTGGGGTAAGGGTCTGGGCAGAGGCACCAGCACCTGCTGATGCTGGGGGTGTTTGGGCCTGCTGAGGGCACAGAAAGGCCAGTGTGGTTGGACGGTGAATGCCTAGGACTGTGGAGCAGATGACTTGGAGGGCAGGGCAGGTTCCGTCAGTTGTGTGCTCAGCGCCGCGGGGACCGCCAGCATGTCGAGCAGTGGGGCCCTGCTTGTCCTCCGGATGTCTCTGAATCTCCAGGCAGCACCTGGGGTGGGGAGGACCAAGTGGGGTACCCTGGGAGATATTGGCAGCTCCGGGGAGGACATAAGGTGACTGGGGTGCAGAGGGTGGCAGTGAAGACAGACTGGACAGGTGGGGGCCACCAAGGAGAGTGGACAGAACTCGGTGGTGGGCAGATGGGCCATGTGAAGGGAGCAGAGAAGTCGGTGTATATCCCCTCCCAAACGTGCTGGGGCAGTGAGACCAGGTATCAAGATCCTACCTGATGGAGTTCACCTGCCGCCCATCTCCAGGAGGCTGTGGGGACGCCTGCTCTGCCCACTTTGCTGTGGAGAAGGATTTAGGTATTGAACTCCTGTAGCCCCAGGCAATGTTCCTCTGACTTCAATGTGCCTGTCACCTGCAGATCTTGTTAAAATGCAGGGTCCCACTGCCAGGTCTGGGGCAGGGTCTGAGGTTCTGCATTTCTGAAAGGCGCTCTCTCATTCGATCCACACGGCAGCCTGGACTTGTGGCGGGGAGCCCTCTCCGGTGAGGCCACAAAGCCTCACCGCTGCTCCTCTGGGGGCCTTTGGGGACAGGTTTCTGGGCAATTATTTTACAGCCTGTGGCAGCACAGGCTCATCTCAGCAAGGCCACTGCCCAGAACTCCATTGGAGGGCACATATATTACATGGAAAAAAAAAAAAAAAGCCTCTAAAGCAACATGACCTGTGGGCCAGGAGACAGTGTGAGTCCCTGTGAATAAGCAGCCCCCCATTTACTCACACAAGTCATGTGTGAGTAAATGTGGGAGAAATGATACTTGATCACCAGAGATATTAACAACAGGATGATCAGTTACAGGAGAGGGGATGTTCCGCTTGGAAGTGGTGCCTGCGCTCTGCAGCTTTAACTAATGAGATGGGACAGGACGCGCGAGGTGTTGAGTATGATGCATTTTTCTGCTGAGCGCTAATCTGAGAGACACCTCTCACCAGACGGTGGACTGAGGGCTGTTTGAAGAGTCTATCCCTTGTACGAGGGGCCGGTGCGACCATATTGATCGTCCCCGGGCTGGCACAGGATGTTTTATCGAGGCAGGAGCCCATATGGAAGCTTTTTGTAAATGAAACTAACATGTGATTACTGGGAGAAAATGACCCCGGCTCGCCATCTAGTTTCCAGCCAATACCACTGATTCATGGAGCCTCCGGTAGTCCTTAATCATCTGTCCCGCTTCACGTTACGAGACACTGAAGCTGTTTTCCTGCCTCCGCGGTCTCAGCACAGAGGCTTTCTGCAGCACCCCCGTCCTCCAGCTTCCTTCGGTCTAATCTTGCGAGTTCCCGAGAATCGTGGCATCCATCATTACCGGTTATTAAATTATCCTGTGGTCGTTTGCATTTTTATTATGTTCTTCACTTCTAATAAATGCAAATCTTCCCTTTACAGTCCACATAGATTTTTTTTCTTAGGGAAGCAGAACCAGGGGGAGAGGAGCGCCCTGAGCTGCCTGGCCCCTCCCCAGTTGCAATGACGGATGCCCCCTGTTTCTGAGTGGGAAGCTAGTTAATGAAGCCACTCTGTGGTTTTGCCTGTGCAGAGACACCTGCGTCCTCTGATTTTACTCTTTTGCTCCTGTTGTTCCTCTTCTCTTTGTGGAATTAGCAGGAACTCCAGGGATAGCTGCTCACAGGAAGCAGCAGGCCGGGCTCCGAGAGCCCTTCGCAAAGTGTCTTCGGCTCTTCACTGGGTTTGGGGCACGGGTTTCCTGGGCCTCGCGTGCCGGCAGAAGCGCCTGTGTCTGTTCCCCGCACGCTGTCAACCAGCTCCTTGCTTCCCCAGTGGGGAGCACGGAGCCCACTCAGATCACAAACTGAAAAATCTTTCTGTCAACAAAATAAAAATCCACCCCGCTGTGCGGCCACAGCTGCTTCTCAGGGGCAGCGCGGGGCGGAGCGGGCGCTCGAGGCTCCTCCTTTGGGGAATGTGCCCCTGGAAGCCTCGTGAATGTCCCCAGTCTGCCCCATTTTCTTTTTTTCTTTTTTTTTTTGTGGGACCCTCGCTGGTGGCCGGGGAACGAACTAGCGCTGCAGCCTCGCAGCCCAGCGCTCAACCGCTGTGCCAACAGGGGAGGCTCTGCCCCATTTTCTTATTGCACTTACATGTCATGTCTTACGCTTCCCTGTGTGAGTGAAGGTGGGCCTCACACCAGGGGCACAGCGTGGTGTGCCTTGTGAGAGCATGGAGGGGGGCAGATTGCACCCAGGAAATTCTCTCTGGCACTGCAGCGGCAGCTACGGTTCTGCCAGGAGAACAGGGGTTTCGGAGCAGACGTCCTGGGCTGGAGTCCCGCCTCTGCCGTTTCTAGCTGTGCGGTCTCAGCACCTGTCTGATCTTCAGCCTCCCCTGGAAATGGAAGGAACGATGCCTCCTTGGCAGCTAGAAAGTTGTGAGAATGAACAGCCCAGTCTTGTAGGTTCCATCCACGCTATTTGCCACTGTTGATAGAAATCGCAGCTCTTACAGAGAACAGAACAGAAATATTAAGACATTCATCTCTTACCCCAGTTTTCACTTTCTGTAGATTGAAATAAACAACCAGCAGCCTCCTGGTTTCGCTTTCCTCATTCTGGCTCTTTGGCCTGTTCCCGAACACCCCGTTGCAAGTGTTTTCTCTGCAGATACAAGAACTGGGACTGTCCTGCTGATAGAGCCAATGTCCCTGGACATGGTGGCCCAGTGGCCGGATTTGCCCCAATGTGCCAGGTTGAGCCTGCCCTGCTGCCCAGGCCCGGCTGCAGAGGGCCAAGGGCAGCAGGAAACGCCACGTCTGAGCCTGCACCTGCAAGTCCATCTCTGCTCTTTCTGACCCTTGGAGGCATCCTGCAGCGGGTGACTCATGAGCGTGAGAGGGGCGGGTGGTACCTGTGTGGGGAGTGATGCTGGGCTGTACCTGTGTAAGGACAGGTGTGGGGGGCGGTACCTGGTAAGGAGGGGTGGGGATGGGGTGGTACCTGACTGAGGAAGGTTCAAGGGCAGTGCCTGCAGGGGCAAACCTGGTGGAGTTGGGTGTGAGACAGTTTTCTAAACAGAAATTGAATGAGGTGCAGAAAAATGTGCTATGTCATACTTTGCACCCCACCTCTTTCACCTTAAACTATAGCACCCTCCCTGTCCCATAAGTCCTGACTTCAGTGAATGTGCCCCCGGAAGCCCCGTGAATGTCCCCAGTCTGCCCCATTTTCTTATTGCACTTACATGTCGCGCCTTCCGTTTTTGGCTATTTATGCCCATTGTCTTTTCTCGGTTTGTTTTATTGAGGCATAATTTACATGCCATAAATTCCTTCCATTCTAAGTTACAACTCTGTGATTTTTGGTAAATTTATAAAACTGTGTAGCCATCACCACGATCTAGCTAGGAAACATATCCGTCACTCCAGAAAGTTCATTCGTGTCTGTTTGCTGTGAGTCCCATCCCACCCCAGCCACAGGCAACCTGCTCTCCTTCTCTTTAGAGCTGCCTTTGCAGGGCAGTTCACGGGAGTGGGGTACTGTGACACAGTGTCTTTACATCAGCTCCTCTTTTTGAAGTTAACCCACATGGTACCATGTATCTGTAATTTCTTCCATTGTGTTGCCAAGTATAATTCCTTGGTGTTGGGATTTAATGGCTGTTTGGTTGCTGAATTGGATTAGTATTGGATTTATGGCTCTGCCACATTTTGTTTATTCATTAATAATTGATGGACAATTGGGTTGTTTCTGGATTACTGTCAGTAATGCTGCTGTTTGCAGTCTGTGTGAACACATATTTTCCATTCTCCTAGGTAGCTTGGGGATGCAGTTTCTGGGTCATGTGGTAAATTTATGCTCAACTTTATTAAGAAACTGCCAAATTGCTTTCCAAAGCAGCTTTAACTACTTCATCTTTTATATTCCTGCCAGCAGCACACAGGTCTCCAGTTTATATACAAGTGAATGCTGGGTATTGTCAGATTTTTTTATTATACCCATTCTTATGGGTGAGTAGTGTTCCCTTGTGATTTTTATTTGCATTTCCCTAAAGACCAGTGATGTTGAGCATCTTTTCAAATGCTTATCATTTATATGTCTTCTTTGGTAGAATGTCTATTCAAAATACTTGCCTATTTTAAAACTTGGGTTGTCTCAATAGTTCAGTGGATTGGTAGAGATGGTTACTCAAGTCATCTTTATCCTCACTGATTTTCTCTAGTTGTTTTATCGACTCTTAAAAGGACTATGGTAATGTCTCCGGTTATTATTATTGAATTATTTATTTCTCCTTGCTTTTTGTCAGTTTTGCCTCATGTATTTTGGGCTCTATTATTGTTGACGAGGCTTGCTTTACATCTGCTACACTGTGATCACTTTAGATCCCTTGTCTTTTTTACCCCTTCTTTACAAAAGTCTTCTGTGTTAAATAGGTATTTCCTCCTGTTTCATTTTAATTACTTACCCCACTCTTTTTTGAACTTTCTTAGTTACTGTTTCTTAAATTACCATGTAGTACTGTAAATATGGGACCAGTTCTTAACCCCCTTTGTGCTGCTGTCATATATACGTGTATATATGTGTGTGTATGTATGTGTGTATATATATGCATTTATATGTATACATCATGTATATTATATACATTATATATATCATCAATATGTTGTAAGTCTTATCAACATGGCATTATTTCATGCCTTTTAAAGGAGTTAAACATAGAGGAAAATACAGTCTTTTGTACTTAACTACATATTTAAATTTTCGGGTGCCTTTTATTTCTTAGTGTTTATTTGAGGAGTTGATCTTCAGTGGTTTTGTACCTGCCCTAGTAGAAGCAATTTATAAGTGAGATTCCTGGTAAGCAAAGCAAAAAAGGGAAATACAACTGAAATCATCTTGTTTAATAATAATGGTCTTTGGTTGGAGGGAACTAGGACAAGAAAAACAGGCCTTTTTCTAGTACTTAATTAAAGCATATCTCTTCTGAAAAAGTATGTATTCCCCCCACCAAGGGATACTCAGTATCAAAAAAAAAAAGCAACTAGGAAATACTACATAGTATTTTGATGGGTGACTAACAATGATTATGAGAGATTTGGAAATTTTTCATAAGTCTTGTAGTTAAGAAACCTGTTTGTCTCTTTCATCCAGAGTTTGCAAAATTATATATGCCTTCATAACTCCTTCCTGCTTTGCTTTTAATGATAAATGACTTTATTATATAAAATATTTTTATTTTATATAAATAAATATTTATTTTATATAAATGAATATTTTATTTTATTTTATATAAGTAAGTATTTTATTCCCTATAGCTAGTTTGGTGACCAGTTGCTAGGGGCTGCCTCAGTTTATCAGATAGAGCTCTATTAATTATCTCCACCGCTTGGGTCAGGGGCTACCTCACCAAAGCAAGGAGTGTGTGTTTGGGGCATCTGTAAGAGTGGGGTGGTAATATTACACCTCATGGGGTCATCATGTAAAGCAACTGTATCACTGTGTGAAGGCCCCAGTACTGTGCCTTGCATAGTAATTAATCAGTGTTCCATTGGTCATGATTACTATGAGCCCCATTCTGCTCTGGAGCCTGGCCTGCGGTCCAGCTTCCCCCCACCCCCCAATCAATGGGTAGAAGCCACACCGTTTCCTTGGGAGTTGACTCTGCCTCTCTCCTCCTGTAGGAAGAAGCTTTGCTTACCCTTTGTGGTGATTGCCTAATTTCATAGCTGTCACCCCCATTGCTCCGTGAGCTGGCTGCAGCCGTCCCTAGCCCCCAGATTAGAGCTGGCATGGAACAGGCACTCAATGTGAGGTTTTGTAATTCTTCTGACAGCCAGCCAGGCCCTCGGTCATATAGAGGAGTCTGAGTCAGTGAAAATAGTTCTGCCTGGGGTGCGTGTGTGTGTGTGTGTGTGTGTGTGTGTGTGTAAACTATAGCATGTTAGACTGAAGACCCTCTGCATTATTGTTGAATGCTAAGCAAGTGATAACTCCTCTTGTTCTTCCAAGTTTTTCTGATAAAGGAGACCTGGTGTCATCACATAACATGTTAACGAAGTTACTGGGTGAAAGGTGTAATCACGCACTCTAAATAATAGTCTTCCCGGTGTAGAAAGGTCTGGCTGAGTGGAAGGAAACTGTGACCCCCACAGGGATGGGAACCGTTGTCTTCTGTGATTGACCGCAGAGCTGTAGAGGAAAAAAAAAATCTATGAAGAGATTTTTAAGTAGGAATAAATTAATTTTAGAGTGTTTTTAGAAGGGACTTGTACAATGTTACCTATTCCTTTAAAATTAATTGGACATAACAATTCACTAAATTTAAGGAATAATACAAATTTTGCCTCTGTTGTACTTTATGGTCCTTTCAGGAGGATAATTAGTGGAACAGTCTGGAAGGAAAAATAGGTAAGAGGCAAGTAAGTAGAGAAAGATGCCACATTTGCAGAGATGAGAACTGGGGGACCTGTGAGGACTTTGGAAGGAATTCGGGGCTGGGACAGGGAGACTGGTGGCAGAGGGCAAAACGAGAGTCTGTCCAAGTCCTAGCACCAGCCAGAGAGCAGGTGGCCGGGAGGCTCGGCCGCAGGGAGGGTGACCTCAGGCAGGGCCTCTGAGCACTGCTTAGCAAGTTTCCTCCTCTTCTGAGAGGCCTCCTGTGAGGGCAGAATCGTCACCTGTGCGTGACAGGAGGGAGCAGCCATCGCAGGAGAGTGTGCGGCCCAGGCCAGGCGCTGAATATGTGGCTCTCGGATCTCTGGAGTTCCCCATCTGCCTCTCCCGCCTCCTCACACACACCCATGCCTGTGGCGTGGGCTGGAGGCCAGTATCTAAATCAGAGTTTCTCCACAGAATTCTTACTCTGCCTTTTAAGAAAAAAATGGTTGTACAGTTACGCCCATTTATTAAGTGGGCATAATGTGGTCTAAACTGTTCTGCCCGAAATAAAGCCACATGGAGTCAGTGTCTCCCTTGCCTGGACAACCTCTGAGGCAGGCTGGTGATCCTTTTGCCTCAGGCCAGTTTCTTATCAGTCCTACTGGCAGAGCTGCCCTGGCCATCCCAGCGCCTGTGCTATCCACCTGGCCAGGATGATACTGCTAAAGGACAGCTCCTGCTCAAGAACCTGCCTCAGCTCCCACCCACCTCCCCCTCAAGGGCAGGGCCTCAGCCTAGCCTTCAAGGCTCTTTCACCTTAGAACTCTCCTCTCCATTGTCCGATGTCAAAAAAACAGCTTTCCCCAGGAGGGGTCTGAATTTCCCTTTGCCACCATTGATCTTTGTGCTTAGAAAGTTGAGGTTTCACACCTCCCAATCTTTTAAAATCTAGCCCAACCCTGCTGCATCCCCATTGTGCTTCAGCCACATACAGTCACCTGCACACCCCGAGCCTCCTGCCACACTGTATGTTACCCCTTCCTGTGCTGCACTGCTTATTTATTTCTTTCAGTTCTGCCCAGATTGTAAACCCCTACAGGGCAGGTTATGGGTCTCACCCCTGCCCCGATGCAGCGCAGCGTATGGCCCTGGGAGACACGGAGCATGCGCGCCAGCCGAGGGTCCCTGCTGCCCGGCCCATGCATCGTCCCCGTGCTCCCATGAGACGTGTGGCTGTGCTCCTTCATGGGAACACTGACTTGGCCCCGGCACGGAATGCAGATTGGTCCTGAGCTCTCCCCGCTACAGCGTTGGCCTGGTGGGCCCTGCTGCCCCCCGCCAGGTGCGCACGCATGCATCCTTGTGCACACACCTCCCTGCTGCCTTCCTGCCTGCGAGCGTTGCCTCCAGGGCTCAAATGCCCGGCGCAGCCCTGCTGTCCCAGGTCCCAGCGGGTCCTCACTGCATATCCGTAGGTTCTTGGAAACTGACTTGAAGTGAAATGACATGTAACAAAATGGACCTTTAAACGATGCGACTTTGTCAGACAGCGCGGGCTGGGGTTGTTCTTCTCGTCAAGGTCGTCACAAAACGAGGTTGAGCAAAGTGACGATGTTGGTCCAGGGCTGTTTGTAGGTCAGAGACATAGTTGGAGGGGGCAGGCGAAAGCTCCCCTTGTGGTTGCAGTTCAGGCTCAGACCCCATGTTCCAGCCAGGCCTGAGAACAACCCGGGCTTCAGCCGCTGCTGTGAGAACCTGGCTTCTCAGTGAGTGCGGATGACCTTGCGGTGAGGGGGTCGCTGGTAGCTGCTGTGATCTCTGGATGTCTCTTGTCTGATGTCTGATGGCATTTATGACAGCAGGGACTGGAGACCTGCTTTTGGGGCTGGGCCCCTATAGCTGCAGTTGGCCTGAGCATGCCTCAGGCACCCGACAGGCGAGTCCCCCTAAAATGCAGCTTTCCCTGGGAGGGGAGTGTCGTCTGTCTGCATGAACTTGAAATGAGGGCGTGCTAAATTAAGAAAGGAGCTTTTTAATCTTGCATGGGGTAGGTTTGTGGGGAGGCAGGCTGTGGAGCTGGGGTTCTTAGAGCGGGCACCCTGATCAGCCTTAGCAGCAGTGGTTAGACATGCCAGTCCCCACCCCCACCCAGTGCTGCAGAGTCGGAAATTTGGGGCTTGCCTGGCGGCCTGATACCCCTGGGGTGGCAGTGCTGCCCCTGCAAAGTGAGGGGCACAGCTCAAGACTGATGGTGAGGATGTGCTTGGGTGGATGCTGTGTGTCCAGCCCAGTGGGCATCGGACACCTGGGAGTTTGCTTTGCCTTGGGCTCTCAGGCCTCATCTTGGGGCTGGAGAATCTGTTTTTAACAAGTGCTCCAGGAGACTCTGAAATGCGAGCTCTATTTCTTTCTTTCTCTCTTTCTTTCTTTCTTTTTTTTTTTTTTGGTATTGTAGTAAAACCCTGATAAATATTGCATTCTTTTATTAATAACTTCATATCCACTTGGCCCAGGGTGAGGGCACTTCCTCTGCCTCTTCCTCCTGGCGTGGCGGCTCCTTCATGTCTAATTTAAGACGTTTTCCGTCAGCCCTGTTCCCCATTAAGTAAAGGCAGTTATTCCCTGGAGCCTGCATCTTCCTGGTCGCTGGATGGCTCCTGCCACGTAAAAGCCACAAGTGGGTTTTATGGCCTCATGCATACTTAATTAGTCCATCTTCTCAAAATTGTGTTTTAAGTGAGTGAAGACATTAGCCTCTGTTCAGATCGATGCACCAAACAGTGTTTCACGTTCGTGTGGCTTAACTGTTGATCCAGACGGGGGTCCCTGAAGCCCCGGAGAGGTCAAGACCCAGCTGCTGGGTGGCCCCCGCTGGGCGGGTCGCTCTGCTTTGGGGCAGGACTAGCAGGAGGCGGAGCTGCGCTCTCTCTGGAAAGCTGAGGATTTTTCTGTTTGGGTTGCAGCTGTCTCTTCCCCGACCCCTTACCTGTCATTGTGAGTGTCCACACCTGCGTGCTGTTTTACGACAGGGCACACCTGCTGAGATGAGTCGGTTGTCAGGCTTCAAATGTGCTGCTGATCTGGTTGTCATTAAACCCATGGCAGAAGCAAGGCACCCAGTCTACTCCAGTCCTTCCCCCGCCCACCCCCTCTTTTCGCTCCTACTGGCCTTTGCTCCTTGTGGAGGTTGCTGCGCTGCCAGAGGTGACCCCAGGGCACCCAAGGGGCCTGGCTCCACACTGGCATCCGGACTCTTCTCCCAAGAATCAGCTCAAGGGCCAGGCAAAGCCCCCCCCCCAAGCCCTCACTTCCTAGGCAGACTGCCTTTGTCTGCACCCCCACACTGCATTCCCTGTTAAGGGCCTCTATTAGGGCATCTATTCCATCCTGATTGTGTGTGTTACGAGGGAAAGAAGTGAATAAATAAAAGCCTTGTCTGTATTTGCCCAGACCTTTCTGACTTCTTTGGGAGCATTTGGAAGCCATTTTAACCTGGCCAGGATGCGCGAAACTTCTCTTCTGGACAACTGAAAACACTGGTGTCACAGAGGGCCCCAGTGCTGATGGTGCCATTTGCTCCTGGCCCCCTACAGTAGGAGCATGCGCCCCCACTTTACAGCTGGGAAGGTGAAGGCGCAGGAAACTTGCCCCGGTCGCCAGGAGTTAGGGTGGACCCAGGCTTTCTAGCCTCTGAGCCTGGCCCTGCCCCCGTGCTGCCTCTCCTCGTCCATCTGTCTGATCTTCATGTCCATCCTGCAAGGTAGATAGTATTCCTGTTGCACAGAAGTCAAGTCTTGGAGAGGTTAAATAACTTGCCCGAAGTTGAAGAGCTAATGAAGGGAATACTGATAGCTGGGATTTGGGCCGGGCCTTCCTGCCTCCCTCCCCTCACGTCCCCCATCGCCCTGCAAGGAATCGCTTCATTTCTTCAGGGTGGCCTCCAGGCTCTCCAAGTCTGCCCCAGGCCGTCGTGCAACTTGCGGTTTCATTGTTACAACAGCCTCCTGACTCCAGCCCTGTTGCTCGCTCCTCTTCGGCATCCTTCCTGCCTGGCTGGGCTGTGCAGTGTCCACCCCGCCTGGTCTTCCTGGCAACACCAGCATGGAACCTGCACACGGTGGGAGAAGGAGCCCTGGTGCATTCTCTCCACCTGACGCAGCCCCAACGTGATGCCTCCCCTGGACCCTGCAGGGGAATGTCGCCCCATCAATACAACCTCAGTCGCTTTGTGTTTTTGATCTCTTTTTTCTATCCTGTGTCTAGGGCGTGGCCAGGCCAACAGCTCATGTTCAGTAAATATTTGTCAAACACATGTAGGGCAGGCAAGAGTACAAAGGTGGGAAATCATAGAAATACTCCATTCAAGCAACTTGGCGGGTGCACAACAGTTTGGGACACATGCACTGTATTTACATGCTGGCCTCCAGGGAAACCTACATTGTTTGGAAAATTCCAGAAGGAAGCTAAGAATTGACAGTTCTCCTAATGAGCTAATCTAGCTTTGCCCGTTTTGCCACGGAGGTTTTTGTTTCGTTTTACTTGTTTTTTTAGGCATGCTTTGCTAACCTCCTGGCAAAAAAACACACCCTGGCTCCCGTGTCCTCCCAGCATGGACATTACAAACAGGATATAGTTGGGGGCATGTGAAAACCGTCCACTGCAGACTTTCCCAGAAGTCCTGAGACCTGAATGGGGGTGGCCTGGGCTGAAGGGGATGGTGCTCCCTGAATTGGCAGGCAGACTTTTTCGGGGTGGAGACTGGTGCCAGGAAAAAAACTTCTCTGCCCGTGGGCACACCTATTGCTTTAGGTGTTGAGTTAGGGTCCTACTAAGTGGCCATCTAGGGGAGTCTTTGCCTGGTGCCTGTCTGGGCTGGTGAAATCCTGCAGGTGGATGGGCGCAGAGCGTGAGGGGCCCGGCGTGGCCCGGGGTGGGTTTCCGGGCGGTGGACATCCGTACTGGCGCTGAGCTGTGCTTTTGCTCCCGCAGGTGAGCGTGCTGACCACGCTGGAACGCAGGTTCAACCTGCAGAGCGCCGACGTGGGCGTGATCGCCAGCAGCTTCGAGATCGGGAACCTGGCGCTTATTCTCTTCGTGAGCTACTTTGGGGCGCGCGGGCACCGGCCGCGCCTCATCGGCTGCGGTGGCATCGTGATGGCGCTGGGCGCACTGCTGTCGGCGCTGCCCGAGTTCCTGACGCACCAGTACAAGTACGAGGCTGGCGAGATCCGCTGGGGCGCCGAGGGCCGGGACGTCTGTGCGGCCAACGGCTCGGGCAGCGACCAGGGGCCCGACCCCGACCTCATCTGCCGCAGCCGGACGGCCACCAACATGATGTACTTGCTGCTCATTGGGGCCCAGGTGCTCCTGGGCATCGGTGCTACCCCCGTGCAGCCTCTGGGCGTCTCCTACATCGACGACCACGTGCGGAGGAAGGACTCCTCACTCTACATAGGTAGGAGCAGGCCTGGGTGCCGTTTGCGGTTTGCAGTTTGCGAGGGTGCCTGGTTTGGGAGGGTGCCCGGCCGTGTGGGAAACTGGGGCACATGGACAAAAGAAGAGATAAAACAGGCTATGGGGTACTGTAGCCTCAAAGAACCATGCCCAGTAGTGGACAGGTCACGGGGTTCTTCACCTGCGCAGCCACTCAGGCTCAGGGGACAGGCACCATGGGGCTTATTTAACAAATGTGGGAAACATTTTCTAAGGTTACAGGTGGCCGGCTGCTTCGCCCCAGTTAGTGTCCACTGTGTTCAGAAATCCTAAGTAAAAGTTAGCTGCCCATCCAAGATGGCGTTGTCCTGTCAATGAGGGAGCTAGTGGCAGCTGGAAGCCACCTCACAGGTGCTCAGAGACAGGGCCGCTGAGCTGACAAGGCAGCGGCCCAGGCCACAGTCTGAAGGTCAGGATGGACAGCACTGGACGCTGGGCCAGATAGCAGAAGAGGGAGCAGCACCAGGAGGCAGTGCCAGACAATAACATCATCTCTCAGAGGTGATCTGGCCGCAGAGTGCCGGTCACTAGTATTACAGCTCTTTGTTGTTGGCCCTCGCCAACCACAAACGGCTCCTCGAGGCACCAGACCCAGAGCTTTTGGTGCTCCCAGAGGAGGTGTTAGAGGTGGCCAGAGGCAGGTGCATCCTGCCTGGCCTCTGCAAAGCTTTTCAGTTTCTTTTCTTCCTTCGGAGGTCGGCTACTGGGTGCTGCTTCTTTCTTCTTTGGAGGCCAGGAACCGAGTCAGTGAGGGAGTCTGAGAGCCCAAGCGTCTCTCTCCTGAGGCCAGGAACCGAGAGTCAGTGCCCTAAGCTGGGGACTACCCTGCCTTATATCCTCTTTCAGGGTGCCCTCCCCCCACCCCATCTACAAGTCTGGTTGGACCATTTTCAATCCTATGGCTGATTGGATCATTTAGCACCAACCGGCTCATAGCTCATAGCTGATTGGGCCATACTATGATCCAGGCCCCAAATCCATGGACCTCTTTACTGCCTGCGGCTGGAGGAGCCACAGTGCTGGAGCTGGCCCCTTGGGGCCCATGCCCCTCCTGCAGCCCTGCGCCAGGGCCCGTGCTGTCCACCATCACTGCTGGCCTCTGCTGCAGCCTGATCCCCGGTGGGGCCACTGGTGCGGGTGGTAAAATGCCCATCATCAGTTGGTGCTTGCCCTGCCTGTTGGCAGAACTCTGGGGCAAGTGCCAGAGCTCCGAGGGGGGTCTCTGATTTCAGGGAGACGGGTTTCATTTCACCAGAGCGCTGGTGCTCTGCAGTCGCTGCGCATTGCAGGAGAAGGACGGGAAGGTTGTGAGATGTGACCATTCCACTTGCACCCTGGAAATCTTTGGTCTGGGGTGCGTCCTGGGCACACAGATTCTCAGAGCTCCCCAATGCTTCCACTCGCAGCAGAGGCTGGTCTATGCTAGAGTGACAGTAGTTTGAATGGGAAAACAGGGCAGGGAGCCTGTTGTGTTTGCTTACCTGACGTTTTGTGTCTGTGTGGACGTGCATGTCTGACATTAGCCACCGAGGTACGCCAGGTGCACTGAAAACCCAAATTTTCATCATCCAGAACTTTCATTTCCTACCATTTTCTACTGAAGTTCAGAGGGAGGATTGCTTTCCTGGCATATGGTTTCAAGCAGAGTTGGTGATTTTGGTAGCTTTGTATTTGTTTGTTTGTTTTTTTCCCTATATTGGAGGTATGCACTGGAACTAGGTGCGTGCAAGTTTTTAAAAATTACTTTATGCTGTAAAGTTGCTGACATTTTCTATCAGAATTGGGGAAGCCACTTGCAGGTGCAGGGTCAGGAAACAAGGCGTGAGGAGAGGTCCACGCCTCTGCTGTGCGCACAGCTGCTCACCTGTACCTGCAGGGCCCACCTGCGAGCTCCCATCCATTTTTACCAAGTGTCATTTTGCCTCCCACAAGCTGTTGGGTTGTCAGGACAGACTAGTCTCTGAGTGCTAAGCTTTGAAAAAAATTGCCCCTACCTGCATAGTTCTGTGCCTCCAGAAAACAATGTGCCTTGAGCTATAAAGTTAACCATAATATGGAGGTTTAGGTGAACATAGTGCATGAGCGGAGTTTGACATGCAGCTTCAGATCATCCATGCTTCTACTGGAGGCTGCCCAGGCTTGCTGAGACTGGAGGTCTGGAACAGTCACTTACCTGAAACCTGACTTTCCTCTGTACATCAGGGGGCCCAGCCAGGGAGTTGATGGCTTTGTTGAGCATAGACGGGGAGACGTGTTTCAGTGCTCTGAAAAGAGGCTCGGGGCTGGGAGCAGAGTCTGTGTCTCCCTGTGCAGGTGCCTGTGAGCACCTGTGTGCGCCTGTGAGCCTGATCACTCACACAAAGGACTCATCGCTCAGGTCCTAGATGACCATCCCTGTCCCCCGTAGGGCCGGGGCATCCATAATTGTGTCTGGACGTGAGGATAGTGGGGCAGGGCACCAGGGAAATAATTTTCATGCTGTAACATTTAAAGGTCAAGTGCTGGCGCTTCTGTGGCAGACAGCACGCTGACCACAGCAGGTGACCAGAAGCGGCTCCTGTGGTCCGGCTGGACAGTTGGTCTCCAACCTGGGTGTCGCCCGCAGGTCCTGGGAGACGCGTGTTGTCCTGATAGCAAGTAGATAAATCAGAGCATAGGGAAGGAAATGGATGTACAGAATTCTGGCCTCTTAACCCCCTGCAGAGAGGAGGTGGGTGAAAAGGGCACAGGGTTGGGGCTGGGCAGAGGGCGTGGAATTGCACATGCGCCCACTTCCACCTCTGGGATCGTGGATAAGAGTGCCCCACACCAGCTCTGCCACGCAGCTCCAGCCTGATTGTGGGCTGGGAGTGAAAGGATCGTAAGGACCCATGTAGAACTCAGACTTGTCCACAGCTGGCCCCTCTGGGGTGTCACAGCTTGGCACAGGCCCCCATACCATGCTCCAGCCTCAGGCCGTGGGCTGGCTTGCCCTGTGTTGCCCATGTAGTGGGTGCCCTGATGGGGTGGTGCCGTCTGCAGGTCTGGCAGTGGCAGCCTCTGCTCACTGGGGGTGGGGGGGGTGGACCGTGGCGCCTCCCTCTGGTGTGATCTTTCCTCTGGGATGGCCACGTGCTTTGGCCTCCTGTGACCGAGCCGTTGCCAGACTCCTGGATTCCTCGACGGGCCAGTCACAAGGGGCGTCTCAGGCTGGCACCTTCCTGTGGCTGCTCCTTCCCAGCATGGGGAGGGAGCCAAGGGAGCTCATTACCAGAGGACAAAGCCGATGAATGGGGACTCTGCTGGCAGGCCTTCCCCTGCGCCCCGTGTGGAGCCAAGCCTCGCGGCGCGTGGTCACCGGGCTGGCGCGTGGCTCTCTCCTGCAGTGGCTGACCCGGCGGGCGGAGGGAGGTGGACACCAGCGTGGGGACGGGACAGGGCTGTGAGAAGCGCCCCTTGGGGAACCGGCTCCCATGTTGTGACTCTTCTTTAACCCTGTTTTCTTAGCTGGCCCGGCCCCCAGGTCTGAGACCTGGCAGCTTGTGGTGTCCTGGGGGTGAGCAGGCTGATGTCACGGACTCCCTGGGGGCTTGCATGGCGTGGTGCGTGGGTCAGCTGTTACCTTTTTGGTTTTATTATTTCAGGAGGAGAAAAGTGAATGAAAATGGTAAAAAGACTTTTTAAATAACTTCACTCTTGTTTAGACAGAATTAATCACATCTCCGCTGTGAACAGCTTTGGGCGTGTAGGGAAGGAACGGGGAACCGACCCCGCGCGGGTGTGCTGCGCTGCAGAGCGCTATCTGTGTTCCAGGATTCCCTCTCAGTAGTTCATGAGCTCGCCCGTGTCACGGAATGTTCTGTGAAGTTGGTAGCATGTGCGCGAACTTTCCTGGCGGATGCACACAGTCACATTTAACGCCCCCTGTTGCCGGATGTGGGTCTTTCGTGGTTTTGCACTCATGTCTGCCGCAGATGAGTGAGCTGTGAGTGGGGGTGGTAGTAGCTTGTGTACGGTAACTTAGCTGAATGGGGCCGGGCTCTGGGTGCGAGAATGATGTTCGTTCTGGGTGCATCTGGGACCTGTCAGGAGGGGTGGGGTAGAGGGCTGGTAGGGGATCAGGTGCAAGTCAGGGCATTCCTCAAGACAGCCCGAACCCTCAGGAAACAAATGAGAGGCACAGACACCTCAAATCTCCAGGAGAGGAGGGTTTGGGACGCAGAGTAGATGTCAAAGCCAGAGTAGAGTTGGGAGTGAGGAGGCTGAGGTCAGGTTTCTGGAAAGAGGTTGTGCCCACATTCGGAGTGCTTTGAGTAGAGGGACACGGGTGAGAGCTGGGACTTCCAGGGCTGAGGCAGCTGCTGTGTCCAGGGGCCAAAAACAGGTGAATGGGGCATGCAGGAGACAGGTGCTAGGTTACCTGCTTGGGGTCCTGGGTTACCTGCTTGGGCTGTTATAACTACACCACACACCTGAGGCTTAAATGGCAATGTGTTTGCTCCAGTTCTGGAGGCTGGAAGTCCATGGTCAAAGTGTGAGTAGGGTTGGTTTCCTGTGAGGCCTCTCTCCTTGGCTTGCAGATGGCACCCTCTCCCTGCGCCCTCACCGGGCCTTTGCTGTGTCCATGCTTCCTGGTGTCTCTGTGCGTCCCAGGACCCTCTGCTTGAAAGAACACCCATCCGATTGGATTAGGGCCCATCCACACGGCCTGGTTTAACCTTAATTCCCTCCTTAAGGTCCTATTTCCAGTGCAATCACCTGCTAAAATATTGGGGTGAGGGCTTCGGCATTGAATGTGGGAAGGACACACTTTAACCCACAACAGGTACCAAGTGGGCCCGTAGTGAACTAAGCCCAGCCCCCGACTTGTCTTCTCTGTCAGGAGCTTCATGGTCAGCTTTTTAAGGTACCTCAAGAATTATTTGAGGGTGTTGATTTTATTGAAATAATTATAGAATCACAAGTTGTTGCAAAATGCAAGAAAGTCCCTTTTACGCTTCCCCCAGGTACCCCCAGTGGTAACGTGGTGTGTGATTATAATACAGTGTCACAGACAGGAAGTGCGCGCAGGTACAACATGGATTGTTTTGTTCTCACCAGTTTGTATGCACTTACTGGTGAGTGTCTGTGGGGCATGTGTATAGTTCTGTTCAGTTGTATCACACACCCCCAGCGCACACCCACACGCTGGGAAATGCTGAGACAGAGGAGCGGCTGCAGGAGAGTGGGAGTGAGCCAGAGACCAGACTCCAGCAGGGCTTTCCGGAGGCCTCTGCATTCCTGGAAGACTGGGGGGGGGGGCTTGCAGGGTGCCCCGACATGTAGGCTGTTACCCCAAGTCGGGAAGCACGTAGGTTAGACACAGGCGCGTCTGGCTGTCTCTGTGTGTCACTTACACAGAGATGCACCGGAGCCCCCAATGTCTGGTTAATGGTGCAAAGAGAATTATTCGGGGATTTCATCTGCCAAGTGTTTGTTTAGCACAAAGGTCACTCTAATACCAGCCGGCGGCCAAAGGGAACCAAAATCTCTTCAGAGTCCTGGGAACCCAGAGTTATTTCGCTTCTGATGGGCTTTTATTTCAACTTGACATTGGGTAAAATGCATTTTAACTCTCCAAAGAGTGTGGGTCAGGCATGGATCAAACACACCGACTACAGTTCATAGGAGGAAATAATTAAAACGCCACCCCCGTGGGAGCAAGCAGAGCTTGTTAGGTTCTCGTGACTTCACTGATACTGAAGTTTCCCTCATTAATTTTTTTTTAATAAAATAAATGACTCTGTAAAAGTGGTCAATTTGTTTTGGCCGCATTCCACCCGCTCCCCAGCTGCTGGTCACGTGCTGCCTTGCAGCCCAGCTCCTGCGGGAGGGTCCTGTGGCTCAGCTGAGGATCTGTCTTGTGGGTGTTGGCATTTCTCATTCATTTCCAGCCCCTCATCACTCATGCCTGTACTTCGTGGATTCACCCCTGTGCCCCCGAGACCTGGGTGACCTTGGCTGAGCTTGGGCTCTGGAGTCTGACGGTCTTGACATTGAAATCCTGGCTCCTGCAAGGAGCCGCCGCCAGGATTGTGGACACGTTCCCACTGGCCGGCTTCCTCGTCTGCGAGAGGCTGGGTGCTCCTTGTAAGGCACTGACGGGGCAGCAGGGATCGTGTTCCTGGGGGAGAGCAATCAATGCTGCCTGTTCATCTTTATGGTCATGTCATTTCCATTTCCACATCTGGAAATTGAGGCAGAGATAAGCGATTGAATATTGAAACCCATGGGTAGGTCTTTCGACAAGAGCAGGTGCATCTTGATTTTCAGACAGGGTTATAATCCATTTAGTAGATCTGAGAATAGCAACCTCTTCCATCCTTTTCCTGTCGACCCCTTCCTGTGGCTCAGGTAAGGACGAAGAATTCCAGCACAGCCCCAGGTGTCAGCACCCCAGGCTGGCTTTGTATTAGGTTGGGGGACAGTCGCTGTGGGTCCCCTGCCCAGGGCTGTCACTTGGTTGGCTTTCTGGCCTCTAACACATTGCCTTTGAATTTGCTTTTTAGTGTCGGTTCACCTTTATTTTTAAAATATTTTATTTATTTTCGTGCAGAAGAATTGGGGTGTAGGCCAGAGTTGTGGGGGATGAGAGGACTCACCAGGGACAGAGTAGGGAGCAGAACAGTCAGACTGAAATACCCTGCTTAGGGGAGCAGCGGGGAGACAGGAGAGGTCTGCTGTGCCATGTGGGTCAGCTCCCTGGCCGGGGATTGAACTCTGGCCATATTGGTGATATTGCTGAGACTTAACCCCTAGGCCATCAGGGAGGACCCACCTTTTTTAAAAAAGAATGTATTCATGTTTTAGTAGGGAACAGCTATTAGTAAAAAAAAGCAAAAATAATTTGAAAGTTATACACAATCCAGGTACCCATTGAAAATGACTGTCAGTGATAAGGTATATTTCATTTCAGCCTTTTTTCTTTATTACTTAAGGCCATGCTATAAGTCAACTTGCTTTTTATCATTTGACCTAAGTGAATAGTAAACCTCATTTAAGGTAACTACGTGTTCCGTGCATCTAGAAATGCCAACATTTGCTCATTGGCCCTTTATGGGTTGAACATCTTTGTGGCTCTAGCTGCATTCACATTTGCTGAAAACTTGAAAAGCTCAGGTTAGTTCAGATGGATCCAATGTGAACTGGAAACCAGCCTCGTCGCCTCACTGCAACTTTTTCTAGAAAGTGCAAGCGTGGGTTTGAGGCTGTTGTGGAGCGAGGCCTTGGGCTGACCCCAGGTGTTGGCGCCTTGTTTTGCAGCCTTTTCCCATGCCTGCCGCCCCAGGTGCTGTCCTGTCCAGCATAGACGGTGAGCAGGGCACGTGGAGACCGGTGACGGCATCCTCGGCCCATCCTCGGCCACTGTGGCCCTATGGGAACCAAAAGTGGTCTTGCCAGATGTCTGATTTTCAAGAAAATAAGAAAAAATATGTTTATTGAAGTAACATTGGTTTACAGCACTGTATGATTTAGAGGTCCAGGTGTACACCTTTTCAGATGTGTTAATACACTATGCCCACCACCAAAGCTCCCGTAAACCCCCACCACAGTCCATTGGACCCCCTCCCGCCCTTGGCTCCCCCTCTGGTAGCCTCAGTTCTGAAGTCAGATGGAAATCTGAATGGCCAACTCGTGGAAATCCCCGCCCTGGGGTTTCAGGAAGGGTGAGGATGCCTGAGGGGTCCTTCCCACCAGCACCGCAGACACACGGCTCGTTGCTTCTCTGCCTCCACCTTTCCCTGCACCTGGCTCATGAAGGCATATCCAGTTTCTTTTTCTTTTCACCTGCAACCTAGGTATTCCTAAATAAACAGAAAAAAGCCTGGGAGAGATTTTCCCAAACCACACACATCTATTTCTCCTTAGCGCACTCGAGACTCTTCTCCTTTCTAAAGGATTGTACGCTTGGCTTTATTTCCTTTTCTCTTTCACCTACAAGAAGCATGCTGTGAGCATAGATGTGGTGAAGGGTTTGGTTTCTGTAGAGGTTTGTGATCTGCTATTGCTGACCCTGGGATTAGCGGAGAAGGGTCTTTCTCTTGTGGGAAGTGAGTTCTAGAGGATTCTTTAGTGTTCAAGTGCCTCCTATACGTGTCTTTGCTATGGGCTTTCTCTTTTGTCTGCCTGGCCTGTTGGATTTTTCACTGGGAAATGGCCTCCGCCCGTCCCAGGTGGCTCTTGTGGCTGTGGAAATGATCGTGTGGTCCAGGTGTGACAAATCATGCCACAGACCGGAAGGGCTCCGGTCTGAAATGATTATATCTCAGAGTCTTTCAGGAGGGCTGAGGAGTGGTTGGAGTGTGGGGTGTAGTAGGAATGGGAACTTTTTCTTCCAGGATGTCTAACTCTAAGAACTCTGTATACCCAGACATTCCAATGTCCCTCTTTGCTGCCACATATAGAGCACTTGACCTATGAATGAGAAAACCATAAAGAAAGTCAAGAGAGAGGCCAAGAAGATTCCCTGGATCCAGCCATGCCTGAAGCTGGATCCCAGTTAGCTGGATCCCAATTAGCTGGATCCCATAGGATCTCCATTGAGCACATAACTGATTCTTTTCAACATTTTCAGCCAACAGGATCTTACCTAATCAGGCTTGACTGCCCCATCACGCCATGTAAGAGTTGGACTGAATGGCTTCCCTCTTGAGGTTTGATCAAGCATCTTTCAGAAGGGAGAGTTATTACCTCCTACAGAATAAATGATCGTACAGGATCATTCAGAGGCAGTTGTTCTGTTACCAAAGTGCCAGCCCTTTGCTTATGCCAAGGAATTCATCAATGATACTCTAAAGAACTGGAGCATTCCTGGCCCTGTACGTGCATTTAAAAGGCTAGCTTGCAAGTTCTGGCTTAGTTCTCAATTCGCTATTTTGTCAGCATTTGAGTTGTAGGTCAGGGGCCTAGAGGCAGAAGTTATGCTCGCTCCTTTTTCTCCCTCCCCACCAACACCAAACATTTAATAAACACTCAAACAAAAATATTTACAAAGAACCCGTTGGCAGGCTTTGTGCAGGAAAAGTGTTCAATAGCGAATCACTTATGTGGGCAGGAGAAGCAGGCTTGGCTTAATTCTATGGTGCAGCTTATTGAATGGAAAAAGCATGACCCACCCTGGCTCCATTATGTGACTGCAGCTGCCAAAGCCACCTTAACTCCTGCTCACAGCTTTGTAGGGTCGGGAGTGAATAAGCTGTAAGTGAATGTACTCGGTCCCAACTCAGCTCTGCCATTTTAGCCCTGCCAAGTTGTGTGTGCATGCGTGGGTGTGAGCATGTGTATGTGTGTGGAGGGCGGGCTGTGTGCAGACACACATTTTTGCCCACAAAATGTGAAGAAGGCAGAGCATTAGGTGACTTAGGGACATTCATGAAAGCGTAGGTTGTCTTTAGAGCTGGGATTCTGGAATTTGGCTTAATGTCAGGGGACCGTGAGGGCCGCTTAGCCGTGCTCCTGGAAGCCCCAGGGTCTTGGATGTGCTTTTGGGGAGGAGCCCACAGCCTTGTAAAATTCCATGGAGACGTCTGTGGAGTCCTGTGGCAAAGCTTTCACTGGATTCTTGAAGAAGTTCGTGACCCCAAACCACGAAAGCCTGCAAAATCTTTCAGGCAGCTTGGGGTGAGGGCAGTGGGGAGAGTGGAGGTACAGAGACTTCAGGGGGCAGAGATGGGTCTTGGGGGCTGGGATGTTGTCACTGCTCCCTGGCGACCCACTTAGAGTAGACGGACCTTGCGTGTCTCGGGTGCCTGTGGGTGAAGTCAGAACGAGCTCCTGGCAGTGCTGAGGACAAGCGCTCAGCCTCTTCTTCCTGTGTGGCCTCTTCCACCCTCCCCCCCAAAATTCCTCTGGGGCTGAAATTTTCCATCCCTTCTTTCAGCCACAGCCGTGGGTGTTTTCGGTAATATTCAGCAAATTTTCTGTGCTGGTTTGAACTGATATATAGATAGGAAACTGAAAACTTTTTTTTTTTTGCGCTTTAATAGCAAAAGCATTTTAAAAATGCACTTGCATCATTAATGGAAGCTGAACTCTCAAAGTCAAAACTTTCCATGTGTTCTTACTAAGAAATTCCCACAGGGCAATTAAAAACAAGCAAACAAGTAGGCAGGAAGTTGTAAGGGACCCCAGAAATCATATGGGGCATAGGTGAACTCAGCTACCTTTTTTTCAGGAAAGATCTCTTATCCCAAACTTCTGGGGATAGTTGGGTGCTTTTGAGAAACCTCCAGTCTTCACTGATTATGATTGCCTCCTATGGCAGGAGGGGGTGGAGGTGGGGGACTTGGGGCCGCTCCCGGCCCCCTCTTTCTCGAGGGCTTAGGGTTCTAAGCGTGTGGTGCTAATGCACGTGATGGCCGGTCTCCCTGTCTGGAAGGCGCTGTTACCATAAGAACTTGCACACTGGCCCACCTGCCTCGTGGTTTGTTAATGGCCTTTACAAAGGGAATTGGGATTCCCAGCGAGAGGCCTCATTAGCACAGCAAGGATCTAATAGATTCTAGAATTGTGTATGGACACTTGGAACCTTTGAAACCCAGTGGCGTCTATTCTTAGCACTAAATCATTTCTCCTACCCCAGCCACAGTCTGTCCATCTGTATCCCAGGGCTGGTCTCACCCAGTGAGGTCTGGGGGTGGGTCTGAGACCTACACCGGTGATCCTGGGCCAGCAGACAAGAGTCAGAGGCCCTTGGGCTGTAGAAGGACCCAAATGGTTGCCTTTCAGTTCCTTTTTAAAATGGGCCACGTTAATGGCCAGGAGCAAGCATTTCATCTTAGCGTTCGTAGCTGTCACAAAGAAAATGTAACAGCTGCCTGCTCGCTTAGACACAGGGTTAGCACGCGGGGCTGAGTCAGGACCGCAGTGCCGCCGGCTGCTGCATGGGGTCCACTGCCGCACAGGCAGAGGACAGGGCTTTGCTTGTGGCTTCTCGCGCCTCCCCCATAAAGCCCGGGAGGTGGGGGTTGGATTCTCGTGGTGCAGACCAGGAAACTGAAGCCCCTGCAGGCTGGGCTGCTTGTCCAGGGTCATGGAGCCTGTGAGTGGCAAGGCCTGTGTTGCTCTCCAGGCCCCAACACCAAGTCTCACATGTATACACTCCTCACCTTATGCTGTTGTCTCACCCCCATAGGGCCCCAGGGATGCTGCACTCCGAGTATGAAAAGTGACTTGGCTTGTACTCATTTAGACACCTCCCTCCTAGTCCCCTCCCCCCTTTTTTTTTTGTTTATTCACTGAACACCTGCAGTCACTCATCATTTAAGCAGTGAAGTGTGAAATGACGATGATGCTTCTTGTTCTGGAAGGCCTGATGGTGTAGGGTGCACAGGTCCTGGCTTTTTCTCCTCTCCATGGGAATTTTTTAAAACTCTCATCAGATAAAGGGTGGTTATACAACAGCAAAAAATCCCCATGAGGTTGTGCGGTGTTGAGAGATGCTCCCCAGTTCTGTCCGCCTGAGGCCCAGCAGCATTTCCTAGATGGGCAGCCTCCCCACCGTGGCGCAACTTGAGTTTTTTCATTCCCAGGCTGGGTCAACTGACTTGTTTCCCTGGGCAAGTCGGGGTGACTTTATTCTACAAGGCGACAGTGGGGCAAAGCGGTAGGAAAGACTTCATGGATCACGGAATGAGGAAGAGGGGAGAGCAGTGCTGAACACATTTCATCCTGGTACCCTAAGGCCCTTCAGCTCGGAGGTAACCAGCATTCACTACTGTGGTGCAGAGCCCCTGGGGCAGGTGGTCCCAGAAACGAGTTAGAAGAGGTGGGGATGCTGCAGCGGCCTCTCCCTGAGAGTGTGTTGGGGGCCTGTGGACACAGGTCGCCTCTTACTCATGCCCACACGTACCCCGGGGAATGTGACCACGTGCTCGATCAAGACATATTGATGAGGGGCCTACCTGGTGGTGCAAGGGGTTAAGTGTCAGCACTATGAAGCTGTCCGCAGCCACTGCAGCACGAGTTCAATCCCCGGCCAGGGAGCAACCCACATGGCGCAGCAGACCTCTCCTGTCTCACCCACTGCTCCCCTCAGCAGTGTGTTTCAGTAGATCTGCCTGTTCTGCTCCCCACTCTGTCTCTGGGGAATCCTCTCACCCCCTGCATCTCTGGCCTGCACCCCAGCTCATGTATGCACATTGGTGCCAAGTTGGAAAGTTGGGGGACAGAGTCTCTGACTCCAGATCCATACTTCCAGCTTTTTAAAACAAATGAAAAAAATTCTAATTGTGGTTAAAAAAAAGGTAACATAAAATTCGCCCTCTCTTTTATCATCTCTTAAACGTACAATTTGGTCGTGTGAACTACATCCACACGCAGCAGTTCCCAGAATGCTTTCACCTTGCAAGACTCAAACTGCACAGGTCCCAGTGCCCACAACCGCTGGCCCATATTCTGCCTCCATAAAACCTCCTGCTGGGCACCCTCCTGGCACTTGCCTTCCTGTGTCCGGCTTATTTCCCTGAGTGTCATGTCCTCAGGGCGCTTCCATCTTGTTGCATGCGTCAGAATTTTCTTCCTCCTTAAAGACTGAGTAAGGCCCTTTGCACAGAACACCTGGTTTTGTCCACTCAGGGCCCTGGGCGGCTTCCGCCTCTTGGCCATTGTGAATCGTGCTGCTCTCTGTGCAGCCTCTTTCTGACTTGTGAAAGACTCTCTGCTGGGGTACCTAAGGGGCATTCAAGTCAGTACCAACAAAATTCACCTCCTTAATTTCCTGCCAAGCTTGCTGTCTCACCACATCCTTTTCCCTCCACCCGCTGCATCTAAGGGCAACCATCTCTTGATCTTGGGTCTGGAAAGTTCTTTCTACACCTCTCCTCATACCCCAGCCCCTCTCCCCGGATGATAGGGCCGCCTCTGCAATTCTCCTGGGGCCCAGTCTGCACTGCCTCAGAGTTGGCTTCCAGGTAGCTCCTGCTCCAGAGCAGATTCTCAACAATTGAGAATTTGGAGAGAGTCATGTTGTGCTGGAACCTTCATTATTAGAAGTTCCAAGGCATCTGCATGGAATTTCTCTAAACTGTATCACATTCCCAGAGACTGTAACAATCTGGCTATGCACATTCATATAATGCATGTGTTTAAGGTACTAGATATTTGAGACACTTAAAGCAACTTGATTCCCTTTGTACAAATAGAGACATCATTCACAGATGCTCAGTGATTTCACAAACATTCACTGAGAGACCCGAAGTCAGCTCTGCGCGCGTGCCGGGGGTGCACAGCCAGCTGGCCCCAAACCCCAGCCCGTCGGAGTCGTGGTTCAGCCATTGTTCCCAAAGCGCCTTCTGTGTGCAGGGTCCCCGCGGAGACCTGTAGCTGCAGTGTCTGGGGTGAGTCTCAAGACAGCTGAGTTCCATCTTAATGTGTGCATTTTTGGGAAATAAGGAAATAGAGTGACTGAGTAGGTTGTCTGACTGGGGGCAGCAAAGGGGAAGGGTCAGGGGGTGCTCCTCTCCTAGTGATGTTTCCTTGTTGCCCAGCAACTGACCGTGACTGTCACACCCAGTGCTAGAAGTTTGTTTGGGGGTGGGGGTGGTGAAGCCCCAGGTGATCAGACCTGCACACGCATGTGTCTGTGGCCCTGGAGACCACTGACCTGTGTGCCCGGGGAGGTTTTACAAGTGCAAGTGATGGCTCGGGGCCTGGCTCGCGGTCTGGCACGGAGCCCCGCCACCTCCCAGGCCAGAGCCGCTGCTGCTGGCCCCACGTGACCTCAGCTGGGCCTGGCGTCGGCTCTGTTTTTCCTCTGTGTCAAGTGCTGCTTCTGATGGGCTGCACACACCCGGTGAGGACGTGGCATGACAGAGCCTCTGGGCAGGCCCAGAAAGGAAGGTGATGTCACCCGACTGGCCGCCTGCGTGTCCGGGAGAAGCATGTTCAGATCTTGCAAGTGTTCACAGCCGGAGAGGAGTCTGCTGATGGCGTCTGGCCCCAAATCAAGATTTTGTAAAATTGAGTCTTCCTTGTGACAGAGGTTTGAAACCCAGCTGAGAGTGGGAAGGGTCTTGGTCGGCCCTGGGTGCCCCCCATGGGTGAGGACTGCACGCCTTTCTTGCCCATCGAGCCCGGGCTCACCCTCCTCCTTGATTATCTCAGCAATCCCAGACCAGTTTTACCTGCAAACATTTAGTATTTATTTGAAAACATTAAGGAAATCTTTTAAACTCACAGTGCCATTTTCATGCCATAGCATGAGACAATGTGCTATGTTCAGACTTCCCCAGTTGTCTCAGATAAAGATTAATCCGATCCAGAACTCTCTCTGTCGTGGAGGTAGTTATCATCTCTCTCAGGCTGCCGAGCTGCAGGTGTTTCTCTTTCTTCCTGCGAGGTTAAGGAAGTGGGATCCCTGGCCCAGGTTCGTGCGGTCAGGACGGCGCTTTCTGACACATCCCCCTTCTTCCTGACTGCGTTTCTTGTGGGTTGCTGTCAGCTGCAGAGGGCTGAGCAGGCAGGGTGCACGCATGCGTGCTGTCTTTGGCAGGAAGCGAGCCCCGGGTGGTGGCACGTCCTCCCCTCTTGAGATAAGCCAGTGCCTGCCTTTCTCTCTCTCTGCTGTTGGCTCCATGGTAGACCGAGGCCTCCACCGCCGTGATGTTCACATTCTGTCATTCCTCCTACTACTACTAAGAGAAGGGCCGCCATCCCACCTGTTTCGCTATCCTGAGGAATCTGAATAAGAGCAGCAGCAGAAATGCTCTCTGATCACCAAGGACAATTTTAAGAATTTCTTGTAGTTCTTTTTGTTCTGAAGGTGTCTCCTTCTATGGACAGATAATTCCTTCACTGTGTGTAAAAATCATTCTCTCTGTGATTGTGTGTGTGATTTAATGAACAGTCAGGTTTGTTACATTTTGCATGTGAGTTTTATAGATTACTCCTTCAAACAGTTTTTTTTTTTTAATGTTTATGTAAACTCTCTACCTGGTTTCCAAGTTCAATCCACACAACAGGGGTATGCTGACACATCTGGCTTCTAGACCTGTTATTTCTGTTCCCTCCCCCACCTTGGGGGAGCCCTCGAAGATTTTCTTCTTTCTGTTTTAAAAATGTCATCGAATATATTTATGTATCAATGGGTCCCTTTAGTAAAACAGAGCTGCTGATACACACTTTTCTCCACCTGACCTTTTAACTTAATGTACCCTGTAAATAAGAGGACTTTTCCTTGATGCCAGTTCCCTTTCTGTGCCCTATTGTGCACGAGGAAAAGGGTCCATATGGAGCCGATGGCTGTGCAGCTGCCGTCTTGGTGCCTACTGGAATAATGAGGCCCCGGCAGGTAAAGGTGAGATGGGGTAAGGGTTCTCCAAGGTGGAGGCTGAGGCTGTTCTGAGAGACAGCTCAGGGCTGTCACTGCCTTTTAGCCTCCAGCCCCCCGCACACCCTCCTAGTCCCGGAGTCACCTCCTTCGCGGCGGCCCCCAAGACAGCCCCGCGTGTCCCCATCCTGACCTGTGGGCACTGTCCCCATCAGTGGCTGACCTGTGGGCACTGCGGTGAGGAGACACCTAAGGCCTTTCATCCCCTGCTGTCTTGGGAGTTCAGATCACCAGGCTCTGCCGCTGGGCTCTGGAAGGAAGGCGAGCCCAGAAAGGGGCCAAGAGGCAGGGTCCCTGTGCTCCCTTCCCTTTGGGTTTTGTCTCCGTGAGAAGTGGGAGAAGGCTGTGAGCTGCCTTTTGCAGCTGAATAACCGACTGACTGATGTAAAAGGAAACCACCCACGTGTATTAAGATGTGTTTCTGCGTATGAGCTCCTGAGGCTCATTAGAACTGGTGTTAATAAGGCCTCCTGCACTCGGCTGCCATCTTTCTGCCTTCCCGTGGAGCAGGGGAGGGACGTGCCCTGGAGGTGGGGAGCAGGGCCGGGGAGGGGCGGCCAGAGCCAGGTTACAGAGGCCAGTGAGGCTGGTAAATTGGGGGCGGGGTGCGTTCCTGGAAGAACAGTCTGCAAAGTTTTCATTGGACACAATGGACCACAGGTCAGGCTAACTCTGCCACTTCCCGCTGTCACACTCCGTCTTGAGTGAGGACTGAACTCTGGTTCTCCTGTCTGGGGGGGTCACAGCGCCCTCTGCCTCAGAGGACTGGTCTCACATTTAATGGGTTGACTCAGGGGAGTCAGAGGTAGCAGGTGGGCTCAGTGCAAAGTAGCTGTCATCATAGCTTTATTCCTCTTCCTCTCCTCCTCTTACTATTACTATTACTATTATTATTATTACTACTACTATTATATATTAAGAGAATAGGCAATAGGCATTGGAGTTGAATTCGGATGCCAGCTGTGGCCCTGATTCTGTGCTGGGCCCACACTTCACCTCCGAACAATCTGTTCCTCATTCAAACGGGGATGTCTTCAAGTCTCTGAAATCCTGGAACAGCAGGGAATAGGGAAGGTGCTCAGAGGTCAGTTCCCGCCTCCTCTCTTCCCCTCAACAGCTGTTCTGGGAGTTCCTCAGTGGCCTGCTGAGCCGGGAAGCGACAGGCTGGAGTGGAGTGGCACTGGAGGTCATGAGCCAGCAGCTGCGGGGAGGGTGGACGCGCTCACCTGCACCCCTGAGACTTACCTTGGAGAGCCGGCCACCTTCGTCGCTGGCTCTCAGCCCAGGTCGCGGGACGGCCTTCCTCCTGTCCTCCCTGCCTCACTGCCCTGCAGGCGCACATCCGTTTAGAAGCAGCAGTAGGACCGCCGTTCCCCTTTGACAGATTGAGAGACTGAGGCACGGAGAGAGTAAGTAACCGCCTGTGAGCACGGTGATGTGGGAGGCTCACCCAGGTCCAAGTCTGTCTGTTCTCAAGGGTGCGCAGTTCTGGACTCGGCATTTAGCGCTGAGTGTGGCAGGAACCTCAGTCTTCGGGCGTAGCCTAGAGGGAAGTGTGGTTGTGCAGGGAGCACATCAGGAGCTTTTAGCCTTGTCCAGAGAAGGCCCAGACCAGGTGAGTGGCTGGGCAGGTTGGAGCCTGCGGGAGCCTGGCTGACAGCTGAGGACCCGGGCCCGCCTGCCCCGGAGCCAGGAGGCCTCTCGCTGCAGTCAGCCAATGGAAATAGTGGATTTCAATCAGGATTCGAATTGATGGCACCTTTTGTGGCCCAGAAAACTGATAGTGATTCAAGAACATCATGCTGGGTCTCCCCACCCCCCCACCCAGCCCCCAGCCTGGACAGACAGAAACACAAGCATGCCTTCCTGAGTCCCTCTGCCCTCGGCTGCCTTTGCATTGCTGCACTCTGGAGGCTGCTCACTTTCCAAGGGGGCTTAGGGGCCCAGGGAGTCCCCCCATGGTCACAGGGCCTACAGCATGTGCCCCTCACCAGGAGTGCTCCCCACTGAGAAAATCTGGTTTCCTATGGGGAGCCCTGGGTTAACAGCCCACACCCTGACTTCTGCCCCTGAGGTGCCTTTAACTCTGGGGACCCCAGGCAGTCCCAAACCCTTGGCATCCAGAGCAGACGCTGCTGCTAAATGCTAATGAGGATCCTGCCAAGGGAGGGCCCCCCCTAACCCCCAGCCTTGTGCGCTGCCACCCCACCATTTTAGGCGCGTGATTTATTGAAGGGAGGCTAAGGTGGGTGGTGGGAAGGAAATCGTCTGAACTTTATGACTGGTTTTGCCTGCATTAATGTGCAAGCCTCCAGCCATGCAATTAGAGGTCGTTAGGCAGCTACAATGTGAAATTAATTCTGCAGCCCCCCTGCCTGACTCTGGGTGAAACCACCCCAGGGCAGGGAGAAAGCAGGCGTGTGAGAAGGTTGTGTGGTTCTCATGGGAAGGGACGTAGAGAACACACTCCAGGGCATGTGGGACTGAGTGAGCAACCTGTGAGGACTGGGCCTGTCCCTGAGCAGCAGGGACCTGGCTTACCTGGTGGGTTTGCCTCTCGGGCTGGCAGGACCTCCCTGCGCGGGGCTTCCTGTGACCCAAGGCTGGTGCTGAGCTCTGAGACTCGAGGCTGGGCAATCTCGGCCAAGTCAGTTGGCTTCTCTGAGCCTCCTTGTCCTCCGTCAGAGGAGGAGGATGCAAATGAGACCATCTTCTCTCCATGCTGCAGGGTTTGACGTGTCTGCTCTCACACGGGTTTCTACTTTTTCCCTCTTGGGAGGTTGCAATCTCATGCTTTTACTCTTTTTTTTTTTTTTTAAGATTTATTTATTTATTTATGCAAGCACTGGGCACAGTCAGAAGCACGGGAGGGTGAGAGGATTCACCAGAGCCAGAGAGGGGATCAGAACAGGCAGACTGACGAAGTACACTGCTGAGGGGAGCAGCGGGCGTGGCAGGAGAGGTCTGTTGCGCCATGTGGGACCCTCGCCGGTGACCGGGGATCGAACTGGCGCTGCAGAGGCTGCGGGCAGCTTTGCAGCCCAGTGCTCAACTGCTGCGCCATCAGGGGAGGCCCTACTCTTTTTTTAATTCCACCCCCCACCTTCAGCTTTTAAGTACAAAATGCCTCCTAATCTTTGACCTTCATCAAGCTTGGCTCCGTGTGTGGGGACTAATCTCAGCCACACTTCTTTCTTCTCAGCACCCCCATAGCTGCCTTCCTCTCCTTGGGGCAGCTCCTGCCTCCCTCCTCTTGCCTGCCTAAGCCTACGGGCGTGGGTGCCCCAGGAAGTGGGCCCTTACCCCGCCTTCATCCTGTAACAGTCCTGCCTTAGCTGCTTTCCAGGGGAAAACTTTTGAGCGACTGTTTTCACCCAGTACATCCTCCCAGATATAGCCACCAGCTAGCGGGGGCCTGGGACACTGCCTTAGTTTCCCTCATTGGTAAACACCCACGTAGGGTTTTTGATATAAATACAAAGGGCTTTGACCCGCCGCTGGCAGGTAGGAAGCATTTGCTGTGGATTCTGTGGCTGTGCTCTCTACTGCAAGGCCCCTTTGAGGCCCAGACTGCTGCTGGGGCCCTAGGGCCCCCCAACCTCCAGGGATCCGGCAGCCCCTGCTCGCCGTGCTGAGGGGCCAGCCGGGGCAGGCCAAGGGCAGCTGAGCCCTGCCCACCCACCGCAGGGCCTGAGCTGTCCACCCAGCAGTGACAGCCCGGTCTTGACCCCCCAGTCCCAGCCCGGCAAAGCAGCCGGCAGCTGCGGTTGGCTCTAGCTTCTGGGCCCACCTGGCGATGCTCTGTCACAGGCCCTTCCAGGTCCCTTTGGAGTCTCGCTCTGCTTGGCCCTTGGCAAGTAGCTGGTGCCGACATGATGCAGTGAGTTCCAGGGGGTTTGGATTGCTGCAGATTTGTGATCACCCCTGGTCACCCACATGGTGTCTTTCAGGAGGAGACCTGCCCTGAGGACTGAACCCCAGAGTCACTCCTGCAGGAATGTGGGGTGGAGACGTCATTGTGTGCAGGAGACAGGAGCCGATACCCACTCACATGCATCTGTGTCCACCTCTATGCACACACACACATTCACACGTACACTCACATGCTCATCCAACTTGTCATTACTGTCACACACACATACTCTCACATCCACACTCATGCCTTTGACACATGTTCACACATACACTCACTCTCACACACACTCACACTCACTCCACAGGTGCAGCAGACATGTCACCCATCCCTGACACTTTCTTGTGCTCATTAAGACCCCTCCCCTCGTCTGCTGGAGTCTGTGGCTCTTGCTTTCCTCCAGAGCAGGCGATCTGATGGAATTTTCCCGGGATGGATGTTTATGTTCAGCGCTCTGGACTGTGTGCTTTGTTGATTCACTCAGCAATATTTATAAAGTATTTTCTGCACTGGCACCAGCCTGGGTGCTGAGAGTGTGACAATGAGCAAGAGGCAAGGTCCCTTTGGAGCTTACATTCTCGTGGAGAAGACAGCCAGGAATGAGCGAATGAATGAAGACGTGTGTTTGTGAGTGAGCGGACAGTAATGACAAGTTGTAATGAACGCAGGGAAGGCGGAGCACTGTAGACAGCAGAAGCAGCATGTGCAAAGGCCCCGAGGCAGGAGAGAGCATTTACTGTAGAGAAGGAGTCAAACTAAAACCCACAAGGCAGAGTGAGCAGGAGGGGGATGGAGAGAAGCAGACAAGTGGCCGTGAGTGACCTTGGGCTCCTGAAGGTCACAGGCACTGGAAGGGTTTTCTGGATTTAATAGGAATCCACATGCCAGGTTCTAGGTAGGAGTGATGTGACTGGCTGGTGCTTGGCTGCTGTGTTGGGAAGGGCATGGAGAAATAGGAAACTCCTGGGTACTGCTATTTAACTGGTTTCTCCTGAATTTCCCATATGCCACCCCTGGAATAAATTTAGAACTTGAGTCTGTGTCTCAACAACCAGTGCTCCGGTACTTGGGGTGAGGGCTGGTAGACATGCTGACCTTGGAAATGCAGACCCCAGTGGTGTGTGCAACGCCAACTCTGCCTTATTGATTTGATGGCAAAGACCTCTTGGGAAGTAACAGCCAGGAAGCTGCCCTCTATATGGTTCTAACAACAGGTAGCTAATATCCAATTTGAGAAAACCAAACCAAACAAAGAGCAAGAACTGTTTCTCTGGCTTTCACTTCATTTGACAGGGGAGCTTAAGCTGTTGTGAAAATTCTCAGGCTAACGCCAGTTCCCACAGCTCCCTGGGGGTGACATGGCACTGAGGTGAGTATTTGCTGCACAACTCACTTATTCCTTAAGCATGTGTCCTATGATTAAGCTATAATTCACATGCCATGAAATCCACCCTTTGAAAGGGTAGCATTGTGTGGTTTGGGGTACATGCACAACATTGTGCCACCATTATCAAATTCCAGAACATTTCCATCATCCCCATGAGAGACCCCACAAGTAAATGTCTTTCATTCTCCCGACCCCTGGCGATACTTTCTGTCTCCTTGTATTTGACCATTCTGGACATTTCACCAGTGGAATCATAAAACACATGATTTTGTGTCTGGCTTCTTTCACTGAGCATAATGTCTGCAAGGTTTGTCCACATTGTAACATGGATCAGAATGCCTTTCCTTTTTATGGCTGCATAGTATTCCTTTGCGTGGATATAATGAATTTTGTTTATTCATTCATCAGTGGGCATGTGGGTTGTTTCTACTTTTTGGACAGTTGAGAATAATGCTTCTCTGGACGTTCCTGTCTAATTTTTTTATGTGGCTATAATCTCTCGATGCTATTGGATAGACCCAGGAGAGAAACCGCTGGGGACACGTGGTAACTGTTTTGAGGAACCACTACACTATCTTCAAAGTGAATGCACCGTTTTGCATTTTCACCAGTAACATGATGAAGGTTCCAATTTCTCTATATCCTCACCAACACTTGTTAATGTCTGTCTTTCTACTTGTGGCCGTTCCCGTGGGTGTGAAGTGGTTTTGATTTGCCTGGGCTGCTGATACTGAACATTATTTCATGTCCGTATTCACCATTTATATTTATTCTTTGGAGAAATGACTGTTCAGATACTTGCCTATTTTTAAAATGTTGTCAATCTTTTTGTTGTTGCGTGTAAGGTTCTTTAGTTTCCGTAACCTAGACCTCTGTCTGATGTGTACAGCCGGCCCTGAGCAACACGGGTGTGAAGTGTGTGGTCCTCTTCTACGCTGAGTTTTCCAATAAATATATGAAGGTATTTTCTCTTCCTTAGGTGTTCCTGAACAATGTTTTCTTTGCTCTGGCTTACTTCATCCTACAGATACAGTGTATAGCACATTTAATGTATAAAATAAGGGTCGGTCAACTATAGGTGCTGTCGGCAAAGCTTCTGGTCATCAGCAGGCTACGAGTAGTTAAGTTCTGGGAGAGCTGAAGTCGAAAGTTACCCGGGGATTTTCAGCTGTGCACGGGTTAGAGGGCTGGCGTCCCGAGCCCCCAACTTGTCCACTGTAGCCTGCTAGTATTTTCTCCCATCTGCACCTGTTGAAAGCACGCAGTGAATTAGTGCTTCTCACCAGGGTATCCGTGGTTGGTGCCACACACAGATGCTGAGACTCCACCAGGGAATAATTGGTTGGGGCCTCGCCTCTTGTCCAGCATCTGGCATAAAGTCTCAGCCAAATAAATGAATGGCTCTTCTTTGCCTTTTTGCAGCTAAAAATAGATCTGAGCAAAGTAGGCAGCCTTGGGTGATGAATCGCCAAGAGATGCCGCAGAGGCAGAGGCGCCCGCATCCACGCCGGGGTATCTTGTATCTGGATATTATTTTCAAAATCAATAAAGGGAAGGGCTGGCGTGCAGCTGGCTTGCACCTGTGTTTCTGACACAGTAAATATACTTTTCCGAAATCAGTAGGGTGACTCTGCGGAGCCCTGTAAATGTGTGTGGCTAGCCTGTGAGTTCTGCCGTCACCTGTCAACCACACCCTCTCAGCACATGCGTGCATCTTTCCTCCAGCCCCCACTGCCACCCCAGTGCCGAGTCTAATCCGCCCGAATATGCCCTCTGGCCTAGACTACGGGGTCCAGCAAGGAAGAGGGGGTGCAATCCAGGGTGAGAGGCTGTCTCAAATGTAGGGACAGCGCCACCGTGAGACATAGAATCAAAAAATCTGAAGAAGTAGCCAGGTGTCTTGTTGGCAGCCTCAGGAATCATCTGGAAGTAGAAAGATTTCTCATTCTGCAGATAAGATCTTAATCCTGGAAAGAGGCCCCAGGTCATCTGCATGGGAGGAGGACGCGTCTTTTTCACGTGGCTAGGTGAGAGGAAATGTCATCTTAGAAAGGCAGCCACTCGCTCACTCTCTCCTTCCTTGAGTAAACCCTCGGTGAGCTCATGGCCTGTCTCCCGAAGGTGCGGAGATGAGTGTAGTTCAGCCTTCAGCTTCCAGAAGCCGGGTCTGCTGGGAACCCAGCCACAGAGGCTGACGAGAGTCAGCGGCAGCTCGTGAGAGCAAGGTGAAAAGGACAAATGACGACTCGGTATAATGATGAAGCGGGTCATGACCTGGTTGATGCCCCCGGAAGGGTGTTGGGGACCTTGCAGGCTTCCGAGCCAGATTTTGTGGTTCTGTTGAGCTGGAAGCTGATGGTGGGGCCACGTTCTGCTCCCGGGCCCTGGCCCTGCGGGCTGCTCAACGGCCGCTGTTCCCTCGGAGCCGGTGGGTCTCGCGGGCCTGGTGCTGGCTGGGCATTGTGATGAGGGGACCCCGCTGAGTAAATCATTCCTGCCCCCCCCCCCGCAGTTCCGAGGCAGCCAGGGTTCAGTAAGGAGTTCCAGAGCGACTCTGTGTCGCAGCTGTGATAAAACTGAAGAGGGAGAAGGAGTTGAGCCTGACGTGGCTGCACGCTTCCCAGAGGAGGCGAGCCCGATGCCCAGCTCAGGAGCACGTGGGCACGGCTGGTAAAGAGCACCAGAGGCCGAGAAGGTGGCCCCTGCACCGCTTGCATTAAGTCCGAGTCCTCGTGGTTAGGACCCCTCGGGTGAAGGCAGAGAGGGCGCATTGAAGGGGGCAGAGGAGCCCACAGGCAAGGCACCCTCCACTTGCCCAGCCCAGGTCTGAGTGGAAAGGGCCACATTGCTGGCCTGACACTGGTCCACCTTCCATTGGGGCCCTGGAGTGTGCCTGATGCGGTCCATGGCCTCCCCAGGGCTGCCTGCTGTCAACCCCTGGTTCCTAGCCAGCCCCTTCCCGCCTTAGTGCCTTTAGCCATGTTCTTCCCCCTTTGCGTCCTGGTCACATCCCTCCCTGTCCCCTGTCCCCTGCTCCTTGGTCTCCCGAGGCTGCCCACCCCACCACTCCTCAGTCGCCTTCCTGTCATCGTAATCACAGCGGCTCAGACTCGGCCATGCCCAAGTGCTGTGCAGGCAGAGCCTCCTGCTGTCCCGCTGCAGACCCTCCGGGGAGGAGTTCTGACACCTCTCGTCTTCCAAGCCAGGAAACAGGCCTGGGGAGGTCACGTCCCTCACAGAGACCCCCACCAGTGAGTGTGGGCTGGAGTCATCACAGCCACGGCACCTGCTGCTTTTCAGCCTGTCATTTTCAGTGTTGTTTTCTCTCCAGCCCTGGGGCCTTGTGTTTGCTTCCCCGGGCCTAGCACAAGGTAGGTTTTCCTTACTGGTTTGAGAGAGGACCTCCGTAAGCAGTTTGCCTGGGCCTCATGCCTGTGCCCTTCATGAAGAAGTGAGTAAGTGGGTGATGGGCAGACTTAGCAGATGAATGTCACCCACTAATGGGCTTGGGACCTGCAGCCACCCCCCTTTTCCAGGACCAGAGGTGTGAGTCCTGATGACTGTGCAGGATCACTGTGAATGCACTCCTGAAATGCCGCTGTGCCTTGGGGTCGCTTGCCAACTGGAGGCGTCTTCTCCCTGTTGTCAAAAGCAAAAGTCTCTTGGGGTAGCTCCTTTCCAAGTCCTGGACTTGGCTCCTAGCTCCAGGCAAGGACAGGACAGGTGAGAGCAGCTCTGCAGGCAGCTGGCTAGAAGGCCCACCCGGGCCCTCCACGGGGGTCACAGATCAGCTTTCGGAAAAAGAGAATGCGTGGGGATCGTGACACCCTCATTTCAGCCTGCCTGCTGGGGCTGGTGGCATGTGAGCGCTACAGAATCCAGCGACCTCACCTCGGCAGAGCTAGAGACCCAGAAACTTTCCATACCTATGTCTATGAGCAAATGATTGAGGGGGGTCTCAATGCAAAATGGGCTCCAGGCATTGGGGATGGAATTCCAAGGCTGGTTGTCAAAACTGTTACCATTTCTGGGCTGCCCCATGGCCCCTGCTCTGTGCGTTTTCCCTCCAGCTCTGCAGATCTCCTGGCATATTTATTTGTAAGTAGAGTAAGCGGAAATTTTCAAAGGGAAGCGGTTTGCAGAAGATGAAAAGAAAACAAGTTGGGATAAATGGCTTATCTGGCAAAGGAAAATAGCCGCTGGCCTGGGGAGATCTCTGACCTCATCTGAACAAGCAGGAGAGAATTTGGCTTCTGTGTTATCTAAGAGAAAGAACCTCTCTGCCCGCCCCGCCTTCACCTCACCCTCAGTTGAGGCAGGGCCTGCAAATGAGCCTAAAACTCATTTTACTGGGCACATCCAGGCCACCCAGGGGTGCCCTCGCAGGTGTGCTGTTCACATCTGGAGCCAGATCCCAGCTCCTTCTTGCTGCTGAGCCTGCTCTTCCCATCGGGGTGGCGTTTTTAGTTTCCCTCGCCCCAGCTAGCATTCTTTTGATACTGAATTGATGTATTATTTTTTACTCCTATAAAAACGGCTGCTGGCTACTCACTTGCTTATCCCACCTGCGATCCCCCTCAGCCACAGCAGCGCCTCCTGCCCCCTCCTGCCAGCCCGCCCAGCCGCGGGGCCTGTGTCTCACCTGTGTCACCCCGTGTCACTCTGTCACCCACCCCTCTGAATGAAATTTGCCATTTTACCTTGACTTGTCTGAAATATGATCCTGGAGTTTTTAGTTCACCTCATTCCAGTCAATTATTTAATCTCCTAATTGCATTATCCTTGACCCCAGTAGAATCACACAAAGCATTTCTAGAAGATTCATTAAGTCTTGGCTGCTGGCGAAGGTGTGATAACAAAGGTAGCATCAGGGCGCGCCTTGCCGGGTGCCAGCCTTCGAGGGCCTCAGACTCGCTGTCCTCCAGAGGATGGTGGTTTCCTGAGGCAGCTCTGGGGCACACGGGCAGGGATCTGTCTCCTCAAAGGGGGACATGATGGTGCCAGGGCAGCTCTCTGGGTCTCCTCTGAGGAACTGAAGGATGGGAGTGCCAGTTTTTAGGGTCAGACACGAAAGGATATTGAAAAGATCTCTAAGACATGTGGATTCTAGGGCTCAGTCATGTCGCACCTTTTTAGAACAGATTTCATATTTCCTGCACATGACAATACAGGTCCTGCCTCAGGGCCTTTGCACTTGCTCTTCTGCTCCTCAGGCCTCTGTTCGTCCGTCTCCTTATCAGAAAGGCCTTCCCCACCCACCCCGCCTCCCTGGTCTCCATGCTTTGCTGTTGCTCCCCCAGCTCTCACCTCCACCTAGCGCTTCTTTGTTGTTGCCGCTCCCCGGAGGAGCCTGTGAGGTCGTATCGCTCGCATTGTGTCTTTCAAGCTTAAGATGGTTCTCAGGGGGCCTCCCCAGTGGCGCAGTGGTTGAGCGCTGGGTTGCGAAGCTTCCCACAGCCTCTGCGGCGCCGGTTCGATCCCCGGCTGCTCCCCGGCCACCAGAGGAGGGTCCCACGTGGCGCGCAGACCTCTCCTGCCGCCCGCTGCTCCCCTCAGCAGTGTCCTTCGGTCCTTCTGCCTGCTCTGCTCCCCGCTCTGGCTCTGGTGAATTCTCTCACCCTCCCGCGCTTCTGACTGTACCCAGTGCTTGTATAAACAAAAAACAAAACAAACAAACAAATAAATAAATAACATGCCTCTATAAAAAAAAAAAAAAAAAGATGGTTCTCAGGACATGGAAGGGAGTGAGTGTGGGGGAGTGAGTGAATGACTGTGTTTGGTGTTCTGTGGTCCCTGGGCAGAGGCGCTAGTACCCAGCACATGAGCAAGAAGCCAGCGTCAGATGCTTGAGATAATCACACTCAGTCTCGGGGGCACATGGCCGAGTCTTGGGATGAGCTCGGCTCCTCCTGAGCCCAGTGCCACTGTCTCCCAGGCTTACGGCACCCAAGACTGGCCTCTGTCAGTCCTTTGGAAATTCTTGGAACAGACCCCAGCAGGAGATGGCACATGAGGTACCAACTGGAGTGGAAATTTTTAAGAGTTACGGAGCAAGGGCTTCCTGTGACCTGCGGGAGAAAACAGGAAATAACTAGAATCTGGAAAAACAGCCGTGAAAGAGAGTTGGCGCGAGGGAGAGGGGCAGCAAAGTCTAGCACCCCAGGGAGCAGTCTGGGGACCCCCAGACTCCTGCTTGGACACCCGAGCCTTGTGCCTCAGGAAGCCCCGAGGAGGCGTCGGCCCCTGGACGGCAGGGCCCGGGATGAGCTGACGCCTGTGTTACAGGCTCACGTCCCTGCGTGCACGAGCTTCTGGAGGACTTTTGAAACTAGGTCTGATGGGTCAGAATCAGCCTCCCTGCAAGGAGCCGTTCCCAGGCCCCTCCCGCCAGCTGCCATGCTTCGCGGGCTGTTCGCTGCAGAGCCTGATGTGCTTCTCCCCAGTGTGCCTGCACTTTCCTCCTGCTGTTTCTTGCACCTCCTTCCTCCTCACCAGCCTGGCTTTGCCAGGGTGTGGGTGGCAGGTCGGTTTGGGACGGACCCTATGGAGGGGCTGCTGGTCAGAAAGGAGTTGGGGTGTGCTCAGACTGTGGGGGTTAACAGGCGTGTGTGTCCCTGGGTAGGGATCCCTTTGTGTGTGTGTGTGTGTGTGTTGAGAGTGGTTCTTGGCACTGAGTGTGGGCACACCTGCTGGAATTGCTTCTTCTCCAGAAGATGCCCTGGGGTATCTGGAAGAATGGTCCATTTTTCGAGCCTGTCCAGCCCTGTGTCCATTGCTCCTGTCCACAGCCCTTGTTGAGGGAGCAGGGCCCAACGAGGAGCCCAGAGGGCCTTGGTAAGCCTCGCTGCGCAGTGTCCTCCCGGGCCCTTGCCTGGGGCGTGGGCGCAGCACCCGCTCCTGGCCAGTTTCTGTGTGTCGCCAGGGGCATGGGCCTGGTCGTGGGCAGCTGCTGGGCCGTGCGGCTGGCTAGTTTCAGGCAGGGTGATCTGAAGTAACGAGGTTGCGATCAGTCAAGAAAGGCCCAAGACAGGACGGGGGCTCGGCTGGTGGCCCAGCACATGGTGGCTGCCCCTGGGGCTGTGATAAGGTTGGAGTATTTCCACTTCCTGACAGATCTGGGACACAAGGACAGAGCAGTTGGGGTTTTGTGCTGGCCCAGGTCAGTGCTGACGCCAGAGCAGCTGACCTGGGTCACAGGCAGGGGTTGGGGCTGAGCAGCAGAGTTCCAGCTGAGGATTCTGGGTGTCAACTGTTCCCACTGCAAGCAAGGCCACCCCACTGTGTCCCCATGGGCCAGAAATGTCCCTGCAAGCCACTGCACCTTTCAGCCCAGAATCCAGATTTTGTGGGTTCGGGTTTGTGATCAAGAGCTCAGCAGAGTTGCCCTTTTCAAATGCACATTAGGAGCATTCTTTAAAGGGGCCCCTTAGGGGCGGAGACCCTTCTGGATCCCAGGTAACCCTGGAGGGTGGACGCAGCGGCTGGGCTGTGCGGTAGAAGCAGGCCGTGCCTGGGCCTGGTGACACTTCCCGCCCCCGGCGGCTGGCGTCCCATGGAACGAGGCTGACAGGCTGATGGGAAGACAGCGCTTCCTCAGAACGAGCCTCGCTCGCTTCTGCAAGCAGATCACGGAGGCTTCTTACTTCCAGAGGGCGGCTTCGGTCACAGAGAAGACAAAAGCTTTGTAGGTTTTTTGCCAGCAAGAGAGATGAGACTAATTTGTGTTTTTGAGCTCTGCTTTCAAATAACTTTCTAAATAACTTGAAAACTGTCTTAGTCTGTTCAGGCTGCAGTTATCAAATTCCAGAGATTGGGTGACTTAAATGACAAATGCATTTCCTCCCCACGATACTGGAGGCTGGGGGGCCCAGATCACGGTGCGGGCAGATCCCGCGGGTGGGGACTCCTGGCTCGGACATGGCTGTCTTCTTCTGTGTCCTCCTGTGGCAGAGGGACAAGGGAGCTTTCTGGAGTCTCTTATTGGGGCTCTGCTCATGACCGGCTCACCTTCCAAAGATCCCACTGCCTGGCAGTACCAAGTAGGGGCTCAGTTTTCAGATTTTGGAGACTCAAGCATTTAGTCCATAGCAGAAACACTCTTTGTAAATGATCCAGTAGAGTTAGCCTCTGAAGATTGGAAGTGATTGGATGATAGGAATCTCTGTGTACTTTGATACAATTGCTCTGGCCTTTGTACTTATTTTAAATAGAAATCCCAAGTGATAATGGAGCCTTTAAATCGTTGGCACATACTGGGGAGAGGGAAGGAGACACAGGTTTCTAGGTCTGATTTCTCTGTATGGATTGTTCGACGGGAGTACAGCTAACCGAGGCTTTGTGTTCTATAGTAGCATCCACCCAACTTATGCTTTTTTTGGGATGGTTACTTCATATCTCTCCCTTCCCCGGGGCGCAGGAGGTGATGTGGGCACAGAATCCAGAAGCGTTGCCAGGTAATGAGGACAGACAGCACTTAAAACTTGACATAAAATTAAGACTCACGGGACCCCCCTGTTGGCGCAGCGGGTTGAGCACAGCGCTGTGGAGCTATCTGCAGCCTCTGCAGTGCCGGTTCGATCCCCACCGGCCTCAGGCAACCCACATGGCACGCAGACCTCTCCTGCCTCGCCCGCTGCTCCCCTCGGCTGTGTATGTCATCAGTCTGTTCTGTTCCCCACTCTGTCGCTGGTGAATCCTCGCACCCTCCTGCATATCTGGCCTGTTCCCCAGCTCTTGTATAAATAAAAATAAATCTTTGGGAAAAAAAATAAAATTAAGGCTCACTCTTGAATGAATCATGTTATATAGATAACCCCGGATGAAACTGTAGGGACAGAGAGGAAATTTCCCCTTACTCCTGGGGTTTTTCTCAAGCTGGTTGAATAATCAAAGTAACACCAGAAAGATGAGTAGGGAAAAAGTACAAATTTAAGCATATACTTATGGGAAATCTACATAGATGTGTACTATAACGTAAATGGGGCAAAATAAGAATATATATCTCCTGAGCTAAGGGTGGGAGAGGAGAGGGCTCTCATGCTGACCGGATGCTTTGTAACTAGATGTCTGCCTTGCCACAGAGGTAGGTTTCTCCATCCAAAAGGTTATTTCTCATAAAAATCCTAATTCTGGGTTGTACACCCCCCAGGACCTCCATTGACCTCAGCTCAAGCAATCCAGGTGCCAGAGTGGCACATATTGGGCACACCTGTCCCGTACACCTTGGGGAGACCTGCCCTTAAAAATGAATGAGCCCCATTTTCCAGGTGACTCAATGAAAATGAGGGCCCTGGTCCCGTTGACCTCCAGCTGCCGTTGTGGATGCTGGGATCTGCCTGATGGTAACTGTCTCGACCCCGTCGCTATTAAACATCAAAAGCACAGTTTGGAGTCGTGTGACTCTCAACCAGCCAGCCCTCTGGGAGGCACCAGGACTTGGTGATGGGAGTTAAAGTCGAGGTGGCTCCTTTGGCGTGAGCGCCCCTCCTGCCCACGTGGCCTGCACGGCTCTGTGCCGAGTTCCCGCAGGCAGATCGTCGGGGGCTGACATCCAAAGGAAGGCTCCACTCCCTGCTCTGCTCCCTGCTTCCCCAGAGAGCCAAGGGACTTGGAAATGCGTGTTATCTTCTTCCCCTTCTGATTGCCTTATTTGTCCAGATGCTTCCAGCCTGGGCATTTTCTTGGTTCCTCTGCTAATCACTTAGCCACACACCAGACAGTGGCTCCCGGCCCAGCCAACAAGGTGCAGGACACACGTCTGCCTCCCCAGACAGAGGAAGTGATCACTGAGGCTGTGGGGACAGTGCATGCCCTGGTTTGAATGCAGGATCCTTGCCTGAAGTGTCGTCTGTAGTCACGCCCCACTCACCCACGCTAGGTGCTGTCACTTCTCCAGCCTAGGAAACAGCGGAGGAAAGAGGGAGACAAGTTTAGCTGACATCACCCAGATGACACTTTTGAGCCTCCTGGGAGCTTCCTCACCAATAAACTTTGCAGAGTTCTATCCCAGGTCATGAGGACAGAGTGTACATAATAGACTGTTCTTCCAGAATGTTCTGGACTGTGTTTATTGTGCAGCTTGGTGTCAGCTCTGGAACACGGTCTCTAATACATCATATCTGGACACCCACTGAGACGGGTAAGGCTCCATAAACCATGTGACACCAGGTCACCCGATTCTGGTGCGAAGGAAAAGAAGTGCAGTCACAGGCAGGGAGTGAGAAGGAGCAGGCTGGGGAGCTGAGTGACCCCCACTTACACATCCAGCGTCTGCTGGCTGCCCACACCCAGACACAGCATGCACACCCATGTGCAGTGTTTGCACACGTGCTCACTCCCGCAGAAGGTTAACGGCCAGCACTTACCAGCATGTCTGTCCTCTTCTGGTGCCCTTGGGGTGGCTCTGCCTTGGTGCCATGAGGCTTTGCAGTGCTGCTTCCTCTCCGTGAGTCCTCTCTCTCCCCCTCCCAGAGGGCCTGGTAAATGCCTATGGCTCCTATTCTGTGCTTCCTTCTTTCCCTGCCCTCTGCCCGGAGCACAGGGCCTCCCTTGCAGGCCACGCTGCATATACTGTCACGTCATTCTCGTCACCTGTTCTGACGCACCTTGTATTCTCACTGAAATGTATACATGAAAGTGTCTGGCACATGTGGGCAGTTCGCAGATGCTTGTTGAATGAATGAGTGAGTGAATGAAGCCTTGGGGATGGGGCGTGGCTTGGAATATCTGAGCACCGTCTGTGGACATGAAGACATGATTGTTCTTGCCAAGTAAGGTGGCTTGTGTGTGCCTCTTACTCTTTTTCTTCTCTCCAGACCTCCTGGTGGTAGAGTCTGGGCTTGGCTTCTCCCTGAAGGGGGTGGGCAGTGGAAGGATTAGCCCTGTGGATTGCTGGCCAGAGCGAAAATTCGAGCCAGGAGCAAAGACAGCATGGCCTCTCACTTCCCGGCTAGCCCTTTGTGTGCCAGCCTCCTCGAGTGTGACAGTGCCATGGTGACCTCGCAAGGGTATCACCCCCTCTGCTAAGCACCGAGCGGCAGGAAGCCCTTTGTTGCTCACCCAAAAAGACATTTTCAAGTAGAAAAAGCAGGCATTGGCAGCTGCACCCCAGTAGGGTCCTCGGGGCACATGGAGGAGTGAGATGGGTGACCTGGGCTAAGCAGGTGTGATCTGTAGAGTGTGCCACGGACAGGGCGTCTGCACGCCTGTCTTTGATTCTGTTTCTAAAGCAAGGAGAGTTATGAAATCCGCAGCTGGCCAGGACCAGGAGCCCATACCCTGGCGCACCCACCAGTCAGCACAGGGTGGGAGAGGCCCAGAGTCCTCGCAGCTGGCACCCCAACCAAACAGTGCTGCATTTTGTGGGTGAGCTCATTGTTTGTAAGGTCCCCAGGTGTGGTGCTGAAGCGTCTGGTGTTCCGAAGCACAAATAGGCTGTGATGTGCCCGACAGAGAAAATCCTTGTTTTCGGTAGGCTTCGGGCTGAGTCACAGGGCTGCTTGGCTTTGCGATGTCTATGCTAACGAGCGCATGGTGTCTTTAAGCCGAAACATATACAACAAGGCTGAGTATTGATCTGTTGCTGCAACTGGCGTGGCAGCGGCCCCAGGGACCTGCCCCACCGGGAGCTCAGGGCCCGCAGACCTGTCTGTAGAGGCTGCAGAACGAGTGCTCATTGGCTGTGCAAAGGGCTTCAGAAAAGTTTCTATAGCATTTTGGAGCTGTGGTCCCACATTAGGGAATATTGGGCTCCGTGACCCTGATTTTGACCTCCCATCTCTGTGCTGGGTTGGGGGTGGCAGTGGGAAGCAGGCCTGCTGTTGGGAGGAAGCTAAGCTCCCTCTCCCCTTCAAGGTCCATCTGTCTGAAAAAGAATTAAATCCACAGAAGAGAGATTGGCAAGAGGAAAGACAGACGTTAATTACTTGCGCACACAGGCCCATACGTAGAGTAATGGAGCCTCTGCCCTGGCCATGCTGGTGAGGGGGTAGGCTCCAGGGAGGGCGCAGTAAATTTAGGAGGGAAAAACAGAGCAAAGAACTTTGCAGTAGAAAGGAAAATGCATTTGCAGGGTTTGTCTAGAGGTGCAATGAGAGGCGCCCTGAACCCCGAGCCGGGGTGGTCAGGGTCATCCGGGTGTCAGGCTGCCTCCCCGGACCGCTGCAGAGAAGACTCATCTCCTGTGTTGAGGAAGGAAGGCAATCCGGCAAGCGATCACTCTTGGATCGCCCGTCGCTTCATTTCCTTCGGTCCAGAAGAGCCAGCATGCCGCATCGACCAGCCGGGGAAGCCTGTCTGTGGCCCTCACGGCTGTCGGACTGAGGCCTGGGGAGAGGGGTGGGTGGTGTCACGTGCGAGGGTCAAGAGCCTGACCCGACCGTGCTCACAGGCGGGCACCCAGTGTGAGGGCGGAGGCCCAGGCCACCCTGAGGGCGGGTCTCCTGGCACCTCTGTGGCTCTGTGGTCTCGGCTGGGACTTGAGCTGGGACATCGATGATGGGGCGTGGAGGGGCTGATCCCTCCGCCTCCTCACACCCCAAAAAGAAGTGGCTATGGAAATGCATGGATGGAACAGATCCTGTGTGCCCAGCCTGCCAGGTCCTTGACTTCGACCTCATCTGTGCTCGATGGCCTCCTTTGGAGTGACCATCGCTTGTGGTCAGCCGACTGGCACAGGCTCCGAGAGGTTGCCTAGAGGGTCGGGGAACACACAGCCTGTCAAGGAGAGTGTGTAGCCTCAACCAAGGGCTGGTGGGCACACCCGCTCACCACCCTCACGTCCCTGCTGTCCTGTGGGGCAGTTCAGTCCATTTCTGTCTCCCCACGGTTTCCTGTCTGGGTAAGAGGTTGGTTCACAGCGGCTACTCCATTGTCTCGGAGGAGATGGAATGATTTAGTGCAAAGCGTGGGAAGGAAGGGAAACCTCAGTGAAAGCAGGATGCTGTTACCCCATCTTTACATGGAAGGGAGGCGGAAGGAGAGACCTTGAATCGAGTCCTCCACTTGCGGCCTGGCGGCCAGTGCGCTCTGGTCAACTCTCAGATGTGCATTTAAAAAATTTGGAATGTGATTGCTTTTGTGTAGGACCAGTAGCCTCCACAGTTCATCCTGCACCCTGACCTCTGTGCTGCCTCCCCCATGGAGTGTTCCTTGCTCTTGGCTTCCTGGACACAAGGGCAGAGGACATAGGAAGTCGTGGTGCACGGAGCAAAGGCAGGAGAAAGCGTGTGCAGGCTGAGCCCTAGCTGGAGCAGCCGCCTCGCCCAGGCATGGCTGTGAGCCTGTTCATGCAGCAGTTGCATGTTTGTGGGCTGGATCCTGCCCGGAACCTCGGCAATGAGCGGTTTTCAGGGCAGCTGGTTCCAAGGTCTGAAGGGCACCCACAATCTGGGATGCCAGGGGGTGGCTGTCCAACTCCCTGCTCAGACGCTGCTTCTGCAGGGTTGGCACAGCCTCCCCCACCCCCATCTCCCAGAATGTCTCAGCCCATTCTCAGCCCATTCTCAGCTTGCCACTTGCACCTCACCAGGTTGGAGGGGCCCTGCTGTCCTTGGTGCACACTGGTCTTAGGAGCACAGCCCGTGGTGGAGCAGAGGAAGCTACTGGCCCTGAGACCGTTGAGCTGGAGTGACCGTGGCCTGTCAGGGCCCCACAGCCTCATTCCTGTCTGTGACACTCACCCAGGGGCCATATGCCTTGTAGTACCTCTCCTGACTGTTGGGGGCCAGAGGGAGGTAATGTGTGCAGGGAAGACTTTTTTCATTCAGTGTTAGATGCTCAGCAAGTGTTAGGCTTTCAAGGAAAGTGAGTGACCGTGCTGTACTATTTCTCAAGGTGTGGCCAAGCCGTCTAGAACCTGGAAAGTGGGATGGAGTGTGCCCATTGGGGTGGGGCCCAGGTGGTATTGAGGTCTTCTGTAGGCAGAGCATTTTATACTAAAGTGTGCTCTGTTGTCTTGAAAGTCGAGGTGGACTGAGTTTTGTCCTGCCTGAGGCCACTGTCCACGGATTTCACAGCCAGGTGATGGGTCCTCAGGGTCCCTGCCTCTGCCTTCCTGGCTCCACTTTGCAGCTCATTCATTTCCCTCAACAAATCTGACTCTGTAGAATGGAAAAATAATTAACAGGTGCAAGAGGGTCTTGCCTGGGGGCGATCTTGTCCTTCTGCTATAAAGACACTCCTCTCCCTGGGGTCCTTAGAGCCTCCCCCCACCACCCATTACTCAGAAGGAAGAAAGTACAAGTTCTTCCTTTATTATGCAAGTGGAAACCAGGAGGCGCAGGGAAATGCATTTTCACATCGAATAGTGGCAAATGTAGCCTCATCTATTGCCACCTTCATCACCACTGACCTGGACTTGACTCCTTCATGGGCGGGGAGAACTTAGACTGCCCATCTTCATGTGCCTCAGTTTCCTAATCTGTCAACCGGGCGGGTGACCAGTGTGTTACTGTAAATGGTAAAAGTGAGATACGCAGGTGGTAGTTAGAAGCTATTAAATTCCACTTGGTGGAGATTCTTACTCTTCTTTTTACTCATTTATAGTTTTGCTATGTAATGGTTCTCTGCTTTTTAAAAAAATTTTAAAATTTTAGTATTAAATCACCTACAGGACGTTGTCCTGTCCTTGTTCTAATTTCAGTTCCTTTCTTCATGAATATGTCATAGAAAATGACCCTGCTTGCACCTGTTAATTATTTTTCCTTTCTAAAGAGTCAGATTTATTGAGGTGTCAGTTGCACACAGTAAAACGGACCTTTAAGTGTATGGTCAAATGAGTTTTGGCAAGTGCATAGAGTTGTGTAATCACCACCGTAACACGACTGGAGTTCTGCCCTGACTAAAACCTCTTTCACCTCTTCCCAGTCATTCCCCACTTTTCCTCTCTCTCCCTGGCTACCTCTGATCCCACTGCTGTCCCCACAGACCTGCCCCTCTCGACTGTCGTATCATGGAGTCTACAGTATGTAGCCTTTTGTGTTGGACTTTTTCATTCAGCTTTATACTTCTGAGAATCAGACATGTTGAAACATTTATCCATATTTTATTCCTTTTTTACTGCTGAATAGTATTCCATTGTAAGGACATACCACATTTATCCATTCACCAGTTGATTGACATTGGGCTATTTCCAGTTTATGAATAGTGTTTCTATGAACACTTGCCCACAGATACCTGTTTTCATTCTCTAGGGTAATTGTGTGGGTGTGCAATGTCTCTGATGTCTGTGCAGCCTAATATTGCCCATGCTTTTAGTGTTTTGCATAGTATTTGTAATGAATGATTTGTGTATATTGTGTATTTTTTTTTAAAGATTTATTTATTTATACAAGCACTGGGTACAGTCAGAAGAGCGGGAGGGTGAGAGAATCTACCAGAGCCAGAGCGGCGAGCAGAGCAGGCAGACTGACGAAATACACTGCTGAGGGGAGCAGCGGGCGGCAGGAGAGGTCTGCGCGCCATGTGGGACCCTCACCCAGCGCTGCAGAGGCTGCGGGCAGCTTCGCAGCCCAGCGCTCAACCGCTGCGCCACCAGGGGAGGCCCCCGTATATTGTGTTTTAATGTGAACTTTCTTTGTCTCATTTTAATGTTCTCCTTTCCTTTTTATGCTGTCTGGTATTTCTCTGATATTTTTATATTTCAGATTTCTTATGTTTTATGTGCTTTTTGTCAAGTAGCACATATAGGTGGATTATGGCTTATTTATTTTTAAGACTCATCCTAGGTTTTATTTGGATTTTTGTAAAATTTCTCATTGTTTAGTTTTGTCCTTTTATACGGAATTTTATGTTTTGTTACTTGCTGTTTATATATTTTGTCTTTCTTCTTATTAACTTTCCATGATTTGTAAGGCAGCTCTTGTTTGACCCCAGTGATGTTTTCCATTCACTTATAAACCTTTATTTCTCTAATCATTAAAGACAGGAATTTCAAAAAAGGAAATAAGATCATCTTCCCTTTGACAAAATAATTTCATTGCACTGTTCTTCCTGTTTCAACCTGCCGCCTACCAATTTCCAATTGTTAATATAATCTCATGTTATCGAGTCTAACTCCGTTGAGGCTAAGGCTATTGCATTAAGTTATTTTTATCATAAGATATTTCTTTTTTTTAAAGATTTATTTATTTATATACACAAGAACTGGGTACAGGCCAGAGGTGGGGCGGGGGGGGTGTGAAAGGATTCACCAGAGACAGAGCGGGGAACAGAACAGGCAGATCAACTGAAATACACTGCTGAGGGGAGCAGCGGGTGAGGTACTGCTGTGCCATGTGGGTAGCTCCCTGGCTGGGGACTGAACTTGTGCTGCAGAGATTTCGGACAACTTCATAGGTGGAGTCTTAACCCCTTGCGCCACCAGGGAGGCCCTACCATAAGATATTTCTTAAACCCTAGTTTTTTGCTTTCATATTTAAGTTTTACATCATAATTTTAACAGCCATTTCGACTTAATTCTTCAAGTTTGGGTGATGCCATCCTCCTCCCCCTCCTTGTGTGGTGGAGCTTTGTGGTACCCGAGTTCTTGGTTTTTGCAAAATTTTCCCAGTGAAGGAACATGAGTGGTCTGTGTTCTGTCTTACATTTCTGAGGATTTTGTCTCTTCATGCCTTGATAAATAAGTGACCTGGTGGAAGATGTGCTTGTCACAGTCATTTCCTCCTGAGGTCATTCAGTTCTGTCCTGTGAAATTGGGAGTGACCGGAGGTCCGCCTGACCTTGTTCCTGGCACACAGGCCCCACACTGCCCTAGTTTCGGATGCCTCACCCCGGGCCCCGTGCTGCTGGAGCTGTCTCAACATGTGGCTCTTGTAGGATACCCCGTGGCAGTTCCCGCGAAAGCCAGTTAGCTGAGAAGGTTTGAGCTAAATCAGGGAAGAAGGACAAAAACGTGAGACATCTCAACAAAGAAGAATCAGAAGGCCAAGTTTCTTCTGCAAGCGCTTTATCAGAAGTTTTTGAGTGGCAGGGGTTAAAGATGCATCTTCTGATGACTGTCAACACCAGGAGGACAGGGGTCCTGGACTGTCAGAGTCATCCTCTCCCCAGACCTTACGTGGGGCCAGGCATGACAGGGACGCTCAGTGGACACTGCATGTTGACTGAGTGTTGACCGGTGAGATACTGATGATGGAGTCAGACTGCACACAATCATCTCCTAGACTTATGACTGCCGCAGGGTGTTCCTGCCTAGCTTTCTCCCATCACTCACTGGTGAGTTCTTCAGATTTCTGAGATGACAGAACTAGGAATTATGTATGGTGGAGGTCATAGGTCAAAGACAAGGTGAGGAATATTCTCACCTGGGCATGCGGCCTCCATCCTGTGCCCATCAGCCGGTTGCCATGAACAAAGATGGATTATTTCTGATGTAGATATTTCCAGTCCTTTCCTCTTTCCTTTTATACAAACTCAGCTCCTTCATTCTTCAGTGAAAATGGCACTGGGCAGAAGGCTCTGGCAGCTACACACGTGCTCGTGTGAGCATGTGGGCTGCGGAATGAAGGCCAGTGATGGCCAGAGTTCTAATTTCCCAAGCCAGCAGCTTGCCCAGCCCCACACACAGCCCAAGAAGGAGCATCTGTCCTGAATCCAGGCTCAGGGGATGGGGGCGCACGCTGAGTGTTATTGCTCTGTAGCCAGTGTCTTCCTTTCTGTTCCTGCTAGGAAAGCTGTTCATGCCTTAGCATTTTCCCACTGGAGTTGACTCAATAATTACCCAGGGACTTGCCTTTGATGGTATATGCTAATGAGTCTAGGTTCATAGAACAAAAATAAACTCGTAATCATGAATGAATTCCAATGCGAAAGCTGCTCTAGGGAACAGAAGTCTCGGGGGGTCATGCTCCCCCACATTGTTGCCATCTGGCTCAGGGGTCAGCAAGCTAGGACCCATGCTAAAAAAATGCTTCATTGTCAACAGACCCTAAATTGTCACTCTCCGGCCCTTTACCCGGAAACTGCTGACCTCTGACCAAGGTCAACTCTCAGATGAGGCTGCTGGGCTCCTCTCCCTGCCTGCGGGCTCTGCTGTCTCTGCCTACCCCACCTCTGTACCATCGGAGCCATTCTCCTAGTTTGCACTAGGTCTCACTTTTGACTTCAGATCTGCTCTTGCCCCTCCACAATACAGGTACCTCACCTGCCAAAGAGGGGCTGTGAAATAGTTTTTGAGTTAAATGTTGCCTCTGGTGAGTCTTCACAAAGTATCATGTCAATCTGCATTTCCCTTTGTCTTTTTACCTCCTCCCCCCAAGTGTATGTCCATTTGTCCATAAAAACAAAAAATGGCTCTGTGGTGTGCTGGTAAATTCGCCATCAGGTAGCCTGGTTTTAATCATTGCTCTGCCACTCACTGTGTGACCTTGAGCAAAATGCTTAATCTCATTAAATCTCCTCCAAAAATAGTGATGATAATAGCATCTCTCTGGTAGTGCTGAGAATATCCAGTGCACAGGCATGTCAGGTGCTTGGCATGCTGCCTTGCACACAGTAGGTGCTAATTAAAACTGCCGCCTTACTATTTTCATCCTCCGTGTTATCTTTCTTGTTGTATGCCCGTCTCACTACTGGAGAGCCTTCAGCACTTCTGCCCCACCTCTGCCCCTCAGCTCCTCCACTTAAGCAAACAAAGAAAAGGTGTTCTCCTGGGGAAAATAAACCCAGAATTTCCCCTTCCACTTGGGGTACCCTAAAAATGCTCCTTCCTAAAGGAAAAGCAAGAGTCTGGACTTGCACGTTTTTGTTAGAGTCTGCATGTATCAGCCATTCTCTCCACTTCTGCTGTCTGTGTGGTCCCCCGGGGCTGGCTGGGGCAGACACCTGGCTCACAGGATGCTACCTGCCATATTCATTCATTCATTCATTCATTCATTCATTCATTCATTCTCGGCATTTATTTTGATCTTCATTCGCTGGCCAACATTTATTTTCTGAACACAGAGATCAAGAAAAGTGAATGCTTAACTAGCTCTTCCTCTGGGGTCTTACTGTGTTGGGCCCAATTTTGAGGACACCTTGGGGGCTGGGAAACCTGAGAGATTTAAGTAAATCAAGCCACAGACAGTGCGTGGATTCACAGGGTGGAGAGGAGAGAGAAACCAGGCTGGCCGGGCTGAAGCATTAGTATTTCTTGTTTTGAGTGGCTTCTTTCTACACTTGACTCCTTGACAGTAAATCCCTTTTCCTTGGGGATCTTTCTGCAGGAGGCCTGTCGAAGCCTGGTCCCCCTGTGTGCTCTCCCACACACCCTGCATCTGTTGCTGAACAGACCAGCCCCCATGGGTGCATGAGTCTCCCTGACCCGCCCTGTTGTCCTTGGGCAAACGTGGCCCAGGAACAGCTGCTTTCCCCTTCAACGTGTGCTGAACAAAGACAGCTGGCCGGCTGTCCCCGGACCTAGGCAAGACGACCGGACACGGTGACTCTAAAGAAAGAGGCGCCCCTGCTCCCCTTTTCCTTGGTCCAGGTGACCAGACTCAGGCATAGAAACTGACGTGACCCTTTACGGGACAGTGGGTCCCATCGGGTGGAAGCGCAAAGCAGCTGTGTCTGTCTTGTCAAATACTGGCCTGGGAGAGCCAAAAATAGACAGCTGTCCTGGGAGCAGGACGTGTCCAGGAAGTGGTGTGAGGGGGCTGCCTCCCGGTTAGGAGAGCGAGCCAGCGTTCTGAGAGTGACGGGCAGCCTGGCAGGGAGAGGCTGGCCAGTGTCTGGGCCGGGAGGGATGATTAGGATGCCAGGGTCTGAGCCTGCCCCCCTCCCTCCGCCCCGTCCTGGCTCTGCCCTTGCCTCCTCCTGCTCAGCTCCACAGTACTTCGTCCCCAGCCAACAGAGAGCGTGACCTCGGCCTGTGAGGCCCTTGGCATCTGCCCGGATGTTCTCATCTCCCCTGTGACTCCTCCTCTTGCCCTTTATGTTCCAGCCAAACCAGACCCAGCATTTTGCAAACAGGCCCCCACTTTCCTCCACATGGCTCTCTGCACTGGCTGTTTCCCCTGGGGGATGCGTCCTACCCCTGTGCATTCTAGAAGACTCCTTTGTTGGGGAGAAGACATTTCCTCCTGCCTCTCTGGCTTCTTCTAGGCTGTGGAGCCTTCCAGTTAACAGCAGACAGACGAGTCAGAAGCAAATGTAACCCCATGCACATGGACACTCTGTAGGGCTGTGAACCCCGGGGTCAGCAGGCCAAGCAGGCATTGGGAGCTGGATGATGGGTTGGCGTGGGGTCTGGGCTTCCAGGGGCGTGGAAGGACGCGCATACGGCCCAGGCCACACGCTGTGTCACTCCATGTTTGTCCTAGTTTGTGGAGAGTTTTCTCCCACAGAAGGTTTGTTTCTGGAGTGCCCAGATCTGCACCCCGCCCCCAGCTTCCCTCTTCTCGGCAGGGGTCGTGGCTATGGGCGCCTGCAGGCCTCTGCGGACGTCAGTTCAAAATAACCCACGTGGGGCCTCCCCGGTGGCGCAGCGGTTGAGCGCTGGGTTGCGAAGCTGCCCGCAGCCTCTGCAGCACCGGTTCGATCCCTGGCCGCTCCCTGGCCACCGGAGGAGGGTCCCGCATGGCGCGCAGACCTCTCCTGCCGCCCGCTGCTCCCCTCAGCAGTGTACTTCGGTCCTTCTGCCTGCTCTGCTCCCCTCTCTGGCTCTGGTGGATTCTCTCGCCCTCCCGCGCTTCTGACTGTACCCAGTGCTTGTATAAATTAATTAATTAATTAATTAAAAAAAAAAGAATTAAGATCTTCTAGGACCTAAAACGGAAGGTAGAATATCAGTTTAAAAAAAAAAATAAAAAAATAACCCACGTGCCAGTGTGGCACGTCCTGGCCGCCTGCGCTGAGCCTGTGGGAACACCTGCCCTTCCCCTCCAGGCCCGGCTCCTCTCCGTGTCAGGCAGTTCCAGGGTTTATATCCAAGGTGACTTTCTCTCCGAACAAAACTCTTAAACTGGAACTACCTGGGCAAACCCACTGTGAGGTCACTACATTCAAAAGGCCTTTCGGGGGAGGAATCCATCCCTTCTCCTAACTCCCTCAGTTTCTTCATAAAACTGTGGGCGCTCATGGCCTCAGGATGTGGACCCCTATAAGTGCTCACTCTGCCCCAGGTTCCAGGCACCCCAACAACCTGCCTGCTGGCTTCATCTCCTTCCCAACACCTGTGTGGCCCTGGCCTCCGGCTCATGCTCACCTGTATCCAGGTGAGCTGCCTTTTGTTGAGGGTTAGGACCTTGTACGCCAGGTGAGCACAGGCCAGGTGAGCGCACATGAGCCAGGTGAGCTGTATGTGTCATGTGCATCCATTTGCCCCTGCTCCATCTGCAGGTTCACCTCACGGACCTCAAGGTGCCTCACAAAGGGTGGGTGGACCACCCCGGCCCCGCTCCGGCCAGCCAGCCAGGCTCATGACCTCAGGCGGCTGTAGGGGGACTTCTACCTCGTGGCGGTGGGAAGCAGAGCAGAGAAGGACCACCTAGGGGTGAGCCAGCCACTGTCCAGGGCTGGAGGTTCCCTCTGGGTTTGCGGCTCTAGGGCACCGGCCTCGGAGCAGAGCCTGGAGAGGAGGCCCTTAGGCAAGGCCGCCGTCTGGCCTCGGCGTGGCGAGCCTGTGAGATGCCGCGGGCAGAGAGGAGTCCCTGTTCCCGAGAGCCCGGTTGTCATGAGATGAATCGCAGCTGTAGCGGTGATTTCAAACTCACTTCTTACTTCTCTTTTCAAGCTAGGGAATCCTTTGCTCAAACAAACTCTTGGAGGAGGGGAGGTGGCCAAAGTGGAAAATGGCAAAGGTCTGGGTCAAAGGGGCATTCTGTGCCCCCCACCCCCAGGTCCCTAGGGTTTGAGAAAATGGCATTTAGTGAAGCAGGCCTGGTGCAGAGCACAGACGGCGGTGGTGGTACAGTGGCTGGCATGGCTGCCTTCCAGGGTCAAGACTCCTGGTGCAGACCAGAGCAGGGTTAAGGGAAGGGGTGCTGCCTGCCCTGCAGGAGGGGTGTAGGACGGCTGGTGGGAGGGGGGCTTCCACCTTCCCCACAGACACCACTAGATCCCCAAAACAGACCCCGGGTCTGCCTAATCCAGACACCAACAAGACCCCCTCCAGCTGTGGCTTACCTGCCTCGGCCACACCCAGACTCCCAGGAATAGGAAGGACTGTCCCTTCACTGTTGGGGTACCCTGCTTGGGTCTGTGTGAGCAGTGACAAGAGACAGGGGCTCCCCCGAAAGGGAGTGTCCTCTCCATGTGCCCTCTCTGAACCCCCGCCTCTCGCCTAGGGGAGGGGCTGGGACAAGAAGCATCTGCGGTTTTACTGTTAGGGGCCGGCAGCCTCGCGCCAGCGCTGCTGTGTGTGTGTGCTCTGCAGCCACACCCCATTTTATGAAGCTTCTCCAGTTCAGGGAGGTTGGGGCGGGGGCATTAGTTGTATTTCTGGAGACTTCTCCACGGCTGCCCGTGTGGGCCCTCCATCCTCATACTTTGGCCTGATGGGAGAGCCGCCCCAGCCGAGCCGCCCCGAAGTTTCTCTCAATTACAGTGTAAGCGCTAATCGACTCCCCTGCACAGATCGAGAACTGAAACCCCTTTCCAGGAAGGCATGACACAGAATTTCCCCCGAGTGCCCAGCACACTTTTCAGAGGAAATTACTTATTTCCTTCTGGAGGCTGTAAAAGCCCATTTGTTTGTTCGTGGCGGTGAGGACCCTGGGGACTCTAACTTTGTGGAAATCAAGGTTTAATATCAGTGATAAAAAAGGGCAATAAAAGAGCATTAATGGCTGTCTGCGTGGGATCCGCATTTGGCGGGTCTGGCCACGCAGGTAGAGGTGAGGTGGGATGCCCACGCCCCATGCGGCTGCCCCTGGCGTCCTCACAAGACTCCCAGCGGCGGCACCTTCCTGCACCCCAACTCGCTGCTCTGCACGCGGACCCTGCCCAGGCTGTGCCTTAACCCTCCCTGGTAACAAGTCCCTGGGAAAGATGAAGGGGTGTCTAGAAAGAGTGAGGTGCTGGCGAGAGCAGGCGCTTTGCCTGCTCAGCCTCTGACCCTCTCCAGGCCGGCTGGGGGCTCTGTTTACTCTGCCTGGGCTGCAGGGTCGGGCTCTCTGCCCGTGACTCGCTGCCTGGCTGGGCCGGAGCCGGTGGCCCCTGGTCTGTTGACTTTTCTCAAGGGCCGTTGCTGGGAACTCAGGGCCGAGACATTCTGAAGGGAGGTGAGTTTCATGTGATGACCGCCCCTCTTCTGCTGTGTGGCACAAGTAAAGAAAAAAATGAGTTTCAAGTGGATTGTAAGTGTGATTCCACTGTCTTCCCTATTGGAGGTTTATAAATCATTTAAAAGACCAAAATTTTCCATCTGCATGCCTTTGCAGCTTCTTCCTGAGGTGTGTATTTATGTAGGACATCCGGATAAGGGTGTCCCGAGAGTTATGCTGAAACCCCAGCACCAAAAGTCTCGTAAATACCAAGGATTCTTTAGACATGAAATTACATACCTTTCTTTGTTAATACAGAATGTAAATTCTGGAACAAGCAAAAAAATACCAAAAAAAGAGGACACAGAGATAAAAAAAATAGTCTTTAAAATATCTAACTAGGGCCTCCCTGGTGGCGCTGTGAAGTTGTCCACAGCCTCTGCAGAGCCAGTTCGATCCCCGCCAGCCTCAGAGCAACCCACATGGCAAGCAGACCTCTCCTGCCTCGCCCGCTGCTCCCCTCAGCAGTGTGTTTCAGTCAGTCTGCCTGTTCTGTTCCCCACTCTGTCTCTGGTGAATCCTCTCACCCTCCCATGCATCTGGCCTGTACCCCGGTTCTTGTATAAATAAAATAAATCTTTAAAAAACAATAAAATAAAATAAAATATCTAACTAGCCCTGATAGCTTCGTACCACTGCCAGCTGAGATGTCAAGATGATTTTTTATTGGCAATGCTTTTGAGCATAAATCCAGATGCCAAATGATTTTCTCCACAATTTGCTGTGCTGAACCTCATCATGAAGGGGCTTTGACTGTCCATGGGGGCCATTGTGGGCTCCAGGCTATAATGCTGAAGGGACAAAGTTTGTATTTTCTTGGAATATGTGTCGTTGCCAGAAGGCTGCTAGCAGTGTCACAAGGCCCAGCTGGGACACGCTGCTGACGGGGCCCGAACACTGCAGTGGCGTGAACGTGGCCGCAGAGCCAGTGATGTGACTTTGTGGGTTTCCTGGAACATACAAAACTTACGTTACCACCACACTGTCGTCTCTTGGGTGTGCAACAGCTTTATGCCCAGCAAAAGCTGTGACTCTTTAATTAAATGTGACACCAACACAGGAAGCGAGTATGTGCTGTTGGAAAGTGGCGCCTGGGGACTTAGGGGGCCTAAACTGTCCCCAGGGGCTAGAGCATCCCGGAGGCAAAGGCCGTACCTGTGAAGCACGATCAGAAGAAGGTGCGCCTGTGACATCAGCGCGGTATCGGCACATCTCAAATGACATGGGGCTGCCTGGGAGGCATTGAGAGGGACGAGTCGTGAGCCCCAGTCTTAGGGGATGGGCAGGCAGCACGGATGTCTAAAGCTCCCCCACTGGCCAACTCGGGGGACATGGGATTGGAAGGGAAGGGATTAAGGGGATCCATGCAAGAGCACTTTTCTCCAATGGCTTTTCACTCCCAAGCCCACTTCTGGGCTTCTGTTGAGGACCTGACTGCTAGTTTTTTCCTTATTTATCGGTCTGGGGTTTTCTGGGGGCTGATGGGAAGAAGATGTATATTTGAGATGGCCTGGATCAGTAGCCTGGCATTGCCAACCATATAACAAGTGAGAAAATAAATGAATACCTTTAAAAGTAAAGGTAAGATTGAAAAGTTAAAAATCAAGGGAGCTATGGGAACATCTTCCATGGCATGGTTCAGTGGAAGGAGGCAGAATAAAAGCAAACGTGGAGACCCACTGGGACAATAATCAGAGGGCCTTTGTCACTGTGCTGGGGAGACTTCAAACTCGTGAGAATCACCTGGGGGGCCAGTTACTACAGAGTGCTGGCCCCCGAAGCTTGCCGCTATGTAGGTCTGGAGCGGTGCTTGGTAGTTTGTGTCTGTAATCAGTTCCCAGGTGACACAGCAGCTGCTGCTGGTCCAGGGACCCCACTTTGCGAGCTGCTGGTCTGTTTCATTCCATCCCATTGTTATACACGCTCTCAGCTTCTTAGAAGGTTGGGCAGGAAACCCTAGAAGGGAGAAAGGTAGATACTCCTTATCACAGGTACGGGAATTAGCGACGTGTGGGTTTCGTCTGCGCCATAGGCAAACCTGCATGTCAGCGCCCGGGTCACCCAGACTCGGCCGGTGTCCTGGCGGGGATATTAAAACCAGGCTGTGGGTCATCTGGCCTCCCCTGCAGGCTCATCCTAACACTGCCCTTCTGCCCAAACTGCAGGAGCTGAGTGTCAGCCCATGTGGCTGCCTTGGTGCCAGCCCCGCACAAACTCCTGGCCTGACTACCCAGCAAGATATGATTCTTCCCCAAGAACCCTGTTCAGCTGCCCCTCCCGGAGGCTCTTCTAGTGTGGCTTTCTGTCTCCCAGGCCTGGTCTGACTGCCACAGTGTCACCTTAGATTCTCATCCCCTCGCTTTGTGGAAGTCTGTCAGGGGCATCAGACACGGCGCGTCCACAGGCAGCGCAGGAAAGATTTGGGGCTCTGTGATTGGTTGGGTGAGGGGAAGCACCCCAGACTTAGCCTATAAAACTGATTAGAGGGGGCCTCCCCGGTGGCGCAGCGGTTGAGCGCTGGGTTGCGAAGCTGACCGCAGTCTCCACAGCGCCAGTCCAATCCCCGGCTGCTCCCCAGCCACCGGAGGAGGGTCCCACATGGCGCGCAGACCTCTCCTGCCGCCCGCTGCTCCCCTCAGCAGTGTACTTTGGTCCTTCTGCCTGCTCTGCTCCCTGCTCTGGCTCTGGTGAATTCTCTCACCCTCCCGCGCTTCTGACTGTACCCAGTGCTTGTATAAACAAAACAAACAAATAAATAAATAAAACATGCCTCTATTAAAAAAAAAAATTAAAAAAAAAAAACTGAATGGAGTGAAATAACCACCAGTAAATGGAATCTAGGGAGTTCAAATAACATATTTGGAAAAGAGCTATAGTGTCCAGACAGCGAGGAGTTCCGGGCTACCCATTACCAGGGCCACATTCCAGGGAATCGAATCCGAATCCGCTTATGCTAATTGTTTCATGGAATAACCAAAGTGTTATTTATGTACTAATGAAGAGCAATTTGCTGATAGCGGCCCAGTGGTGTGAATGGGGAGCACCAATGAATTATCCTGAAGCGCCTGTGGTCTCTTTGCTAATTCGGTCACAGGTTGTCAGGTGAATCAGGGGATCAGCGTCTGAATCCTCAGCTCAAACCTAATCACTTGGGGAAATATTTGCCAAGATGGTAAAACGATTATGAGAATGAAAATTTCTTCCACTTACTTAGGGGAGAGAAGCTGCAGAATTGTAATCATTTGGTGTATTCCAAAGCCCACGATCAGAGCATCCTCATGCGTGTTTGCTCAGTGCTGATCACGTCTGTGTTACACACAGAACTTTTTAAGAACCACAAGTCCATGGGTAGTGATTTCAGATGAAGGAAACAGGCAGTTGATTCTTTGGAAACCAGCATCGCCTAGGGAGGCTGGTTGCCCTGTAGGCCTGGCTCGGGGGGGTTGATTTGAAGGAATTGTGCTGTGCTTGAGTTTTGTGCACTTGCTTTGATAGGTTTTGCTTCACTGCTAGTCCAGCTTTGCCTGAGCTGAAGCAATAACTTTCATTAAATGAGGGGGAGACCTGGGCTCTCACGACCAGTTCGCCAAGGACTGATGCGAATTACTGCCTCCTTTTAGTGACCTCCCCCAAGCTCCATCTCCTGCACCCCACTCTCCATGAACCTTCCCCTGACCCTAACCCATCCTTCTCCGACTGTTGGGCTGGTTCTGTTACAGGGCAGACCCAGACCCCACAAACCTGCCTGCTCTAAATAGGTTCTGCCATCTGCTGTATCAACACAAAACATGAGACTTTAATGGGAAGGAACTTTATTTTTTTTTAATTTCTTTTAAGATTTATTTATTTATACAAGCACTGGGTACAGTCAGAAGAGCGGGAGGGTGAGAGAATCCACCAGAGCCAGAGCGGGGAGCAGAGCAGGCAGAAGGACCGAAGTACACTGCTGAGGGGGGCAGCGGGCGGCAGGAGAGGTCTGCGCGCCATGTGGGACCCTCGCCAGTGGCTGGGGATCGAACTGGCGCTGCAGAGGCTGCAGGTAGCTTCGCAGCCCAGCGCTCAACCGCTGCGCCACCAGTTCCTTCCCTTGGAAGGAACTTTAATACAATTTGGAAACAATACAGGAAAGGCAAAGAATCTAGTTTCTAACCCAAGCACCCAAAGTTCCCCGTCCCCTCGTGGGTAAAAGTCCACCCAAGCGGGATTGGCCCAGAGCAAGGCCCCAAAGCCTGCCCCAAGTCTAAAGCACCTTCCAGTGGGGACCCACAGAAAAGGGTCAGAAACAACCAGACAAGTTTGGAGGGAAAAGAGCAAAATCAAAATTAAGACAAAACCCGCCATTGTCACCTCCCCACGGGTCTCACCCACATCTGTGTCACCCCGTCCACGACCAAAAGGCAAGCGCAGTTTCTTCACGAGTCTCTCGACTCCATGTGCCTCCCCCAGGGCTCCTTCTGGCTCCATCCTGCTTCCTTCCTTCCTCAGTCTCTTCTGCAGCTTCTTCTCTCCCTGCTCAGCTCCACCCTCCCTTGGGTGGGGCAGGAAACCTGGAACCTCCCCCTTTCCTGGGGACCCCCCTGTTACAGTTCCATGACATCTTTCTTCCTCTTGCCTCTGGATGTCCCTGAGGCAGTCTTCTTAACCGCTGGCTCTTCCTATGTTCTGTTATGGTTTCCAGTTGCTACTTAGATGTCCAGCTTAAAAAAAAAAAAACACCCCACATCTCTGTCCAGATCTTTTGTCTTGCTCACACCTGCCTTTATCAGACCCTCCCCACTAATTTTGACTGGAATGCCTATCCCCCAGCCTCCCTCACCTTCCCCTGTGCCACCACGGGGCTTTCCAGTTTAAAATGCCTATACAAGCTGGGAAGGGAATTTGAATATGTGAAGTTGGCAGAGAGTGGGGTGAAAATGGCAGTTGATCTTACTTAACCTCAGTGTTGCACAGCGATAGGGCCTGGTGAGGACTGTGGAGAACTGGATGGCATGTGCCCTGTTCAAAGTGGGCAGCTCCCGATAATCCTGGGATGAGACCCTGTGGGTTCTTCTTGGGCTGGTGGAGCAATCAAATGAACACCAGACAGATTGGTAGGAGAAAAGAACAAACTGAGTTCCATAAGGAGAATCTACATGGGTGTAAATTCCAAAGTAAAAGGGCATTTATCCTGAGCTAAAGAATGGGATGGGGCCTGGGGCTCATGGGGAGAGGAGAGCAGAGGGGACTCGTGTGCCAATGGACCAGATGCTCTGTAATTTGGTGTTTGCCCTGCTGTCTAGAGAACCTTCTCCCATAGAAAGGTTATTTCTGGAGATAGCCCCACATCTAAGTAATTCCCCCAATTTTCATTATTCTATATAATTAAGAGAGTCATAAAATTTTATCATGCACCTGCAGGGCCTTAATTGGCCTCAGCTCAAAATAACACACATGCCAGAGTGACACATCTTGGGAAGGCCAAGCCTCCAGATGTTTTCTGCACCTCTGGCCAGCTGGGTTGAGCTGCTAACCCTGCCGGGTTGAGCGGGACGCCATCATGCTGTGAGAAAGCTGCCAAGAAACTGGGGGCTGAGACCTTGAAGGGATCCCAGCCCTCTGAGAGGTGGCTGCCCCCTAGTCTCTGCATGCTGTCCCAGGCCTGCTCTGGGTTCCAGCCAAGCTTATCTCCAGAGCACAGCGAGTGGGGGGCTGGGAGTGGTGGTGGACGCAGACTGCCTTTGTGCAGGGAGGAGCTTTCCCACGATTGTCTGGGGACACGTGCTCCTCCCTGCTCGATCGCGCTGGTGTCGGCCTTTCAGCCACAGCCTGAGCTTCTGTCCACTTCATTTTGTGCCTTATGAATTCCCAGGAACTACTTCCTATCCACAGGCTTGAGTGGAGAAGGCACAAGCACTTGGGCTTCGCTCACCGGTCCAGATGCTTTATTCGAAGGTGAAATTTGGGGAGTGAGGAAGAGAGACAATGATTTAGAGTACTAGAAATGAAGAGCAAATAGTTCGTCCCTTGGAAATAGCTCAGAGAGCAGATCGTAAAACAACAGAGCCACAGTGGAGCCTGGAGGCAGGGTGAGGGCAAGTCCTCTTTCATCCATGTCTGGTCTTCCATCCATGAGCAGACGGTCCCGCTCTGGGCCGGCACGTACAGTGCAGGGATAGTTAAGGTCCCACTCTGTTCTTGTAGCCAGCCAGCGAGATCAGACCAGTTATCCTCACCTGCTGCACCTCCTGAGTGTGCTGGCCCATGTGACTGTTGGGGGTGGTACGTGTTCTCCACTCCGCTTACACGCAGCCACCTTGGACGAGCTCTTGGGAGTGAGGAGCAGAGCTCACCACCCAGGATTTGGGGTGGGGGGGCGTCTTGAATAAGCTACCTCTCTGAGCCTCCATCCCCTGCACAGTTGGGATCACATCGACTCCCATTGGGGAGGTTTTGAGGGTTAGCTGAGCCGATGCATGAGCGCCCTCTAGCTGAGGGTAGCCCCACCTGAGTGGCCTTTTCCACCTGTACAGGGCTGGCTCATGGGAAGGTGGCGGCCCTCTGGCCTGTAACCGTGGGTCCTGCCCAGCTGCTGCCTGTTTCCTGAGCCCAGGAGGGAGCCTGGCACGCCAGGGCTCTTGATCATGGCTCTCCAAATAGACCCCCACGGGCCTGGCCTGGGCCTCCACTTGGGAGAGCTCAGCTTCCTTAGCCTCCCCTGACCTTCATTGTTGGGTTGCAGACGAACACAATGAACCGCTTCCTGTGCTTAATTACATTATTCACAGCACTGGGCAGAGTGGGCGGCTTGGCGCCCCAACCACTAATTTACAAAATAGTTGGAGAGACAAAAATAAAACAAGAAAGGAGAGTGGGCTCTGCTGGCTCTGTGGGGCCTGCGTGGTGAGCTGGAGGTCATCCTGTGCGGTGTCCCTGGAGGAGGGGGCAGCGCCACACAGCACCGGCTGTGGCTGGCACACCCTGGTTCACACCCACTTGTGTCGTTTTCTCCGGTGAGACTTTGAACAGGGTCTTTTTGGGAGAAAAACCTTTGAGAGAAAAATGAACACATGATGCAGCTTCATTCATTCCTTCGTGGGCCCTTGGGGTATGTGAGAGCTGAGCCCCACTGTCTGTTCCCTCCCTTTGTTATGATCATAGGGGCGTCTCCCTGGCAGCCAATGTTTAGGAGTTCAAGTGCACACAGAGATATATTTTTTTCCAAAGGGAATTTAGGGACAGCTTTGGACCAACGCAGTACTGAGGCTTACCCCCACGCCGTGGAAGATTTGCTGACCTGTGTGGTCCCTGGAGGGGTTTCTGGGGAGAGCAGAGCACCCCTAGGGTCCCCTGCCTGGGTGCCGTGACCTAGCCTGGCGGGACACGCAAGAGTTTGTCTTTTCCAGTCTGTTTCTACCCTGGAGGGGAAAAGCTGCTATCCACCCTGTCAGCTTTTCTTTTACAATCATGTCCATCTTATTAGGCACAGGGAGAGAAGAGAAAACTTTCCATAAAATGTAATGCATTCTTGATCAAAAGCACAAAATTAGAAAAACCAGGCATACAAATCATAGCAATTTAGAAATAGAAGGGAACTTCTTTATTCCAATAAGGAATGGATGCCCCAGCTTCTTAGTAAGAGGAAAGGGAGTAGAGTTAGGAAAGAATAAAATTGTCCCTATTTGGATATTCTGTGATTATCAAGCTAAAAAGTAGGAGGATCTCTAACCTGTTGGTACTTGATTTTGACGGATAGAAGAGCTATGTAAAATAAAAATAGCTTTCATATAGACGAATAAAAACCAAATGGAAAAGAAAAAGTTTTTTAAAAATAAACATACTAGCCACAAAAGCGATACAAGTACCAAAGAGGGAAAAATGATGAAAATTAGTAAGACCTTTATGGAGAATGTTATAAAAATTGAAGGGCATAAAAGAAGACTTTTAATCAAATGGTAAAACATACTGTATTCACGAGTGGAACAACTCAATGCCATAAATATAATATTTCTCCCAAAATATAATCTGCATTTGCAAATGCCACTGCAATAAAAAGAAAACGCGTATATAAATAATATGTATATGTATATAACTCTACAGATAATCCTAAAAATCATGTGGAAAATGAAGACTAATTGATCTATTATCTTGTGTAAGTCATTATACAGAGAAGGAAGCTTCCTTAACCATTATCTGGATTAGAAACCATAGTAACTCCAGTATATCACATTGGCATGCGATGTAGTAATTCTTGCCACTTAAACTGTCTGATGTACTCAGAGCCAGTCCCTGCACCCAGGGACCCATAAATGAGAGCAGGGGTGTTATAATGAGCGAGGAAAAGCTGTTAGTTCAGTGGCTGACACTGACACTGTGAGCAAGCCCAATGGAGCAAGAAGAAAACCAGCTCCTTACTTCATCCTGTAGCAATAAAAAGTGACATTTTTCGTTGCTTAAAAAGGATGATCAAACCTCTCAGGATGAAAAGCCAAAAATTTTAAACTTTTGGAAAGAAAAGAATAAACACTTCACGTTGTCTAATGGGACTCCATTAACGTGAAGACCTTCGTGATAATAGGGTACCATACGCTAGATTAAAAAACAACTCACATAATGCAAGATGAAATCGCTACCCAGAATGGGCCAAGGATTAGTATGCAGAGTATCCACAGATTTCCTGCATAGCGATTGGGAAGTCGGGAAAGCGGACAATGCCACAGAAAAACGGGCAGAGGATGGGAACAGGGAGAAATGGAAGGCGAAGGCTAAATGGGCAGTAAGTCTGGGGGATGGTCAACCTCAGTGCGAGTGGGGAAAATGCAGAGGTGAAACCGTGTGGTGGACCCCCTCCTGCACCTCTTGGAGGGGCAAAACGGAGGGATTTTCATGCACGGCTGCTGGGGATGAAAGTGGTCAAAGCACTTTGGAGAGTGAGCAGGAGTCAGCAATTCTACACCTACAGATAGGCCCAGGGTAAGTCCAGCGATGAGCAGGAAGAGGCACCTCAGGCTGTCCCTGCAGCGGGGACTTTTCTTGGGAGTCTGCAGGGCCTCCATGGACTTTAGCTGGAAACAGTCCACATGCCAGAGTGACCTGTTTTGGGGAGCTGAGCACCTTAGGGAGACTTCCCCTCCATGAAATCAACTCTGTACCGTTTCATTCCTTAAAAAATCAAAACGAGGGCCTCCCCTGATGGCTCAGCAGTTGAGCGCTGGGCTGCGAGGCTGCCCGTAGCCTCTACAGCGCTGGTTCGTTCCCCGGCGCCGGTGAGGGTCCCACCAAAAAAAAAAAAAAAAAAAAAAAAAAAAATCAAAACGAAAGAGACCTGGCATCAGTACTACAGGACGTTACCATTTGTTCTATTTGTAAAATTTGCTCCTTTATTTTCAGACTTTCTGTGTTCAAAATTTTTCATGAATTTTGGCAGCCCTTGGCACCTTTCAGGTTTCCCTGAAGGAGCCCCTCTGGGTGGGGCCCCGTGTTCTGTGTGCCCCGCCTTGTGCACCCGATGGCAATTGTGTGCGTGCTGTGTGCTCAGCTGATGTTGCCACAGGAACTTGGGAGGCCAAGGTGCAGCTGTATCCAGGAGAGGTGGGGGGCTGTACACACCACTCTTCATTTTCCCCTGGGTACCATAATCAGCAGCCAGGCTGATCAGTCTGTCTGTCCTTGTCCTTCTGTCTTCTAAATAAGTGACTCACCTTATCATCATCTCCCTATTCTCCCAGCTCCTGTCTCTCATTTTCAGCCATTCAATCCTAAGATGTAACTATGAATGCCTAATCAACAACAAGCAAAATGTACCTCCTTGCACCATTTTATCTAAATAAGCCTTTAATGGGCTTTAAGTACCAGGGAAAGGAGGTGCTATATTTACATTGTCTTTTAAGCCCCTTTACTGGCCCTCAAAGCTCCAGCTGCAGCTCGCCAGCCCACCTCTCAGGAGCTGCCTGGTTGATTGCCTTCTGGCCACAGAGGTCCAGAACCTTCTGGCTTGAATTGCTCCTTAAAGCCAGGACTCTGGGCTCTGGGGGGAGGGGGACATGCCAGCACTTCCCTCCCAGCCTCCAGAAACCCCGATCTCCACGTGTGCCAACCTTCCGACCTGTCACTGGAGCGATTGTGCCCATGGTGGTGGCAGATATGACAAGGACACCCAAATGCTGGTCCTGTGCTTGTTCTCAAGTGCAGCCCCATAGAAAGTGCACCCCAGTGGAGGTGCATCTCAGGTGCACCCCAGAGGAAGTGCACCATGAGTACACAGCAAAGATGCACTTTTATCAATGCAGAAACATTTAATTCTTAGAGAAAGCTGTCAAGGAGCTCTGGTGCCACCTGGCCGGCCAGTGTTTATGCTGCTTACTCTTTGCACGTTAGAAATGTGAAGGCTGATGCCCCAGCAGCTGTCACCTCTCCCATATGGACACCCACTCAGTGCAGGTCCCTACAGCCAGCTTAGAAGGGTCATCAGAGCCGCCTCATTTCCTACTGCACCCCGGGGGTCTTGAGCAATGGCTTGATGGGTTGGTGCTGAGCCCTCAGCGGCTGGGACTCAGGGTCCAGTCCAGTGAGCACGGAGACGAGATGCGTGGGTTCCCTGCCAGTCTCAGCCCACAGGGGCTCAATCCCGGGGATTGGGGCCCAGTGCTGCCCACCACCCCTGCAGGTGGAGCCGTGTCTGCTGCTGGCTGGGCACACACTACCCGTGGCCCAGATGCCGAGAGGGAGAGAGACCTTCGAATGGCTCCCACCCTGAACGGACACTTGATAAAGCATCGGGGCCTGTCCGGACACGGGGGTGGATTTTGATGAGTCTGGTAACAGTTCTAGTTCTGGAAGGCCCGGCTGCTGAGAGCAGAGGCAAATGTATTCAGTACTTTTTTCTCATCTTGCAGAAAAAGCCTTATTAGCTTGGAATAAGGTCCTATTGGCTCCTACCTGTCACTCTGGGAGTTTTTCTCCGTGCAGATTCCAGCCTTCCGGAGCAATTACTCCTCTTGGCTTGACACACGCATGGTAGATTAAGTTTCATAAGTAACGCTATTCCCAGAAATTGGTATTAGCAGCTGCCGCTCTGGAAGGGCCTGGGTGGTGCGGGAGACTCCATTTTTATGGCATATCCTTGCAGTATTTGAATGAAAGGTTCCCAAAGGCATATCTTTTTCAATTAAATGTACTTAGTTAATTAAAAATATCTCTCGTTGTAGAACATAAGGGATGCCCGTACTGATAACTTTGCACGCGCTAAGTGGTAACTGCACAGCCGTCTGAATCCCCCCGCCCCTGCTCTTACACTGACTAGGCGATGCCACCCGTTACCTCGATGCCCTGAGCCTCGGGTGAGGACCCACACTTGCCCTCAGTGTCACGCAGGTGAAATGAGGTCAGCAGATCAACTTCCTGCATTAAAACTACGTTGCCTGACATCCGCCGGACTGTGGGTGTCTTTGGGGGCAGAGGGAGGAGAGACACTAGGAAATGCACCCAGTATTGCTTTATATACCTTGATCTCGGCTGCACGTTCTAGAACATTCTGCTGGGATGGACATGGTGTCCCTTGTTTTGCAGGGGGGTTGTGAGATGAAGTCATGTTTGTGAAGTATCTGGCTGAGTGGCGCATCTGACAGGCTCAGAAAAATTATCACTAAGATTTTTCATTTTAAATTTCCTTGACCGACGAACGCCTTTCTGAGTGAGTTTATTAAACTCATCTAGGTTCGTTTTCACGGGTTGTGAGAATCAACATTAGCTTCGAAATGATACGTTGGTTTAAAATCTCTGTTCAAATTGGTAGAACATTGGGGTTCTCTCTAGAGGTTGTTTTCTCAATGATGCTGTTGAGTGATTTTGGCAAATTGATTCTTATGCAAGAAAACAATAATTGGGACTTGATCATTTACATGATAAGTGCAAATATAAAATTGAAGCTAAGAGCAAATTGGTTTCGGTCGCCGTGGTCAGGGCCGGCAAAGCGCGCGCCCTGTCTCTCTGCAAAAGCAGCCTCGCCACTCTCCAGCCTGTGTGATGAGATGTTATGGCTTCTGATGTAGTAAATGAGTTTGTACCATATCATAGATGGAGTCATTTGAGGCGAGAATGAAAAATACATTACCTCTGACAGTTTTGTTTTATTTCACTGCAGTGACACTGGTGTACTGTGGCATTTTTGCACCAGTCATTTTCCTCCCGGGTGACCCCCGCCAACGTCCAGTCCAGTCTGTGTGGCCCCAGGTTCTGTGCGCTGCTGAGCTCTGCTGAGTTACACGTCGGTGACGCTTTGGTTCTCATCATCAGAATGTTTTCTACAGGAACGGCTCTGGAATTGAGATAAAGCAGAGCCAGTTCTGCCAGGGCACAGACCGGGCACACGTCTCGGCCCCGCAGAGTGAAAACAGGGGCCTGGCTGGGCCACATCACCCCCTCCTGCGCCTCAGAGGAGCGGGTGGCCCGGAGCTCTGGGCCGTGCGGGGTCAGCTCTCCTGCCCTCTCTGTCTCGGGGCGTGCTGGTCCATTTGATAAGGTCTCCCCATTGCCAGACAGCCGAGCAGTAAGTGGAGCAGGGACGGTTGTACCGGGGCGAGAAAGCCCAGGCGCCGACCAGCTTTTGGACTTGGCTCTCCCAGGGTGAGCTGGGCAGGTAACTGTGGGAGCAGAGAGGATTTCCCCCCTACTCCCCCAGCTTCTCAGCCTGGTGGACCAATCAGATGAGTAGGAGAAAGAAACAAGTTGAATTCTGCACATATGAAGAATCTATGTGAATGTGGATTCTAGAACCATTGGGGCAGAATCAGCACAGGGGTGTGTGTGTGTGCATGTGCGTGTGCGTGTGAGTGTGTGAGTGTGTGTGTGTGTGTGTGTGTGTGTGTGTGTGTGACTAAGGAATGTGGTAGGAGCCTGCAGCTTCAAGGAGGGGGCTGACATTTGATGTTGGCCCCACCATAGAGAGAGAGATTGCATGTGGTCCAAGCCCCTGATTCTGGGTAAGACCCCCAGTTTTCATTTTTCTAGGTGGTGAATGGGGATTGAAGTTCCCATGAATCTGGGACCTTGATTGACCTCAGCATGAGACGAGCCACACGCCACAGCGCTGGCTCGTGAGGTAGTCTATCTGAGCATCTTGGGACGCCTCTCCTTCACTGTCCACAGGCTCACTTTCCTCCCACCTGAGCAACCATGCCACTCCTTCAAAGGGGTGCTCTGAAGTCCAGCTGGGAGGAAGTTCATCCTCTGCTCCAAGCTTCCTAAGCATTAGCTGCCACTGTTGTGCCACAGTGCACACGCAGTTGGACCCGCAAATGTTGCTTCCCTTCATTTCCTGCTGATGAGTCCAATGATGTGGCAGGAGGAAGATGCTTTAAAAGATGTGCCTCACGGAGGCCTCTGTCAGATCTCTGCAAACAGCAAAGGGTCGGTGGGGCAGAGAGGTCCAGGGAGGAGAGCCGCGTGCATGCTGGGCTGTCCCCGACCCCACTCCACTCAGGGCAGCCTCGGAGGCAGGCGGGGGGAGACAGGAACCACCACGGGATCTTTGGTGTCCTATCTTGGCTCTGTACCCCCAACACTCCACATGGGAACGCCAGAAGTTTTTTGCTGGATTAAGGGGTGCTGGGACAGAGTGGGTGCTCAGGGGCTGCAGTTCATCTGCAGGCCCGCCCTGGAGACGCTGCGGGTCATCCCCGGCCGCCGCAATGACGCGAGTGTCGCAGTGACGCGAGTCACGGGGAGTTTCTTGTTCCCAGGGCATATAAAGTTATGTTGACTCGACCCTGTCTGCTGGGTGGACAGCGGCGTTGTGTCTAAAACAACAGTGTAAACCCCTCATCAAACCTGACGCCAAGACACGGAGCACGTGCTGTCAGAAAATGATCCCGGGACACTGACAGGAGCCGGAGCGGCAACAGGCCTGCTGCTTGCAAGAGTTTGTTGGCCCTCAGGAGATACCCCCATCCGCCGGGGGGTTTGGGATGGCTCGGCCTGGCAGCTTGGCCCCATCCCGTGGCTCTGAAGGGAAGAGTTGGCCACTCATCAGCGTGCATGCGGCACGGACAAAAGCCTGGGGGTGGGGGGGCAGGTGCAGGGAGCCCAGAGGAGGATAGGAGGTGGGCAGAGCCGGTGGAACTGCGGGCAGCAACTCACTATCACTTTAGGGGGTTTTCCTGTAACGACAATATCATCTATTGCCCGGGTGCATTTTTCACCAGGGCTTGTCCTGGTTGCCTCTTACAAATGCCATCATATTTTATCTCAATTCCAAACCTTTGAGACAGAAGAGGCTTGCACCCAAGCTGCTGTGAGGGGTCTACTTGAATGTCAGCAGAGAAGGGCACAGCTTCCAGGCCTGAGTTTCCTCTCAGTGAAATCAGAAATGGGAAGTGAAGGTCTTTACCTCCCGGGCCCAGATGTTCTACCGCACTAGGAGTACGGTCACCTTGCAGGCACAGGCCCAAGGGTATCGCTCATTCCGTGACTCAGCATAGCAGAGCACTTGAAAAATGAAAGCTGCGTACACCCAAAGGTGGCGTCACCCCTAGGAAGAGGCGTTGTCCCCTTCCGGCCACTGGCTGTTCAGCTGCAGAAACTGTCACACTCAGAGGCCTCGCAGGCTGCAGGGAGGGCTCTTCCCCCAGGTACGGGGAGGTGGGGCCATCCTGTCCTGAAAACACTTCTCCCAGGCCCAGGCCCTCTCGTGGAGAGAGGCGTGAGCTCAGGTGAACCACAGGTGGATAAGGAGCTGATGGACTTTATGAAGAAGTGAATGTCATTAGCGCTCATGGACCAAAGCTGCCCCTGACTCCACCCCGGAAGACTCGGGAGCCTGGTGCGGGTGCGTGGGTATAAGCCAAGCAGGTCCTGAGGCTGGGGGAGAGCAGCCCCCCATAAGGAGGCAGCACGGGGTCCCTCCAGGTCCAACGGGAGAGTGAATTCTGAACTCGGATTCCAGACTCACTAGTCCTCACCGCCTGCCGCGGGGGGCACTATCCCCTTTGCACAGACAGGCTGGAGGCTCCTGGGGGCTTGTCCCAAAGGTGCAGCTCCCAGAGGGAGGGTGCGCTCCAGGCTTCTTTCTGCCCCGCATGGCTCTGCTATGGGCCAGGGGCTGCGTTGGCTGCTGTAGTGGCGGGAGGGGGAAGAAATCTGATCCCAAGCCTAGGGCCTTCCAGAGCAGAGACCCCTGCTGCGGAAGGGGGAGCGCCTGCCTTCAGCCTTTCTCCTGGGGCTTACCACGTGAGGAGCAGGGCCTGGGGGCCCTTCGGCTCCCTGGGCTGTCACCTGAGTTGGATTACACTTGTCAGCCGAGAGGGTAAAGTAGTAAGAATATGCAAAAGGTCATTTTCCCGCGATATAGAAAATGCCACTCATGATCAAGCTGCATTCCTTGGGTTGAAGTCCAGCCAAGACAGAGACCCATCACAGCCTGCAGGCCCAAAGGAGGGGGCAGACATCCTGGGCAGGAACCTGAATGCAGGTGCCCAGCACAGTGCCTGGGGACGGCAACCCGTGCTGCTACTGTGCCGTGCTGGGTGTGAGCCGCCCCGCGGCTCAGGAGGGTGAGGCAGGGGAAGACCACCTGGAGGGCAGCCCCGGCTCGCCTGTCTGGGCCTACACAGGACACCCCAGAACCCTCTCTGCTCCCCACCTAGGTTGGCCAGCCACTGTGCTGCCAGGTGTGCCCGGGCGGCCCTCACCACAGAGGCTTGCCTGCGGCATCTGAGTCACTGCCGGTGCTCCCTTGTGCCTGCCTGAGAGCACAGGACGATTTCCCAGGAGGCTGTTTCTAGAGGCTTTGGCTGAGCCACTGCTGTGACCATGCACCCCAGGCAGGAATGTGCCACAGCAAGGGGGTGCAGGAGTGTGCACCCTGGGGGTGCTGGCCACTGCTTCTGAGTCAGCCCGGAGGCTATGCCCCTCGGGCCTCACCTGTGCAGGGAGATGTGTCTCTGGGTATAAGTCAGGTCATCTGAAATTCCCTATCTGGGGCGCTCCTTCTATACACTGTCAGGGGGAGTGCCAGGGTCACCTCCTAAGGAGCCAAATAGGACTGGTCCCCCAGACTTGGGCCCCTCAGCATCCTGAACTCAGCGGAGCCCCTTTGGGGACGCATCTGACTGGCTAAAGGAGATCCATGTGCTTTGGCATCAGGTGGCCTCCTGGGCTCTGCCCCTTAGCAGCTCTGTGACCTTGGAACGGCCATGCACTTGACCTTGTCCTCAGAGCTGGGGTTACTCATCTGTAACTTGGGATATGAGAGCCCCGAATTCAAGGAATTCCTGGCAGAGTCAGGCCAGGTAAAGCGTGGGTGTCTTCACTGTTAGATGTGCAGTAAATGCTCGCCCCCTTGCTTTTTCTTTTCTTAGAGGCTTTTTAATTTACAAACCATCAATCTCTGCTCTGGCTGAGCCTGGGGGCGCAGGTGGGCTGGAAGCAGAGCCTTGTGGACTTGGGGCGCCCGTGGTGCCTCAGGAGGGCTTTGTGCTGAGCTTTGAGGGGGTCACCATGAGTTTACTGGCAGAGCAGTGAGGGACATGAGCCCCACAACAGCCCCCTCCTTTGGAGGGTGACCTGGTGATGGCAGAGCTGCAAGAGGCCTGCCGTAGCTGGCTGGCATGGGGGACAGGCTGGGCCCAAAAGCCAGATCCCCTGAATTAAACCAGGACCTGGCCCCTGCAGCTCTGTGACCACGGCAGATGCTGAGCCTCAGTTTCTTACCTTGTCACATGGAGTAAGGCTGCTAGCACTCACCTAAGCAATGTCAGGTGCAGAAGGCCAGGTGCATGGCAGGTGCTTGTGTGCTGGCTGCACTCACCTTTTCTCACCGTGAGGTCCCACACCTGCCTCCAAAGAGCAAGGCCGAGGCCACCTCAACTCCCCTATCCCCGGTGGAAGCTTCAGCCCATTCCCCTTTGCCTGGACCTTGGCAGGGAAGTCAGTGCCTTAGCTGCCCCCAAGAAGGAGGAGGAAAATCAGAAGCCCGGGAGCAGGTGACCGAGGGCTCCCAGAGTCCACGGGCAGTGTGGGGAGCCGGGCACGTGCAGAGCATGGTCACAGAGAGGCAGAGAATGAGCTGGAGAGAAAACCAGCACTGGTTGGTAGTCTGACCCTGGCGGGTTTGGGCAGAACAAACCTTGATAAGCAGTCACGGTTTATTTTCCTTTTCCTTCATTTTCGCAGTGAGCACTGTTGAGTGTCAGGTTGAATCTGTGTGGGTGGAGCTTACGGACATGAGCAGGATGGATAGAAGGGGGGTGCCCAGCTCCTCTGACACCCCCCTATGGAAAGCGCTGCCCTGGGGTGACTGGCGGGCACAGGTGCTGCCTTCCGCCCTGGTCTTCTCACCGCAGGCAACCAGCAAAGCATCAAGCAAGTCCAGAAGGTGAAGTGCGCTGTGCAGCCTTTTCCAAAAACACAAGCTCTCCCAAGCTACCTTGGAAATGCTTTCAATCACTTCCTTATTTCTTTGGTGGATAAGAAGTGGCTTTATGCTGGCAACCTTATGTTATCCTGGCCCCACGGTTGTGGTATAAATTGACGTGCGCATAATATCTCCAGACTACAGTCCTGGCCTTGAAGGGGATGCCAGCAGCGTGAGATTCAGGGGTCGGGCACAGGTCTCCTGGAGTACAGGTCTAGGAAGGCAGCCACGACCCATGAGCTGCGGGATGGTGGTGCCTCTTGGCTCCTTGCACCCTGTGTGTGTGTGAGGGGCGGTGCAAGCAGTGTGGCCTGGGGGAGGCAGCAGGGTGGCCTGGCCTGCAACTGCTCCTTCATCAGGTTTTGGGCTCTTAGGTGCCACCCAGTGAGGCCCTGAGCAGCTCGCGCCCAAGACTGAGGTTCACATCAACAATACCATTATTTTTGTCCTGAGCCCACAGGAGCCAGGCACGGGCCTCCTCTGCCTGCTGTGCCCCCTCCCAGGGATGCCCCCAGTGGTGCCTGTTGGCGGGGCAAAGGCCACAGCTGGTTACCCGGAGAGGCTCGCTCACGCTGGCAGTGGCAGGAAGACCCACATCCATAGGTTTTGTTGCCGCCGGACTGGATTCAGCCGGAAGGTGCAATGAGGAGGCAGGAAATCCTGTCTGGAAACCCCATTCCCACAGTTGGCAGAGAATCCAGATGAGCCCTTTTGGGGAAGGAAAAAAAGTCGGTACTATTCGGGCAATACCGAGAGATGCCTGACTTTAAAAGGACAAGGTTTTTCGCAGAGGAAGTCAGCTGTCTAGAGGTGCTTTTTTTCCCAGTGTTATTTTTAGCCCCAGGGCGTGTAATTTGTCTCGCCAGCTGAGGTGCGGTACGTGGACTAGACAGATCGCCTTCGGAACCGAGCCAAGCCGGGGCCTCCACTGGTGTCTGGGCGCCGTGAGACTGTGCTGTAGTAGGCCTCGGGCCGGCAAGGTCATAGCAGTCCAGGGGGGTCATCACCCACAAACCACAAAGGAGATGAAAGGCCTTGGCCCACCTGCTCCCAAGTGGGGCGCATCCTTTGGTGGAGGGACAGCTCCCTGTTGTTTTCTCAAAATGCACTGTTCTGCCCTACTCCAGTGGCCTGCCAATACCAATACCAGGGCGCCGCTCTGGTTTCTGGCATGATCAGGTCGTGAACAGCACAGGCAGGAAGGGAGAGGGTCACTCTACAGGGTCAGTCGTGGCGGGGAGGGGGGTATCTTTGAAACAGGACAGGCCTCTGAACAGGGTCTCAAGAGTGACAGGAGGTCGCTGAGGAAGGAGGAGGGCAGGCAGTGGGTGGTGGGTGGCATGCAGTGCCAGCCTGCATTCAGGGGTGCGTGGGATTCCCGGGTGCTGGAGCAGAGCCCATGTTGTGGCAGGTGTCTGGAAAGGGGCAGAATCATGGACTCATTGAGTAGGTGGCTGACCCCAGAAACCTGCTCATTTTATAGGAGGGGAAACTTGAGGAAATTGAGTGGCTCGCCCTTCCCCAGGGTCATCCCCAAGGTCATACGACTCCGGGGAGAATCTGAGCCAGATCCAAGATGTGCCCTTTGTGTCTTGGCTTCTTCAGTATGGCACAAGGGGCTGGGGGAGTGTGCTAAGGCCCTCAAGGATAGTTCTTCATGCTTCTGTGCAGCCACTGAGCATCAGATTGCACTTAAACCAACTCCACCTTTCTTCCACCAACACATAAGGAAAAAGTCTAGTACCTGCGTGTATCTTAAATGGTCACCTTTGTGGCAAACAGCTAGCCTGGTCGTATGCTCAAGACTAGGGGACTGAATTTTACTACCCTTCAGAAAGATGCCTCTTCTTCATGACGTTTTGGTGATCTAGATAAGAAGAAAATGGAAGCTTTAAGGGTGTGTGGCTGAAAGAGCAAGATTGATTTTTAATAAACAACTTTTAAGGCTGAGAGCGCTCTTACCTGCCTCCTTCCAGAAGTCAGCTGAGAGCAGGGTCCTCACCCTTCCATGCTTACCCTGAGCGGCTTTTGAGCTGTGTGTTCTTGGGCTGAAACCCCTCTCTGCATTCGCTGAGGTGTTGGGTTGGCGGGTTTCTGTAGGGCCAGTATCTGCAGCGAGCTGGTGAATGGGTTGGGGGCCCATCCCCTGGTTCTTCCACCCCTTGGGCTCCCAGAACGCCCCACTTGCCTCCTTTAGCATTTAAACCTGCCTCTTCCCCATGGGGCACCCACCAGACTGCGGGAGCCAGACACACCGCAGGTCTGTCCTGATGGTGAAAAGTGAATGAAGAAACAAAGAAGCAGGCACAACCCCGCTGTGTACCCATCGGGGGCAGAGTTTGTGTCCATGATTTCTTGAGAAGAATCTTTACTATTCACATCTAGACTTATGACTCTTGCAAACAGAAGTGACTGACTGAGAAGTAGCAGGGAATAGAAACCCCCTCACCCCACCACCATCAAGCCTTAGTCCTCAAAAGCAGCGGGGTCTCATTCCATTGGGAAGTTTATGAAAATATCGTACCACCCAGCTCGGTGTTACCTTCTTGGACTCCGCGGAGATCTGTGTGAGCAGGATTTACACTGCAGGCCTGGTGTTTTGTGTGCGGTGATGTGTGTCGCTGCGTGCGTGCGCCTCTGCCCACCCATTTGTCTGTCCGGCAGGTGTCTCCTGAGGGCCTACAGACTGCAGGGTTTCTCAGTTCTGGGGCGATCACCGTGAAAAAAAAGTCCCCAACCCCACAAATTGAAAAAATAGAGTAATATAATGGTAGTAATAACGGCTCTCGTGAAAGCAAAACCAGATGAATGGCTGGAGAACAGGGGAGACGGAAGTGCTCTTTTACAGCAGGTAGCCAGGGATTCTGCGGTGGTGGCATTTGAACAGAGACGTGCATCCAGTGAAGGGACTGGGGAAATTATCAGGCAGCCTTCTAGTCCACCACACCCCCCTACCCATCTCCCCACCTCCCCAGCCAGCCACTTTCCATCTATCCATCCATTCATCCATCTGTCTAGCTCCCCATCCATGCATCCCGCCCTCCAACCACCCTGATGGCGCGTCGTCACGGCACAGCACCCTGAATGTGCTAGAGACTCTACAACCGCCGAGAGAAACTGGCCATCATCGTTGTGTCCTAGATCGGTAGATGTTATTTTTCTCTTGAGCTTTTTAACTTATAAGAGATTTTCCTTCTGAGTTTTTTATTTTGTGATTTTTTTTTTTCATTTCCAAAATAGTCTTAAATTCAAGAAGTGCTAAAGGTCATAGGTCAAAGGCAAGCCAAGCCAGTCCCGTCTTCAGTCTGGGGTGCTTAGTTTAGGGTCGTGCATGGTACTTGACAGACAAGCAGGAGATGCCACGACTGCTTCGTGTCCATCGCAAGCAGCCCCTACCCTGCTCTGAACAGCAGACTTGTCTCTGGAAGCCACTGTGGCTTGGGGGCGCACTGCACGGGGCTCGGCTCTGCCTGTTCCTGCCGTTTGCTCTTGACCATGAGCTTGCAAGGCAGCTCATCCCACTGCGTGTGGAGGGAAGCGAGACCCAGGTGGGCACGAACCCCCGTTCTCTCTGCCCCGCCGCCCTGTAGCAGCCTCCAGTGATGGTCTGTGGTTCAGCTGAGCTGACACCAGACTCTGTGCTCATCAGAAGAGCAGACACAACTCTCTAGGTTGTCCCCACTGTGAGTAACTGTTCTCCCCCCTCGCCTGCACCGTGATTCATCAGAGGAGAAGCTGCTATTTCCCAGGGGCCCCATAAGCGGCGGAAAATGAGGAAGGAGTAGTACAGAGGTTCTAAGTTACTTAACAGATTTTATGAACTGCTAATTACCTCATAAAGGCCTTTTATTGGGCCAAGCTGATCTGTTACTGGCCCCGACTGCTTACATATCTCAGTCCTTTTGCCTGTATCTGTCCCAGTGATGCCTGCCCTGTGACATTGAATGGACACTGACCCTTCCCCGGGACCAGGAGGTGGGTGTCCTTGGGGCGCGGAGCACTGGCCGTTCAGAGGCAGGGTCGTGTCCAAGTCAGCGCCCACCCCAGCCCTGAGGGTGGGGCCAAACGCGGCCTCCCCCTTGGGCACCTTCGCTCTACTATGGCTGGGAAATCAGACAGAAGGACACCCTGGGATGGATCTCCTCGATTTGATCAACGTGACTAGTTGGCAATAGAGAAGGGCCTTGGCTTTCTTGTCTGCAACGTCGGGGAGGAAGGAGTAAGACAGAATTCGGGGTTGGGGGGGTTGCGGATTTCAGCACTGTGGCTTCGCTGCACTGCTAATGGGATCTGGAGGTCCGGGATCTGGTTCTGACGAGACCTACCCCCACACACCCACGCCTGGCTGGAGGCTGGAGCAGATCACAGCCATGCCCAGGAGGTCTCCAATGAAAGGGATTTGCTGCTTCTGAGTCCTCGAGAAATACCCTCCAAGAGGACAGAAATGACCAGAACAGGTGGTGGTAAGTCGAGCAGATGACAAGGTCGAACTAGCTAGCCCTGTTTCTTTTTTATTTTTCCCACTGATCACAGTGGGTCAGACAGTTCACAAAGCACTGGAGCCTGTGGTCATTAAAAAAGAGTGTGTGTGTTTGGACAGGGGAGTCCTCTTTGGAGAAGCCCTGGGAAAAGGAAGTGGGTTAGAAGGTGGGAAAGCTGGCCGGCTTTTCCTAAGCAGGACAAGATGGATTCTGAAAACAATCAGTGGTCCACATGGAAGGGTAACAATGTTTCCCGACAGTGTCTCGAGTGGATTTCTAAATAGGGGAAGCTCTCATAGGACATCACTGGGTGTTCTCATGGCCTCCGTAAAACAGCATCATAAAGGCATTACATTTTTGATCGGGAGTCTGCTATGCCAAATAGATGCTCAGGACATGATTTCCTAGCAACATGCGATGAATATTCTCACAACACCCTAGTGATCTTGTTTAAAAAAAACATGTTGCTTCTGTTTATTGAGAAAAAAGTTGTGTCAGACATAAGCTAAGAGCTTTATATGCCTCGTCCCACATAATTCTGGAGCAGCCATATGGGGAAAGTGCTGTCATTATTTTTCCTGTTTGAGGATGAGCGAAGTGAGGCTCAGAGAGATGAAGCGATTCGCCCAAGGTCACACAGTAAAGGCGGAGCAGGAGCCTCACCTGGTTCTCTGCCTCCCACGTCCATGCTTTTGGCCACGACACCACGCTGCCTGCCAGGGCTGCCACGGTGCGGTCTGTCCCCAAAGCCCTCGGGAACCCGTTGACACTGGTCCGGCAAGACCTCTGGTGTGGCTACCGGGGGAGTGGCCCCACATTCTACCCATGGTCCAGAGGAAAGCACGAAGACCCACCTTTCCCCATGGCAGGCTGTGGACACAGGCTGAGGCCCAGACCATGCCCAGGAACATTAAGTAACCATCTGTCCCCACTCCGGGAGGGCCAGGGGCGCCTTGGCACCCTGTCCATTCCTGCATCCTGGTGCTGACTTCGATTTTCAAGTACGCCCCGCCTGGGCAAGAGGATGACGGGCGGAGTCCTGGGGGCGGTGGGGGGGAGCTTGGATGCCTTCTGTCACAGCCTCCCCCTCAACGTGCTCAAACCACCTGTTTGAGAATCTTCTCCAGGGTTTCTGTTGAGGATTAACTATGGGCACGAGACCAATCCATTCCACCCACTGCTGCTGTTTACACCTGTTGCTGCTGAGCGCCCTTCAGGGCTAGGGGCCCAGGGGTCCCCTCGGGAGAGAGAGGGAAAGGGGGGAATCTCCATCATGGGAGGCTGGACAGTTAGGAACAAACTGCAGGCTGCAGGCCCCTTGGGAATTGCTTCGAGTCTCCAGCCAGAGGATGATCTAGTTGGAGCTAGGACCCGGGCCTCTGGACCCTCTCAGCTCCCCAGGAAGCCACAGCACTGAGAGTTGCCCCTGCACCCTGGCAGCCCCTGGGGAGAGTTGCCCCGGGGCCTGGCAGCCCCGGCGAGGGAAGCATGCATCTGCTCCAACACCCCTCTGTTCAACAAGTGTATATTGAGTGAATAGATCGATGACCGGCAGTGTTCCAGGGGCTGGGGTTATATTTTTAATGAAGTAGAAATAAAGACGGGGGGGGAAAAAAGACAAATGCAGTTCTCAAAATTGGGAAATGTTCTCACCCCGAAAGCAGACTGTTGGGATAATGGACCTGGTACAATATTCGAGCAGCTCCAATATGCAATAAATTTTCTGGCTGGAGTCGTCAGGACTTGGGTTTAAAACAAGTGGGTGTGACTGCACAGGGAGAGCACTGCTTCTCGCCTACGGGCACAGGGCTGCCAGCGCGACGCTTCTGTCCGTGCTGAGGCCCAGTGCAGAGCCAGGACCTGGGGTAGCCCAAGGACTTTTGTAGGATCTGGAGAACAAGTTGCTTTTTGCTGGCTTATCAACTAGGAAATCTGATGCCTTGCTTCACAAGCGTGTATATAGAAGTGTGTGTGTGCACACATGAGGGTGTGTAGGGGGTGTGTGTGTGTGCATGTGCGTGCACTCTTGCCAGCGAGTACACATCCCCTCTTGAGCCTCTGGGTGTTTCTAAACATCAGAAAAAGCCTGACCGGGGTCAAGCAACCCCTCAAACTGCCAGTTGCTTAGAAAAATATCCCACTTCCTTCAGGCTCCAGAGGGCAGACATTTAAGTAAATACTTTAATTAAATTACATCCTGCTGCCAAGTCATTTCTTTCAGAAGAGGCGGTAAATGGAATTTCTTCTGGGAAGTTGGACTCTGTCTCCGGATGGCTTTCTTCAGGAGGAGAGTGTTGATTTGGAAACTCTCCACCGCCTGCTTTATTCACGGGCAGATCCCTGACTGGGGAAAGAAGGGAAACTTGTTCACTCCCAGAGGACTCCGAATTGAGGCTTTGTCCCTGGTGACGCAGCAGCAGCTGCGAGGGACGCCTTGCCTTCCCACCAGGCCCTGCGCGACGTGACGCGAGAGGCAGTGTCCTCCACTGCGGGGTGGGGGGTGTTTAGAAATATCTGTAAAGACTTTGAGGGGGTGAGGACCAAGCCATGGGGTTGTCTGGGGAAGAGCATCCCACACGGGCCTGCCAGGGCCACCCTGGGGTTGGAGCTTTGGGGGAGGGTCAGGGAGGCCAACCCAGGTGGGGCCCAATGTGGCGGGGGGAGTTACAGAGTCAGACCCCCGAGGCAGGTCCTTGAGTCTTGTTGATGCTCTTGGCTTTTGTGCAAAAGGACGGGGAACCTGGGGGTCTGACAGCCCTGTGTGCCCTGTTGGTGGTGGCTGCAGAGGGCCAGGAGGGTGGCAGCTCTCTGCAGGTATCCAGGGGGACTAGGGGAGGGGCAGCTCCCACCTCCTTCCTAGTGGAGTTCGAAAGCTCTTGGCGGAAACCCCCTTCGCGTTGCCAAAAAGCTGCCACTGGGCCACTTCATTCCCCCCTTTTTTTTTTATTTTTCCTCCCAAAGTGTAGTTTTTTTAATGCGAGCATCGTTTTTACACTTCTGAACTCCAGCTACCTATATTGTACTACATTTGGTTAATTCTTACCCCCTCCCCGTTTATGCGTTGTGATTGACGGGTCACGTGGTAATAGTTTAAGGTATAAATAATGGTTTGACACCTGTGTGTATTACACATGACAGGCACTGTTAGTTTGGTTGACATCCGTCACCTCCCAGTTACAATGGTTTTTCCTTGTGAAGAGAACTTTTTCAGATCTACTCCCTCAGCAACTTCCAACACACACACAATGCAGCTCGCGACCACCACCCTGCTGTCTGGACTGTCCCCAGGCTTTGTCCTATTACGGGCGTAAACCGACAGCCCCCGGGGAAGACACAGCCTGAGAAACGGTTAGTGCTGAGCCCGTCCGCATAGCAGCCCTGGTCAGAAGTGGAACCAGGTTGGCGCAGCGGTTGAGCGCTGGGCTGCAAAGCTGTCCGCAGCCTCTGCAGCACCGGTTCCATCCTCGGCCACCAGGTGAGGGTCCCACATGGTGCACAGACCTCTCCTGCTACACCCGCTGCTCCCCTTAGCTGTGTATTTTGTCAGTCTGCCTGTTCTGTTCCCCGCTCTGGCTCTGGTGAATCCTCTCACCCTCCCGCGCTTCTGACTGTACCCAGTGCTCATATAAATAAATAAATAAATCTTTTTTTAAAAAAAAGAATTGGAACCAGGTTGACTTCAGATTTCCCAAGAGGTGTGGGGGCGCCTGGTTTCCTGTGTGTGCCGTGGACACGTGCCCTTCCCTCACCTGGCCAGTGTTTATCCAGCGCAGTCACCTTGCTGAGCAGGCTTTGCAGAGGCAGGAAGGGGGACACCGGTGACATGTGAAGAATCGGTCCAAGATGAGAAACCCTGATCTTGGAGGTGGGGCTCAAGCACAGGAATCAAATAATTATGCTAACTGCACACAGCGCTAAGAAGTCAGCTCATGGGCGGCAAGAGACTAAATTGTCCGGCAAGGATTTCAGAGTCCGGGGAAGGCCAGGCAGGCTGTGGCCACCCCAGGTCTCCAGAGTAAACTCTGGGGTCTTGCAGAAACTCTTATGTTCAGCGAGGCCTTGCTGAACATCTGTGCCTGTGTGTGCAGTGAGACTCCTAGAGTTACAGACTGTGAAGGGCCCCCCATCCTGGAGCCCCATCCATCCACCTGGGCCGGCTGAGTTGCTGCGTGTCTTTGGGGTGAAAAGGGATTCAGGCTTCCCAGCACGTGCACGCAGCGCGTGAGTGAGTTATTTTAGATATTTACTCTTAAAGGCAAGGTGTGCTGTATTTCCCTAGCTAAGTGACACCAGCACATTCCCATCATTTAACTGGAGAGTTGGCAGGAAGAAGTGAGTGTTTGAGTGGCCACGAGGCTCAGCTTCACACTTACGGGGAGCAGATGTGCCTTATCGGGGCGTGGGTGGGCTGGTGGATCCAGGCGGGCACCCAAGCCGGGCAGCGGAGTTTCTTGGTCTCCCGTGGCTCCACCTGCGTCTCTCAGCCCAAGCAGCGCGGTGCCTGCCACTTCCCTGCTCCCCCCAGCTGCTGTCACCGTCCCTTCAGCCAAAGCTTTTACTCCTCTTTCTGTGGTTTCCATTTAATACCCACAGGGTGGCAAATGCGTGCCGGGTGGGGCTGTGCAGCACCGACTCCAATCATTTTGCCTCTTGAACCTGAACTTCCTTTTAGGGGCCTGTTGACCACTGCAGGGCGTGGAGGGCGACTTAAGAGCTCTGCTCTGCCGGGTGGGCTGGGACACCAAGAGAACAAACAACTCCTGGGGCCCAGGTTACTGGACCCGTGAATGCGGGGTGAGGGTGTGAAGCCTTAGCTTGCATCTCGAGCACCGAGAGCTAGTGGCAGGCCCTGGGCCAGGTTCCGGGGCTTGCAGGAGGTGCCTCCCTCTTCGGAGTGCTCTCAGGGCAACCCTGGTGGCCTGTGGTCAGCAGGAGCACAGAGCCTGGGGTGAAGGAGGCTGGGGCCAGGAAAGGGCGACTTCAGCGGAGCCTCGCAGGGGTACTGGGAGAAGGATTGGGTGCCCGTCGGGAGCCTGCTGCCCTAAAGGGAGCTGGAATTTTGGGAGAACACCTGTTTACTCTGCACACGGAGTTCCAGGATGTTAAAAGTTCTGCAGACAGAACTTCCCAGAACTGACTCCTGTTCTCTGAGGACGTGCTGGCTTGTGCGCATGTGCCCCCCTAACCAGGAAAACTTGTTTTCAGCAGCAACTTATTCATCTGTATAAGCGAAAACACAATTGCTCGCTATTTTCTTGTTCCTTTGTTCATATCTTCAATAAAAGCTTGGGCTGGGAGAGTGAAAGGCAGAGCTCCTCTCCATGGCTCTCCCCAGCCTCCCCCCACTGCAAATTCATTTACACTCTGAGTCTTCATTAATGGCAGAGAACTTCATCGGCTGTCCTGTCTGCAGCAGGTACCTCCATTTCCTGCCTCCCAGCGGCCTCAGCGTGCTGGCTCCTCCGCATGCTTCCAGCCCTCCTGCCTCCCCTGCCTTCGAGGGGGCGTCTCTGTGGACTTCGTTTCTCCTTCCAGCTTCAGTGTCTTGCCCGAACTGTAACTGTTGACTCCTGGTTCAGGACACTAGTCCTTGGCCCCTTGGCCTGTATCAGCCCCACCCCTCAGAGGCGACTAGCAGCCGTGACCACCACCACCACCTCTGACCTGCGTTTCCTCCTCTGGCCCTGAAGACGAAGCTCCTTCCTGGCCAGCTTCCTGACCTGTTTCTCTGCCTCTGGGACCTCATCCCGCCTCTGTCCAGAGGAGCCCCAGCTACAGGCTCATTCTGCATGCTGGGCCGCTGGAGAAGGCTTCCTGCTCTCGGTGGGGGTCATGAGGGTGCTGCCACATGGTGCATCCCCCAGGCCAGAAGATCGCACCCCTGCCCTGGAGGCACAGACTTGCAGTCCCCTAGGATCTTCCCTCCCAGGCTTGAGGCTCCTTTCCGCAGATCCCTCTACTGTCACTGGCTCCTCATTTTCCTCTTCTGGTCCCCACATCTCAGCCCAGGCTCCCTCGGGTTCAGTGCCGCCTGCCAGCTCTGCTCTTGACCGCGCCGACCCCGCGGCGGCTCCCTCTCGGCCCCTGCGGGAAGCCCGGCCAGCTGATGCCACAGCCTCTTTCCAAACTGCCACCATCCGCCCATTGAGAGCAGGCTCTGGGGCTCGGACAACCCCTGCCGGCTCTGGGGCTCAGACACAGAGGCCCCCGGAGCCCCCACCCACCTCCTCTGTGGTTCCTTCCGTCTGCCTGCGTCTTCCGGAGCCCCCCTCGCGCCCCCGAGCCATCCATCAAGCCTCGCCCGGTCCTGCTTCCTCTTATTTCTAATATTTGCAAACACGCGGCATTGTCTGTTCAGATAATACAGACTCGCTGTAAAACATGTTCTCAAGCTCAGGAAAGTGTACAGAAGAGATTGAAAAACTTGTAATTTCACTGCCCAGAAATTGCTACTAGAATTTGTATGTGTCTTTCAGAGATTGAAGGCACACGCATGTAGCGGGCATACGTTATGTTTACACACTCGGGATTGTGCTCTTCATGCTTCTTTATCTTTCTTTATTCTCTGGCTGCTCTGAGAGCTTCCCCACCCTGCTAATTTCTCTTTAAGCAGCTTTATAAAAAGCCGCGTGTTGGCCCAGCCTTGGGAAGTACATGGATTCATGTAGCCTCTCCTGTAGGTCCTATTGTGGCTTCCAGCTTTTCAGCATAAGAAATAACAAATATCCTTGTTCCCTCGCTCCAGCCTTTGTTTTCTGCATCATATGATTTAGCGCTTTTTTTTAATAAAGCCGAGGCAAGTGACACTTAGCAATCCCCTCCTGGGAGCCGCCTCTGTGCTGCTTCCCCCTCCTCCCTGAAGCCCCAGAGCCACGTAGCAAAGCAGATGTGGCCGCGAGCCGGGCACCTGCCCTCAGTCACCAGTTAGTAGGTTAAGAGGTGCACTGGGGGCCTAGCCTTTGACCCCCCTCTGCATGGCATCCATGGAAAGCACCAGGACTCGGTGCCGGGCAGACGGGGTGGACAGCGTCCTGTTTCCTTGTCATTCCCCAGCTGGACGAGAAGCACCCCAGGTGTGGGGGGCACACCTCTTGGCTGGATCTTTACCCGCTGAGAGCAGGAAGGGGGCTCTCCTTTTGTGGATGAAGACTCTGAGCTGCTTCAGAGGCTCCTTGGTGTCCAGTGTGAGCTCTCCGGGGCAGCCTGGGCAGCTGCACCCCTGTCCTCTGCTCACTAGATGTCGGCAGCCCTCACGCTCTGCAAACCAATAACATCCCTGCTCACTGCCATGGGTCCGGTGGGGCGGGTGTTGGCCTCTGCTTCCACGTTGAGAACCAGCCATGCAGAAGGTATTGCTGGAATCAGGTGATTTTTCCTACAGCAGCTCTTTCAGCCCCTGCAGTGACCACCCCACCCCATGGGCCTCAGCCACATCTTCCTGGTGAGGAAGCAGATCTAGAGGGTGACCTGTGGGGCGTTACTTAGCAGAAGCACCAGATCGGAGCCCTGAAGCTGTGCTAGAAGTCCAAGCCCAGAGGTGTGGTGGTGGGAAAAAAGAACACCCGGGCGGGTTATTTTAAGGATCCAGTGGGATAATTTACAGTCAGTGCTAGCCAGGAAATGAGGTTTGAGTGGCCCGTGCAGAAATAGAACGGAAAGGCTGACCGTCACGTTTGCTCTCTGGTCTCTCAGTGCCCCAGGGCGGTGCTTAATGAAGCCTGCAGAGCGCCTTGCCCTCCTGGCTCTGCTCCCACAGCTTCAGTGCCAGCCCTGTCCCCACCCTGTCAACAGGCCGAGTCTCTGTGGGAAATCCAGATGCCCAGGAGGATCGATGCCATTGGCTCACCCAGGGTGAGTCGTTTCTCCAGGGTCCAGTCAGCTGTGTTTGCATTAGGGGTGGGGCAGGGGACAGGAGGACGTGATTGGTTTCCCTGATGCCCTGAGCATCTGCCACTGCCCCTTTGCCGCCCTCCCTCAGCAATCACCATGACAACAGAGGCCACATGCCCAACACCTGGAAGGCAGGGGTTTTACCCCCCAGGCCACAGTGTCCTGCTCAGCAACGCTGTGGGAGATGCAGACACATCTGTTTCTTCCATTTAGCAAACAAGTGGAGCCACAGCAGCCCCCTAGAAGGTGATCTTTACCAGAACTTAATGGAGAGTTAGCTAGTTAATAGTCCATGACAAATCCAGAGGCTGTTAGGGGTCTGGCATTAACAGCAGTGGTAGCCAATTTCCAGGAGATTGCTGACATTCAGGGCCATCCGGGAAGATGTGGGGGAGAGGCCACAATTGTTGTAGGCAGGGCAGGGCGGCTGGGCAGCTGGGGATGCACCAGGATGTTGCGTGGCTGAGGGGCAGCACAGGTTGCCCCTGGAGCCTGTCCATCCCTCAAGCACTCAGAGCAGCCTTTGGTCAAGCTCAGAAGAATCCAACCAGCCCCATGGGCCCAGGCCCCTTGGGGCCTGGAGGCCTCAGCCCCTCCTGGCCCCACGCAGCCTGGCCTGGCAAGCTCAGAGTCTACGGATGGGCCCGGGGCCTTTAAGACGGCTTCCCCTGAAGCTGTCTGCAGCCTCTGCAGCATCGGTTCGATTCCCGGCCTCTCCCCAACGCTGCCCGGGCCTGGGTGACTGAAAGTCTGTCCCACTGATCTCCAGCCAGCTTCGTAGGTTACTGTCCCATGCAGCTCGCTCACTGGGATGTCACCCCAGCCTTTGGGGCTCTCGACCCCTGCCCACTGTGCTGTCCAGCCACATGACCACCCCTCCCATGCCCACTCAGCACCCAGAACCACATCGTGCCATGTTCCTCCTTATAACGTTCCGTGGCTCCCCATTCCATTAGGAGAACCCCTGAGCGCTTGTCAGGAGCCCCTGACCTGCATCCTTCACTCTGCCCCTGCTCCCCACGGTCAGCCTCTGCCCCCCTGCTGCTCCTGCAGTCCCCCTGGCTCCCTCCAAAGACTTTCACACACGCTTTTCACTTCACATGGACTCTTGGTCCCCCCAACCCCTAAAAAAGCCTTGTCTTCTGGCAGGTCCTCTCTCAAGCCCTCCTCCCTCTCTGCCCACCCTTCCTAATTTGCCTTCTGCCCTGGGTTCCTCGGTCACACTGACCCGGGGCTTTTCTTCATAGTTTCTGGAAATGCCTTGTTGGTCTGTTTTGCTCTGATAGGGGTGCAGATCGTCAGAATGGGGTGAGCCACACATGCTCCTCAGGGAGCGAGGAGCTCCTTTGGGAGGGGCCGTTTGAGCTGGAACTCGAAGCCAAAGCCTCACACCAGGCTGAGGTGTGGACGGGAGGGATTTCAGCAGAGCAACAGTGTAAGCGAAGAACAGGGGCCAGCGAGTGTGTCACCCCCAGGCAACTGCTCTGGGGCAGCAGCTTCATCCTTTGGCTGTGGGGTCAGCACTGCACGTGGTGGGATACACTAGGGTGGGCTACACTAGGCCTGCACAGGGTGGGATACACTGGGCCTTCTGCAACTAAATGTCAGCGTTTGAGAGTGAGGTTGACTGTTTCTCCTAGGCAGGAGGAGCTGGGAGCCACGGATGGCAAGGCAGGGAGAGTGTGCTAGGTCAGGAGCTCGGCCAAGCACAGGCTTTGGAGTGCTGGGAGTTCGTTTTCGGAAGCCACCTCGAACCGAACAGCCCCAAGAGAACAGAGGTGGCAGCGGGAGTCAGACACCAGCACATGAACTGTTCCAGAAGAGGCGCAGTTTCCACCGACGGTTCCTCCCACCCCTGCTGGGTCGGGCCAGACAGAAAGCAGAGGGCTGTGTGATGAGGTCAGATGCTCTTTGCAGTTCTTCCCGATGAACCTCTTTTGTAACATCCAGATGTCGGGGCTATTTTGGGCTTATGTTCTGAGGAGCGGTGGATGATGACCTCACAGGGTGTGACTTTAAAGACCTGTTGACAGGCCGCCGTGAGCAGAACCAGCCTTTGCCTTCTAGCCCCTGTGTCCAGTCCCTTGAATTCAGAGCAAATGAAATGCCCCCAGGCCCCACCTAGCCCCTAGCTGGGGCGCTGGCATAGCCTCAGCCCCTTCTGGGCCCACACAGCCTGGCCCGGCAAGCTCAGAGTCTGCGGACGGGCCCGGGGCCTTTAAGACAACTTCCCCTGAAGCTGTCCTCAGCCTCTGCAGCGCCAGTTCGATTCCCGGCCAGCCAGGGAGATTCCCACATGGCACAGCAGACCTCTCCTGTCTTGTCCGCTGCTCCCCTCAGCAGTGTATTTCGGTCCTTCTGCCTGTTCTGCTCCCTGCTCTGTCTCTGGTGAATTTGCTCACCCTCCTGCGCTTCTGGCCCGTACCCCAGTGCTTGTAGAAATAAATCTCTCGACAGAGCGCCCGGGCCCCTCTCTTCCTCCTTGGGGTGCAGTCAGCCTGTGTGTCTGCACAGGCACTCAGCCTCTCTGAACCTCTGTGCTCACCTCAGAAAAGCATTTCAGAACACATGAGTGATAACTTGTTGCAGGTGCTGGAAGAGAATCAGGCGAGGCGATGGCTGCACCACGTGCATCTGTAAGGCCTTTTTTTTTTAGATCTTATTGCTATTTTATTTTAAATATGTTTCATCATTTACATTATTTTTATGGGGACTATAACCAAGATGAAAATGCATACGTTGTGCAAAAATGAAAAATGATGTAAGGCCTTCTTCACGGCAAGCGGCTCCAAGCACACAAATCCTGCCTTGAAGCTGCTAAGAACCGCACGGAACCTGAGGCTTGTCCAGTCCAAACCCCGGCAGCGAGAACACCTTCTCAAGGGCGCCTGTAGGTTTCTCCCGTCACCATTCCTATTCCAGGTGCACACACGGGGTTCAGTGCCAATGCCCCCCCTCAGGAGGAGCAGGGTCCTGGTGAGCCCGCTGTACAGCCCCTGAAACGTGCTGGGTCCAAACTGAGCCACCGCCCTGTGCAGAATACACACTGGACTTGGCGTGCTTGGATAAAAAAGAAAGTAAAATGTGTCCTTTACAAATTTCTACATCGGTAAAAATCGGTCAAAGTGTGTTTTGCGTGGATATCCGTTGATTTTATAGCCGCTCACATCTGCGCATGGGCAGTGCTAGTAACTCAGGAACAACAGTTGAAGAAAATGCTGAGGTTGATTGCACCTGCGCTTCGCCTTGCGTGGCTCATGCCCCGGACGTGTGCTCTGCCCGGGACACGCTGGACCCAGCCCTTTGCCCAGCAGCCCTTGAGATATCTTAAGTCTCCTCGTTTGAGTCACAAGCATCCCGGAGTGCCTGCTGGTGCCAGGCCTGTGTGGGTGCTGACGGGGAGACGGCCACACTCCCTGGATCCCAGGTTGTACCTAATTTTATTCTCTCCTGGCTGGTCCTCATGTTTCTTCCACCTCAGCTTGCACACCCTGTCTTCACTCCTGCCCCCGGGACCCCTGCCTTCCACTTCATGGTCTCCCCTGCAAACAGGTGTGGCCCTGGCAGGTAAAGCAGTGACCTCTGCCACTCAGGCCAACCCCCACCCCCCACCCACCCCAGGCTGCCCTGGCGTCACGCTGGGCCTCCTGCTCCTGCAACCACCATCTTGAACCCAGGACAGAGGCTGTCAGGGCAGGCTCAGCTCCCCCAGTTCACTCCCGCCACTGACCTTGAGAAAGAGGAAGTGAGGTTAGTTGGATTCTATTTATTCTCCAGAAATCCACTTCCAGTCATTTATTGCCACTTTTTTCCCATAGGCGTCCACAAACCACTGGTTTAAATTTACTCTCTGATTTCACTGATGTGATTTCCGGAATCTGCTTGTTGATCTTTAAAAACTGGGTTCTCGGGCCTCCCCTGTGGCGCAGCGGTTGAGCGCTGGGTTGCGAAGCTGCCCGCAGCCTCTGCAGCGCCGGTTCGATCCCTGGCTGCTCCCCGGCCACCGGAGGAGGGTCCCACATGGCGCGCAGACCTCTCCTGCCGCCCGCTGCTCCCCTCAGCAGTGTACTTCGGTCCTTCTGCCTGCTCTGCTCCCCGCTCTGGCTCTGGTGAATTCTCTCACCCTCCCGCGCTTCTGACTGTACCCAGTGCTTGTATGAATAAACAAATAAGTAAATCTTTAAAAAAAAAAAACCTGGGTTCTCGCCTAAGGAGGGGTCTCCCACTTTACTTCGCTCCTTCTTCCTGGCTCACCCCACCCCAGGCGTGCTGAAAGCCTTGGCAGTTTCCTCCTTGCTCTCCCCCGGGAGCGCGCTGGCATCCCTCAGCAGACCATGGGGAGGACCCTTGCTTTTCTGGGAAAAGGGCAGCCCAACTGCCCCCCAATAAGCAGCTGGGGCTGGAGGCGTGAGCAGAGGGACCCTAGGGGAGCTGCCACCGGCAGCAGGGCCCCCAGGGAGGCGACAGGCAGCCTAGCTCCGCCGGTGCACGAGAAGAGCATTACTCAGAGGGCCGGGGGTGGCAGGATGCATTCTTGGGGCCCCTGGGCCACCTGGGCTGTGGGAACGCTGAGAAAGAAGCAACAGACACAACCCTTGATGATGCCAAAGGAGATGCCACCGCAAGCTGTGGCCGGCTCCTGTCTCCCGGGGCACAGAGGAGCCGCGTCCACGCTGGGTCCTGGAGACGTGCAGCCCGATCTTCGCTGCTTGTCCGGCACTGTGCTTCCCTGGGCTGATGGGGAACCAGACTTTTCTGGGTTCAGAGTTTCTGTGTGATCCTGGTTAAGTGGCTTAATCTCTGTGATGTTCAACGTCTTCTGTAAAATGTGGATGAAAGTAGCTCATGTTGGCCTTTTGCTTATTATCTTACATAAGATCAAAGCACTTAGCTCCGAGGAAGCACTTGAGAAAGCTTCGCTCTTAAGGAGCAACTTGGGGGGGACATTGCGGGGTGTGTGGCCCAGGACTGTTGAGCTATTTCTGAGGTCTCTGCCGAGTCGGGGGTGGCAGCCTCCAGGTTCACCAAAAAGGAGATGGCACTGGCTTCCCCCTACCTGTGCTCCCTTGCCTCCCAGTCCAGAAATCACAGGGATTCCAGAGTGGGCCATCTTCCTTTCATGTAAGAATCCTTTTTTGACTTAATATTCCCCAGAGTCACCCTTGGGTCAGCCCTGGGGCTGAGGGTAAATTTATCATCCAACCCTCTCCAGAGGGCAGTGGAGCCCTGCCCTCCTGCCCAGAGCGCCACTTGTCCTGTCACCCAGTGGCCAGCCACCCGTCTGTGTCCTGTGGGGAGGCAGATGGTGGGTCACCGCTCAGGGGCTCGAGAGCGCCATCTGCCGGCGAGACACTGGACCTGCCTGGACCCAGGCCAGCCGTGGTAGCTGCGAGCTCACCTCCCACTGCTCCAGGGCACAGTCTGTGCCAGAGGGACCAGTTCTCACCCCATCTTCCATCAGCCGAGCTCCTTGATTCTAGTTTCATCAGAAGCACAGAGAGAAGAAACTATCAGAGGATAAATGCGCCGTCATTTAGCAGAGACTGAAATGACATTATGAAAAACAAGATTGGGGCACATGCTCTAGGCTGGACTCGCCCTCCATCCATTCCAGGGACGGGCAAGACCCTCTCAGTTACCTTCATGCCCATCTCCCTGTGGGCACCCTCTCGGCAGCCTCCTCCACCAGCAGGTCTCAGGGAAGCCCCAGCAAGCAGCTGGCACAGGAGAACCAGGGACAAAAGGATATGTCCCTTCCCAGATGGATTTGCAGATTTTAATTGAAAGCAAATGCCTTAAGTAAATTCAGTGCAGCAAATTTGGGTTGAGGTTTTCTTGTATTCAAAGATTCTTGCTCAGTGGGGCAGGTGGAGGCATCTTGGTGGGGAGGTGACGCGGAGGTGCCGTATGAATTTGGGGGTGCTGGCCTGTCCAGGTTGGACTGCTGCTCTGGACAGCGCAGGGACACCCTGGCCGGGAGTGTGGCCTGCAGGGAAGAGGGCTCTGGAAAGGGCCTAGGGTGTCCTGTGGACCCTGTGGATCGATGTGGCCGGCTGGGGTCCGACAGAAGGCCGCACTGTTGGCAGCATGGTGGGAGCTTGGAAAGGACAGGGCTTGGCGACCAGGACACCAGTTGGCCTGAGAGGTGGATCTCTAATTGCAGACTCTTAGTCGTGGCTGTTAGGGGAGTACTTGGGGGACACGTGATCCAGTGCCCTAGCCCCACGCAGTCACCAGCAACCAGGCCACTCTCTTGCCCTGCACTTGGGGCTGCCTATGGGGGGCGCCACGTTGCCTCCTGCTGATGCTCGAAGGCTGTCCCTGGAAATCAGTGTGCCCGGGAACCCTTGGCTCCATCTCACTCCTATCCCACCCCAGGGTCTGCCTCCCGTAGCTCCCTCTCCTGGGTCAAGGGGTGCTGTTCTAGAACAGGGCCTGTCCTTTGGATCCTTAATATTTTTCATGGCGGGAGTTGGGTAGAAGAAAACCCCAGGACAGCAAAACTCAGCACAGCCTGTGCTATCAGATCCCCCAAAAAGGGCCATGAAAATGGGTAACAAAAAATAGCCCCTAAGCCCCGTTCGGGTCTGCACCCTTAGCACCAAGCCAGAGGGGAGTTTAACCATGTGGGGCCTGATACATGGTGATGTTTCCCTGGGTGCCTCGTGAGCACGCCTGTGACAACCAGGAGTGTGGGCCTCAGTTTTGTACCTGATCGGGACAGGGCAGATGCTGATCAGATGCTGCAGGTGTATCGATAAACCCGTTTCCATGTAAGCCCTGGAAACATGGGTGAGTTTCCCTTCTAATAGTCTAGTGGGTTGACACTTGCTTCAAAGTCAGGCCAAGGTTCAAATGCCAGCTCTGCTACCTATTTGCCGGGTGACCTGGCCCAGCGTCTTAACCTGTTTTTTCTTGTCTACCAAATGTAGACAGAAAGGGCCATCGCAAAGGATTAGTGAATGCAATCAACTCGCTAGCAGGGTCGCGGTGAGAAGTCTGCCTGTATAATTGACCTCCAAGGGCAAAGGGCGCCTGCCGCCCAGTCAAAAATCCAAAGGTCATGTCTAGGAGGCCTCTGCATCTGGGGGTTCTGCACCCTTGGACTCAACTGGCCAGCATCTGTCCACGAATGCAGAACATGTGGCTAGAAAAACAAATCCACCTGCAGGTGGACCCGCACAGCTCAAGCTGTGTTGTTCAGGGGTCAGCTTTCTTGTGCCTTTAAGTGTTCTGGAGTGTTAGGAAATCTTTGAGCCAGGCATTATTCTGTGTTTTTGCTTTTCCCATGGATTATTCTGTTTAACCTTTAGGGCAATGAAGTAGATGATGAAAATATCCTCATTTTATAGGTGAGATGAACAAGATGTAGGGACGTGTTTGCTATGAGCTTACTAAGACATGGGGCAAGCTCACCTCTCCAGGCTGACCTTGAAGTCCTGGGTCCTGCGTGAGACAGGTGGGTCTGCTCCCAGGACCCTGCTGGGACCTCAGAAGTGACGCCATGGGGGACCCCCATGCAGGGGGGGGGGCATCTGAATGTTAAGCTCATCCTCCCCTCGCCAGCCAAAAGTTCCCCAGAAGTCGAGAGTTCCTTGGAGGTATTGGAGTCTCCATTCCAGGTTTTCTCAAGGAGTAAAAGAGAATGGACTAGAACATTCCATTGAGTCGCCATAAATATGTGGACTGCCTTTCCCGTAAGGAGGATTCATATGCTCCAAACCCTTTATAGCTCTTCTAAAAAGCCTCCTTTTATATCTTTTTTTTTAAAGCATTGCCACCGAGGCATAATTTATATGCCATAAAATTCACTTGTTTTACGTGCATAATTTATAGAATTGCACAATCATCACTCTTAACATCAGCATTACAACCCCTCCCTGCTATTTCTCCGTAAAAGTGGGTGAAACTTTATGTGGTCTTCTTGAGCCGGAGACTGGGAAGTTGAAACCCAGATACCTCTCGCTCTAGGACACTAGATGTTTCCCAGCCTCTCGAGGGATGGGGGTCAGAAGGCAGCGCTGAGGCCGGGAAGCCTCACGGGCAGTGAGTCCAGGCGGGAACCAAAGGCAGAGCAAGGACAGCCGCCCTCAGGTACCACATCCGTGCTTGGCGAGGGTGGGGGTGGGGGTGGCTGGAGGACTGTTTAGGGGAAGTCCTCTTAGTGGTAAGACACAGAGAGAGCTTTGCCCTCCATACCAAGACTTCCTCCATTTTGAATTAGTCATTGTGGGTGCTGAATGAGTGGCAGAGGCTCTGCATGTGGCTGTCCCGTTTCCCCAACGCCACGCACTGCAGACGCTGTCCCTTCTCGGGGTGCCCGTGGCTCCTGTGTTGAGAATGAGGGGCCTGCATCTGCAGGGGCTCCCGCCTGGCCCTCTCTGTTCTGTCTGTTGATTGACTTGACAACATGGATAGACCGGAGGGTCCGCTGTAAGTGAAATAAATCCGCCAGAAGGGGCTGTGATTTCACTCACGAGGAAGATAAACAGAGCAAAACACAAACGATGCTCTGGGCCCAGGGTCTGGCTTCGGGGCTCTTGTCCCCTGCTGTGCTCCGCATCCACATGTCCACAAGCACCCAGAGAAAAAGAGGAGTTGCCCTTCCTGGAGCAAAGTGAGGTGCCCTGGCTCCTCTGCTCCTTGCAGCCACGTCAACTCTGCCTGAACAGGGCCCCGGGGCCCGGGTCAGGGGGTTCCCCCAGGGGCCAGCCCTGGGGGCGAGGCCACGCTCAGCAAGGAGTACTCCCTCCCTTGCACCCCTTTCTTTTCCTCCCCAGACTGGCCGCCCTCCGGAGCTCCCCCGCAGAGTTAGAGATGAGTCACCGCCTGACTCAGGGGAAAGCCCTCTGGAGAGCTGGCTGAGAACCCAGCAGGTGACATAAACCCACTTTCTCGGTTCTTTCCTTGCCTCTCCCCCCAAGGACTAAAAATAAAATGTGAACCAGTCACTTACTGCAGTAACTTTCATTCTTTTAGAATAGGAAAACGAAGCAGAAATTTTGAAAGAGGTGCAACTGGGTGGCTCCCCAAATTAGCCTCGGGGAAGGCCAGGGCGGGGGGCGGCTGGCTGTGGTGTGGGCACCAGCTCATTCAGAAGCAGCTTCTCCAGCCTCCAAGCGGGAGCATGTGAGGCAGAGGCTGGTCCGAGCGGCGCTGTTCTAGGAGCCAGCACCCCTCACTACCAGCCCCCCGGGCTGCCTGTCAGGTCTTGCTGGCCCCTGGCGCCTCCTCGGGGGATACAGAGGTCGGGGTGGGTGTTAACCTTTGGAGGTGGCAGTGGGATGGCGGTGGTGTGGTACTTGGGCCGTGGGGTCTTGTCTCCCTCGTAAAGACAGCCCTCCCCGGGCCCCCTCCTTTGAAATCTAGCGCTTTCCTGGCGCCAGCTTGGGAGACAGGGAGTCAGCTCCAAGGCTGTGTAAGGAGCCGGGGCTGAGGGGCTCCAGTTCCACCATCAGGGGAGGTGCCCTGCGGAGTCCACGGGACTCAGGGTGATCCTCGGGGAGCCGCGGTTCCCATCCCCACGCCCCGCTCCCTGCCGCATGACACCCCAGCCCGTGGAAGCAGGCGCTGTGGGCCACGTCGGGCCTCGCTAGTAGCAGGTTGGGTCAGGAGCCCGGGGGTGAGAAAGTCAGCACTCTCACTTCTGTGGCAAATGAGGACTTCTGGAGCAGAAGGGATGGCTGCTTTCTCTGGCAGAAAGGAGGGCGCTCGGTTTGCAGGTTCTGCGTGCCCGACGGCAGCCATGTCCCGGGATACGGCCATCCCCTGCTCGCCGGCCCTCAGCGGTGCCAGCCCGGCTCTCAGGCCCGGCAGCCTGGGCTCAGGGCACTTGGGGCAACCCCAGAGCCACCCTGCTTTGTGTGGAGGCTGGAAGCCCAGGGGAACAAGGCTCAGTCTGGTAGTTACCGAGACAGTTTCTCCAGTTCTGCTCTCACGTGGGCAGTGAGGACCAGGACTGCCCAGGTGGGCGTGATCCTGTCCCAGGACCTGTTGGTCCGTCTGCACGTTGGTCCCCTCGTCTTTTGAAAATTGAATGCACCCCCATCCCGCGCCACCCCCCTACAGCTCCTCTCCCCAACTCCCACCTGGGCTTGGGGAACCTGCCTCTCATTTCTCTGGAGTCTGCGTCTGCCCGGGTGAGTTACCCAGAAAAGCCGCCTCCCGAGATGAGACACAGGGATCAAGCAGTTGGGGTTGACTCGACCCCAGAATCTGGAAAGAGCGGACAGCAGGAGGTGGTTGGGGGTACAGGCCCCCCTTGGCTGCGAGTCCCATGCCTGACCGCGGGTGGAGAGCCCCTCAAGCACCCAGCGTCCACCCGCGATGCTGCCAGGTCAGGTCTGCTGGTTAGTGCTTGTCTGAGTCGGCCCTGATTCCAGCGCGCAGGGAAGCTTGAGCTCCAGGGACCGCTGGCCTTAGAGGCTGCAGGTTCAATGCTGTGGCCTGGGACGGTCCTTGAGGCTTCAGCCTCCTCCTTGGTGTTGGATTTTGTTCATAAACTCAGCAGTGAGGACGATGCTTGCAGTCTCTGATGCAAAGCCCGTAGTGGGTCCCAGGTCCCTCCCCTCCGTGCGGCCCTGGGCACCTGATGAAGGGCAGCACCTGGGTGCAGGCTGCCTGCTGTGCCTGGGTCTTGCTTGATTCGTGCACGTAGGATGCGGCACGCTCCTTAGGGAAGAGCTTCCAGCCTGCAGATCTCAAGATGGATGAATACATTTGTATAATTTGAGGGCACAGAAGACAAGTTGGGAGATGAGAAAAGCAAAGCTCCGACGCTCTGACACCGAGCGGTCCCCGGACACTCTAGCAAGAGCCAGTCAGCCAGGCCGTTTCCTAGGCCGCTGCTGCCCCCTAGCGGGGAAGAGCTGCAGCCGGCCGCGCGTCCTCCAGTGCGACCCTGGGGTGACAGTCACCGAACCCAGCCTGAGCAGACCAGCCATGAGGCCTCCCTGCTTGAACCCATCACCCCCGGAGACACAAAGAGACTTCTAGAAACTTTGCAGGAGCTGCTTCTAATGCTCCTTGTTCTGCGAGGTGGATATTCTTTTTCCCAGACTCAGACTTGGGAAATGAGACATCCAGGCACGGGAAGGTGTGACCAGGGTCCCAGCTGAGGTCTGGCTGATGGCCAGGTTCTCACCACGGTGTCGCGATGTCCCGTCTGTTCTTTCTCTAAGAGCCCGGGTCCCCAAAGGCTGAGTTCCGACCCACCTCTACCACGTGTCAGCTGTGTGACCTCGGGACACCTGACGAACCTCTCTGAGCGTCTCTCTCCTTATCTAGACAAAGAGCGGATAATGCATTCCTTACCAAGCGGTCGGGAGAATTTTTGTGTGACCTCGCGTCGAGCTGAGGAGTGTTGCTCAGGGGAGCAGGCTGAGTGGGCTCCCCCTTCCTGAACGTATCCACTTATAATCACGCACAAACAAAAGCATTGATTAAAGTGTTGCCTTCAGAGAGGCCAAATACGCACCCACATACCCGCCTAGTGTTATCTTGGCTCTTGAAGTAGTGCGAGCGCACCCCAGCACTCTCCGGGCAGATCAGAAGTCAGGCAGTCACCAGGGCCGGTGTCTTCCAGTTGCCGCCCCCCAGGCCGGGGAGGTGGGCAGGGGGCTGGGCATCGGGCACTGTGGTTCCCCGTGTCTGAGTGAGCTTCCTCCTCACACTCTCCCAAAGGCCCCTGAGAAATGCCTGGTCCCTGAAATGCTCATCAGCCCCCCAAATTCGGCTGCAGTGGGGATTCTGTTCTGCGGGAAATATTTTATGTCTCCAGGCTTTCTGTTGCGAGAGCTGCACTGGATTTTTTACTATTTTTAATATTTTTAATATTTAAAATATTTAATATTTAAAATATTAATATAATATTTAGTATTAATGCAATAGTTAATATTTAATATATTGATTATTAATATTAATATATTAATTATTATATTATTTATTATTGTATTATTATATTATATTAATATATTAATATTATTATATTATTATATTGTGTTATTATATTATTTATTATATATTATATAAATAATATATATTAATATTATATATTATATTAGTATGTTATATATTATATTAATTTAATTTATTAATTATCAATATATTAATTATTAATATTTAACAATGGATATAATATTAAATATTTAAAATATTTTTAATATTTTAAAATATTTTTAATATTTTAAAATATTTTTAATATTTAATTATTTTTTTAATTATTCTGAAAAAATTAACCTGTGTGTGGGGCCAGACTGCGAGGGATAGCGGCGTGGACACCAGAATGTCCTCACTGGGTGGCGAAAGCTGGTGACTGGTGCCCTCTCCCTGGAGGTGGTGGTGATGCTGGTAATAATAATAGTAGTCACAAAGTTCGGCACCAGGTAAGAGCCTTGCCATGCATTAGTCACTTCAACCTGGAAACTGAGGCACGAGGAAGTTAAATAGACCCGGCCCACCTGACCAAGGGAGGTGGGGCCGGGATGGGAAGCCAAGTTCCCTCCTGGTGCCTCGTCCCCGGGGAGGGGGCGCCTGCTGTGTGCCTTCTAGCTGGCGCTGAGGGCGAGGCGCTCTTCTGAGACTCGTCCCTTCCTCGTGTCATCGGAAGTGCCACCGGAGGTGGTCAAAGTCAGGGGGTGGCCTATGAAGGGGCCCTCATATGTCTCTGGTCTCCTGTAGCTCAGGTGCACCCTGTCCAAGGGGTCCCTCGCTCCCCTGGGCAGGTACCTGGCAGCCAGCAGGGGGCAGCACTGGGCTGCCGAAGTGCTTTCTCGCCCGGCCTGGAGGCTTCACAGGTCCACACAGGCAGCTGGATCCGAGACCCAAACCACCTCTTCCTAGTCTGTTAAGGCAGAACGCTTGAGGTGCTTTTGCTAAACAAAAGCAAAATCACAGCCAGGTGGGATGGACCAGGAGCGCGAGGAAGCAACCTCACAAGCACCTTTCTGTGGAATCCTTGCCGCTAGAGGTTTGACTTCTCTCTGAGAAGCCGCTTAAAACGTGGCCCACAGAGTCCAACTGAGGGAAAATAGGTTTCACACAAAAAAATAAATGTGTCTTACATCTTTCCCTGGTTCTGGGATTGGGTCTGATCAGGGTTTTTTGGTGCTGGGGCGGGCACTGACTGACTGACTGTGGGAGCGGCCATTTTGAGACACTAGAACTTCTGGAGTCTTCCATATCCCAGAGTAGAAATTCATTGAGGTTGTTTCAGCCCTATCCCTATGATAGCCTCTCTATGTTCTGAATCGGGTTTGGGGGGAGCAGGCCCGGAGTCCAAGGACGCCAGGCGGGCTCTTTCTTGGTTCTTGTCTTCAGTGAGGAAAGAGTTCAACATGGAGACCCAAGTTACAGAAAAGCTAGAGACTTATTGATGGGTGGAGTAAGGACAGGGAAGCTCTCTGAGCAGAGAGGGGTCCCGAGTGGGTAGCCGATTGAGGTGACAAGAAGCAGGTACTTATTTATACAGGTCCCGTGGGCAAGGAATGGGGGCTTGGCCATTGGGTGTCTCCATGGTCTCTTGCTGATTGGCTGGGCCCGCAGGGTCTCTGAGGGTATCGAGGCCCCACTGGGTTTTCCCACATTTCCTAGCCCACCTTTCTGAAACCAGCTTTGGTCCATTACTATTGTGCTAATATGTTGATGTTCCTAACATTTCAAGTCTAATTGAATTGGGGGTCAGGAAGGCCTTCATGGCTGTGATGGTTTCTCAATCAGGCTGATAAATAGACTTGGGGTTTGGTGCAACCTGTTCCTAACTGACTGCCTGACCCGTTTCTTAACTTCCTCCTTCAGTCCCTTCCTCCATCAAACAACATTCCTTCCAAGCCATCTTCAAATGATTGTTTTGGGGTTCTGGCTCCCTGTCTGTAAATAGGGGAGACGTGGCTTTTCCCCCCAAGTGTTTAGAACCAGTTGTGCTCCTGCCTGCTTTTCCTCCCTCCGAATCAGTGAACACCAGGAAGGTTAGGATTCTTGAGTGTTTGGTTGAATGCTGAATCCCATTCCTGAGAATTCTGCTTGGTACATATAGCAGGAGCTCAATGATATTTGACTGAATGTGTGAGTGGCTCTGTAATGACATCACAGGGAGAGTGCAGGATGAGTTAGTCACAGGTGAGTAAGTTAGTCTCACCTGTGAACAGACCAGAACTAGCCTCACTGAACTCAGATTCTCTCAGGTCAAATCCACCTCCTCTGTCATTCTTCATGTGCCTCTGTGGGTCTGTAGCCTCCCCCCACACCCCCAGGCTGTCTGCTTGGGTTGGAGATTGAGCCATGTATTGGATGTCATGTAGACGGCCAGCTTCTTGAAGGAAGGGCCACATCATTGCTCTTATTTTTATCCCCAGGACCTGAGAAACTATCAGTGTTCAAGGACTATCTACCAGATTGAAATTCAGTTAAATAGATACAGACTGTAGTTTTAATTTGGGCTCAGTACTTTTCCCAGAATGTTCCAGAAGGCTGGTGTAAAATTGCAGGTTCTTTATCCAGCAGATGCTTCGGCCACGTGCTTAGCACCATCTTCCCAAGTCCCGTGGGGAAGTTTGAGTCCTGAACTCCTATTACAGCAACAGCAGGTAGCAACGCCAAAACATGGGGGAAGCTGCAAAACTGAAATTAATAAATACCTAATTAAATGTTCTCAAAGCATGCCAATATGTCAGCGTTGTTGTTTGCTAAATTTAAGCTCCGTAAATATTTCATTACACTTGAAAAGCACTTGTGGCTCTGATTTTTCTCACTTCACAAGAATTCCTGAGTTTGCACAATGAGTGCTGAGAAATCCCAGCCAATCATAAATTAACAAATTGCATAAAGCCAAGTCAATGGGAAACCAAAATTGTAGACATTCTTACAAAAATTCTTAAGGCAGAAAAAATATGTAGTGATCAATATGGATGTATTTTAATATGTTCTGTAAGATACGGGATGGGGTCCACTATCAGTAAGGCTCACAAATCCGTGGACCCACAAATGTTTCAAAGCAGTCCACCAGCCACACAGAATTTCTGCATCTGCATAATAGTGCTTCAAGAGTTTCCAAAAATAAGAAATACAAATGTTAGTTGTATGATCAAACATCTCGTCTGGTGGATGCAGGATAATTTCCTTGAACTTTTGTGGTGTGGGTGGGGGCTGAAGCCGAAGACCGTTATAGGTGGCGCCCCCTGGAAGGGGTGCTGGTGAGGAGAGCCCCAGGGACAATGTGAATAAAGTGTCGGTGGTGGAGACTGATAAGAAATAGAAGGGACTGCAGAAGCAGCCCCCAGGATTCAGCTTTCAGGATTTCAGCATTTTCGGATCTTCGGCATTTCCGGAGTCAGCGATTTCTGCCCCCACCACTGATCTTCTAGAAGGTTGTTGTAGGCCTCAGCAGCCAACCTCAAAGAGGAAAAGTTTGGAGGCTTAGCAAATAGCTGAGCGACTGCAACTGTTCTCAGTTTTGCTGCCGTTACAGCTGGGCTCCTCACTGCGCTGCATGAGTGTGGCCGTTTATCAGGTCATTTGGCTACTGCAGCTGCTGATTTTTTTTATTATTATTAAAGATTTATTTATTTTTATACAAGAGCTAGGGTACAGGCCAGAGGCCTGTAAAGTAAAAGGAATAAAAGAAAGAGAAAGAGCAGGGAGCAGAACAGGCAGACTGATGAAATACACTGCTGAGGGGAGCAGCGGGGAGACAGGAGAGGTCTGCCGCGCCATGTGGGTATCTCCCTGGCCAGCCGGGATCAAACCCGCACTGCAGAGTCTGCAGACAGCTTCACAATGCTGTGTTCAACCCACTGTGCCACCGGGGAGGCCCTGCAGCTGCTGTGTTGAGTGTCGCTTGTCTGGTGCTGCACTGGCCATCTCAGCAGCTCTGTGAACACCTCCTGTTGTGTCTTCGACTGTCTTTGTGAGTTGGACCCGACCTGTAGTTTGGCTGCCACCTGCTCAGTGGCAGGAAGACACCCTCTTGGGGTGTGGCTTATTGTTAGGGGCAGGAGCTCAGCATCCTCAGAGGTGGAACCATGCCATCTTGGGAGTGTTTGTGTTTAGGACGTTAAAACACTTGACATGGCTTTGGGTGAGATACACAGCCTTTTGTGACCCCAGTAACTCTGTTCTCCCACTTTGTTAAATAAGTCCCATTATTGTTCTCTGAACCTGAGTGTTCTTGCAATTGTGCACATGGGTGAAGAACTCAGTGACCGGTAAGCTATTTGGGTACTGTCCTTGGCCAGTTTTTGTACCCCCTTACTGCCCTGTATCATCTTGACGATTTTGCACATTGAAGGGCCGGTGTTTTTATCTAATCTTTGTTTTATCTTCTTTCAGGAATCCTATTCACGATGCTGGTGTTTGGACCAGCCTGTGGATTTATCCTGGGCTCCTTCTGTACCAAAATCTATGTGGATGCCGTCTTCATCGACACAAGTAAGGAGCACGTCCCAGTTCCTAACCGACACTCAGTCTTTCTTCCCTCACAAAGGAGGATTCAGCCTCTTGATTCTATAAACTTCCCAGTAAACAGTCTGACACATCCTCCCCAGGAGCTAGCGGCCCACCTGGAATTAGGAGGGAGTCTGCATGTGGCCAGGACTCCAGGGAGTCTGCCTTGTCTACCCGGAGTTTATTTTACTCCTCAAATCTGCATTGTCTTCATCTGTAACTTTAAGGGTAACGACCCAGCTGTTGTAAGAATTAAATGAGCAGAAAACGTGGCAGGTGCATGTCAGTGGGTGGTGATCCGCTAACCTACAAGGACCCCACCACCTGTTCTGGAAGTGTGCAAAGGGCACAGTTTGAAAATCCTTTGCATGGAACACAGTCGCGGGGACTTTTATAAGGAGACATACTCCCTCCCACCACATTTCAAACAAATCTTGTGTTCTCAGCAGAAAGAGCCAGTGGGCCCCTGATCCTTAGCCCACCTTAATGAAGCAGTTCCTAATCAAGTGGGCGAGGTCATGCCCTGCCTACAGGTACCCCACGAGGGCTCCCCTGGAGTAGACACCCCACAGAGGGTGTCTTTTGATAACCAAGTGTAGCAGTGACAGCTCACCGCACCTGCTGCATTCTGTAATCTGGAAGCCAGCAGTGGACTCCAGCCTCCAGTCAAGGAGAAGCACTCAGGCCCCAGTACTACCCAGCGGTGCAGGGGAGGCAGCCTGCCCGGGGAGGCTGCCTGCCCGGGGAGGCTGCCTGCCACGGGAGGGTGCCTGCCACGGGAGGGTGCCTGCCACGGGAGGCTGCAACTCCACACATGCCCACAAGAGGGCGCCATGACCCCGTGTGGCTGAGCAAGTGCATCAGCTGTGTCCCTCTCTGGGTTCTCCTCCTCCTGCCTCCCACCCCCATCGCGCCCCAGGATCAATGAAAACTCTGAGTCCCTGGGCTCTCAATCCATCATCTCTCGACAGTGCTAAATTTACTAATTCGCCCCAAAGAAATAATGCGGTTTTAAATCCAATCAAGTCACTTTGCGACTCTCTCCATTAACCCTGCTGATGTATTTACTGGTAGCTAATGACGGGACACGTTTCCAAGGGGACAGGGAAGAAAGAATCAAGCTCAGCCCTTCTCGTTCATTCGTTCAAGCGCTGGGTCTGTCCGGTGGGGCAGGGGCTTTCGCGAGCTCTTGGCTGGCGGGGGTTCTGGTCCTGGTCCTGGCCCGGCCCAGGGGCCCTGTGGGTGAAGAGACGACACAGGACATGAGCCTGCTGCCATCTTGTGTCTGTGGACAAGAGGCAACTTCCGAGGCTGCGGGGAGGCAGGACAGGACTGGCCAAGGGGATGGCTTCGTGGAGCAAGGCCTGTGAGCTGCCAGTGCCTCTGACTCAGAAGAACCTCTGGCGTCAGTCTCTTCCTTGCATTTTACAAAGGAGGACACTGAGGCTGCGGGGGGACCAGGGGGGGAATGCACCCACCGCCGAGAGCGCCAGGGCCCTGAGCACGCGCTCACGCCCTTCCCTCTGGCTCCTCTTGGCGTCTTCCTCTTGGCATCTGCTCAGTGGCTGGTGGCCAGGAGGAGACAGCTGGCTGGAGGGTCCCCTCGGCCTGCCCGGCTCCACCCAGAGGGAGGTCCCACACCCAGTCCAGTCGTCCTTCCTGAGCCTAGAAGGCCCTCGAAGCCTCCCCCACCTAAGTCAGGTTGGGACCCTTCCCAGTCGTGGGCATGTGGCGGGCAGCAAGCCGCCCCGGGGCGCTGACCGCAGCCCGGAAGGACAGTGCCTCTGAGGCCAGCGACGCCCGTGTCCGTCTTTGTTTGCGGCCTCGGGGAGGGCTGAGCCGAAGAGCGCGCCGGGTCTGCGGGCCAGCCCGCCCCGGGAGTCTCGTCTCCAGCAAGTTTTGCTTTTTCTAATCGGGCACTGAAACTCGCTCGGCCCGTGTGGGGACTGGGGTGTGTTGGGTTGGGGGTCACTGTCTCCTCTCCTACCCCTCACCGTGCCCGTCCAGCTTGGGCTCAAGCCCTGGCCGTGTGCAGCTCCGCTGAGCTGGGCGGGCCCTGGAGGAGTCGTGAGAAAGGGGGGCAAGGTGGACGCACAGGGAGGCCCTAGTCCAGGGGCAGGTGGGGGAGAAGGAGTCTCCCCACTGTGGCCGGCCGCGCTGAGGAGGGGTTGATGGAGAGAGACCTCAGGGAGGCCAACGGCAGCCCGTGAGTGGACGGAGCTGGGCGTGTTGGAACAGGCCAGCTGTGGGGTGGAAAGACCCTGGTAGGGTGCCCCCCGGTGGCTGCCCCGGCTCTACTTAGTCTAGGACTCTGCTGCTGCCACCGTCCTCGGGGCTTGGCCCAGCGCAGCCCCCTTTCCTCAAGGAGCACAGGCGCGACCTTGCAGAAGCCAGGAGGAGCCAAGTGCTCCCAGAATGTAATTTTCGAGAATCTTCGGGTTGAGAGCAGGACTCAGGGGAAAGGACTTGCTGGCAGAGCATTCCCGGCAGCCCCGGATTGCCCGCTGGGTGCAGCTGCTGGTGGACGCCTGTGGGGCCTCAGAACATTCCCCTAGATGCGTGTAGGACAGGCGAGTTGGGGTCCTGAACCCCATCGCTGCTAGAATCCCAGCCACATCCCCTCCCAGCCATCTGGGGACGTTCTCCTCCTGGGTGTGATCATGGTGACCAGAGTGAATCAGGCAAAGCACCAATGGGCACGCCCGGAGCATCAGAAGGAGCCGTGTGGAGTTGCCCAGCAGCCAGCGGGTCTCACGGGACTCAGGCCCCAGGCCTTTCTACCCCAGTGGGCTGCTTGCTTCCTGGAGGCCTCCCCAGGACTCCATCCATGAGCGCCCCCTCCCGGGGACAAAGGCCTGGCAGAGATGACCGCACCTCACCAGACTGGCCCCAGGGCTCATGGTGTTTGCGGCTGGAATTGGACGCGTCCATCTGTTTGCCTCACAGAAAAGGTCAACAAGCCCAGAGCCCCCGGGCTGGGAATCCCAGGGCTGCTGCCCCTGCCCCGTTCCTTCCTTCCTCGGACTGATTAGCCCAGGGCTGGGGTCCCAAAAGTGCATGCGGCCTCCCTGCTCCCCGCCCCAGTTTCTAATTAGGTCTGTCACTTAATGATACTCTTGGAAGCATCGAGTCCCACAGCAAAAGTTTCACAAAATAGGTTAGACAAATAGGTAAATGGACTGGGGGGTAAAAAGAACAACTGTCCAGAGAGCTGTGCCGTCATGTCCACGTTGCGGTGGCCCAGAAGCGAGAGGGAACTGTCCCCAATTTGCCTCTGTCCTTCTCACAGTCTCAGCTGTCCCCTGGGCGGGTAACTGGTTCTTAACAGGTTTAACCCTGTTCCTGGTGATTTTTGCTGGCGGGAAGGGTCTGAGAAAGGGCGGGAAATGACCTTCAGCCAGAGGAGCGGGCAGCTGCCCAAAGCTTGCTCAGTTTACCCAACAGACACAGAACCAGCCCAGCTGTCAGTGCCGGGAGAGAGAGGCTAAAAAACGGATTTCCTAAAAAGAAACGCATCCCGGGCCTGCAGAGGCTCTGCCCAGGCCCACACAGCGCCTGCCTGGAGGCTGCAAGCTTTCCTCTAGATGCCCTGGCGTTAGTGCCCCTTGTCCACGCCTGCCCCCCTTCCAGAGTCCCCCCCCCCCCCCCGTGAGGCAGGGGCAGGCCAGTGACCCGGGCCATCACTAGTCTGTTTGGAGTCCCCAGATGCGTCGATGAGCTTGCGTTTTCCAGCGCCACACCCTTGGAGAAAACACACACCTTAGTGTCGCTGCGCTCAGCCCTCCGGGTAACAACAGGCATTAAGACAAACCAGAACCGTTGTCCTGGGCAATGACCCTGTTTTCCCCACGAGGGCTCGCTCACTGCCTCTCCTGTCCTCGTGTGCTCTCGGTGGAAGGCACCTGTTTTGCAAACAATGCAGCTAAAGGTTCCTTGCCCAGTGTCACCAGCTAGTGAGGAGCAGAGCCTGGGATTCAAGCCCAGGCCTCATGCATGTCCACATGGATGCACAGGCCCTCTGGTGCCCTGGTTTCTGCAGCTGGGCTGTGCACAGTCCCGGGACGGAAACCACTGCTGTTCTGAGGCCAATTTACTGCTGCCCGGGAGACTCGGTTGTCTTGGGCCTGCTGCGCCCAGCACAAGGATTCCCACCCAGGACCCTCCAGGGAGCCCCCAAGTCCAGATCATCTAGAAGGGCCATGCTGGGGGGGAGTGCAACGCATGGCCTGGAGTTCTGGAGGCCTGTGTCCTCCCCACCTGTGAGCTCGGGCCAGGCGCCTGGCCTTTCCCAGTCTCCCCTGCAGCAGCTTTGCGAATAGGGATGATGAGAGACTCTTGCACCTTTAGGGCTATGGCACGGGGCAGCTGGACGGCCAGAGCGCAGAGGATGGACGCCAATGCCAGTTGCTGCTAACAGCAACGTGAGCTCCAGGGTCTTGCGGAGATGCTGGCGTACCTGTCGGGCCAGTGGTCATTTCTCCTGCCGAGTCTGTGCGCCCACCTGGCCAGGCCTGCAGCCTGTTCATCTTAGCCCTCAGGTCCCACCCCAGGTCTCCAAGAACTGCCCTCGGGGCTCCAGCAGCATGGAACACCACAAGAGGCAGCTGCTCAGACCTTGCCTGCAAGGGCTGCTGGTCCAAGCAAGTGGGGAGCGGGTCGCCTCCCTCCGGCTTCCCCGCAGTTCCGTCTGCACGTGTCCGGTGGTGAATCTCAGGAGCTGCAGGCACCGAGCTGCAGGGGGATTCCATCAAGCATTTAAGTTGGCTGCAAAGCTCCCTAAGAAAAGACTGGCCCCAAACCCAAGCCCCCCGACCAGGCTGAGTGTGTCTGTCCACCGGTCATTTGGAAATAGCCCCTCCCGTCATTGTGGGGAGGTGGGGGGGTACGTGGCCGAGCAAATGCTGGACTCTGTCCTGAGCACGTCCCGTGCGGCTCATTTGCGCTCCCAACAGCTCCGAGGTGAGTGCCCGTGGTCAGCTGGGCCGTGCGGGTCTATCGGCTGAGGCACAGAGAGTCCAAGCCACTAGCCTGAGGCCACACAGCAAGCAGACGGCAGAATTTCCACCCAGCTGGCCCAGCTCCCGCCTGTGCGGCCCCTAACCGTCTGTGAACCCAACTAAAGACCGGGAGTGGGGGGTTGAATGGGCTCTCACATCACCTGCTTTGGGGGAGATGAGGCCGGAGTAAACCTAACAAATGATAGGGCCTGAACAATAAATGCTTGTGCTCCTCGTGTTTTTAATGCACCTTGGCAGCTCTGCCTCGCCACTCATCTCCGGCCTAAGCCCCAGGGCGCCCGGCTCCTCGCTGTTTTTGTTTAGAGAAATGCAAGCGGGGCAGACAAGAAAATGGAGGCGGAGAAGCCATCAAGGCTGGGGGAAGCAGGAGCGCTGAGGGGGTGCAACGGGCTGCTGAGCCCAGCGCCGCCCACCCCAGATGGACTCCGAGGCCTCCCCTCTCTGGGCAGCTGCCCGGACACGGTCTCCCCTCCCGGTCCTCGCCTGCTCACGGTCCCTTTCTTTTGCAGGTAACCTGGACATCACCCCGGACGACCCCCGCTGGATCGGAGCCTGGTGGGGCGGCTTTCTGCTCTGCGGTGCCTTACTCTTCTTCTCTTCCCTCTTGATGTTCGGGTTTCCACAGTCTCTGCCCCCACACTCAGACCCCGCCATGGAGAGCGAGCAGGCCATGCTCCCCGAGAGAGAGTACGAGCGGGCCAAGCCCAGCAACGGGGTCCTGAGGCACCCCCTGGAGCCCGACAGCAGTGCCTCCTGCTTCCAGCAGCTGAGAGGTAAAGGCCTCCTGCAGGGTGGGCTGCCAGGGCCAGAGAGGGGGTGCGGAGGGGGCTGGGGGGAGAGCCTCAGAGCTTGGGAATTGAGGCCAAACCCTGTTTGTTCTGCATGATTTGCCTCTTCCAATCTTGTGCTCGAAGACTGTGACCTAACATGCTTAAATGAAACAAAGTTAGAGTCGCTACCCTTCACCGAAAGGACACAGACTCACCTCCCCAGGGGAGACCCGGCGGCTGGCCCAGGACCTGCGGGGCAGTAAACAAAGGTGTGGACACCAGAAAGTGGAAAGGGAAGGAGGAGGCTGGACCCTTGGGGGTGCCTTTGAATTCTTTTTTTTTTTTTAAAGATTTATTTATTTATGCATACAAGCGCTGGCTACAGGCCAGAGATGTGGGGGGTGAAAGGACTCTCCAGAGACAGAGTGGGGAACAGAACAGACAGACTGCCCGAAATACACTGCTGAGGGGAGCAGCGGGCGAGTCAGGAGAGGTCTGCCCCACCATGTGTGTTGCTCCCTGGCCGGCTGGGGATCGAACTCGTGCTGCAGAGGCTGAGGATTGCTTCATAGTGCGGTGCTCAACCCCTTGCTCCAGCAGGATTCCAGGCCACTTAGAAGCCCATTGAAGCGGTGAAGGGCTTTGAAGTGAGTTCCCTTTGCCTGCCACAGGCTTTCTCACTTAAAAAGCCACATTTAAAGTGCATTTCTTTAGATGCACTCTGTCCTTCCACACCCTCCGTTCCAGATGAGAGCTGTGTTTTTCTGGGAAAATAGTAACTCGATCTTAAAAAAAAAAGTCATGCTTTACGATGCAGCCACGCTCACGCTGCCGTTGTTAAAGCAGAAACTGGGTCTTCCCTGATGAACGCACAGTGGTGCCGCCTGAGCAGCCTCACAACCACAAGGGTGTCCCCTCCTTGCTCCTGGGGCCCCAAGAAACCGGCTGGATTTTGGAAATGAGCCGGAGCAGGACTGGGCATTGCTCCCGGGGAAGCTGGGGTGGAGAAAGGTCACCTCTTGCAGTGGCTGCAGAGCTTGGACTCACGACTGGGGTGGGGGGGTCTTTGCTGGACCTCTGCATAATGATGTGTGTGTGCGGACCCACGGACCCGGGAGGGCCCCCACCTGGGGCTCAGTTCCCTCCTGCCCTTCTCAGGCTGCCGCATTTCCCTTCCCCAGGGATGGCGTGGCTGTAAGAACTAGGGCGCTGCCCACAGAAGACCGTCTGATTTTAGTACCTGCTGGTCGGTCAGGACAAGGAAACTGTGCATGTCCCCAGAAGAGCCCCGTTTAGTCTTCTCGTGTTGTGGCTGGGCCGTGCTCCCTGAGGGGTCTGGCCGGGTCTCGCTTTGGAATTGTCCTAATTCCAGTTGTAGCTGATTTTAGACGTCATCATTCTGAGGCCCAGAATGCATTGCACGAGGAGCCCACCCACCCATTCTGTGTCCTCTGAGGTTGCCTGGGCTTGTGTCCCCAGGAGTATGTGCCTAGAACAAGAGAACCCCGTAGCAGGCCCACTTGCAGGCACCCCAGCGGCTGCAGGCTGCTCCCTGCTGCTCCCCCACTCACACAGCAGCCAGTGGCCCATAACCAGGCCCGCCTGTGGGGGCCGTGCAGGCCCCTGCTCTGAAGATGGCCTCCTCCCCAGTCTCTCCTCATCCCAGGCAGGCGTCTTGCTTCCTGGGCCTGGAGCACACTGATCCCCACCACTGTGGCCCCCGCGTTCCGCAGGACCCTGGGCTGGCCTGGCTGCGGGTTCCGGCTCACAACTGTGGCTCGGCCTCTGCCAGGTGGCAGACGGCGCGACTGCATTTTCCTTAAAATTAGGGCCTTGCCTTTGGTGAGAGCCGCTGCCGGGAGCCTGGTGATGGGCATGTCCTCGCTGCAGCCGAGCGGCTGAGGGCTCTGCCGAGCAATTGTCCTTACAGAACAGGGCTCGCACCCCCACCCCCGAGCTGTTCCTGTTAAAATCTTCTGTCTGATGCCACAGCCAAGAAACCATCCACCCTCGGAAGCCCCAGGCTCCTGTGCGGGCTGCGGTCCAGGTGCTGCCATGTGACTTCACATGTCCAGTGTCTGGGTCCCCGGGGCAGACTGGCCAGTGACTCCCCAGCATTGGTGGAACCCTCTGGGGTGCTCTGGGCATGCCGTGGCCAGCGATGCGCTCTCAGCACAGGGCCCCTCTGACGACAGCTCTATTAATTATTATTAGCGGGTTCTTGGCGTGTGCCAGAAGCCCCGGCCTCGTGCGCGCCCGTCCTCTCACCTTGGCCGCAGTCCCGGGATGGAGCGGTGTCTCCAGCCACGGACCGCTCGGCCCTGAAGCTAGAAATCAAGCCCCAGCAACCTGGCTCCTCGGAGCGGGTTCCCGCCGTCATTTCATACAGCCTCATTCAGGGAAACCTTGATTGGGGCCAGGGCCCCTCCCCGTCAGTGTCTTCAGCCCTTTCTGTCTTGCATTTCTCTCCCTTCCTTCCTTTTCTAGCCCCCACCTTCAAACAACTCAGACTAAGCCCCTGAGTCACACCAGATTTGGTCAGTTCCCCCAGCCCCAGTGGAAATTGTTGTAATTACTAATAATTCTGAGAATTAAGTTCCCTCAGACCATCTTAACGGTCTCCCTGCTTCGTCTTCAGAATCTCAGAACCAGGCCCGAATCCATCCTGCTTAGGCGCACGCTGTGACAGCAAGCCCAGGGTCTGAGTTCCCACTGTGCTCCCCTAGCTGTGAGACTGCTCTCTGCCTCAGTTTCCCCACCTGAAATGGAGGTTTTGTTTTTTTTTTTTAAGATTTATTTATGCATACATGAACTAGGGTGTAGGCCAGAGGGGTGAAGGGGTGAGAGGATTCACCAGAGACAGAGTGGGGAACAGAAGAGGCAGATCGACCGAAGTACACTGCTGAGGGGAGCAGTGGTTGAGTCAGGAGAGGTCTGCTGCACCATGTGGGTAGCTCCCCATCCGGGGTTCGAACTCGTGCTGCAGAGGCTGTGGACAGCTTCATGGGTTGCATCTTAACCCCTTGCGCCGCCAGAGAGGCCCTGAAATGGAGGGTTTTCATGCTCCAAGAGCATAGGCTGCCTGTGAGTGGTTTGTCAGCAGTTAGAGAGACACTTGCTACTTTCTCCATCCCCGAGGATCCGAAAGTTTCCAAGAAGTCTCCGTCCTGCAGGCATGTCTTAAGAGAGAAGTAGGAAGCTTGTTTTCCTCTGAGACCTTACCCTGCTGCTGTTCCCAGCTACATACTGTTCTGCCCTTGCTGGCACCGTGATCCCCAGGAGAGGAAAGAAGCTCTCCCCAGCAGGGGACCCCACGGGAGGCTGCATGATGCAGGCCGGCCTCCCCGCCTGGCCCAGCTCCCCTCCCAGGTGAAGTCAGTAGGTGGGGGGTGAGTGGCTAAGGGAGGCAGGCTGTCATTGTGCTGGGGGCTGGTGTGACCTTGGTTCATCTGTTTCTGTTTGTCTGGGGCACCTCATTAGCGGCAGCCTCCTTGGAAAGTTAGAATTTTATGGGCTGAAGTCGTTTGAATGAAAAAGCTTGAAATGTGGGGATAGCCCCAGGATCATGGTAATTAATACTCCTTTTCAAATCAGGGCTTTTTGGAGGGTAGGCTGAACCTTGGAAAAGGAATCTTCTTTTGAGAGCGCTAAGAGTCGCAGTAATAAAACCTGGCATGGGAGGAAGGAGCCAGGAGGAACACAGATCAACAGGGGAGGAAGCTGTCATTTCTGGAGGCACATGGCTTAGAAGAGGAAAGAATGATCTTCATGCAAATAAGGCCCAGAGAGGCGTCCCTGGCACTTCAGTCAGAGGAGCCTCAAACTTAGTGATTTTCACATCTAATTCCAGGTGAAATTAGTCATTAGATCTTAAGACAAAAGCAGGCAGGCGCCTATCTCTCCGAAGAGAAGAGGCGTTATCTCTGGAATAATTAACATGCTTCTGAAGAAGGGAATTGTTCCCTCAACTGGAGTTGTCTTTGTTGAGCAAGTGCTCCCCTGTTCCCAAGCAAATCAGGATGGCCACGATGAAGGATAAGGAGATAGCCAGGCCACAGGGATACAGCCTCACTGGCGCCGTTTCTGCAGCAGAGAACAAAGTTCTTAATTAGAAGATACTGGTGGTATCAGCACAGCTGATACCAGTGGGGGAGCAAGTTTGGCTGTGGTCCCTGCTTCTTCTGAAGTGCCTGAATCTGAGTAGTCTGTACCCTAATAGGATATGAAGCGCCCAATAAAATGGCTGAGAGTCATTTTCCTGGAGCACCCCCACTGTGCCTATGAATTGCCGTTATCTTAATTACAAAAGCGTATAGTGATCTAGCAGTGTTGTTACCTGCAAAACTTATAAATAGACAGGGACTTTCAAGTGCACTTATTACACAGAGGTGCTGTGCTCCCTGGAAGTGATCCGTAGCTGCCTCCCTGCAGCCTGAAGCTTGGGGCCTCATCAGTCCCTTGTCACGGGTGCGTTACAGCAGCACAGCGCACTACACACCAGAGCCAATCAGCCTTCACTCAGTGGCCGTGACTCCAGATGGTGGCACCCAGAGGACTTGTTCAGAAGACAAATGCTTACCTTGTTACTCTTTTTATGCCCCATGTATCCCTCTTTTGTATTTGTGAAACGGTCCACATTTGTAAACATGACGGTTGACATGCCACTAAGTGTCTGCAGGATACTCAGTAATGTGGATTTAACAAGGGAAACTCTCCCAACATTTAAACACAGATTTTAAGTAGAACCACTTCTAGATATTTATTTGAAATGACATTTCTAAAAGAGTCAGATTATCATAAATGCTTGAAACCCTGTAAAGAAGAAAACTCACTCATAAAGGCCAGTCCACTTGCAATAAAGCGGGGTATTGGATGTACGAATACCATGGATTTAAACCTGTTTTCTCAGCAACTTTATTCTTGTTCATACACTCCAGGTGTTTGTTTTCTTTGTGTGTGCATTGATTTAATCCAAGAATCGCCTTCCTGAGGTTTTAGTGCTTGTAGAAACCACCCCAGAATAGCTGAGAGCCCCGGCCCTGGTTATTGTCTGGTTTTCCTCTATCAGGATGTAGGATTGGGTGGCTCAGCCCACAGCGATTCTTTTTATTAAGTGAAAGGATCCCAAAGTCCTTATCTTTCATATAGATTTTTTTGAAGCTTGGTATCTTTCCCAGAAATGATAAATTTGAAGTTTTGTGTACCTGTCATTCCCGCCCCATTGTTCTGTCATTTTGATTTATTGAGCTTGTCTGTTAACATTATTAAAAACTTATCTACCCGCTATTATTATTTTATTCTAATTAGTTGGGCCATTTCGAGGTTTCATCTCCTAGGAGATGAGGTTAAGCTTGTGTAATTAGCCCTTCTTTGGGACAGCTGGCTAATCCATCACCTTGCAACGCTCCCCGGGCCCTGCTCGCCTGTATGACCAGTGGCTGGGTTTTCGAGGACTCGGTGTAGCACTTGGTTTATCTGGGCCTCTATCTTGTCTTTGTCATGTACATGGGTGGGAACAAGAGCACCTTCTGCCTAATGTTCTACTTTGTCACGGCGACAGCAAAGGAGGCCTCACTTTACCCCTGGCACAGCTCTGTGACAAAGTTCAGCCTCATCCGCCTTACCCACCTGTGCCATTATGTACCTAAAGCTTTTCTTTAAATATCCTGAACTCTACTTATTTTAATCTTGCATGGTCTTAGGCCATAACAGTCCTGTGGCCACACGTTAGATGGATCAGTTATGTTTTAGTTAAATTTTTCGTAAGTTCAGACTTAAAAAGTGGATAAATGTTGAAATGACAGGGCGGTTATAGCGGCAGGAAGGGGTCTCTGTGATTCGAGCAGACAGGTGAAGGAGTGTGCTGGAGCCCTCAGTGGCTTTGCAGGCTTTTATTGGGATTTTACCCAGTGCACAGCCGGCAGGGGTGCCAGGGGGCCGGGAGGTTGCCAGGCCTCCCAGTCCCCAGTGAATCTTCACTCTCTCTGGCGTTCTCTCGTGGTCTTGTTCTCTCCCTTCTGCTTCCTTCTGGCAGTTCTGCTCCCTTGCTTGTTCCCCTGCTGGTGGTTCCGTTCCCCTCTGGCATCCCATGACGCCTCTCTTATGAGCCCCACCTCAGCCCAGGTGAATCCCACCTCCGTATGCCCACACCCCACTCCAGGTGCCTGCCATCAGGCATGCATTCAGGGCCGCAGGGATCCATCATCAACCCTATTGGTGGGAAGGCAGAAAAGCCTGACCATCATTTACCCTACAGCAGTCATGGTGCCCGCAGCCCACTGCGTGCTCCCAGCTCCGCCCGGTGGAGGAAGTCTGCTCAAGGAGCAGAGCCAGGGTGTTGATCCCAGAAATACCAAATACTGGGATTGCTTTCAAAGGTTTTGAGAAAACTAATCTCCATTTCTAAGAGGCCCCATGGTAAGAGGAAATCTTAGCCATGTAGGAACACACACCCTTTAAGAGAAGTAGAGTGTAAGAAACTAAGATGGAAATGCGTGGCCTCTGCAGGCGCTGCTTCCCGGCCCCATCACTGTTTCAGGGGAAGCACCTTGGCTGAGTGTCCCCGAATGGGGAGCAGGTCTTCTGGGCTGGGGTGTCCATGAGAAAAGTCTAGCTGAGAAAGAAGGAACATGTGCGGCAAAGATGTGGGGCAGAGTGTTCCCCTGGAGAGAACCCCTCCCCTCCCCCCAGTGCAGAGACTGGGGGAGGGAGGCCTGGGTGAGGCAAGAAAGAGCCAGTGGCTGGACTGGAGTGGGGGACAAAGGGGCAGAGAAAGTGTGATGAGAGCCCAAAGGAGCAGGGCAAGGCCACCAACTCAGTACAGGTGACAGAGGATGTGGGTTTGAGCCTGAGCCACTGGGTGTCTGATTATGTGTACTGAGTTGGCAAAAATGGTTTGGGGGGCCCGGGGGTAGAAGATCGGCCTGGGGGTACAGCGTAGGTGAGCTGGTCCCTCTGTCCTCTCCCTGCAGTCATCCCGAAGGTCACCAAGCACCTGCTCTCCAACCCTGTGTTCACCTGCATCATCCTGGCCGCCTGCATGGAGATTGCCGTGGTGGCTGGCTTTGCTGCCTTCTTGGGGAAGTACCTGGAGCAGCAGTTCAACCTCACCACCTCTTCTGCCAACCAGCTGCTCGGTGAGTCTGCCCTGCAGCCCCCAGGGAGGCCGGGGCAACCAGGTGCATGTAATACTGCCAGTGTTTGTGGAGGCCCACCAGAAAGCCCAGCCTGGGCCCCCGACAACATATGAGTGGCCCCATGCAGCAGGAATCCCACAGTACACTCTCAGGGGGAGATTTGCCTGCCCATGCATTTGCTAAAAGTACCTGATAATAAAGCACTGAAAGATAAAATGTATGTAGGAAGCACCGTGACAGGCCAGGAAGTCAGTGGATTGGTGGGAGCTAGAGAACTGGGGGCAAGATACAGTGAAGGAAGAGGAAACTTAGGATGGATCTTGAAAGATTAGCAGGCTTGGGTCAGACACACAGAAAGCCAAGAACATTCTTGGCAGCATGAACCGCACCATCAGCTTGAAAGCTGTGCCCTCCCCTGCTATCCCATGCCAGATATAACTAATGGATCGTGCACTGCCCCTCCCCGAGATCAGTCCTGGCCTTCCTATGCTTCCCAACAGATGACATACATCTGTGTCCAGTAGCTTGGAGCTGCCATGCTAATGCAAACCCGCATGCCCGCTTGAGAAGGAGCATTACTTGAGGGGAGAGGCAGGCAAGTCTCACAGCAGATGGGGGAGAGGGAAGAATCAGGAGGGACTCCCAGGTTTGTGGCTTACACAGCTGGTGGTCCCACTGTGAAGCCTGGAACAGCAGAGAACAATCTGATCTTAGGGAAGATTACAAGTTCACGTGTGTGAAGCAGCTCAGTGTGAGATGTCACTGGTATATCTATGTGACATCCTGATTACTGGTTCCTTGAACTACAAGGTAGTCAGGGGTGCTGACCCCGCGGTGTAACTGTTGACTCCTGCAAAACCCAGCCACTGTTGATGGGGAGTCTTGCGATAACAGGAAGGCTAGAGGAACACGTACTTTGTACATTCTACATGTCATAGATGGTCTCCTTAAAGCTAGCGAGAGAAAGGGAAATGTTACTAAGAAGGCCAGGAGAGAGAGTGCATTTGTAGTCCCGGACTGTATTTCTGGAGACCCTAAGTTTGCAAGAAAACCTGCGTGGAAGTAGATCCAAGCAGTTCCCAGTCTTGTTGTTGGAGGCTCAGCTGTGCCCGGTGGAGGACTCCAGGGGCCCGGGGCAGGAATGTGGTTCCTTTGCATCCGTGTGGAAGGCAGCTGAATTTACGTGGGGAGAATGTGCAGAATTGGAAAAGAAGGGGTGACCCGCCAATCACAGGAAGACAGAGGAGGCACAGAGAAGTATAAGCAGCAGCCTCTGGAAGAAGGCCGTGGGCCCGGGAGGCCAGAAAGAGACTGTTCCAAAAAGGACACAGCAGCCTCAGCGACAGAGCCAGACCCGGGCTGGGTGTGCCCTCAGCCGTGACAAGCTGGCCTCATCGGCGGTGCGCGGTGGCCTCCGGGAGGAATGGGCCTGGCCGTGCCGCCAGGAAGCAGCCGCTGTGCTGCCAACAGACTGGAACAGGTAGCTGAGCAGCAGGCAGGGCCAGCAGGAGGTGGTGTGCAGGAATGACAGAGAAGGTGGGAGGACGCGCATGGGGGCACCGAGACCGTAGCGTGTCCTGGCATCTGAAGCTGCTCTGGCCCCGTATCCTCCCCACTGCTCAAGAGTCGGGGCGTCTGTGGAGAGAGACGGCCAGACCATGCTTTCTGATCTCCTCCAGCCCTTCCAGTGGCTTCCCCGCATGGCCGGCACCCAGATGCAGACGGGCCAGCCCCTGCCAAGTCTTAAGGAAAACCACAGACACCCTGCACCCCCTCCGCTAGCAGGCAGGCCTGTGGGGGAGAGGTTGGGAGCCCCTGGAACTCGGTGTCGCTGGTGGGAGGCAGAAGGTGAGGAGTGCATGGGGCTGCACTATGGCCACCAGTACAGCTGAGCCCATGTGGGCCCTGGGATCCAGCCCCTCCCGCAGACACACACCCAGAGGAGCGGGCACACAGGTGGCTCTTTTGTATCTGCCTGGGCTCAGCATTCAGAGCCGTCTCGTGCAGAGTCGCCCCAAACTGGAAAGCACCCAGGTGACTGTCGGCAGAAGAGGTGAATAAGGTGTATAAATTCTAGAATGTTCATACAGTGAATGAATGATCACACAGCTTGAAAAAGACTTGGAGAGATGCCTCAGTGTCGATTCCAAGACACACACTTGAGTGCGTATTTATGTCAGTTAGAAAGGGGAAACGTTACAGTAATAAGGGCCAGAGGTGATGACCCAAGGGGGACACTAACTGGGAGAGGGTCCCCCAGAGCCTGGGGGCTGCAGAAATGTTTTAGGCTTGGGCCAAGCAGTGATTTCAGAGGTATATGCAGATGCAAAAATTCATCTGCTGTTCCCTTAAATGTGTGCACTTCACAGGACATAATGTATCTCAATTTCTCAAAAAAAAAAAAAAAAAAAAGATTCAAATCCCACTGAGAAGATGTGGCTGGGCCACAGGCCTCTCTTTGGGACCCGCTAGGATAGCACCAGCCTTTTATTCCCTCCTTGTTACTAATTACTCTTTACTGCCCACTGCTGAGTAGCAGAGTAGCACTTGCAAAAGGTAGTAGCAAACTGCAGCCAGCCTTTGATATCTGTTGGACAGAGGTGGGGTGAAATGCACCCCCTCTGAAGTTACAGCTTCTTCCTTATAGCAAGGACTCCGGGTTTTCACCCTCCAGCTGCCAAAGAGTTTCTTCCTCACCTCCCGGTTTCCTTGCTGCTGATGCTTCTGTTTTGATCGCACGGCACGGTGACTTCGATGTGCGGGCTGTGTTCTATCCAGACAGAGCCTGTGTGTTCTATAAACAAGTAAATCAATAGTCTGCAGGGCAGAGGGCAAAACAGCGAGCTTGCCTGCTCGAGCCTCGCTCTCCCAGTGACGTCTGGGTGACAGGATCTCTGCAGGGGTGCATGCAGCCCGGTAGCCCATGAGGCTCTCCAGTTGGTGGCATGCACGCCCAGTCCCAGTGGACTCTGGGGGCTTGGCTGCAAGAGGGGGTGCAGAGGCCCTTCAGGGAACAAAAAGAGGCACCAGGAACCTAAGGCCAGGCCTGTGTCAGAAAAAGCCTGGCCAGTGTGGTCTGCACAGTCACCCCAGGATAGCAGGGCTAGGGCCCCCCCACAAAGTCTTCAGCAACAGAAGTCAAGTTCAGAGGAGAGCTGACGGCTGGGCCGCGTGCACAGAGGTGAACAGGACTCAATCTGCGCACGTCGCCGTGATGAGGATGGAGTTTGGGGGACATGTTGGGCCCCGCCTGCATGCTAATGCCACGAGCACACGGGGGAGGGAGAGCCTGGTGGAGAAAGGCATGAGGAAAAGGGCCAAAAGCTTGTTGCCATGGCTACCATCACCGCCAGGTGACACTCCCTCTGTCTTGCTGGGAAATCAACCAAAACCCAGAGCTGCTCGCGAGCGCGCTCACACAGACCCACCTGCTCGCAGAAATAATTCATGTGTCCCGAAAAGGATTCTGCGGCCCGCTCTGTGCCGGGCCCGGCGCTGGCTGGCAGCACAAAGTGGCACTTGCCTTCTGGGAAGCTGGAGCTCAGTAGAGGGAGAGAGCAAGAAACAAGAGAACCAAAAATAAATGAGATGGCATCGGATCGTGGGGCAAGCCTGGAAATAACAAAGCAGGCAAGAAATGCCAGGGCGCCCCAGTGAGGGAGGCAGGGGCCTCCTAGGGCCGCTCTAAAGGGGGTGACCAGGAAGGTCACAGGGCACATCAGCGGTCGGGGCTGAGCGGGTTTGCCCTGTTCTGGGGGGAGGCAGGCAGGAGGGGCGGGCGTCAGTGGTGGGCAGTGAGACAGGCGAGCATGGAGAGGCACACACACAACCGGGGGTCACTTCTCTAGCACGGCAGGAGCACGCGGAGAACAGCCCAGCTGTTCCAGGAGCACCAGATAACACAGGGCTGTTGTGTTTCTTTAAAATGCAACTTGTGCTATTTTCTTGCAGAGCCCAGGCTTCTGGTTATTTCTTCCCCTAATATTAAAATGAATTTGCATGCCCTTAGCACATGCCAGCTGGTGGATGTAGTCGATTGACCTCGGGGTCCGTTGATTGGCAGGGAGGAGGCAGCCTGCGCTGGAAAATTGGCTGCACAGTCTACACAGTGCAAGTCTTCTCAGAGAAAGTGAGCGAGAACAGAGCAAAACCAGACAGGAGCCTAGAACCTAATAAATCCTTTGGTGCTAAACATCCCCCGAGTCTTCAAGATTCAGGAATAACAGGTGTAGGGTCCCGCTGCCTTGCAGAGAGCTGTTTCCAGGAGAGGGGACGTGGGAGCCAGGAGCGCGCCCAGAGCTACGATGCATGATGATGAGATTGATGCTCCCTCTGGGAGGTCAGGACTGGTTGACGCACTGTCTCTGCGGGCTGGTGGTTCTAGCACCTTCATTAAACAGCCTCCAGACCTTCCAGGAAGCCTCCCAGCTCGATGAGAAGAGAGGCTGGAAAGGCCACAGATGATCTGGGGGTACCCCTTCCACCACACCTTAACAGTGCACAGAAAGCATATACCCCCCATTTTACAGTATTTACCCACTTGCCCAAAGCGTGCATGTTTTAGGGAGCCCCCAAATTGTCTGCCTCTCTCTCGGCTGCCCCACGTCAGCAGTATGTGTCGTTGAGGGCACCCCCTTACCTGGACAGGTACATGCACCTGGACCCTAAAATAATGAGTTTATGTGTCTGTCTCCACCCATTTTTCTGTGAGCTCCTTGAGGGCAGAAATGAGGCCCTGGTAGGGCCTGGGGGCCCGGTGGAGAGGGCGCCCCCCTGGGTACCAGCGGGGCCGGCCTGGCCTGGCTGCTCAGGGCCTGGCCCCTGCTCACCGCTCCTGGGCCTCTGTCTCCCCAGGGATGACAGCGATCCCGTGCGCCTGTCTGGGCATCTTCCTGGGCGGCCTCCTGGTGAAGAAGCTCAGCCTGTCCGCCCTTGGGGCCATTCGCATGGCCATGCTGGTCAACCTGGTATCCACGGCTTGCTACGTCTCCTTCCTCTTCCTGGGCTGTGACACGGGCCCCGTGGCCGGGGTCACCGTTCCCTACGGAAACACGTGAGTACCTGGGGTACCTGCTTCTGCCCCTGCCCCAGCACCGCCAGCACGCGGGACGGGAACCAGGGTGACATCTCTGGGCTAAGAGGGCAGATATCCCACCCGGCAGCCAGAGAGCCAGGGAGATGGTGGGACATTCAGTCCCTAAAGACTCACATTATTGTTTTTGCACTTGACTTTAGGACTGACATGAAGAGAGAAAATAAAGATAAATTTAATTTAAAATTCAGCATAAGATATGAGACCGCAATAGTCCCTTAAATTTACTCTCAAACTATCGTTCGACTCGTAGTAGCTTGAAGGGTCTGGGATTGGTCAGTGTGTGAAGGGACAGTTAAGAGAAGGGAAGGGAGTTGGTAGGTTCTGTTGGAACCACTTCTCTGATTTCTTCGCTATTATCCCAAGACTGTGGTCTCAATCAGAATTGCCTTTCAAGGGAGTTATGGGGGGGACTTACAGATCCAGTGTCAACAGCTGCCCCTTTTCTCCATGGGATGCTGAGATTTCCTTGTGAATTCAGCCTGGAACCTCAAGACTGCAGCATGGCTGCCTGCAGGAGGCCAGTTCCTCTCTATACCTGCCCCCTCCTCCAGGCAGGCCACCAGGCCTGTTAAAGCCAGAAAATGCAGTAGAACTAGGCTTTATCTTCCACCCTACAAGTTCTCCTCTACCCCACCACGATGGCCTCCTCCAGTCCCCATCCCTGACCGTCCTTTCTCCTACCTACCTACCTATTGTGCCTTCTGCTTTGCATGGAATGAGAAAATCTAGAATGAACCCCTAGCCCTTCCTGAGCCAACTCTCAATGCAGTGGTTCAGGGCACAGGGCAGTTCTAGGATGGAGTTTTCTTCAGTAAGAGAAGGACTCAGGGCCTGCAGTCCCTGCCAGCTCTGCTGAAATTGGCAAGTTCCTATCCCTCCTCTCCCACATAAGCATTATGTACATCGAGGCCAATGACATAACGTGGCTGTGCCTCAGTTTCCTCCCTATAAACCCCAGGGGCCAAGACTGAGAATAAAAGGCAGTGCTGTCGCAGCACGAGTAGAGCTGACCAGCGAATCGCCAGCTGCCCCATCGTCGTCAGGATGAACTGCTGTGAACCCCGAGAGCCTTAGCAGGAAACAACAGGGCAGAAGAGACACTTCCTCTCTCCCTTCTCCCCGCTGGCAGCCATCTGGAGAGGTTCCCTGGCAGAAGTGGCCCTGAGCAGGTCCCAGCTGTTGGGCAGGGAGAGTTAGGACTGAGGAGGAGCAGAAAGGGGGTGGCAGGTGGCCCATCACTGCAGCCGAGGCCGTCCGCAGGGGGCCCTGCCGGAAACTGGCCTTTCTCTGACGGTTCTGCGTTTCCTTTCTTTCCAGCTCAGCACCCGGGTCTGCCCTGAACCCCAAGTCGCCCTGCAATAAAAACTGTGAATGCCAAACCGACTCCTTCACCCCAGTGTGTGGGGCAGACGGCATCACCTACCTGTCGGCCTGCTTCGCTGGCTGCAACAGCACGGTATGGGGGCCTCGCCGGGATGGACGGGGCGGGCACTCGGGCCACCAGCATAACTCAAAACCCAAAGCCACAGCAGGAATGGGGCAGGTGCATGCGATTCAAAGTGAGCTATGCACAGAGGCAGGGAGACGGCTGTCAGGCATTCGCAGCAGAACAGGACTCCCAGACAACAGAAGCATCTAAGACCAGAAGCTCCTTCCTCAGGGAAGGCCTCTTCCAAACCTGACGCTCTCTGGTCGTAACACACACCTCCCTCCCTTGGCTACCTTCGCCTTTCTCTCCCCAGTGAGGTGCCGCCCACCTTTTCCCATTCTCCCGCTAGAACTCTTGGTGGCTCTTTGCTCCTTAACATGAATTGTACACTTGGCTGTCAGCCTGCAGCTTTCTTTGTGTGCAGCAGGAAAACCTGATGTTAAGACACTGGTCACCACGTCACACTGATCCCACCTCCCAGGTGTCTGTCACACCTGCCCTTCTGTATCCACACCGCCACAGGTCCCCCTCATCTGTGTTTGGGCACAGTTAGCAGTCACCTACCTGACCTTACAGCTCAGGAGCGCTCCTTCTGGGCCGGCTGCTGCCATGCCGTCAGAATGATTTCTCTCATACCGTTGTACGGTGACTGTAAACAAAGTTTGTGTGCCTGTGCGCTGCCAGTTTCCTGCTTGCTTCCTTTCAGTCTGTGGTATTCAGTTTTACCCCACACACCACCTGTCTTTTCATACTTTTCCCACCTGCTAGGTAACTCCTACTCACCCATCAATACCCCACTCAAATTTGCCCTCCTCTGTGAAGCCATCACTTCCCTCCTTTGTCACTGGGGTCCTCGCCTCTGCAGCCTTGGTACCTGTGTCTCTTGGAAGATCTTGTGTGTGGCAAGGCAGGGGTTGCTAGAAGTCTGTCGTCTGCTCTGGCTGTGGGTGTCCTAAGCCAGGCCTAGCTTCCAGGAGCACCCTTTAAATGTCTGGGGACACAGGTGAAAGGCAGGTAAGAAGAAAGCTGAGGGGCTGTTTTCAAGGAACTCAGAGTTGGGAACATTTGTTTTCACCCATTTCCCACATCCTGTGTCTTTGGAGAGCAGCAATTTCCCTGAAAGAAGAAAAAATCGATCATTTATTTTCATTTCCAAAGATTTCATTTTTCCGTGCTTTTAACATTTACATTCCTGACTGGTTATTAACATTTTTCTATGGAGAAATAAATCACGATTGGGAGGGGGTCATGGAAAGGAATGGATTTTTTTAAATTAGATGATAAAGCAATTTCTTTGTGTGACTAGAAATGAATTTTTAAAAAGGAATGGGGCCTTGAGAATGGTTAAAATAAAAATACCAACTATTCTTTTCCATGACAACAATTTCATTAACATTTTAATATCCAGAAAGTTCTATTATAAATCAGTTCTGGTTATTGTCCCGTTACAAGAAGTAAATGGATTCACTATGGGCTACTGTCCAGTGCCCCTCCCTCTCCCTGCCCTCGGCCATCCATAGGACCTCACTTGAGGCCTCTGCTCCCTCGGGGCAGATGTGGCCAGTGACCAGGTCCTCAGGGATGAACTCGGAGGTGCTAGCGTTGGGGTGGGGTCTACCCCATGCCAGACCCTGTCTTTGACTGCGGTTTCCCTGCTGAGGACGCCCTCCTTTTCCAACCTGTGGGGGCCTCTGTGCCTGTGCTGCACACGTTCTGCCGAGATGGCCTGTGCTGGCTGCCTCTCCTCACACCTCACGCCTCCCGCCTCTTAAAGGAACACCGTGAACCTTCCCCGGCTTCCCGCATGCACCAGCTCTTCCTTGCCCCCGGACCTTTGCACATGCTGCTCCTTTGGTCAGGGACAATCTTCCTGCCTGAGTCCTCCTGTGCCAAGCCTGCCTCTGCTGCTGAGCAGCCTCGTCTCCCAGTCTCTCTCTCCTACCAATCTGGCACCTACTTGCTCCCAGCCAGGCCCTTCCCACCATGTGGCTCGTTCACACCACATGGCCCTCACTGGGCACAGCGTCCAGTGGGGCCCTGGTGTGGACCCCTGCATCCCAGAGCCAGCAGGGCCTCCCAGGTGCCCGGCCGGGCTCAGGGCTGAAGTCACAGAGCCCCAGGGTGCCCTGGACACAGCACGTCTGTCTCCACCAGCAGTTGGCAGGTGCAGGCTTCAGTGCTAAAGATGGACCCGGTCTTTGTTTGTCTCTTGCTGCTTCAGAGCTTCCCATCAAGATCTGTGAAAATTTCCCATAACTGGGTTAGCTGAGAAGCCACCAATCAGATAATTCCGATGATGGGAAAATCTGGTTCGTGTTAGTGGTTTCCTAATATTAGCCCTTCCTTCCTGCCCTGGCCGGGGTTCTGTTTTTTGTTATTTTATAACTCCTTGGGTAATGACCATGGAAGTTTCTAGGGTTGCATTTTAATGTACAATTTCTAATTCTCCTCGTTGCCTATGACCAGAAGGGGTGACAAAAAAGATTGCAAGTTAATTCCGTAAGCTTCCTTTGGCATGAATATATTGTCCAGATTGTTTCTGTACCTTTCACTCTCAGAAGTAATTATTCCGACAGAAGCGTGTTGGTATGCCGCTGCCTGACTGCTGGAAGCTGTAGCCTTTTGATGTTCTGAATAATTGACTAAAACACAAGCTTCTCTCAGCCACTGGACGTCAGGACAGTGTAGCACGGCCGTTGTCCGGGGCCGAGATAGCTGACTAATTCACTTATTCGTCCCCGTCCCGACACTAGTATTCCCAGGACGCCTGTTTGGCTGGCACAGAGGTGGTTCTGTGGAGGGAGGGGCCCCTGGACACAAGCAGGGAACCTGGCGTTCAGGATTCAGCCCTGGCTACACACCGGCACTGCCTGCAAGCTTTTAATACATGAGTTTGGAGCCCCGTCCTCAGGTTGTCTGGCTGCCTCACCCTGCAGTGGGCCTGGCTTCAGTAGCTGTAAAGACCCGCATGTCCTCGGTGGGTAACCAGCTTGCAGCAAAGGCAGTCTCCACTCGGTGTGGGGCCCCTTGGCGCCTGCGTCCTGCAACCCGTGGCCCATGGCAGCATCCCCAACTCCACCAGCCAAGGCCAAGAGCAGCCACCCCTACTTACCCTGGGGAGGGGGTAGAATCGCCCGCCACAGTTGAGAACCACTGCTGCCCTACAAAGGGTGAGCTCTTAAGACCTCGTCTTCTAGAAACAGGTCAGCACATGATCTGACACTGAGCACCCCACTTGAGTTTCCTTTCCTGCCTCATTGCTCATGCCCTGGCCTGCCAGAAAAGGCAAGCAGAAGTTGGGGTGCCTCACCATCACCACAACAGAATGCATCACCTGTGCACCCAGCTATGGCCTGAACTATACTGAAGCAGGCTGGGCAGCTCAGGCACAGATCTGGGCCCTGGCCTGGCTTAAAGGTGCACCAAAGTGCACACAGTGCCTGCAGGGAGCAGCGATGAGCGGGAGCGGGGAAGTCTCCACCTGGCCACCCCACTGCTGGGGTACCCCGGTCCAGTGTTCCTGCCTGTTTGTTGTCTGGCCCGCAGGTTGGGAGGCCGCGGGCCCCTCCACAGCCCGTCCCCAAGTGCCAGGACTGAGTTGTAAGTCTGTACCCAACCTGATGATGGTTGGTCGGCAGGTTCTGGTGAATATTCTGGACCAAGCTGTCTTGGGGCACCGCCGCTGGGTTCTGGGCTTGGCACGAGAACGGCACGAGAGTGAAGGGCTTGGCACGAGAGTGAAGGGCGCAAGTTTGCCCCGAGATGAGTGTGGCAGTAGAGTCATGCACATGGAACACCCAAGGGCAGCCCTAGGTAATTAGATCTGTGTCGAGTGAGAAGAACACGTTCTAGCAAAGAACAAGCAGAGCCTAGACTGAAGGCCAGGCTGTCTCGCCGACTACTCACAACGGTTGCTCTGGCTAGGAACTGAAAAAGGAATTGTGACGTAGTTTTTTAATTTTTACTGTGTATTTCTAATGGTCTAAAATGAACAGCTGTCCCTTTCCAATCTGGAATAATGTTTTATTTACAAGAAGAGGTGGCATCAAAGGCCAGGCGGCTTCCTTCTCTGCTAAGAGAAGGAAGCAGAGAGGCAGACAGTTCGGGGTGGACATCGGCAGGGATTGGCTGGGGCTGGTGTTGGAAGGAGGGTGTGAGCATGTGCTTCCCTGAGGAGTGTGGGCAGGGCCCTGCCTTTGTCGTGAAGTGTGCGTGGGGCTCGCTGGGGCTAGGCAGGAAGGACATCTCGTGGGCTGCACATAAGCAGCGCCCTGGCCTTGTGAGTCTGAGGAAGGGGCGAGAAGGCTGCAGGGGAGCCAGGAGGGCCTCGTGTTCATTCTGAGTTTCAGCCAAGGCCTTCCCCTTCCAGCTCAGCCCACCTCTCCCTACTTGACAAAGAGCAAGCCTCGCTGCTCCCCAAAGAGCAGCCCTCTCCTCCTCTTTGGCAGGAGGCAATTAAGGCTCTGGCAGGATGTCCCCCTGTCCTGCCTCACAGGTGATGGAGGTGAGAGGAAGATGTGCTTTCATCTCAGAACCTTCCTCTCTGGCCATTATCCTGCAGCCGTGACCCTGCGAGGGAGCGCGTTCCTTCCTGTGGTGTTTCAATCTCCCTCTGCCTGTAGGTCGCTGGCAGGGCTCTTTGTGTTGAGCTCCGAGGTCCTTGCTTGGAAATAGCAGCTTGGGTTGGGCCAATGAGGTGAAGCGCTTCTAAGCTACAAAAGGACAGTAATAAATGACAGGAGCGTGTCGGGGAAACTTCACTGAATCATGAAAGAATCCATAAATGTCTAGGACACACAGGAGCACGTTATTCAGAGGACAGCGTCTCCATCTATTGTGGCGGAGTCAGCAGTCCCCAGCTGGCTCTCGGCTGTTAGGAAGCTGGCCAAAAGGGTGCGAGATGGCACAGGCACGGGCCGGGTGGCAGAGCACCTCGTGTGCCAGCACCCTCTCTGCAGAGCCGCTTCCTGGACAACAGCACCAGGGCCTGACACTGCGTAGAAATTTTCGGTTCCTCCTGAGAACTGAGCATGTTAGATAAAAACAGTAGCGCAGAATGTTGGGACTCACTCTCAACTGTCCAAGTTTGACAGCAAACTCATCGCAGATATCATCACGCCCTTAGAAAGTCTTCTCTCAACCTAGAAATTAGTTCTGTTTGTACGGTTAATCAGAATCGCTCCATTGGTGGGGAGCATGGGTGGGGGAAACCCAAACAAAACTACTTTATTCGCCAGTCTCTTTTGAAACATGACAAGTATTTTGTTCTTGTAATACGAGCTGTCAAAATAGCACGCCTGTGATTTCCTTCATCAGTGGCAAAGGCATCCAAGATCCCAGAGAGTAATTTTTCTCTTTTTATGGTCTCCAGCTTTATTGTAATTATTTATCCCCATCACTGGAACGTTTCTTGATTTAAATTAATGACTGAATGAGGCACGGGGGTACAATTTGCGGGGACTCTGTTATTTGTCTTTCATTCTTTATTTTTTCATGCTCTTGAGTTTTAAATTTTTTGAGTAAATGCTATGTTCGTAGGGTTCAAACATCAGGAAATGTAAAAAGGAGGGAGCGGTGCATGTTCTCAAGGAAGGACATGTCGAGTACGAGAGAGGGTCGGGGTTCAGCATACATGGCCACCGGCAAACCCAGCATTGTCGTATCCGATCCTGCGGTGGGGACAGAAGCCGTTGCAGAGTGGCTGGGGTGAGAGGTAGTGCGTGAGTTAGAAAAGTGAAAAGTCCAACAGTGAAGTTGGGGTGGAGACAGCAGCTTCCTTTCCTGGGCGGGGTGAGTCACAGCCGGGCGGTGCCCTGGTTCCTGACCAAAGCTGAGGAAGACTCGCTCGCGGCCACTTAGTGTCCACATGCATGTTCCCATGTGCATTCTGGAACTCTCTGCTGAGTCTCAGGACCATGTCAAGCAGGCGCAGAACACAGAACACAGTCCTCAGCCCAGGAGCATGGGCTCCCCCAGGACAGAAAGGGTCCTGCAGCGGGTGAGACATACCCTCCTGCAGGGAAGTGCTAGGCCCACAGAGGGGGAGCTTGGGAGTCTAGGCCAGCCAGGAGGGAGACTTGTGCTGCATTTGGAAGTAGAGAAAGTGTCAGGGGGTGGGACCTTGCACCTCCCGCATGTTCACGGCGCCCCTGGGTGCTGTGCTCAGGCCGTCGGCACAGGACCTGCTGTGATGCTGTTATAGGGCAGCCCCGATATTGGACACGTTGCTTGGCTGTGGGTCCTCACCCGCGCACTTAAAAGGGACTTAGGAATACTCCACTACAGGCACACACAAAAGGTTAACAAAGGGTTTATTTACAAGGGAAAAAGGAAAAAAGGAAAATGTACAACTCAGGGAGAAAATAGGGAAATAAAGTCTTTAATGCGTCCTACCCGATCCGCCGACCTGGAAACCCAAAGTCACTCTCAGAGCTGGCCGGACGCTGCGAGCTGGCCGAGAGCCAAAATGGGGGACCCCTCCAAAGCCCATGTGTCTGGCTTTATACCAACCTGGCTGCTTAACCCCACCCTCAGGTCCCAGCCACCTTCCCTTTGGTGGGGATGGGATTTGGAGTTCCCAGTGTCTTTGGCTTTGGCCTGCGGTGGGGGTGGAGTCCACAAAGCCTGTATGGAATTAGCTTTAGGACATCCTTTTCCCCCTAACAATGGCTGCATGGAAAAAGGGGTCCAGCTGCAGAGTGTCGCCCTCCCTTGCGGATTATGGTCCCCGCGTGGGCACGGTCATCCAGGATGCTGTCTTAGGGGAACATAAAGGCTTCGGACACCCTGAAAAGTGCCCCAGGCAATACTATGGAATAAGAAAAGCCCCCCTGTGCATTCTTGGGGGGGTGTGGGGAGTGTGGAAGCCACAGGGCACGTACTTGACCCTGTGGAGGACCCCCCGGTGTGCTGCGCTGGGCGTCCTGGAGAGAAAAGCAACGAATCATTTATAGTTGGTTTCATGTTGCGCTTATTAAAGTTCTCTGCACCACTCTTACGGGACCGTGATTGGCTCAGCTCCTCCCTCTCCCCTCGGAAGCTGCTGGATGCGAGCGGGGCAGCCAGGCAGGGTCCACGCAGAGCAAAGGGCTTTTCCTTTGTGTGCTCAGATCACGTATTAATAAATGCCACCCCCCCTGCCCTCGCTGTGCACCCCACTGTCCGCCCTAAGCTCCGGAGCACCTCTTAGCATCCCTGACTCAGGCACTCCAGAACCTTCCGCAAGCCGGTGCGCAGCCTTTGTCGCCATGCTCCCGCGGGTACTGAGGTGACGACAGCGTGCAGCTCCCTGATTTACTTCTTTTAATATTCTTCAGTGTAATTGTTACTGCACAAGAGAGGACAAATTGGCAAGTAATTACAATGTTAATTTGGCAATGTCTTATCGCACGGTGGAAGTGCATTTCCTCTCCCATTGTTCTGGGGGGACACGTCTGTCTGGGGCAGGGCTTGCCGTGGGGTTCTGGAGCCTGGAAATGAGACAGGAGGCGGGAATCAGCTCTCCTCCCCACGAGCATTGCCTTATTTGCAGGAGCTATGCAGCCTCTGTTGACCGCTGACTCGTGGGTGCAGGCCTAGCTCACGCAGGGCCGCCAGCGCAGACTTAGGCTGTGGCCGCGCTGCCTGACAGCGCCTCTGGATTTGGAAGCAGGAGCTAAAAGGGCCGCTCTTTCTTGCCTTTCAGAATCTGACCGGCTGTGCGTGCCTCACCACTGTCCCGCCCGAGAACGCCACCGTGGTTCCCGGAAAATGCCCCAGTCCCGGGTGCCAAGAGGCCTTCCTCACCTTTCTGTGCGTCATGTGTGTCTGCAGCATGATCGGGGCCATGGCGCAGACGCCCTCGGTCATCATCCTCATCAGGTGAGCTCCGCCTGGGCGCCCAGCAGCCGGCCCAGGGTGTGGCTGCACCTCACCCACCGCTGCTGACGGGGGAGAAGCAGACTGGCTGCAGGCTGCTTAGTCCAGAGGCCTGGAGGTCCTGTCCACAGCCAAGGGCAGGGGCCGGAGGGGGCTTCTGCCAGTGGCAGGGCAGGGCAGTGGTCAGGGGTTGGGTCCTTGGGTTGGGTTGGTGGACAGGGGTCCTCAGGCAGGAAGCAGCAGTGGCCTTTCTAACCAAAGGCAGTGGCCCCATGTCTGCCTGGATCTCTCCTAAGGAGAGAACGAGGAGCTGCTGTCCTTCACAGCCACCAGTAAGGTTACAGGACAGGGAGCTGGATTGGGCAGCGCTTAAGCAACGCTCCCAGAATTCTCAACACGGCGTTAAACACGAGGTGGAGGCTGTGGATTGAGAGTAGGTGCGGCCGGCAAGGCACCACTGGGCGTGCTGGAAGCGTGTGCTCACAGCTGTTGCTCACCTCAATGACCGGGGTGGTGGCTTCTGGGCCAGCGTGCCATCATGGCTATTCCACGTGGGCACCAGAGCCCAGATGAGAGCCAGCCCTGGCCCGTGGAGAGCAGAAAAGGCAGATCTACTGAAATGCACTGCTGAGGGGAGCAGCAGATGAGTCAGGAGAGGCCTGCTGCACCATGGGGGTAGCTCCCTGGCTGGGGCTGGAACTCGTGCTGCTGAGGCTGCGAACAGCTTCACAGTGCTGCTCTTAACCCCTGTGCCACCAGGGAGGCCCCTGGCCCTTACATCCTTATCAGCACCTGCTTCTACAGATGGGGAGGCAGAGGCCCAGAGAGAGAGGAAGTAAGCTGTAGCATGTACGCCTCCACCCCAACCTTGCCCTGAATTTTTAATAATAATCAGACTGAACCCCCCATTTCTCCATAACTCCATCTGAGGAGGATTGTTCCTCCTGTGGGAACCTGTTTCCCAGCAGGATCAGCGGCAGATCTTAGTGTCTTGTTGCTGTTATTCCCAGGACATCAAATTCAAGTGATGAATATTCAAGCTCATTTTGCCAGTGTGTCTTCTTGCTAGGGGGAGTTTACCTCTCTTTATGCATATTTCAATTCAGTACCTTAAATGAGTGTGCAGAAACTGGAACCATGGTGTGGATCGCTTTGAAGAACTAGGGTTTTATAACATGCACATTCTGAAGAATCTGAGCCCATTTCTGTGGGGAAACACTGATCTCATCAGCCAGAGGGTAGTTTCTGCAAGTCTCCACCTGTGCCAGGTTGCCTACATCATGCTCTTTATAGTGAGGAAGAAATGTGCATATCAATAGGGCCAAAATGGTGACGACCACAGCCACATCCTTTGGCTTGACAGTGTCTTCTGGCTCTCTCTACCGAGACGCCTGCCTACTGAGACCTGAACCCGGTGCTGTCAGTGGACAGAAGAGAACAGCAGCTACCAACTCCATGGACAGGGGTCCTGAGGACTAGCTGTCCCCCTGCTCATCAGCCGTAGGCCCCTTCTACGTGGAGTGGGAATTGGTCATTTCCAAACCTCCCTCTACCATCACTCCCAGCCCAGAGAATGTTCTAGAAAATGTGCAGAAAGATCATTCTAAAGGGTCTGTGGTGGATAAACTAAAGAGAAGGAGATTGAGTCAGTTCAAGACAAAGAACTGTGATTACATGAAGGTACTTTTTTCAGTGGAGAAAGTGCTGGTAGTGGATGAAGATAAATGGGTTGTTTCAAGATAGAGACAGGGGTCA